>NC_141696.1:947523461-948723461 GCF_964263255.1 Lissotriton vulgaris
TATATATATATATATATATATATATATATATATATATATATATATATATATATATATATATATATTACCTACTGGCGGTCGCCAGTAGGTATATATAGTTAGGATTTTTTCCCTATGGGATTTCTGAAAATTCTATGCCTAATAACTTTTGCGTTCGTGGACGGAATTGGCTGAAATTTTCAGGAAAATGGCACATTTTGTTTCTGAGCAGACCTTGAAAATTTGGGGGGGTTTTGTGGAGGGGGGGCCGAGAAAAAAGGGGGGTCCCAAAACGCCTTTTTCCCATGTTAATTTCCATAGGGCGGTTGGACTCACTTTTAGCCCGAACGGCTGAATGGATTTTCACGAAACTTGGCAAAATTGTAGGGACTGTTAGCCCGATGTGCCTTTGCTAGGTCTCAATATATGTGCTTCAGTGGATTTTGAGAAATTAACGTTTAAATCAAGATATATATCTGTAACAGCGCTCCGGGCAGCGATCCGGTTCGCGAACCTTTCGCGTAACGGAACTTTGCGATGAGAAGCTGATTGGCCCTCCGGTGTCTGTCAACATTCTAAACAGTCCGGAGCGGCCGCCATCTTGTCTCTCGGTAGGATCGAGAGACAAGAGGAGGCCAAAACAAAGGGGGAAATTACCATAAGGGGGCATAGTAGATCCTCGTTGACCCCCTAGGTTTCATGTGGAGGTTTTAAAAGGGCCTAGGAGGGTCCAAAAAAAAAAATTTTTTTTTGCGTGGTAAGCGCCAAGTTCGCGAACCGGATAGCTTTCTGGGCAGCGAACTTTATGGATAAAAGAATGAAAGACTTTTCTAATACTGTATGTTAATTGTTTGTTGTTTTTCTTGTTTTTTTTTGTTTTCTTTATTTATTTATTTTTTTTATTATGATTGTGTTTCATACTTTATTAAATTTTCTAACATTTCATTGTCAGAAATGTCATAATTTATTATAGGGTGTAATTGTTTTTCATTTTGAAGCAAGTTGTCTACTGCTTCAACACATTGTAGAAGTTCGTGGTCTCTACTGTCATCCATAAAGTCATCAAGTTTGTCTTGGCTGCTCTCCTTCAGTTCAATCGAAAATGAAACTTGCTGCTCGCCTTCCATTTTGCCTGAAATTTGGATTAAAAAAATATATATTAGTAGAGATAGGGCACTGTTGGGATTAATTTTAGATAGGCAGTTTTTATCAGTGAATTTATCTTTTGGCAGTGTATAGTATGAGAGTGGAAATAGGACTAAAAAAAAGTGTATGTGATTTAACCAAGACACTACTACTACAGAGGGATAGTGTATATGTAGCAGAAAAAGTCTACTATATTAAGTCATAGTGCACAATATATTAAATTATAACTTACCTTCACAAAGAAGTTGAAGTTTTTTGAAGCTTTTGAAATAGGAGGTACAACAAGAAGTAGTAGTCAAAATGGCTGTGTTTCCTTCTCTCCCTTTATATATATACAGGTATATAACCAATCAAATGTCAGGTAATAAAAGTAGAAAATGAAAGTAACATTTTCATTGGTTGTCAATTCCAACAATTCAGATGTGTTTTGTGAAGTAATTTACCTCACGGTACTTGGAGAGGTCTACAGGCTAAATGGCTAAATGGAATTTCAATGAAATTTGTGAGAATGGAAGGGATTGTTATGTAGTATGAGCTAATCTATATTTGGTGAGAGTGTTTCTAGTCGTTATTCTGTAAATTACTTTCCCGCCTTTTTTTAGGACCGCTTTCCGGGAAGCTGCCCGGTTAGCGAACCTTAAGCGTCACGGGAGTCCACCATTTTGTGTTTCGTTCGCATTAAGATACAAGATGGAGGGCAAATAATGTTTAGAATGGGTAGAAGGGGTCATGGTAGACTTATCTTGACCCCCTAGGTTTTCTGAGCGTGGCTGAGGAGGCTTATATGTGCGGAAAAAAAATTTTTTTTTAAAAAATTCCGCGAGGTTAGCTTTCGGTTAGCGAACCGGGTAGCGCTCCGGGGAGCGAATTTTGTGGAAAATTAGTGAAAAAAGTTAGAGAAAAATAATAATTGTGAGTGATCAGATGTAGGGTAGCTCTGAGAAGAGCTTTTGGGTTTATGGTACATTTAGGTACTTATAAGTAGGTACCAATGCAGAGTCTTAAATTCAGAATGAAAATTCTGTTGCCCTCATCTGAGAAGTGAACTCCATCTCCTCTGTAGATATCTTGCATGTAGTAACGCAAGTTATTGTTGTACAGAGAGCCCATTCCATGGTCTCTCATGTAAGCTGAAACAGATTTGTTTACATGCTTCCTCGCTTTCTCAATTTGTGGACAAAATTGGTTGGACCACCTCCATTTCTGTCTTTGGCATATATTGGAATATACCAAGGCAGTTTGAGGAAAAAGTGCCATTAATTGCTCCAAGGTGTCCTTTAAAAGCATTTCCAGACCTACCCCTGTCAAAGTGCCCAAATCATTACCTCCACAGTGCACTATTAACAGGTCAGGTTTTGGCAAATGCATAAAGGTTTTCACCAATGGTATCAATTGGTGACATTTTAATCCTCTTTGGCCCAACCACTTAATTTCCACATCTTGTAAATTGAGGTTGTGTAAATTTCTGCTCTCAGCATACCTTTGAGCCCAGTGGATGTAACTATGTCCAACAATCCAGACGTTAAACATGGTGGAAGAAGGTTGTTCTGCAGTCAGATGAAGTGTGGTAATGAAAGGGCAGTTGAAACAGTAGGAGTTTCTAAAGAAAAAAAACTGTGGATTTACAATGCTAATGATTCATTAGCAGTGATTGGTGCATTTCCATTTCTGAAAACAGAAAGTTAGGGTGCATGGATGTGTTCTTTGAAAGATGTAATTTGAATGGTCAAGGAAGAAACATTTAATGAAAGATTGCACTGGATACGCAGGTGCACTGAGAGTTCAGAGTTCAATTGAAACATTGTTGTGTGAATTTGCAAACATGAGAGGTCTTCCAGGAGGTGGTTGCTATGGAAACAAGGCAGACAGGGCAGAGGGGGGAAGGGTTTTGATTTGAAAAAAGTGAGGGAAGAGGTATGATTGGCTAATATGAGAGATATGTGAAAAGAATATCTGTATTTCTGTGCTTTCAATAGCTGCAGCCTTTGGAGTGCATCCTTTTTCTTCTGCTGAAGACAATTTGGTGTATTTCTGAGACTGTTTTCAAAACTCAAAAAATATTTGCTAAGGTGAGAAAAGATTTATTTAATTTAGATAGAGAATAGTATGATTTAAGGAGAAAATGATGAAGAAAGCTGTGTTTTTAAAATGTGGTTTTGTCTCTAGTGATATACTAATAGAATTAGTTTCAAAGAGAAATTATAATTGCATATTTGGTGTAACATTCTGGCATGCAGTTACACAAGATATTGTAATACATGGAGGCCATTTCATGGTCTGTTATGTAAGCTGAAACAGATATGTTGCTTTTAAAAACGATTTAAGAAATCAATTACATTTCTAGATATGTACTGCTAGAGCTTCATAGGTTGTTTTGGGCCATATTTATAAGGTATTTGAGTGTCTAAGATGTTGTGTTCGCCTTTTAAAATGTAAAGTGTTCCTCATGGGACAAGTGTCTTGTAAATACGCTCCCACTTGTGCTTGGCAAATTTAGATTTTGATTATGGGAGTTACCTAGCCATGTTAATAGTGTCCCAAAAATGGTGCTAGGGCATTCCAGAAAACACTTTCATGTGTCTCAAGGACATTTTTAGTCATTTCTTCATGAATGCAGGTATACAATTGATTTATATGCTGTGTTTAAAAACGAATTTTGAAATGAATTAAATTTCAGGATATGTACTGTTAGAGCTTCATAGGTTGTTTGGGGTCATATTTAGAAGGCATTTTAGTGTCTTTGAAGTTATTTTTCCCTTTTTAAATGGAAAGCGTTCCTCATGGGGCCCTGAGCAGTTCTTAGCCATGTTATTTAATTGGAAGTGGATAACATGGCTAAGAGCATTTGCTGGAAAATGCATGAATATCGCTGATTTTTCTGCTATATTCATGCATTGTGGCCGTTTTTTTCACATTGCTTCATAGGTTGTTTGGGTTCATATTTAGAAGGCATTTTAGTGTCTTTGATGTTATTTTTCCCTTTTTAAATGGAAAGCGTTCCTCATGGTGCCCTGAGCAGTTCTTAGCCATGTTATTTAATAGGAAGTGGATAACATGGCTAAGAGCATTTGTTGGAAAATGCATGAATATCGCTGATTTTTCTGCTATATTCATGCATTGCGGCAGTTTTTTTTCACATTGCTTCATAGGTTGTTTGGGTTCATATTTAGAAGGCATTTTAGTGTCTTTGATGTTATTTTTCCCTTTTTAAATGGAAAGCGTTCCTCATGGTGCCCTGAGCAGTTCTTAGCCATGTTATTTAATTGGAAGTGGATAACATGGCTAAGAGCATTTGCTGGAAAATGCATGAATATCGCTGATTTTTCTGCTATATTCATGCATTGTGGCCGTTTTTTTCACATTGCTTCATAGGTTGTTTGGGTTCATATTTAGAAGGTATTTTAGTGTCTTTGATGTTATTTTTCCCTTTTTAAATGGAAAGCGTTCCTCATGGGGCCCTGAGCAGTTCTTAGCCATGTTATTTAATTGGAAGTGGATAACATGGCTAAGAGCATTTGCTGGAAAATGCATGAATATCGCTGATTTTTCTGCTATATTCATGCATTGTGGCCGTTTTTTTCACATTGCTTCATAGGTTGTTTGGGTTCATATTTAGAAGGTATTTTAGTGTCTTTGATGTTATTTTTCCCTTTTTAAATGGAAAGCGTTCCTCATGGGGCCCTGAGCAGTTCTTAGCCATGTTATTTAATTGGAAGTGGATAACATGGCTAAGAGCATTTGCTGGAAAATGCATGAATATCGCTGATTTTTCTGCTATATTCATGCATTGTGGCCGTTTTTTTCACATTGCTTCATAGGTTGTTTGGGTTCATATTTAGAAGGTATTTTAGTGTCTTTGATGTTATTTTTCCCTTTTTAAATGGAAAGCGTTCCTCATGGGGCCCTGAGCAGTTCTTAGCCATGTTATTTAATTGGAAGTGGATAACATGGCTAAGAGCATTTGCTGGAAAATGCATGAATATCGCTGATTTTTCTGCTATATTCATGCATTGTGGCCGTTTTTTTCACATTGCTTCATAGGTTGTTTGGGTTCATATTTAGAAGGTATTTTAGTGTCTTTGATGTTATTTTTCCCTTTTTAAATGGAAAGCGTTCCTCATGGGGCCCTGAGCAGTTCTTAGCCATGTTATTTAATAGGAAGTGGATAACATGGCTAAGAGCATTTGCTGGAAAATGCATGAATATCGCTGATTTTTCTGCTATATTCATGCATTGTGGCCGTTTTTTTCACATTGCTTCATAGGTTGTTTGGGTTCATATTTAGAAGGCATTTTAGTGTCTTTGATGTTATTTTTCCCTTTTTAAATGGAAAGCGTTCCTCATGGGGCCCTGAGCAGTTCTTAGCCATGTTATTTAATAGGAAGTGGATAACATGGCTAAGAGCATTTGTTGGAAAATGCATGAATATCGCTGATTTTTCTGCGTTATTCATGCATTGCAGGCCTTTTTTTATCACATTTGCAAGCATTTCTTAGCCATGTTATCCAATGGGAGGTGGATAACATGGCTAAGAGCATTTGCTTCAAAGGTTGTTTGGGGTTATATACCATTTTTGGGAAATTATTAACATGCCTATCTAACTCCCATAATCAAAATCTAAATTTGCCAACCGCAGGTGGGAGCGTATTTACAATAAATTTGCACCATGAAGAATGTAAAATAGCATACTAGATACTCAAATAACTTATAAATATGATCCAAAACATCTTATGAAGCACTAGTAGTGCATATTTCCAGAAATGTATTGGTTTTCATTTAATGATTTACTTCATTGGTAGGCCTTCACATGTTTTTTTACCTTGGTTTTTTTTCAGTGAAAATCTTATCTGCAACCATGTGTTGGCCTCACCTCAAATAAACAAAACAGGTGATGGACTGAATGTGGATCAATGACACACATTCACCCCAGTCCAAAGATCTGGGCCTAAACAAACCTTTAGATAGGCTACATCTTATCGTCATCCTGAATTAATGATTTAAAATATTAGGGAGTGATTTATGAGTGTTGTATGCCTGTTTTGTACCATTGAGTGTCATTTTTGTGATGCAGTGCTGGTGGAAAATATTTGCTATGTTAAATAATTAGTACAGCATTAAGTTTTAGATGACTGTTATTTATTTACTGTTTGGTAATAGTGGTTAATAACATTTTATATTATATTTTTTCACAGATTCAACTGCAGATTCTTTCATAGTTTGGAAAATGCCTTCCAGAAGTCGAATACGAAAGGCTAGAAAACGTCAAAGACAGCAGGATGATGTTTTATTGCAGCAGTCCTCTTCCCCAAATACTTGTCAAAACACCAAGAAAGGTCCGGGTAAGAGCACGAAATCATTCTTAAGAAATATTTGTAGTAAAAAAAATTTTGCTCAAAAAAATGTGTCTCTTAACAAAAAGAGAAGTAATTTAAATGGAAAGGAGAGACCCATCACAAATGTTACTGGTAGAGGAAGAGATAACTCTGTGCATGATAGTAGAAGGAAACAACAGTTTAGGGACATTCGACAACGAATGTTCCGTAATAGGATATTAGTTAATTTATTGAAAAATATTAAAAAGAAAGGCCAACAGAAAGCGGCATTTTATAGGAAGAAGAAAAATGTAGAGAAAATTATTGATCATGCTTTTGAAATCAAGCGAAAGTTGTTTATTTTGGTAATCAATAGAATTAGGAAACTAAGCAAGGTAATTTCTGATTTCAAAACAAAAAGTAGATGGAAGAGAGTAGTAAATCGTACTAACTTTTGTGAAGTTTTTTCTGGAGAATGGATGCATAGTTCAAGTTCTGAGGCATTTTTTAATGAGGAGACTTATTTTCAGGATAATGATTTGGTGCATGCAGTTGACATCAGTGGTCGAGCTTATGAAGTGAAGGATGGTTGTCCAGTTGAAAAAGAACTACTTGTGACAACAGAGACAGAAGAGGCGCTAAGTGATGAGGTTTTAGGAAGACGTCCTAAGGGTCCTGTGTACATTTGGAAGTGTAGTTCTATTTGCAGTGTGCGACAGGTTTCCATCAATTTGCTATGTGATTTTATACGGACATTTAATAAGAAAAGTTTGAAGCAGAAAATGAAGTTGTTGCAAGATTTAGATCCTTGCAGAGTGAGACAAATGACAGGTTTGCGTGGTCATTCACTGGCTTGTCTTTCCAGGAGAGTATGCCAGAGTGTTTTTCATCATTTCAGGATGCTAGCAGTGCATCATAATAAAGTGAGAAAATTAGTGAGAATGTTGTATTATGCTAAGAGTCCAGCAATTATGCTTAAACAGTTATGTGCTGCTCTTTTGCATGGTTCTGAAATAGATGTGAAGAATCTTTGTGAAGAAATTGAGTTTTGTTACTTTGGTAGTAAAGATGAGAATGTTCAAATTGACCCTGAAGTAGAGGGTAATGTGGAAGATAATGTACAGGTTTCCAGTACAGATAATTTTCAGAAGGAAATTGCCACGTTTCAGGTGAAATCAAGTGAGAGGCCTAATTTCACTTGTGTATGTTGTCGACGCACTTATTATAAGAATCAGACTAAGGTAGTGGATTTATATGCAAAAAGTGAAAGGGAAAATAATAGTGAATGGAAGGATTTAGCCACATACTTGATGGTAGAAAATTATTTTGATTTGGGATCGGATCAACGTGTGTGTACTTATTGTTGTAATAAATTAAACCAAAACCAGATGCCTGCTAGGGCAGTTCATAATAATCTGGAATTGGTTGAGATTCCTTCTGAATTGAAGGATTTAAATACTTATGAATCTATTTTGATTCAAAGTATCCATCCCTTTCAGGCTATTGTAAGAATGGAGCCAAAGACAGGGAAATTGCCTCCAGCAGATTTACAGAGAGGATTAAAGGGAAGAGTTGTTTATTTGCCTCTAGATTTGAACAAAAACATTAACACAATTGGAATAGAAAAAGTGGAAGAGGAACCTCTGGTTATCTTGGTTAATGGGGTTCCGACAAAGAATAAGAAAATATGGCAAGATTTAGTGGATGTTAGGAAAGTCAAAAAGGCAACAGTGTATTTGAAGAAAAATAATAAGTACTATAAGAATGTATATGTTGCAGAAGAGGAAGTAAGTGATGAAGAGGATAGCGATTTGTGTGCTGGCCAAATTGAGAAAGTAGAGGCCTCTAAAAGTGAAGAAATATATGAACATTATAGTGTTCATCCTTTGCATTCCAAGGAAGTGATGGGGAATGCTATTGAGTTGTTTCAAATGAAACAAGCCAAAGGGAGTCCCATTAGTGTTTGGGAGGAAAGTTTGGAAGCTCGGTGTTTCCCACAGCTATTTCCCACAGGTCAAGGAGGAAGATATGATGAGCGACCTCGTGAAATTCCTGCGTCTGAATACCGGACTTTACGATTGTATGCAGAAGATCCTAGGTTTCGGCAATGCATTCCCTATTTGTTTCATCTCCTGTTTGAAAGCGATCTGTCTGGACTGTCATATGCAGTGAACCACATCTTAAAAAGTGGTATACAGATGCGAAACATCTCGGCAAGTGACTTTATGCATAAAGTCAATGTCCAAGACAGTATTTTGGATTCTCACTTAATTAATCTCATGGCGTGTCAGCGTGGTACTAATGAGTACTGGTACCGTCGTCATGGTGACTTAAAATGTATGCTGAGGAACTTAGGAACTCCGACATGGTTCCTCACTCTGAGCTGTGCCGAGTATGGCTGGGATGACTTACTTGAATTTCTACGAGAGGCAAATGGAAATATTGAAAACATTGAATTCAAGACACCTGGAGAACTGTGTTCTTTGGATCCTGTGAATGTATGCAGGTACTTCAATCATAGATTTGAAGCTATGATGTCTTTCATCACAAATAAAAAGAATCCACCTCTTGGAGAGGTGTTGGATTTCTTCTGGAGAAAGGAGTACCAAGCAAGAGGTGCCCCTCATATACATATGTTGCTGTGGATCAAGGATGCACCTAAATTTGGAACAGATCCGGATGACTTAGTGATGAATTTCATCGAACAGTATTCTACGTGTGCTGTTCCAAACGCAACGGAGAAGAAAAGTCTAAGAGAACAAGTTCTACGTTTCCAAAGCCATCGTTGTGGAAAGTACTGTCGTCGTAAATTCAGAAACAAGGACAAGTTCTACACCAAATGTCGTTTCAACTTTCCACGACCGGTGATTTCTAAAGGAAGAGTGAACAGTTTGATGTCTTCGCTGCGACATAATGTGACGAGGAAATCACCCAAGAATACATACAATTTGAAAAGGAACGAAGAGTCCAAGTACATCAATGACTACAACCCAGTGATTTTGTCCATGTGGAATGCCAACATGGATATACAGTTTGTGGCTGACAACTGTATGGCTGTGGCTCGGTATGTGACATCTTACATCACCAAAAAAGAAAAGACCGAACTGAAGGATATGTGGGAGGACATTTCCCATGAAAAGAGCCTCAGCAAGAAGTTGTACAGTTTCAGTCTGAAGATGTTGTCGCATCGAGAAATCGGAGCTTACGAATGTTCTGATCGATTGTCTTCAGCAAGTCTCTATGCCAAATCCAGGAGTCTCGTTTGGGCGAGTCTTGGTCTTGCTGCAACGCGAAATCGAGTTCTTAAACCTGTTCGGGAAATTGAGTATTTGGCAGAAAAGGAACCAAACAGTACCGACATTTTGAAGACCAACATGTTGGATACATATTATCCAAATCGAAGCAGTCACCTTGAGAATATTTGTCTATATGAGGTTCTCCAAAATTATATATTCAAGAGGAACATCAAAGAAGATATTGAGAAAGGAGTGTATGCTGTAATTGGAAGTGAGGGATGCCTGGTCAAGCAAAGAAAATGCCAATTAGTAAACCATCGAAAATTAAGTGGCGAATCTCCAGAAAAAAAGGAGTTTTTCTATTTAGCACTTTTGCAACTTTTCAAGCCTTGGCGTGCAGAAGAGGAACTGCTTGGAGATTTCCTCTGTTACGAAGACTCTTTCAATGCAGCCAAGGAGTCCATAGAATGTCCTGCTTTTTCTAAATATCAAGAAATGCTAACTTTGGAAATTGAGCAGGAAGCAACGATTGCAGCCGAGATTGCCAGAGACAGTTCTCAGGACAGTCAGAGTTCTGTTTCATTGAGTCAAGATCCACTTGGAGGACCTATTATCGAAAATGAAGCTGCCACTGCTATGAATGAAGTAGAAAGAGCCATGGCACATGCTCAGGAGGATTCAGTTAACTTACAAGACTTGGAAAAACAACTCAACGTTGAGCAGAGGAAAATATATGATGAAGTTACCAAGGAAATTGAGCACGGATTAAGTCATGAGAAGAAAGAGTGCTCGTGTACGTCGTTGAAGCCTGTCCGACTGTACGTGAGTGGAGAAGCGGGAACTGGAAAAAGTTTCCTCATTAAAGCAATCTCTTGTTATTTGCAGGAAAGGACTGAGTCATCGCTGTCTTGTGTTGTCACCGCTCCTACTGGACTGGCAGCACATAATATTAAAGGTATTACTTTGCATCGTCTATTGATGCTGCCGGTGGAGCATGACAACAAATTACAATACAACAAGTTATCTGGAGATGCTTGCTGTGAAGTTTCAAGAGTTTTGAGGAAAATGAAACTACTTATCATTGACGAAGTAAGCATGGTTTCCAATGTCATGCTTGCCTTTGTGCATTTGAGAATGCAAGAAGTACTTAAAACTGAATATGATGTCTTATTTGGTGGGAAACACATTATTGTTTTCGGAGATCTTCTACAGCTGACACCAGTAAAAGGTCAACCTGTGTTCAAAATACTCACGCATGAAGATACCAGGAAGTGCCTAGGGAGCATTGGCAACGTCAATATATGGTTAAACTTCAATTATGCAGAACTGCATCAAAATATGCGTCAGGCAAAGGATGAAGATTACAAGAATATTCTACAAGATATTAGAATTGGAAAAGTGACCGAGCATGGGAAAGAAGCTTTAAATGCACGGTTACTGTCAAATTTGTATCCCAAACAAGATATTGTGCCTGAGAATATTTTTCAGAAAATTACTGAGAAGAAATCCGGGATATGTCTCATGCCAACTCTTGCAGAATGTGCCATCTTCAACAACAAAATGTTGAATTTAGAAAAGCAAGAGATTGTGAAACTTGAAGCTATCGACAAATTAGAGCATATGGGATCAACAATTATTTTGTCAGACAATTTGAAATCAAAATTGGATTCATTAGAGAAGACTATATCTAAAACAGCGGGTTTTGAAAAGACTTTGAATGTGTGTTTAAATTGCCGAATTATTTTGAGAAGGAATTTACATGTAGAAAGAGGTCTGGTAAATGGATCAATGGGTAATGTTGTTGATTTTGAGAAATACAGAAATAGAGATGGAATAGAATTTTTAAAAATTAAATTTGATGGCATTGAGGAAGTACAGCAAATTGGTCGTTGTTCTGCTAGGTTTTTGCTTGTTAAAGATTTATATGTTCGCCGTAAACAGTTTCCTGTTTGCTTGGCATATGCGGTGACAATCCATAAATCGCAAGGTTTAAGTGTAGACTGTGCATTGGTGAATATTGGCAGTTCTGTGTTCAAGGAGGGTATGGCATATGTGGCATTGTCACGAGTTAGAACTTTATCGGGATTGTACTTGATTGACTGTGATGTCACAAACATTTGTGCGGATCTAGATTGTGTTAAGGAATACAATAGGTTAAGAAGAGAGTATGCGCCACATTTGCCTCAATATCCTTTGTTTGAGAAACGTGTGGTAGGCCGCAAACGTAGAAATAGCAGTAATAGTAGGGAGGTTGTTGCAAAAAGACTAAAAGTCAATGAACCGAAAATTGTTAGCAGAAAGAAAGTGGATTCTGTTGAAGATGTTGTCGGTTTTCAATTTGAAAACAGTTCTGGTGTCAACTGCTATGCAAATGTAGTGGTTAATGTTCTCTTTTCACTAGAGAGTTTAAAAGAACAGATTCTGTTGAATTCTGAACAAATTTTATGCTGTTTGTTGAATTCTGTTTTCGAGAAATGTAGCAGTGATCGAACAAAAGTAGAAAGTGTGTCTGAAGTTCGTTATCTGTTAGATGAATGTTCAGGTCAAACAGACTTCTCTGAAAATAATCAGCAAGATTGTCAGGAGTTTTTAATGTATATGCTTGATATATTGCAAGTTGAGGGTGTAGATGTAGATCACCTGTTTGGGCTTTCTTATCAATGGCAGCATGACTGCGAGAACTGTATGGTATCAAGTACTACTAGTGTAGACTCAGAAAGATTTATATATTTAACTTTGCCAGACAGTAAATCAGTCTCCTTTAATAAGCTAGTAAATGCAGCGGATCACAACATGGAGTGTAGCCAATGTAAATGTGATATGATGTCAACATTATTTATACGTAGATATGGCCAGTATGTCATTTTAATGATGCAACGATGTAGGCCTGATGGAACAAAATTGTCAACTTTAATAAAAAATTTTGTGGCTTCTCAGCTGTCAATATCAGGGAGGACTTTTGTTACTGTAGCAATTATCTATCACGATGGTCCATCAACAACATCAGGACATTATACAGCTTACTTAAAGTCTGGAAACGGCTGGTCATTCTGTAATGATTCTGTTGTAACGTTCAAAAAAAAATTGCCGTTTGACCTTAAAAATTCTTACCTGGTGTTTTTAAAACCAAAATTTTAAGTAGAGGGAATGTAAGTCTGCAATGCTGTCTCGATTAAAAATTCAACTATATAAACCTAATGCAAGTAAGTCTGCTTCATAGTAAGCAGTATCAGTGTCATAGGAAAAGGAGAACATGACTGACAAAGAAGAGTAAGATATTAGTAGTCCAGGATTGTGAAAATAATCTCAAATATTTTATTTTTGAAAGTTGCGAAAATAGAAAATGTCGGGATTTGATTGGAAGAATTACAAGATTTGCGAATCGCGGCAACATGATTTGGCCTAGTGGAAACATGTGATATAATGAGAGAAGTTTTTTTTCTATGTAACATATTTCACGTATCGATGGAGGTTTTCTTTCAGAAAGTGGCGGGCTGAAAATATTTAAAGCACAACAGAGTGGATGCTGTTTATAGGAGATCCTTCGACGTCATTGAAAGTAAGTTAATTTTAAGAAGTTTTGAAATCAGATTTCTTAGGTTGTATGGGTTTTTTAAACACAGTCATTTTGATTGTGTTTTTTTTTCCCCGCTGTTACATGATGAATACCTTCAAGTCACTGATTTAAGTGAAATTTGATACATTCTGAGAACAGCAAAAATAAACCATTTAACATGTATAATTAATGTTATGCTTTTTGTCCTTATGATATACATTTAGAAATGTGTGGTACATATGGGTAAGGTGAGTTCTGTAAATATCAATTTTAATGCTTAGAGTGCTGTACTTCTGGGTAGTGTTTTTTTTTTATAAAAAAAAGAGGCCTCACCTCAAAGAAAGCTCTTGAAAGCACACATCTTATTTGCATCCTAAAACAATCATTTACAATGTTAGACACAATTTTATTATGACTTTACATCTTTTTTGCGCTGCTATTGCATCACTATTGTGAGACATTAGCAGTGCAAGAAAAACATCATGTTTCAAAATAGGCCTCAGTTCAGCAATATCAAGATACAGTTTCTTTCGAATATATATCTTTAGGATTGTGTAGGGAACGTAGAGAAGCAGAGACTTCTGTAAATGTCAAAGTTGTTGAAAAACTGTTTGTTTTTGAACCTTTTCCCTTGTCTTTTCTAATTTTTAAATACATGTTTTAATATTTTTTGAAATGTTTGTTCTTTGTTTTACAGATTGAAAGTATGAAAAAATATTTAAAAAAGGTAACAAGAATTATAAGGTAAATGTTTTCCACTCTTTTTACCCGCAATGCACTGCTGATGATGTCATTGACAGTATCTCTCATTTACTCTCTCTAGCTGTCTTTCTTTTTACATTATTCTCTGTTTACTTCCCTTATACTAACTCTTCTTTTTTTTTTAAAAAATATTTTTTTTAGTTCGCTTAAAGTTCGCGAACCGGTCAGCGAACTTGAAGCGAACCAAAAGAAATAGAGCTTGCCAGAGTGATAAACATTCTAGCAATTTTGTTTGAAAGGGGAGGTAGTTCTGAAAAGAACTGTTTTTTTTTGTTTTTGTTGTTTTATGTTTTTTTTGTAATTTTTTGAACATTTTTTGATTTTTTTGTATTTTTAGAACTGTTTTATGTTTTTTTTGTGTTTTTTAAGGAGGGGAGACAACAAAAAACAGGCTTTCAAAACGGCTCAACTGGAGCAAAAAAAAAGAAAATTACTTTTTGGGTGCATTAGGGCACTTATGATTTTCATATGCAATGTTCATGAGGTTGACACTCATGTTGCCATATGACAGCATAGCACCACAGTAAATACAAGACACCTTCATGTGCTGGAAGTTACGTTGGATGTTTGGCACAGTCTCTTGTGCCTCTCTTCCCGTCAAAGACAATGTGGATGTAGATCTTGCCACAGGAGTTGCCGTCGGATTGTCTACAAGATCCCTTAACTCAGCCCGGCTGTAGTTCAAGGGATGCCACCTGCTCATGTGACGGTGCATTGTATAGTTCCCCATACTGTACTTCTTTTCTGTGCCTCTCGACAATCTGTGGTCACAGATGAGGCAGGTGGCATATTTTGCATTCACTTTCTTGGTTCCAGGAGGGATGGTGAAAAACTGCCAGATGAAACTGGTTTTTCGTTTAGAAACCCGGGGCAACTCATCAACAAATTGTTGTCCCTCTCTCTCCTCTTCTTCTTCTTCCTCATCTTCCTCCTCTCTGTTAGTCATAATTTGACTGGGTGGTCCTCTCTTCTTATGGGGAGGTGGAGGTGGTGGTGGGGGTGCACCAGCTGCAGCAACAATGGAAGCCATTGTGGATCTTCAGATAAATGGTCTTTCTCTCACCAAGATGAAAGTCAGAGTGAGGAAATAAGGAGGGGTTTACTTGATTTGGGGAAAACAAAAGTTCTGAGCCAATGAAAAGTGTTATTTTTAGGTCACATGACCTAGTCATACATCATTTGGAAACCAAAAGTGAAATGAACCAATGAGAAGTTTGATAAACAAGTCACATGACCTGTTCCGCTTACGTTACGCGGCGCGCGCCGCGTCCCAGATCGCTTCCGGTTCGCGGTCCGGAGCACTTCCGGGAGCGCTAACGCGGCGCGTCATTAGACGCATTACGCGATAACGTGATACGTCGCGCTTCCGCGGCGCGTCACTGTTCCGCTAACGTAACGTTGACCGGTTCGCGGACTAGATCGCGGCATCAAGATGAGCTAACGGAAAGCTTCCCGGTTCGCGAACTAGAAGCGAAGAAAAAAAATATTAAAAAAAAAATTATCAATAAACATCTAAATATATTTTGGGATTTAAAGAATAATACATTTTACAGCTACAGATGTTAGCTTTTAAAAAACCAATGAAATTCACTGAAAAAACCATAGGTTATAGACCATATATAGTTAGAAATTTGCATTTAAAAAACCATTGAAATTCAATGAAAAAACCATAGGTTATAGACCATATATAGTTAGGAATTCGCATTTACAAAACCTTATTTTACTCGCATAAAACCATTGAAATTCCATATATAGTTAGTTGCGCTAACTATATATCGCGCACCCGCAATCCACTGCTGATGATGTCACATATTACATCATTCATGACATGGTCAGTGACATCACTGATGACATCACTGATGACATCTCAAATGACATCACTGATGACAACATCCAGTGACTGTATGTTTCTGTGAAGTTAAAATATGTCTTACATATTGAAGAATGAGTGGATGTATAAGTGTCTGGATGAAGGATTTAGTAGGTGCATGACTGACTGTATGAGTGAGTGATTAAATGTGTCTCACTGAGTGCATGGGTTAGTGACTAAACTGTCTTAATTTGTGCATCATTATGTCTGTTGTTCTGTAAACTGTTGCATGTGTTGATAAGTAGCTATATGAGTAACTATATGGGTTATTGATTGGTTACCTTAGTATTTGTATGGGAGACTGAGTGTGTGTGTGGGTGGCTGGGAGGTGTATGACTCTGTGCATAGATGTGTGAGCAGTTGATTCACTAGATGTATGGTTTCAAAAGTGCATGTGGAAACAGCTGTATGGGCAGTTGACTGTGTGCATGAGTGTATTGGTGAGTGAATGGATATCTCAGTGCTACATGTCAAAGTAAGTACATATGTAAAACACAGTACATGTGAGAGTTGACATATATAAATAACTGTGCATAAGAGCCAGTGAATGTGTGAGTGGCTGTATGGATCATTGTGAACTTGTATCAGGGATTGTATAAGAGAGTAAATATGTGCTAGTATATGTTTGAATAAGTAAAGTTTGCATAACTGTATAGTTGAGGAAATGGAGGTGTGATTGATTCTTTGCATGACTGACTAGGTGTGTGAGTAACTCCATGGATGAGTGACAGTCTGTGAGTGTCTGTTTACACTGATTGTATCTAAGGTTATATTAGAGTCTGAAGAGGTTCATCGTATTATCACATGAATGATAAAATCAGTGATGTGATCAGTAATGTCAAATGAGATGTCATCAGTGATGTCATCAGTGATGTCATTTGAGATGTCATCAGTGATGTCATTTGAGATGTCATCAGTGATGTCATTTGAGATGTCATCAGTGATGTCATCAGTGATGTCATTTGAGATGTCATCAGTGATGTCATCAGTGATGTCACTGACCATGTCATGAATGATGTAATATGTGACATCATCAGCAGTGGATTGCGGGTGCGCGATATATAGTTAGCGCAACTAACTATATATGGAATTTCAATGGTTTTATGCGAGTAAAATAAGGTTTTGTAAATGCGAATTCCTAACTATATATGGTCTATAACCTATGGTTTTTTCATTGAATATATATATATATATATATATATATATATATATATATATATTCACAGAAAAAACCATAGGTTATAGACCATATATAGTTAGGAATTTGCATTTACAAAACCTTGAAAATTCACTGAAAAAACCATAGGTTATAGACCATATATAGTTAGGGATTAGCATTTAAAAAACCTTATTTTATTTGCACAAAACCTTTGAAATTCCATATATAGTTAGTTGCACTAACTATATATCGCGGACCCGCAATCCACTGCTAATGATGTCACATATTACATCATTCATGACATGGTCAGTGACATCACTGATGACATCACTGATGACATCTCAAATGACATCACTGATGACATCACTGATGACATCTCAAATGACATCACTGATGACATCACTGACATCTCATTTGACATTACTGATTACATCACTGATGATATCATTTATGTGATAATACATCTTCAGACTCTAATATAACCTTAGATACACTCAGTGTAAACAGGCACTCACAGACTGTCACACATCCATGGAGTTACTCACACACCTAGTCAGTCATGCAAAGAATCAATCACATCTCCATTTCCTTAACTATACAGTTATACACACCTTACTTATTCAAACATATACTAACGCATATTTACTCTCTTATACAATCCTTGATACAAGTTCACAATGATTCATACAGCCACTCTCACATTCACTGGCTCTTATGTTCAGTTATTTATATATGTCAACTCTCACATGGAGTGTGTTTTACATATGTACTTACTTTGACATGTACAACTGAGATATCCATTCACTCACCAATATACTCATGCACACAGTCAACTGTCCATACAGCTGTTTCTACATGCACTTTTGAACCCATACACCTAGGGAATCAACTGCTCACACATCTATGCACAGAGTTATACACCTCCCAGCCACCCACACACATACTCAGTCTCCCATACAAATACTTGGGTAACCATTCAATAACCCATATAGTTACTGATATAGCTACTGATTTAATCATGCAGCAGTTTACAGAAGAACATAAATAATGATTGCCAAATTAAGACACTTTAATCACTAACCCATGCACTCAGTGAGACACATTTAATCATTCTCTCATACAGTCAGTCATGCACCTACTAAATCCTTCATCCAGACCCTTATACATCCACTCATTCTTCAATATGTAAGACATATTTTAACTTTACAGAAACATACAGTCACTGGGTGTTGTCATCAGTGATGTCATCAGTGATGTCATTTGAGATGTCATCTGTGATGTCATCAGTGATGTCACTGACCATGTCATGAATGATGTAATATGTGACATCATTCGCAGTGGATTGCGGGTCCGCGATATATAGTTAGTGCAACTAACTATATATGGAATTTCAAAGGTTTTGTGCAAATAAAATAAGGTTTTTTAAATGCTAATCCCTAACTATATATGGTCTATAACCTATGGTTTTTTCAGTGAATTTTCACGGTTTTGTAAATGCAAATTCCTAACTATATATGGTCTATAACCTATGGTTTTTTCTGTGAATTTCATTGGTTTTTTAAAAGCTAATATCTATAGCTGTAAAATATATTCTTTATTAAGTGACGTATCACGTAGCCCGTGAGACGCCTCATGATGCATCGCATAACCGT
Source organism: Lissotriton vulgaris (assembly GCF_964263255.1). Classification (NCBI taxonomy): domain Eukaryota; kingdom Metazoa; phylum Chordata; class Amphibia; order Caudata; family Salamandridae; genus Lissotriton; species Lissotriton vulgaris. Next base: position 947,542,134 of record NC_141696.1, read on the forward strand.
GACGTATCGTCTCTGCAGCGCAAACCAAACCCAAAACGTAAGCGCGCCAGAACACGCTTAAAGATATATATATATTTTTTTAACCTTAATTAGACAAAATCCGCACGTGCACATATCACAAACGTTCAAAAAACACAATATGTCGGACTCCCGTTACGCTGCCGGTTAGCTGCCCGGTTAACGTACCAGGAAGCACCTTTACCGCGAAAAATTGCAATTTTTTTTTTTCACCCCCCAGGGAACTTTAATAGCCCCCTCATCAATCCTAGGAGAGCCAATCAGCTTCGCTTCACAAAGTTCCGATACGCGAAAAGTTCGCGAACCGGAGCGCTGCCCGGAGCGCTGTTACAGATATATATCTTGTTTTAAACGTTAATTTCTCAAAATCCACTGAAGCACATATATTGAGACCTAGCAAAGGCACATCGGGCTAACAGTCCCTACAATTTTGCCAAGTTTCGTGGAAATCCATTCAGCCGTTCGCGCTAAAAGTGAGGCCAACCGCCCTATGGAAATTAACATGGGGAAAACGTGTTTTGGGACCCCCCTTTTTTCTCGGCCCCCCCTTGACGAACCCCCCCCAAATTTCCAGGAGCTGCTCAGAAACAAAATGTGCCATTTTCCTGAACATTTCAGCCAATTCCGTCCACAAACGCCAAAGTTATTAGGCATAGAATTTTCAAAAGTTCCATAGAGAAAAAATCCTAACTATATATATATATATATATATATATATATATATATATATATATATATATATATATATATATATATATATATATATTCACAGAAAAAACCATAGGTTATAGACCATATATAGTTAGGAATTTGCATTTAAAAAACCATTGAAATTCACTGAAAAAACCATAGGTTATAGACCATATATAGTTAGGGATTTGCATTTACAAAACCTTATTTTACTCGCATAAAACCATTGAAATTCCATATATAGTTAGTTGCGCTAACTATATATCGCGCACCCGCAATCCACTGCTGATGATGTCACATATTACATCATTCATGACATGGTCAGTGACATCACTGATGACATCACTGATGACAACATCCAGTGACTGTATGTTTCTGTAAAGTGTAAATATGTCTTACATATTGAAGAATGAGTGGATGTGTAAGTGTCTGGATGAAGGATTTAGTAGGTGCATGACTGACTGTATGAGTGAGTGATTAAATGTGTCTCACTGAGTGCATGGGTTAGTGACTAAACTGTCTTAATTTGTGCATTATTATGTCTGTTGTTCTGTAAACTGCTGCATGTGTTGATAAGTAGCTATATGAGTAACTATATGGGATATTCATTGGTTGCCCAAGTATTTGTATGGGAGACTGAGTGTGTGTGTGGGTGGCTGGGAGGTGTATGACTCTGTGCATAGATGTGTGAGCAGTTGATTCACTAGATGTATGGGTTCAAAAGTGCATATGGAAACAGCTGTATGGGCGGTTGACTGTGTGCATGAGTGTATTGGTGAGTGAATGGATATCTCAGTGCTACATGTCAAAGTAAGTACATATGTAAAACACAGTACATGTGAGAGTTGACATATATAAATAACTGTGCATAAGAGCCAGTGAATGTGTGAGTGGCTGTATGGATCATTGTGAACTTGTATCAGGGATTATATAAGAGAGTAAATATGTGTTAGTATATGTTTGAATAAGTAAAGTTTGTATAACTGTATAGTTGAGGAAATGGAGGTGTGATTGATTCTTTGCATGACTGACTAGGTGTGTGAGTAACTCCATGGATGAGTGACAGTCTGTGAGTGTCTGTTTACACTGATTGTATCTAAGATTATATTAGAATCTGAAGAGGTTCATCGTATTATCACATGAATGATATCATCAGTGATGTGATCAGTAATATCAAATGAGATGTCATCAGTGATGTCATTTGAGATGTCATCAGTGATGTCATCAGTGACGTCATTTGAGATGTCATCAGTGATGTCATCAGTGATGTCACTGACCATGTCATGAATGATGTAATATGTGACATCATCAGCAGTGGATTGCGGGTGCGCGATATATAGTTAGCGCAACTAACTATATATGGAATTTCAATGGTTTTATGCGAGTAAAATAAGGTTTTGTAAATGCAAATCCCTAACTATATATGGTCTATAACCTATGGTTTTTTCAGTGAATTTCAATGGTTTTTTAAATGCAAATTCCTAACTATATATGGTCTATAACCTATGGTGAATTTCATTGGTTTTTTAAAAGCTAACATCTGTAGCTGTAAAATGTATTCTTCTTTAAATCCCAAAATATATTTAGATGTTTATTGATAATTTTTTTTTAAATATTTTTTTTCTTCGCTTTCGGTTCGCGAACCGGGAAGCTTTCCGTTAGCTCATCTTGATGCCGCGATCTAGTCCGCGAACCGGTCAACGTTACGTTAGCGGAACTGTGACGCGTCGCGGAAGCGCGACGTATCACGTTATCGCGTAATGCGTCTAATGACGCGCCGCGTTAGCGCTCCCGGAAGTGCTCCGGACCGCGAACCGGAAGCGATCCGGGACGCGGCGCGCGCCGCGTAACGTAAGCGGAACAGGTCATGTGACTTGTTTATCAAACTTTTCATTGGTTCATTTCACTTTTGGTTTCCAAATGATGTATGACTAGGTCATGTGACCTAAAAATAACACTTTTCATTGGCTCAGAACTTTTGCTTTCCCCAAATCATGTAAACCCCTCCTTATTTCCTCACTCTGACTTTCATCTTGGTGAGAGAAAGACCATTTACCTAGAATTGAACAATGGCTTCTGTACTTGCTGCAGCTGGTGGACCCCCACCACCACCTCAACCTCCTCATAAGAAGAGAGGACCACCTAGTCAATTTATCTCTAACAGAGAGGAGGAAGAGGAGGAAGAAGAAGAAGAAGAGGACAGAGAGGAATCACAATTTATCCAAGAGTTGCCCCGGGTTTCAAAGAGAAAAACAAGTTTCATCTGGCAGTTTTTCTCCATCCCTCCTGGATCAAAGAAGGTGAATGCTAAATATGCCACCTGCCTCATCTGTGATTACAGATTGTCGAGAGGCACAGAGAAGAAATTGGAAAGGGGCGACCAACTCGGTCCCCCCGAACTTATGGCAGAGTGCCTCGATCCCCCCGGGAAGCCATTTTTGGGCGGGGGGCGCGTCTCGGCTGGTATGCCCGAAGCGGCGTAGCTGGGGCGCGCCCGTTCCCGCCCTAGAGTGGGCTGGCCTAGACACTGACGCAGCCAGCCACGCCCTCGGGGCAGGCAGGGGCGGGTATACGCCCGCCCTGAAGACGGATAAAAAGGGACGCAAGACCAGAAGACATCCTCTTGTTCTTGTGCCCTGAAGCTGCACCTCCTCGCTGCACGTGAGCTCGGGACAGAACGAAGAGCCAATTTTGAGCGTTTTAATCTTTCTTTTTGTCTTCTAGATACTTCGTTTGAAAGATGCCCAAGAAAGGCGCGAAGAGAATGACGACTGACCAGATGGTTCGGGTCCTCATGAAGGAGATGTCCGAAATAAAGAAGCGGTTGGCGGAGCGAGACGGGGAGGAGGGATCGGGGTGTCCACCGGCTGGAGGGAAGCCAAAGAGGCCGAGAAGGGGGCCAGCCGGGGGAGACGTCCCGGTCCCCTGTTCCCCGCTCGAGGCGCCAGCCCCGGTACCGGCCCCGGTACCGAAGGAAGGGAATCCGATTCCCGTCGTAGTCACCCCGACATCCACTGAGGATATGCCTCCTGAGTTGGCGGCACAGTTAGCAGCGTGGTTGGGGGACAGTAGCGAGGGCGCCACGGCTGCCGAAGCGCAAGCACTGATGAAACAGTTGCGCGAGAAACGTGATACAGCCAAGGTACCCGCGCCGGCTGCGGTGATAGACAAGCCACGAGTGGCGGAAGCAGCGTTCGGTGCAGGTAAGCGGCCATTGCCGATCGCGAGGGATGAGTCAGCACCCTCTCGTAGAGAAAAATTGGGGCAACATGTTCCTTTGGCAATAAAGGAGAAGATTTGGGCGGGGGAATATGTAAACATTTTCTCCTTGCTTGTTGATCATTATGAGGTTGAAACTGTTAAGAGTCAAAAGGATCTGATGCATCCAAGTGTTTGGCGCGCAAAGATGGCCGCCTTTAAAGTGAATGAGAATATTGGCAACTGGGGCAATGCATGGGGAATTTTTACGTCAATTTTGGGGGAACGTAGGCCTGAATTGCTCCCTGAGTTTCCAGTATATCAGTCACGAATTATGGGGTACTCGACATCGCACCAAGGTAACCAATGGTTCTGTTATGACAACCTTTTCAGGAAAGCGATGGAGCATAACAAAAGTTTAACCTGGGACTGTTATGATTCTTTGACATGGGATAAAATGAAAGAGTCAGGGATGTTGAAAATGCCGTTGGTGGGGAGTACTGTTGGTGAATCCTCCCGCCAATATGGGGGGACGCCCTTTCGGTCGGGTACGGGTACCGACGATTATCCGAGACCAGCCGGCAATGCAGGGAAGAAGGGTTTCTGTTTCAATTTCAACAAAGGTAAATGTACTAGGCCCCCGGGATCGTGTAAGTTCAAGCACGAATGTAGTGGTTGCGGGGCACCCCATCCTGAGTCCTCGTGCAGAGCCAGAACGGGTGAGAATGGGGGTAGAGGAGGCGCCAAACAGGTCTAATGTAGTCCGAGGGGCGCCTTTACCAACCCCGATTGATACCTTGGCGATGATTCCCTGGCTCAGCGAATACCCAGATCGTACTTCTGCTGGGGTGCTGCGGAACGGTTTTTCATATGGTTTCCGCATCCCGGTGGGGGACTTTCAGGGTGTCGGGACGTGCAAAAATCAACTTTCCGTCTTGCAGCATACGACTGTAGTGCAGGATAAGATCCGGAAAGAGGTTATCCGAGGTCGGGTTGCCGGCCCGTTTAGTGTTCCCCCGGTACAGAATTTTGTCTGTTCTCCTCTAGGGGTGGTCCCCAAGAAGGACCCAGGTGAGTTTAGATTGATCCACAATTTATCAGCTCCTCATGGCCTTTCTGTGAACGATGCAATTGATCCAGAGGTATGTTCGGTGCGGTACGCATCATTCGATGAGGCCGTAGCCATTTTAAATCGCTTGGGGCCCGGGACGCTGATGGCGAAATCAGATATCGAGTCAGCGTTCCGTTTGCTCCCGGTACACCCGGACGACCAACGTCTTCTGGGATTCATGTTTCAAGGTTCGTATTACTTGGATAGGTGTATGCCGATGGGGTGCTCTATATCTTGTGCATATTTCGAGAAATTCAGTAGTTTTCTACAATGGGTGTACACGAAGGAAACGGGTTTTCGAAATGTGATGCATTACCTTGATGACTTTCTGTTCCTTGGGGCCGCTGGGGATGACGAATGTGCCCGGGCCTTGACTGAATTTTGTGTATTAATGGATCGATTTGGCGTGCCATTGGCACCAGGTAAAACTGTGGGTCCCTCGACTTGCCTCGAGTTTCTGGGGATCGAGTTGGACTCTAGTGAGGGTTGTTTTCGTTTACCGGCTGCCAAAGTGTCGAAATTCAGAGCAGCCCTGCAAATGTGTATAAATGCATCTAAAGTTACGCTGCATCAATTGCAGCAATTGGTGGGGAAGTTGAATTTTGCCCTGAGGGTGATCCCAATGGCCCGCCCCTTTTCCCGTTCAATTGCCCAGGCGATGGTCGGCCTAAACGAGGGTCATCATCGCACGAGACTATCGGCTGAGGTCCGCCAAGACATGCGTATTTGGTTAGCATTTTTGGCGGATTTCAATGGTCGAGTCGTCTGGAACAAACCAGCCTTGTCCTCTGAAGAGCTTGGTCTATGGACGGATTCAGCGGGAAGCATGGGCTTTGGCGCCATCTTCGGCACAAAATGGTCGGCACAAAGGTGGCCAACATGGTGGCATGAAGAGGGGCTGACGAGTAATATTGCTTTCCTTGAACTGTTTCCCATTTTGGTGGCCCTCAGAACCTGGCCCGATGGATTCAAAAATCACTCTGTCATATTTTGGTCTGACAATATGACCGTTGTAGAATGCATCAATAGTCAGGCAGCACGTTGTAAAATGATTTTAAGGCTGCTTAAAGAAATTGTCTTACTGTGTATGCAACTGAACGTGGTATTCAGAGCGAAGCATGTCCCAGGGGTGATGAATCAGGCGGCTGATGCACTGTCTCGTTTTCAAATGCAGGCTTTCTCGGGTTTCCTTCCCTCAGCGGACCCAGAGCCGGCACCCTTTCCCGAAGCTCTCTGGTCTCTCGGTGCCCCGAACTTCGTTACCTCGTGGGAGAGAGTCTAGCACCAAGGACGAGGAAGGCGTACGAAGGGGCGTTTCGGGCCTATTTAGCCTTTTTGGGGACTGAGAGAGGGGGGCTTTGGGGGCATGAGGATTGGGTAGTACATTTTCTGATGTCCTTGCGTAGGGCTGGGAAGTCGGTGGCTACAGCCCAGAGGCATCGTGCTGCCATTTCCTTTGTTGCCAGGGCTCATAATATCCAGGACCCGACAGCGTCTTTTGTGGTACAGAAAGCGCTGCGTGGGTGGCAACGCCTTGAGGGTCGCAGAATAGATGAGAGGCGCCCGATAGGTCTGGATAGGTTGTCCCAGTTGCTGGCCACACTCCCCGCCACATGCTCGTCTCAGTTCGAGGCCTGTTTGTTCCGAGCTGCTTTTACGCTTGCATTTCACGGGGCGATGAGGATAAGTGAGCTGGTGGCAAGGAACAAACGGGATGTGGTGGGGGGTTTGTGCCGGGAACACGTTCAGATCTGGGGTGAGACGATGACTGTATCCTTTGTCAAGTCCAAAACCGATCAAGGTGGGGTAGGGGACTGCATAGTCATTCGCAGGATTCCAGGGTCCTCCATGTGTCCGGTAAAGTGTTTAGAAGACTACCTAGCACGAAGGGTGGCATCATGGGGAGGGACATTGTTGAGACACGCGGACGCCACCCCACTGACGAAATTTCAGTTTCAACGGGTGCTCGCGATGTCAATTACCGCAGCGGGCTTGGACCCGGGCGAGTTTGGGACCCATTCCTTTCGAATAGGGGCTGCCACTGAAGCTACAGCCAGGGGTCTCAATGTGGAACAAGTGAAACGTGTGGGGCGCTGGTCCTCCAATTGTTATAAGAGGTATGTGCGGTTGCACATGTTGTGAAGCTATGATAATGTACTCACGCTTCTTGTCTTTTGTTTGGTTTTCAGTTACGCAAGCCTTCGAGGCGGGGCGGACTATGCAGTCGACCCAACACCAGGCCAGCGGTCAGACATCACCGGCTGTGAGGAAAGAGGTGTGGGTCGTGGGCCACTCATACGTGAGGCGTGCCGCTGACGTATTCAAAGCAGGTGACATGATTCACGTAGCTGGGGAATACGGGTACAGGGTGTCCTTCTACGGAAGGGGCGGTCTCTGTATTGACCAGTTTCAGGCATTCTTTGAGGGTTTGTTAGGGCGGACGAGGTCACCGCCGTCTATAGTCATAGTACATTTAGGGGGCAACGATTTGGTCACCACCGGTAGACGACTTCTCCTAGAGGCAATGCTTTCCACTGTAAGTTGGTTGGCGAGGAAAGTTCCGGGGTGCATAATTGCGTGGTCTCATATGATCCCACGAAAAGTGTGGCGGGGGGCTGTTTCGATTCCGGCTTTGAACCATTCTGTTAGAAAACTTAATAACAAAGTGAGTAGGTTGTTCCGTTCCAGGACATTGCATTCTATCTCGCATGGTTGTATTAATGATGACAGTATGTATCTAGGGGATGGTGTGCATTTGTCTCGGGTGGGAAATGAGTTACTCATATGAGACTTCTTAGCATGGTTAAAAAACGTTGAAACATGACCTTTAGGTAGGAGTTTTGTGGGGGTCCGGATAGCCGGTCAACTATCCGGCCTGTGGCGGTAAGGTCATGATCGGTGAGCACTAATTAGTAGATCCCTATGAGTGGGCGTCACCCAACACGGATGGGAGCGCTCGGGAGAGGTGGCCATTGGCCCCTCAATGGGGAGGCGGTCCCTTCTAAGGATGGGTCGCCGGAAGTAAAGGAAAAGGCGGTCAAGGCCCCTTCCTTTGTAGGAGGGGTTACAGCCCCCTCCTGGGGAATTTCCCGGGGCCAGTGACATCTGCGACGGCAGATGCGGTAAGTTGTGTGGGGTTGGGATAAGGTCTACGATACCTTCTAGATACCTCACACGAGTATTCGAACGACCTTTAACTGGCGTCGAGTCTTTAGGTGCCCCCGTCAAGTCAAGGGAAATTGGTAGTAGTTGCACTTGAGGTACGCCTCCGTGCTGTCGCCCCTCCCAAGTGGGAGGGGTAAGTCGGGTTAGGGATCTTGACACCGGTTATGACCTTGCCGTTGGCCCTTAAACGTTAGGATGTACAATTTCAATATGTCAAGAAAATGTTTGTAGGATGCTAGTTCGGCTAGGAGAACCTCTGTATTAGAGAATCTGTTAAGGTTAGCCAAACATCGTAATGTGGTAATGAAATTGTACATAACATGAAACGTTTAATGTTTTAATTTTGTTTTAATAAATACGGCCGGGATGGTCACTCCATCCCACTTCCAAAAACTTCAAGAACTGTTTCCGGTTTCCCTCCTTTTTGGGATTGTGTTGAGAGGGGGTGGCGGGTATCTCGGCCATATGGAAAGGGGCGACCAACTCGGTCCCCCCGAACTTATGGCAGAGTGCCTCGATCCCCCCGGGAAGCCATTTTTGGGCGGGGGGCGCGTCTCGGCTGGTATGCCCGAAGCGGCGTAGCTGGGGCGCGCCCGTTCCCGCCCTAGAGTGGGCTGGCCTAGACACTGACGCAGCCAGCCACGCCCTCGGGGCAGGCAGGGGCGGGTATACGCCCGCCCTGAAGACGGATAAAAAGGGACGCAAGACCAGAAGACATCCTCTTGTTCTTGTGCCCTGAAGCTGCACCTCCTCGCTGCACGTGAGCTCGGGACAGAACGAAGAGCCAATTTTGACCCACCCACCAGCCCCTGAAGACAGCCAGTTGTTTGTAATAAAGTTGATTAATTTTGCTTCCATTTCGTTTACAGGTTGTGGAGTCATGTTGATGTTGAGTATAATAAAGAATGGTCGGTTTGAGTACTTTTTTGCCATTAAAGAGATTCAGATATAGTGTTGAATTTTAAGCATGCTCTTTCGGTCATAGTGGCCAATGTATTCTTAGGTTTTGTTAGCACTGTCTTTGTTAGCACTGTCGTATTTATTTTGGTAGGCGGTAAGGTCATGATCGGTGAGCACTAATTAGTAGATCCCTATGAGTGGGCGTCACCCAACACGGATGGGAGCGCTCGGGAGAGGTGGCCATTGGCCCCTCAATGGGGAGGCGGTCCCTTCTAAGGATGGGTCGCCGGAAGTAAAGGAAAAGGCGGTCAAGGCCCCTTCCTTTGTAGGAGGGGTTACAGCCCCCTCCTGGGGAATTTCCCGGGGCCAGTGACATCTGCGACGGCAGATGCGGTAAGTTGTGTGGGGTTGGGATAAGGTCTACGATACCTTCTAGATACCTCACACGAGTATTCGAACGACCTTTAACTGGCGTCGAGTCTTTAGGTGCCCCCGTCAAGTCAAGGGAAATTGGTAGTAGTTGCACTTGAGGTACGCCTCCGTGCTGTCGCCCCTCCCAAGTGGGAGGGGTAAGTCGGGTTAGGGATCTTGACACCGGTTATGACCTTGCCGTTGGCCCTTAAACGTTAGGATGTACAATTTCAATATGTCAAGAAAATGTTTGTAGGATGCTAGTTCGGCTAGGAGAACCTCTGTATTAGAGAATCTGTTAAGGTTAGCCAAACATCGTAATGTGGTAATGAAATTGTACATAACATGAAACGTTTAATGTTTTAATTTTGTTTTAATAAATACGGCCGGGATGGTCACTCCATCCCACTTCCAAAAACTTCAAGAACTGTTTCCGGTTTCCCTCCTTTTTGGGATTGTGTTGAGAGGGGGTGGCGGGTATCTCGGCCATAACAGTATGGGGAACTATACGATGCATCGACACATGAGCAGGTGGCATCCCTTAAACTACAGCCGGGCTGAGTTAAGGGATCTACAAGACAATCCCCCGACAACTCCTGTGGCCAGATCTACCTCCACAATGTCTTTGTCGGGAAGAGAGGCACAAGAAACTGTGCCAAACATTCAACCCAATTTTCAACATATGAAATTAACTTGTATATACTGTGGTGCTATGCTGTCGTATGGCAACATGAGCGTCAACCTGATTAATATGGCGTTCGAAAATCATAAATGCCCTAATGCACCCAAGAAGTAATTTTTTTTTTGCTCCTGTTGAGCCGTTTTCAATGCCTGTTTTTTGTTGTTTCCCCTCCATAAAAAACACAAAAAAAACATAAATCAGTTCTAAAAATACAAAAAAATCAAAAAATGTTAAAAAAAATAAATAAATAAATAAAACAACAAAAACAAAAAAAAACAGTTCTTTTCAGAACTACCTCCCCTTTCAAACAAAATTGCTAGAATGTTTATCACTCTGGCAAGCTCTATTTCTTTTGGTTCGCTTCAAGTTCGCTGACCGGTTCGCGAACTGGAAGCGAACCAAAAAAAATATTTTTTTAAAAAAAAGAAGAGTTAGTATAAGGGAAGTAAACAGAGAATAATGTAAAAAGAAAGACAGCTATAGAGAGTAAATGAGAGATAGTGTCAGTGACATCATCAGCAGTGCATTGCGGGTAAAAAGAGTAGAAAATATTTACCTTATAATTCTTGTTACCTTTTTAAAATATTTTTTCATACTTTCAATCTGTAAAACAAAGAACAAACATTTCCAAAAATATTAAAACATGTATTTAAAAATTAGAAAAGACAAGGGAAAAGGTTCAAAAACAAACAGTTTTTCAACAACTTTGACATTTACAGAAGTCTCTGCTTCTCTACGTCCCCTACACAATCCTAAAGATATATATTTTAAAGAAACTGTATCTTGATGTTGATGAACTGAGGCCTATTTTGGAACATGGTGTTTTTCTTGCACTGCTAATGTCTCACAATAGTGATGCAATAGCAGCGCAAAAAAGATGTAAAGCCATCATAAAATTGTGTCTAAGATTTTAAATGATTATTTTAGGATGCAAATAAGATGTGTGCTTTCAAGAGCTTTCTTTGAGGTGAGGCCTCTTTTCTTTTTTTTAAAAAAACACTACCCAGAAGTACAGCACTGTAAGCATTAAAATTGATATTTACAGAACTCAGCTTACCCATATGTACCTCACATTTCTAAATGTATATCATAAGGACAAAAAGCATAACATTAATTATACATGTTAAATGGTTTATTTTTGCTGTTCTCAGAATGTATCAAATTTCACTTAAATCAGTGACTTGAAGGTATTCATCATGTAACAGCGGGGAAAAAAAAACACAATCAAAATGACTGTGTTTAAAAAACCCATACAACCTAAGAAATCTGATTTCAAAACTCCTTAAAATTAACTTACTTTCAATGACGTCGAACGATCTCCTATAAACAGCATCCACTCTGTTCTGCTATAAATATTTTCAGCCCGCCACTTTCTGAAAGAAAACCTCCATCGATACGTAAAATATGTTACATAGAAAAAAAACTTCTCTCATTATATCACATGTTTCCACTAGGCCAAATCATGTTGCCGCGATTCGCAAGTCTTGTAATTCTTCCAATCAAATCCCGACATTTTCTATTTTCGCAACTTTCAAAAATAAAATATTTGAGATTATTTTCACAATCCTGGACTACTAATATCTTACTCTTCTTTGTCACTCATGTTCTCCTTTTCCTATGACACTGATACTGCTTACTATGAAGCAGACTTACTTGCATCAGGTTTATATAGTTGGATTTTTAATCTAGACAGCATTGCAGACTTACATTCCCTCTACTTAAAATTTTGGTTTTAAAAACACCAGGTAAGAATTTTTAAGGTCAAACGGCAATTTTTTTTTTAAAGTTACAACGGAATCATTACAGAATGACCAGACGTTTCCAGACTTTAAGTAAGCTGTATAATGTCCTGATGTTGTTGATGGACCATCATGATAGATAATTGCTACAGTAACAAAAGTCCTCCCTGATATTGACAGCTGTGAAGCCACAAAATTTTTTATTAAAGTTGACAATTTTGATCCATCAGGCCTACAACGTTGGATCATTAAAATGACATACTGGCTATATCTACGTATAAATAATGTTGACATCATATCACATTTACATTGGCTACACTCCATGTTGTGATCCGCTGCATTTACTAGCTTATTAAAGGACACTGATTTACTGTCTGGCAAAGTTAAATATATAAATCTTTCTGAGTCTACACTAGTAGTACTTGATACCATACAGTTCTCGCAGTCATGCTGCCATTGATAAGAAAGCCCAAACAGGTGATCTACATCTACACCCTCATCTTGCAATACATCAAGCATATACATTAAAAACTCCTGACAATCTTGCTGATTATTTTCAGAGAAGTCTGTTTGACCTGAACATTCATCTAACAGATAACGAACTTCAGACACACTTTCTACTTTTGTTCGATCAGTGCTACATTTCTCTAACACAGAATTCAACAAGCAGCATAAACTTTGTTCTGAATTGAACACAATCTGCTCTTTTAAACTCTCTAGTGAAAAGAGAACATTAACAACTACATTTGCATAGCAGTTGACACCAGAACTGTTTTCAAATTGAAAACCAACAACATCTTCAACAGAATCCACTTTCTTTCTGCTAACAACTTTCGGTTCATTGACTTTTAGTCTTTTTGCAACAACCTCCCTACTATTACTGATATTTCTACGTTTCTGGCCTACCACACGTTTCTCAAACAAAGGATATTGAGGCAAATGTGGCGCATACTCTCTTCTTAACCTATTGTATTCCTTAACACAATCTAGATCCGCACAAATGTTTGTGACATCACAGTCAATCAAATACAATCCCGATAAAGTTCTAACTCGTGACAATGCCACATATGTCATACCCTCCTTGAACACAGAACTGCCAATATTCACCAATGCACAGTCTACACTTAAACCTTGCGATTTATGGATTGTCACCGCATATGCCAAGCAAACAGGAAACTGTTTACGGCGAACATATAAGTCTTTAACAAGCAAAAACCTAGCAGAACAACGACCAATTTGCTGTACTTCCTCAATGCCATCAAATTTAATTCTTAAAAATTCTATTCCATCTCTATTTTTGTATTTCTCAAAATCAACAACATTACCCATTGATCCATTTTCCAGACCTCTTTCTACATGTAAATTCCTTCTCAAAATGATTCGGCAATTTAAACACACATTCAAAGTCTTTTCAAAACCCGCTGTCTTAGATATAGTCTTCTCTAATGAATCCAATTTTGATTTCAAATTGTCTGACAAAATAATTGTTGATCCCATATGCTCTAATTTGTCGATAGCTTCAAGTTTCACAATCTCTTGCTTTTCTAAATTCAACATTTTGTTGTTGAAGATGGCACATTCTGCAAGAGTTGGCATGAGACATATCCCGGATTTCTTCTCAGTAATTTTCTGAAAAATATTCTCAGGCACAATCTCTTGTTTGGGATATAAATTTGACAGTAATCGTGCATTTAAAGCTTCTTTCCCATGCTCGGTCACTTTTCCAATTCTAATATCTTGTAGAATATTCTTGTAATCTTCATCCTTTGCCTGACGCATATTTTGATGCAGTTCTGCATAATTGAAGTTTAACCATATATTGACGTTGCCAATGCTGCCTAGGCACTTCCTGGTATCTTCATGCGTGAGTATTTTGAACACAGGTTGACCTTTTACTGGTGTCAGCTGCAGAAGATCTCCGAAAACAATGATGTGTTTCCCACCAAATAAGACATCATATTCAGTTTTAAGTACTTCTTGCATTCTCAAATGCACAAAGGCAAGCATGACATTGGAAACCATGCTTACTTCGTCAATGATAAGTAGTTTCATTTTCCTCAAGACTCTTGAAACTTCACAGCAAGCATCTCCAGATAACTTGTTGTATTGTAATTTGTTGTCATGCTCCACCGGCAGCATCAGTAGACGATGCAAAGTAATACCTTTAATGTTATGTGCTGCCAGTCCAGTAGGAGCGGTGACAACACAAGACAGCGATGACTCAGTCCTTTCCTGCAAATAACAAGAGATTGCTTTAATGAGGAAACTTTTTCCAGTTCCCGCTTCTCCACTCACGTACAGTCGGACAGGCTTCAACGATGTACATGAGCACTTGTTCTTCTCATGACTTAATCCGTGCTCAATTTCCTTGGTAACTTCATCATATATTTTCCTCTGCTCAACGTTGAGTTGTTTTTCCAAGTCTTCTAAGTTAACTGAATCCTCCTGAGCATGTGCCATGGCTCTTTCTACTTCATTCATAGCAGTGGCAGCTTCATTTTCGATAATAGGTCCTCCAAGTGGATCTTGACTCAATGAAACAGAACTCTGACTGTCCTGAGAACTGTCTCTGGCAATCTCGGCTGCAATCGTTGCTTCCTGCTCAATTTCCAAAGTTAGCATTTCTTGATATTTAGAAAAAGCAGGACATTCTATGGACTCCTTGGCTGCATTGAAAGAGTCTTCGTAACAGAGGAAATCTCCAAGCAGTTCCTCTTCTGCACGCCAAGGCTTGAAAAGTTGCAAAAGTGCTAAATAGAAAAACTCCTTTTTTTCTGGAGATTCGCCACTCAATTTTCGATGGTTTACTAATTGGCATTTTCTTTGCTTGACCAGGCATCCCTCACTTCCAATTACAGCATACACTCCTTTCTCAATATCTTCTTTGATGTTCCTCTTGAATATATAATTTTGGAGAACCTCATATAGACAAACATTCTCAAGGTGACTGCTTCGATTTGGATAATATGTATCCAACATGTTGGTCTTCAAAATGTCGGTACTGTTTGGTTCCTTTTCTGCCAAATACTCAATTTCCCGGACAGGTTTCAGAACTCGATTTCGCGTTGCAGCAAGACCAAGACTCGCCCAAACGAGACTCCTGGATTTGGCATAGAGACTTGCTGAAGACAATCGATCAGAACATTCGTAAGCTCCGATTTCTCGATGTGACAACATCTTCAGACTGAAACTGTACAACTTCTTGCTGAGGCTCTTTTCATGGGAAATGTCCTCCCACATATCCTTCAGTTCGGTCTTTTCTTTTTTGGTGATGTAAGATGTCACATACCGAGCCACAGCCATACAGTTGTCAGCCACAAACTGTATATCCATGTTCGCATTCCACATGGACAAAATCACTGGGTTGTAGTCATTGATGTACTTGGACTCTTCATTCCTTTTCAAATTGTATGTATTCTTGGGTGATTTCCTCGTCACATTATGTCGCAGCGAAGACATCAAACTGTTCACTCTTCCTTTAGAAATCACCGGTCGTGGAAAGTTGAAACGACATTTGGTGTAGAACTTGTCCTTGTTTCTGAATTTACGACGACAGTACTTTCCACAACGATGGCTTTGGAAACGTAGAACTTGTTCTCTTAGACTTTTCTTCTCCGTTGCGTTTGGAACAGCACACGTAGAATACTGTTCGATGAAATTCATCACTAAGTCATCCGGATCTGTTCCAAATTTAGGTGCATCCTTGATCCACAGCAACATATGTATATGAGGGGCACCTCTTGCTTGGTACTCCTTTCTCCAGAAGAAATCCAACACCTCTCCAAGAGGTGGATTCTTTTTATTTGTGATGAAAGACATCATAGCTTCAAATCTATGATTGAAGTACCTGCATACATTCACTGGATCCAAAGAACACAGTTCTCCAGGTGTCTTGAATTCAATGTTTTCAATATTCCCATTTGCCTCTCGTAGAAATTCAAGTAAGTCTTCCCAGCCATACTCGGCACAGCTCAGAGTGAGGAACCATGTTGGAGTTCCTAAGTTCCTCAGCATACATTTTAAATCACCATGACGACGGTACCAGTACTCATTAGTACCACGCTGACACGCCATGAGATTAATTAAGTGAGAATCCAAAATACTGTCTTGGACATTGACTTTATGCATAAAGTCACCTGCCGAGATGTTTCGCATCTGTATACCACTTTTTAAGATGTGGTTCACTGCATATGACAGTCCAGACAGATCGCTTTCAAACAGGAGATGAAACAAATAGGGAATGCATTGCCGAAACCTAGGATCTTCTGCATACAATCGTAAAGTCCGGTATTCAGACGCAGGAATTTGATGAGGTCGCTCATCATATCTTCCTCCTTGACCTGTGGGAAATAGCTGTGGGAAACACCGAGCTTCCAAACTTTCCTCCCAAACACTAATGGGACTCCCTTTGGCTTGTTTCATTTGAAACAACTCAATAGCATTCCCCATGACTTCCTTGGAATGCAAAGGATGAACACTATAATGTTCATATATTTCTTCACTTTTAGAGGCCTCTACTTTCTCAATTTGGCCAGCACACAAATCGCTATCCTCTTCATCACTTACTTCCTCTTCTGCAACATATACATTCTTATAGTACTTATTATTTTTCTTCAAATACACTGTTGCCTTTTTGACTTTCCTAACATCCACTAAATCTTGCCATATTTTCTTATTCTTTGTCGGAACACCATTAACCAAGATAACCAGAGGTTCCTCTTCCACTTTTTCTATTCCAATTGTGTTAATGTTTTTCTTGAAATCTAGAGGCAAATAAACAACTCTTCCCTTTAATCCTCTCTGTAAATCTGCTGGAGGCAACTTCCCTGTCTTTGGCTCCATTCTTACAATAGCCTGAAAGGGATGGATACTTTGAATCAAAATAGATTCATAAGTATTTAAATCCTTCAATTCAGAAGGAATCTCAACCAATTCCAGATTATTATGAACTGCCCTAGCAGGCATCTGGTTTTGGTTTAATTTATTACAACAATAAGTACACACACGTTGATCCGATCCCAAATCAAAATAATTTTCTACCATCAAGTATGTGGCAAAATCCTTCCATTCACTATTATTTTCCCTTTCACTTTTTGCATATAAATCCACTACCTTAGTCTGATTCTTATAATAAGTGCGTCGACAACATACACAAGTGAAATTAGGCCTCTCACTTGATTTCATCTGAAACGTGGCAATTTCCTTCTGAAAATTATCTGTACTGGAAACCTGTACATTATCTTCCACATTACCCTCTACTTCAGGGTCAATTTGAACATTCTCATCTTTACTACCAAAGTAACAAAACTCAATTTCTTCACAAATATTCTTCACATCTATTTCAGAACCATGCAAAAGAGCAGCACATAATTGTTTAAGCATAATTGCTGGACTCTTAGCATAATACAACATTCTCACTAATTTTCTCACTTTATTATGATGCACTGCTAGCATCCTGAAATGATGAAAAACACTCTGGCATACTCTCCTGGAAAGACAAGCCAGTGAATGACCACGCAAACCTGTCATTTGTCTCACTCTGCAAGGATCTAAATCTTGCAACAACTTCATTTTCTGCTTCAAACTTTTCTTATTAAATGTCCGTATAAAATCACAAAGCAAATTGATGGAAACCTGTCGCACACTGCAAATAGAACTACACTTCCAAATGTACACAGGACCCTTAGGACATCTTCCTAAAACCTCATCACTTAGCGCCTCTTCTGTCTCTGTTGTCACAAGTTGTTCTTTTTCAACTGGACAACCATCCTTCACTTCATAAGCTCGACCACTGATGTCAACTGCATGCACCAAATCATTATCCTGAAAATAAGTCTCCTCATTAAAAAATGCCTCAGAACTTGAACTATGCATCCATTCTCCGGAAAAAACTTCACAAAAGTTAGTACGATTTACTACTCTCTTCCATCTACTTTTTGTTTTGAAATCAGAAATTACCTTGCTTAGTTTCCTAATTCTATTGATTACCAAAATAAACAACTTCCGCTTAATTTCAAAAGCATGATCAATAATTTTCTCTACATTTTTCTTCTTCTTATAAAATGCCGCTTTCTGTTGGCCTTTCTTTTTAATATTTTTCAACAAATTAACTAATATCCTATTACGGAACATTCGATTTCGAATGTCCCTAAACTGTTGTTTCCTTCTACTATCATGCACAGAGTTATCTCTTCCTCTACCAGTAACATTTGTGATGGGTCTCTCCTTTCCATTTAAATTACTTTTCTTTTTGTGAACTGAAACATTTTTTTGAGCAAAACTTTTTTTACTACAAATATTTCTTAAGAATGATTTCGTGCTCTTACCCGGACCTTTCTTGGTGTTTTGACAAGTATTTGGGGAAGAGGACTGCTGCAATAAAACATCATCCTGCTGTCTTTGACGTTTTCTAGCCTTTCGTATTCTACTTTTGGAAGGCATTTTCCAAACTATGAAAGAATCTGCAGTTGAATCTGTGGATAAATATAATATAAAATGTTATTAACCACAATTACCAAACAGTAAATAAATAACAGTCATCTAAAACTTAATGCCATACTAATTATTTAACATAGCAAATATTTTCCACCAGCACTGCATCACAAAAATGACACTCAATGGTACAAAACAAGCATACAACACTCATAAATCACTCCCTAATATTTTAAATCATTAATTCAGGATGACGATAAGATGTAGCCTATCTAAAGATTTGTTTAGGCCCTGATCTTTAGACTGGGGTAAATGTGTGTCATTGATCCACATTCAGTCCATCACCTGTTTTGTTTATTTGAGGTGAGGCCAACACATGGTTGCAGATAAGATTTTCACTGAAAAAGACCAAGGTAAAAAAACATGTGAAGCCCTACCAATGAAGTAAATCATTAAATGAAAACCAATACATTTCTGCAAATATGCACTACTAGTGCTTCATAAGATGTTTTGGGTCATATTTATAAGGCATTTGAGTATCTAGTATGCTATTTTACGTTCTTCATGGTGCAAATTTATTGTAAATACGCTCCCACCTGCGGTTGGCAAATTTAGATTTTGATTATAGGAGTTAGATAGGCATGTTAATAATTTCCCAAAAATGGTGTATAACCCCAAACAACCTTTAAAGCAAATGCTCTTAGCCATGTTATCCACCTCCCATTGGATAACATGGCTAAGAAGTGCTTGCAAATGTGAAAAAAAACGGCCGCAATGCATGAATATCGCAGAAAAATCAGCGATATTCATGCATTTTCCAGCAAATGCTCTTAGCCATGTTATCCACTTCCTATTAAATAACATGGCTAAGAACTGCTCAGGGCCCCATGAGGAACGCTTTCCATTTAAAAAGGGAAAAATAACATCAAAGACACTAAAATGCCTTCTAAATATGAACCCAAACAACCTATGAAGCAATGTGAAAAAAAACGGCCGCAAGGCATGAATATAGCAGAAAAATCAGCGATATTCATGCATTTTCCAGCAAATGCTCTTAGCCATGTTATCCACTTCCTATTAAATAACATGGCTAAGAACTGCTCAGGGCCCCATGAGGAACGCTTTCCATTTAAAAAGGGAAAAATAACATCAAAGACACTAAAATGCCTTCTAAATATGACCCCAAACAACCTATGAAGCAATGTGAAAAAAAACGGCCGCAATGCATGAATATAGCAGAAAAATCAGCGATATTCATGCATTTTCCAGCAAATGCTCTTAGCCATGTTATCCACTTCCTATTAAATAACATGGCTAAGAACTGCTCAGGGCCCCATGAGGAACGCTTTCCATTTAAAAAGGGAAAAATAACATCAAAGACTCTAAAATGCCTTCTAAATATGACCCCAAACAACCTATGAAGCAATGTGAAAAAAAACGGCCGCAATGCATGAATATAGCAGAAAAATCAGTGATATTCATGCATTTTCCAGCAAATGCTCTTAGCCATGTTATCCACTTCCTATTAAATAACATGGCTAAGAACTGCTCAGGGCCCCATGAGGAATGCTTTCCATTTAAAAAGGGAAAAATAACATCAAAGACACTAAAATGCCTTCTAAATATGACCCCAAACAACCTATGAAGCTCTAACAGTACATATCCTGAAATTTAATTGATTTCAAAATTCGTTTTTAAACACAACATATAAATCAATTGTATACCTGCATTCATGAAGAAATGACTAAAAATGTCCTTGAGACACATGAAAGTGTTTTCTGGAATGCCCTAGCACCATTTTTGGGACACTATTAACATGGCTAGGTAACTCCCATAATCAAAATCTAAATTTGCCAAGCACAAGTGGGAGCGTATTTACAAGACACTTGCCCCATGAGGAACACTTTACATTTTAAGAGGTAAACATAACATCGCAGAAAAGTCAGCGATATTCATGCATTTTCCAGCAAATGCTCTTAGCCATGTTATCCACTTCCTATTAAATAACATGGCTAAGAACTGCTCAGGGCCCCATGAGGAACGCTTTCCATTTAAAAAGGGAAAAATAACATCAAAGACTCTAAAATGCCTTCTAAATATGACCCCAAACAACCTATGAAGCTCTAACAGTACATATCCTGAAATTTAATTCATTTCAAAATTCGTTTTTAAACACAGCATATAAATCAATTGTATACCTGCATTCATGAAGAAATGACTAAAAATGTCCTTGAGACACATGAAAGTGTTTTCTGGAATGCCCTAGCACCATTTTTGGGACACTATTAACATGGCTAGGTAACTCCCATAATCAAAATCTAAATTTGCCAAGCACAAGTGGGAGCGTATTTACAAGACACTTGCCCCATGAGGAACACTTTACATTTTAAGAGGTAAACATAACATCGCAGAAAAGTCAGCGATATTCATGCATTTTCCAGCAAATGCTCTTAGCCATGTTATCCACTTCCTATTAAATAACATGGCTAAGAACTGCTCAGGGCCCCATGAGGAACGCATTCCATTTAAAAAGGGAAAAATAACATCAAAGACACTAAAATGCCTTCTAAATATGACCCCAAACAACCTATGAAGCTCTAACAGTACATATCCTGAAATTTAATTCATTTCAAAATTCGTTTTTAAACACAGCATATAAATCAATTGTATACCTGCATTCATGAAGAAATGACTAAAAATGTCCTTGAGACACATGAAAGTGTTTTCTGCAATTCCCTAGCACCATTTTTGGGACACTATTAACATGGCTAGGTAACTCCCATAATCAAAATCTGAATTTGCCAAGCACAAGTGGGAGCGTATTTACAAGACACTTGCCCCATGAGGAACACTTTACATTTTAAGAGGTAAACATAACATCGCAGAAAAGTCAGCGATATTCATGCATTTTCCAGCAAATGCTCTTAGCCATGTTATCCACTTCCTATTAAATAACATGGCTAAGAACTGCTCAGGGCCCCATGAGGAACGCTTTCCATTTAAAAAGGGAAAAATAACATCAAAGACACTAAAATGCCTTCTAAATATGACCCCAAACAACCTATGAAGCTCTAACAGTACATATCCTGAAATTTAATTCATTTCAAAATTCGTTTTTAAACACAGCATATAAATCAATTGTATACCTGCATTCATGAAGAAATGACTAAAAATGTCCTTGAGACACATGAAAGTGTTTTCTGCAATTCCCTAGCACCATTTTTGGGACACTATTAACATGGCTAGGTAACTCCCATAATCAAAATCTGAATTTGCCAAGCACAAGTGGGAGCGTATTTACAAGACACTTGCCCCATGAGGAACACTTTACATTTTAAAAGGAAAACATAATATCTTAGACACTCAAATACCTTATAAATATGGCTCAAAACAACCTATGAAGCTCTAGCAGTACATATCCAGAAATGTAATTGATTTCTTAAATCGTTTTTAAAAGCAACATATCTGTTTCAGCTTACATAACAGACCATGGAATGGGCTCCATATATCACAATATCTTGTGTTACTGCATGCCAGAATGTTACACCAAATATGCAATTACAATTTCTCTATGAAACTAATTCTATTACTATATCACTAGAGACAAAACCACATTTTAAAAACACAGCTTTCTTCATCATTTTCTCCTTAAATCATACTATTCTCTATCTAAATTAAATAAATCTTTTCTCACCTTAGCAAATATTTTTTGAGTTTTGAAAACAGTCTCAGAAATACACCAAATTGTCTTCAGCAGAAGAAAAAGGATGCACTCCAAAGGCTGCAGCTATTGAAAGCACATAAATACAGATATTCTTTTCACATATCTCTCATATTAGCCAATCATACCTCTTCCCTCACTTTTTTCAAATCAAAACCCTTCCCCCCTCTGCCCTATCTGCCTTGTTTCCATAGCAACCACCTCCTGGAAGACCTCTCATGTTTGCAAATTCACACAACAATGTTTCAATTGAACTGTGAACTCTCAGTGCACCTGCGTATCCAGTGCAATCTTTCATTAAATGTTTCTTCCTTGACCATTCAAATGACATGTTTCAAAGAACACATCCATGCACCCTAACTTTCTGTTTTCAGAAATGGAAATGCACCAATCACTGCTAATGAATCATTACCATTGTAAATCCACAGTTTTTTTTCTTTAGAAACTCCTACTGTTTCAACTGCCCTTTCATTACCACACTTCATCTGACTGCAGAACAACCTTCTCCCACCATGTTTAAGGTCTGGATTGTTGGACATAGTTACATCCACTGGGCTCAAAGGTATGCTGAGAACAGAAATTTACCTAACCTCAATTTACAAGATGTGGAAATTAAGTGGTTGGGCCAAAGAGGATTAAAATGTCACCAATTGATACCATTGGTGAAAACCTTTATGCATTTGCCAAAACCTGACCTGTTAATAGTGCACTGTGGAGGTAATGATTTGGGCACTTTGACAGGGGTAGGTCTGGAAATGCTTTTAAAGGACACCTTTGAGCAATTAATGGCACTTTTTCCTCAAACTGCCTTGGTATACTCCAATATATGCCAAAGACAGAAATGGAAGTGGTCCAACCAATTTTGTCCACAAATTGAGAAAGCGAGGAAGCATGTAAACAAATCTGTTTCAGCTTTCATGAGAGACCATGGAATGGGCTCTCTGTACAACAATAACTTGCGTTACTACATGCAAGATATCTACAGAGGAGATGGAGTTCACTTCTCAGATGAGGGCAACAGAATTTTCATTCTGAATTTAAGACTGTGCATTGGTACCTACTTATAAGTACCTAAATGTACCATAAACCCAAAAGCTCTTCTCAGAGCTACCCTTCATCTGATCACTCACAATTATTATGTTTTTCTAATTTTTTTCATTATTTTTCCACAAAATTCGCTCCCCGGGGCGCTACCCGGTTCGCGAACCGAAAGCTAACCTCGCGGAATTTTTAAAAAAAATGTTTTTTTCCGCACATATAAGCCTCCTCAGCCACCCTCAGAAAACCTAGAGGGTCAAGATAAGTCTACCATGACCCCTTCTACCCATTCTAAACATTATTTGCCCTCCATCTTGTATCTTAATGCGCCCGAAACACAAAATGGTGGACTCCCGTGACGCTTAAGGTTCGCGAACCGGGCCGCTTCCCGGAAAGCGGTCCAAAAAAAAAGGTGGGAAAGTAATTTACAGAAAAACGACTAGAGACACTCTCACCAAATATAGATTAGCTCATACTACATAACAATCCCTTCCATTCTCACAAATTTCATTGAAATTTCATTTAGCCATTTAGCCTGTAGACCTCTCCAAGTACCATGAGGTAAATTACTTCACAAAACACATCTGAAGTGTTGGAATTGACAACCAATGAAAATGTTACTTACATTTTCTACTTTTATTACCTGACATTTGATTGGTTATATACCTGAATATATATAAAGGAAGAGAAGGAAACACAGCCATTTTGACTACTACTTGTTGTTGTATATATCATTTAGAATACCACTAATAACATCAACTTGTTTCTAAAGGTAAGTTGTTATTTTTAAAACTGAAGTATATTGTGCACTATAAGTAAATATGGTAAACTTTTTCAGATAGTTATATACTATCCCTCTGTAAGAGTTAGACATTGAGAAAGGCTTCTTTATTATAATTATGGACTGATTTAGGTTTCCGTGGTATAATTATGAATTTACTTAGGCTTCTTCACAGGCACTTTTTAATAGTACTACTTCACGCCTGAAACCATACAGTGCCCATAGATTACTTCTCTGTTATAAACTCACAAGTGCCTGTCTGAACTTAAACCCAACAGTGCCCTATCTCTACTGATATATTTATTTTTTATGCAAATTACAGCAATAAAATGGAAGGTGAGCAGAATGTTTCCTTCGAAATTGTTCTGGAGAACAACACAGAAAAAGTTAATGAGGACAATGATGACTCAGATTTCATGGATGAATCACGGGACCATGAATTAGTTCAATGTGTAGAATCTGTGGATCATTTACTTTATTATGATGACGGACAAATGTTGGAACTTATGTTCACTGAACAAGAACACATATCAGACAGTGAAATGCTAGACGTTGTATTAAATTTTGAAAAACAATCCGAAAAATAAAATTGTATGTAATATTAAAAAATTGTTTGAGTATTTAATCATTTTTATATGTAATTCATAAACTAGTTAAATGTTAGAAATGTTATTAAATTTTGAAACACAATCACAATAATAAATAATTGCTTAAAAAATAAAAAAATTAAAAAATAATCAACAAAACCAACAAATAATTAACATACAGTATTAGAAAAGTCTTTCATTCTTTTATCCATAAAGTTCGCTGCCCAGAACGCTTTCTGGTTCGCGAACTTGGCGCTTACCACGCAAAAAAAATTTTTTTTTTTTTTTTTTGGACCCTCCTAGGCCCTTTTAAAACCTCCACATAAAACCTAGGGGGTCAACGAGGATCTACTATGCCCCCTTATGGTAATTTCCCCCTTTGTTTTGGCCTCCTCTTGTCTCTCGATCCTACCGAGAGACAAGATGGCGGCCGCTCCGGACTGTTTAGAATGTTGACAGACACCAGAGGGCCAATCAGCTTCGCATCGCAAAGTTCCGATACGCGAAAGGTTCGCTAACCGGATCGCTGCCCGGAGCGCTGTTACAGATATATATCTTGATTTAAACGTTAATTTCTCAAAATCCACTGAAGCACATATATTGAGACCTAGCAAAGGCACATCGGGCTAACAGTCCCTACAATTTTGCCAAGTTTCGTGAAAATCCATTCAGCCGTTCGGGCTAAAAGTGAGTCCAACCGCCCTATGGAAAACTCAATGCAAAAAACGCGTTTTGGGACCCCCCTTTTTTCTCAGCCCCCCCTTGACGAAACCCCACCAAATTTTCAGGGGCTGCTCAGAAACAAAATGTGCCATTTTCCTGAAAATTTCAGCCAATTCCGTCCACAAACGCAAAAGTTATTAGGCATAGAATTTTCAGAAATCCCATAGGGAAAAAATCCTAACTATATATACCTACTGGCGACCGCCAGTAGGTAATATATATATATATATATATATATATATATATATATATATATATATATATATATATATATATATATATATTCATTGTTCGTCTTGGGGCAACAGGCTACTGCAGTATGCAAGGTGACCCAGGGCAGACACCCTTGTTTTAGCGGACCCTTGACCCACCAGACTCACCTGCAGTTTGCACCCGTCCAATGATGTTACTCACTCCCCCACACCACCAACCCGACTTTGACAAACACAGTGCTTGCTGGGACATCTATCACGAACTTCTGCTGGTATGCTGATTGCTTGAGGGGGAGGAGACCCAGGTGCTTACAAGTATTTAACATAGGAAGAGCTAATTTGGGCAGTGTTCTTTACAGCGAAGGGCGCCGAAGAAGGCTACCATGCCGAAATGCATCCGCCGCCGCTGGGGTTTTGATGGAATAAAGTTGTGCCTTGCTCTGAATCCCCCTTGTGGCCTCTGATCTTTTTCTCGGAAAGGATTCTCAAGTCATATATATATATATATAAATATATATATATATTACCTACTGGCGGTCGCCAGTAGGTATATATAGTTAGGATTTTTTCTCTATGGGATTTTTGAAAATTCTATGTCTAATAACTTTGGCGTTTGTGGACAGAATTGGCTGAAATTTTCAGGAAAATGGCACATCTTGTTTCTGAGCAGCTCCTGAAAATATGGGGGGGTTCGTCAAGGGGGGGCCGAGAAAAAAGGGGGGTCCCAAAACGCGTTTTTCCCATGTTAATTTCCATAGGGCGGTTGGCCTCACTTTTAGCTCGAACGGCTGAATGGATTTGCATGAAACTTGGCAAAATTGTAGGGACTGTTAGCCCGATGTGCCTTTGCTAGGTCTCAATATATGTGCTCCAGTGGATTTTGATAAATTAACGTTCAAAAAAATATATATATCTGTGACAGCGTCCCGGGTAGCTCTCCGGTTCGCGTACTCTTCGCGTAACGGAACTTTGCGAAGCGAAGCTGATTGGCTCTTCGGTGTCTGTCAACATTCTAAACAGTCCGGAGCGCCCGTCATCTTGTCTTTTGGTAGGATCGAGAGACAAGAAGAGGCCAAAACGAAGGGGGAAATGACCATAAGGGGGCATAGTAGATCCTCCCTGACCCCCTAGGTTTGATGTGGAGGCTTTAAAAGGGCCCAGCGGGGCAAAATAAAAAATAAAAAATTGTTTTTTTGCGTTATCAATAGTGTTGTCCGTATTCCCAGTCAGTACCCTTCCCCGCCCACCATGTGCACAAAGACCGCATACATCCCCCATAACGTCAAGGCTAAGTAACTAGAACGTCATAAGGAGTTGCAAGTCGCTCCCATAATGGCGCCATTTTGGTCGAGGTCAGGCAGGTTCAGAGTATAGTTCAATGTCTCCAATAAGTAGCGGCAGGACCAGAATCCCTTTCGGCAGTTTTGGCTTCGTCATTACGAGTACTAGAAAACAAGACATTCTGGGCAGTATCACCTTTGAAGCAACCCTTTATTGTACAAGATGGTGTCTTTCAAAAGCCAGGGGTATAGGAGTATGTAACAAGCAAGCCATTTAATTGAAAACACTAAACGTGACAAACAGTTGTAGGATCAGTGAAGGTTGATTTTTTAATTGAAAGTATAACAGGATCAGTTACAATAAAATCCTTCATACGCACACCATGGGCGAGTATCATGGGTAACATTACTTCGAAGCTTTATTAATACAATAATCAATAATGAAAAATCGACATCAATAGGGTTGTCCGTATTCCCAGTCAGTACCCTTCCCCGCCCGCCATGTGCACAAAGACCGCATACATCCCCCATAACGTCAAGGCTAAGTAACTAGAACGTCATAAGGAGTTGCAAGTCGCTCCCATACTGGCGCCATTTTGGTCGAGGCCAGGCAGGTTCAGAGTATAGTTCAATGTCTCCAGTAAGTAGCGGCAGGACCAGAATCCTTTTCGGCAGTTCTGGCTTCGACATTACGAGCACTAGAAAACAAGACATTCTGGGCAATACCACCCTTGACGCAGCCCTTTATTGTACAAGATGGTGTCTTTCAAAAGCCAGGGGTATAGGAGTATGTAACAAGCGAGCCATTTAATTGAAAAAACTAAACGTGACAAACGGTTGTAGGATCAGTGAAGGTTGATTATTTAATTGAAAGTATAACAGGATCAGTTACAATAAAATTGTCTATACGCACACCATGGGCGAGTATCATGGGTAACATTACTTCGAAGCTTTATTAATACAATAATTAATAATGAAAAATCGACATCAATAGGGTTGTCCGTATTCCCAGTCAGTACCCTTCCCCGCCCGCCATGTGCACAAAGATCGCATACATCCCCCATAACGTCAAGGCTAAGTAACTAGAACGTCATAAGGAGTTGCAAGTCGCTCCCATACTGGCGCCATTTTGGTCGAGGCCAGGCAGGTCCAGAGTATAGTTCAATGTCTCCAGTAAGTAGCGGCAGGACCAGAATCCTTTTCGGCAGTTCTGGCTTCGTCATTACGAGCACTAGAAAACAAGATATTCTGGGCAATACCACACTTGACGCAGCCTTTTATGCTACAAGATGGTGTCTTCCATTCAGAAAATATTGTTGGCAGCATTTTGAAAGGAAAGATAAACGGCCGTTCTCCTAGTAACTCTCACATTGTTACATTTATGAAGAATGTTGAAGAGTAGTATGTTGAAAATCTGAAGCCATCGTTCTACAAATTCTCAACCAGCCTTGGATGGAAAAATCCTGAAGAATGTACAAACTGAAAACCAGTTTTTGTTTGCATAGCATCAGCAGCAACACTTGAGTCAGCTTTGTGTGAAGCCGCCATCTTGATCCAATCAATACCGTCCCCTTGCACACATTCAGGGACCAGGCCGCAGGACGTGTCTTCAGGTCAAACGGATTGTGGGACAAGGTCCAGAATGGAAGAGTCACCAAAAGGCAAAAAGTTCCGCCGGACCCCGGGAGCCGGCCGCCTATGTCGGGGGCGATCTCAGGCCACACCAGGGCAACAAGACTTGGGGAGGGGTCAGGAGCCAAGCGCCACCTCCCAGTCCGCACCACCACACCGCCTCTCGGGGGCCCTCCATCAAGCGGTTCAGGGAGGCACCGCATCACATTGCTTTCCAATGCAGTCAGGTCCTCAAACATCCCCCACTTACACTCACTTATGAAAATCTTACGATTGATGCTTGACTGAGACCAAGGAGATCAGAGTGCATGTCTGTGTAAGGTGATGTACCTCTGGGGAGACAAGGTCCAGAATGGAAGAGTCGCTGTATCGCAAGAGTTGGTGAAATTTAGCCGGATGGCGGGTGAGACGCTGTAATAGCAAGAGCCGGCGCATCTCAGCTGGCCGAGAGAGACTTGGGGAGGGGGCAGGAGCCAAGCGCCCCCTCCCAGTCTGCGCCACCACACCGCCCCTGGGGGGCCTCCGTCAAGCGGTTCAGGGAGGCACCGCAGGCAGCCGTTCTTCAGATCAGTGGCTCTCACCGGCAAGGCTCACCTCCTTTAGCAGCGATCGTTGGCGCTGTGGTTGCGGCCGGAGGATCCGCCTAGTCAACGCCCCGGCCTCTCCATGTCATAGGCCGCAAGAGTAATCGCAACTCAGCTGGCCGAGAGAGACTTGGGGAGGAGGCAGGAGCCAAGCGCCCCCTCCCAGTCCGCGCCACCACACCGCCCCTGGGGGTCTCCGTCAAGTGGGTCAGGGAGGCACCGCAGGCAGCCGTTCTTCAGATCAGTGGCTCTCACCGGCAAGGCTCCCCTCCTTTAGCAGCGATTGTTGGCGCTGTGGTTGCGACCGGAGGCTCCGCCTAGTCAACGCCCCGGCCTCTCCATGTCGTGGGCCGCAAGAGTGGGCGCAACTCTGCTGGCTGAGCGAGAAATACCGTCCCCCTGCACACATTCAGGGACCAGGACGCATTGCGAGGGCACCGCAGGACGTGTCTTCAGGTCAAACGGATTGTGGGACAAGGTCCAGAATGGAAGAGTCGCTGTATCGCAAGAGTGGGTGAAATTTAGCCGGATGGCGGGTGAGATGCTGTAATAGCAAGAGCAGGCGCAACTCAGCTGGCCGAGAGAGACTTGGGGAGGGGGCAGGAGCTAAGCGCCCCCTCCCAGTCCGAACCAAAGAAAAGTGTTATTTTTAGGTCAAATGACCTAGCCTTACATCATTAGGAACCCAAAAGTGAAATGAACCAATGAAAAGTTTTATTAACAAGTCACATAACCTGTTATGCTTACGTTACGCGCTCCGCGCCGTGCCCCGGATCGCTTCCGGGTAGCTGCTTTTCGCGCCTCGGAGCACTTCCGGGTGCGCTAACGCGGCGCGTCATATGACAGAAGGGACAGGCAACAAGAACCATCAGTCAAAGAGGGGAGGGCCAGTTCTTCTCTACCGGGTCACGTTGGGGCTCCACCGGAACTGATCGAATTGGTAGTCTACAGTGTTTCTGGATGTTTCAGACTGAAGCTGGCGTCAGCATGAGAGCACCACCATCTCGTGACTCCGTCGTGGCCATTCCGCAAGCAATCATGGCAGTCGCTCCCCACCGTAAGTCTGCGGGAGTCGGGCCCCGGTGACTCTTGTAGAATGTTCAAGGCTGAGGGGATGCTTTTGGGAATGGGGCCCATGCCCTAGCAGTCAAGCGTCCGAGTTCCAGGGTTGCCCAGAGCCATCCTTGCAGGCCAGGCCCAAGTCTGTGGAGTCGACCGCCATTTCCTGAGCTCCGTGGCAGCCGCCTCTCGCTGTACTGCAAGAGTGGGTGCAATTCATCCGGATGGCGGGTGAGACGCTGTAATAACAAGAGCAGCCGCAATTCAGCTGGCCGAGCGAGGCCCTGTGCCGCAGGAGCGGGCGCAACTCAGGTGGCCGAGTGAAGCGCTGGGGTGTAGCTGAGAAACCTCCACCTGGGGAGGTGGGGGAGGCTCGTTCGCGCCGCCTCTCCCTTTCATTGCACCCCACGCCGTCAAGCGTCCGAGTTCCAGGGTTGCCCAGAGACATCCTTGCAGGCCAGGCCCAAGTCTGAGGAGCCGACCGCCATTTCCTGAGCTCCGTGGCAGCCACCTGTCGCTGTACTGCATGAGTGGGTGTAATTCATCCGGATGGCGGGTGAGACGCTGCAATAACAAGAGCAGGCGCAATTCAGCTGGCCGAGCAAGGCCCTGTGCCGCAGGAGCGGGCGCAACTCAGGTGGCCGAGTGAAGCGCTGGGGTGTAGCTGAGAAACCTCCACCTGGGGAGGTGGGGGAGGCTCGTTCGCGCCACCTCTCCCTTTAAGTGCACCCCACGCCGTGTCCTGGCGCAGGTATATGTGATGGTTGGACCAGGGCACCGCAGGACGTGTCTTCAGGTCAAACGGATTGTGGTACAAGGTCCAGAATGGAAGAGTCACCAAAAGGCAACAAGTTCCGCCTGACCCCGGGAGCCGACCGCCTATGTCGGGGGTGATCTCAGGCCACACCAGGGCGACAAGACTTGGGGAGGGGGCAGGAATCAAGCGCCCCCTCCGAGTCCGCGCCACCACATTGCCTCTCGGGGGCCTCCGTCAAGCGGCTCAGGGAAGCATCGCAGGCAGCGGTTCTTCAGCTCAGTGGCTGTTAGCAGCGATCGTTGGCGCTGTGGTTGCGGCTGGAGGCCCCGCCTAGTCAACGCCCCGGCCTCTCCATCTCGTAGGCCGCAGAGTAGTCGGGGAGAAATCCCGGGAACGGCGGCATGCATTTGGATCGATGTTGCAGCAGGATGCCATGTAAATAGTTATTTAATAAAACGTTTTACCCTGTTACTTTGCTGGTGTGTTCTATATATTTATAATATTTGCATAGGGTTTGTCGTTGTTTTGGGCGGGGTGGGCGGCGGAGCCGAGCTGTCTTGCAGCCATCATGGCATCGAGCTCAGTTCCTCTCACTAGTTTCATATTTCTCATGAGGGGTTGTTCCTAATGTTTCTATTTTAGCGAGGTCAAAAAGAGATCCCATTAGTGGCCTACTGATTTTGCTTGATTCCTTTTGTTGTTTCTAACGATTTTTCACTATCTGCAAAGACTAAACAGAGTATTGCGACTCTGTGCTTGTTTGTAAATAGAGAATGAACCAAAGAGAACCAATTCTAAAACAGTAAATGCTTGGATAACAATAAATCAAATGGAGAGGGAAGCAGGCACGACGGATTACAACGGGGGCAAAGGCCTGCGTTACCTACCCTTCACTATCTGCAAAGAAAGAATACTCCTAAAAGAAAAGAGGGGGGGAGGGAGGGGGGTGCAGCGTTCAAAGCACATCAGCGTGCATAGACACGAACATGTTTTTACCTACCACGTACTTGACATTTTAAAGCTTTTGATATTTGCTATTAAAAAACCATTGAAATTCACTGAAAAAACCATAGGTTATAGACCATATATAGTTAGGAATTAGCATTTACAAAACCTTGAAAATTCACTGAAAAAAACATGGGTTTTAGACCATATATAGTTAGGAATTAGCATTTACAAAACCTTATTTTACTCACACAAAAACATTGAAATTCCATATATAGTTAGTTGCATGCATGACATGGTCAGTGACATCACTGATGACATCACTGATGACAACTCAAATGACATCACTGATGACATTATCCAATGACTGTATGTTTCTGTAAAGTTAAAATATGTCTTACATATTGAAGAATGAGTGGATGTATAAGTGTCTGGATGAAGAATTTAGTAGGTGCATGACTGACTGTATGAGTGAGTGATTAAATGTGTCTCACTGAGTGCATGGGTTAGTGACTAAACTGTCTTAATTTGTGCATCATTATGCCTGTTGTTCTGTAAACTGCTGAATGTGTTAATCAGTAGCTATATGAGTAACTATATGGGATATTCATTGGTTGCCCAAGTATTTGTATGGGAGTCTAAGTATGTGTGTGAGTGGCTGGGAGATGTATGACTCTGTGCATAGATGTGTGAGCAGTTGATTCACTAGATGTATGGGTTCAAAAGTGCATGTGGAAACAGCTGCATGGGCGGTTGACTGTGTGCATGAGTGTATTGGTGAGTGAATGGATATCTCAGTGCAACATGTCAAAGTAAGTACATATGTAAAACACAGTACATGTGAGAGTTGACATATATAACCATGCATAAGAGCCAGTGAATGTGTGAGTGGCTGTATGGATCATTGTGAACTTGTATCAGGGATCATATAGGAGATTAAATATGTGTTAGAATATGTTTGAATTAGTAAGGTGTGTATAACTATAGTTGAGGAATTGGAGGTGTGATTGATTCTTTGCATGACTGACTAGATGTATGAGTAACTCCATGGATGAGTGACAATCTGTGAGTGTCTTTTTACACTGATTGTATCTAAGGTTATATTAGAGTCTGAAGAGGTTCATTGTATTATCACATGAATGATATTATCAGTGATGTCGTCAGTGATGTCATTTGAGTTGTCATCAGTGATGTCATCAGTGATGTCACTGACCATGTCATGAATGATGTAATATGTGACATCATCAGCAGTGGATTGCGGGTGCGAGATATATAGTTAATGCAACTAACTTTATATGGAATTTCAATGGTTTTGTGTGAGTAAAATAAGGTTTTGTAAATGCTTATTCCTAACTATATATGGTCTATAACCCATGGTTTTTTCAGTTATATATATATATATATATATATATATATATATTACTTCAAATCGTGCTTTTACCTTGCTCAAAACAAGGCAGTATTGGACGCAGGCAAGAGTTCTGTGCAGCAGACCGAGATTTATTCATCAAATGGTCTTACAGACAAGAAAACACTCGACACTTTTCAGTGCTAACGCACCTTAGTCCTGAGTGTTTGATCTACCGGTGCATATGTTTTAAATACCACGTGACATAAGTGGATGTATGACGTTACAACGCATACTTTTTCAAAGCAAACCATTACAACGCATTTTTTACAACACAGGATCCTTTACAACGAAAGCCTTTACAATGCATGACGTTACATAGCAGATGCTATTACAACGCATGCCATTACAACGTAAGTCTAGGTAAGTATATTATTTTTTTAACAAATGTTATTAATAAATATTTACTTAATTTTAGGTATTACATTAATTTTTAATTAATATATTTGTTAATATATTTATATATTTTTTAAAATAGTGTAGGTGTTTAAAAATAATATACAAAATCCAGTTAGTTTAAAACCCAAACCCAGCCCTGAACCCTAAAAATACCCCTGTACCCCATAACCCAAACCTAGCCCTGAACCCTAAAAATACCCCTGTACCCCATGACCCAAACCTAGCCCTAAACCCTAAAAATACCCCTGTACCCCATAACACAAACCCAGCCCTGAACGCTACAAAAAACCCCTGTACCCCATAACCCAAACCCAGCCTTGAACCCTAAAAATACCCATGTACCCCATAACCCAAACCTAGCCCTGAACCCTAAAAATACCCCTGTACCCCAATAGCCCAAACCTAGCCCTGAACCCTAAAAATACCCCTGTACCCCATAACCCAAACCCAGCCCTGAACCCTAAAAATACCCCTGTACCCCATAACCCAAACCCAGCCCTGAACCCTAAAAATACCCCTGTACCCCATAACCGAAACCTGGCCCTGAACCCTAAAAATACCCCTGTGCCCCATAACCCAAACCTCGCCCTGAACCCTAAAAATACCCCTGTACCCCATAACCCAAACCTAGCCCTGAACCCTAAAAATACCCCTGTACCCCATAACCCAAACACAGCCCTAAACCCTAAAAATATCCCTGTACCCCATAACTCAAACCTAGCCCTGAACCCTACAAATACCCCTGTACCCCATAACCCAAACCCAGCCCTGAACCCTAAAAATACCCCTGTACCCCATAACCCAAACCCAGCCCTGAACCCTAAAAATACCCCTGTACCCCATAACCCAAACCTAGCCCTGAACCCTAAAAATACCCCTGTACCCCATAACCCAAACCCAGACCTGAACCCTAAAAATACCCCTGTACCCCATAACCCAAACCCAGCCCTGAACCCTAAAAATACCCCTGTACCCCATAACCCAAACCTAGCCCTGAACCCTAAAAATACCCCTGTACCCCATAGCCCAAACCCAGCCCTGAACCCTAATAATACCCTTGTACCCCATAACCCAAAACTATATATATAAAATTACTTAAATTAATTTATTTAAGTTATTATGTTTAAATAAAATGATATACTTACCTATACTTACGTTGTAATGGCAAGCGTTGTAATAGCATCTGCTATGTAATGTCTTGCGTTGTAAAGGCATTCGTTGTAAAGGATCCTGCGTTTTAATGGTGTGCGTTGAAAACGTATGCGTTGTAAAAGTTGCGTTGAAACGGTTGTATACCAACATAAGTATAAGTGAAAACAGACTCAGCAACTTGTAAATACACATATCTCAATGTTGCTAAACATATATTCAGCCAAATACATGAATGATATGGTGTGAAAAAATATAATAGTGCGATAAAAAGATACATAACTGCCTCTGTGTAACATATACATACATATGCTTATGTTGACGAACAAAACGAGACTGTCTGTTCTTGTCTCATACTTAATAAAGTTGTTGTTTAAAGACTTATTGTAAACAACTGCAAATCCGTTGGTTTATCAAAACAATCTGAGATGATGTGCATCACGATCGTCACATTGCGCGCCTACAATTTCAAGCCCATGTGGGCGAAAATATGTTTGCAAACAGTTGCACAGGTAAAAGAATTTCAATTCCTTGGGCCAGCCCAAGTGGGCTTATATACAAAGTCTTCAAAGTTCATCACACTTCAGCAGCATATAGAATATAATCACTAACAACGTGTCACATCTGTCAAAAATAAATAAAAACCAAAATAAAAAATACACCAAGCACAGTTAGATCAAGAACACAATAAAATAATCATTTGCTCTGCGGCTTAATCGCAATTTTGGACATTCTGGGGTGAACCTCATAGATCTTTAACATATAATGCAAACTAGCTACCCAAGATGGACAGCTAACTCATCAAAGTTGTGGCCTGATGGGGTGAGTGTCCTGCATTGTACAATGAGTTTAGACTCTAATCTGCAGAGTTCTTTCAATCTGTTGCCCCCTCGTATATCCGCTTTAACAAAATCCAAAACTATATATATATATATATATATGTTACCTACTGGCGGTCGCCAGTAGGTAGTCATAGTTAGGACCTACTTTCCATAGGAAAACCACAACATTCTATTTGGAATACCTTTGGCGCCGGTCGACGAATCTTCGTGAATTTCTCCAAGAAAATGGCCTGCTTGGTTCGGCTCCTTCACTGAAAGTTTGGGGGTGATTTGTGAAGTGAGGGCCGAGAAAAATGGGGGTCCCAAAACATGTTTTCCCCATGCAATTTTCCAAGGGGATCTTTAGCCAGGGCTACAGCCCGAATGGCTGAACAGAATTACACTAAATTTGACAGAGAGGTAGAGTTTGGTTCGCAGATTGTGCTTTTTGTTAAATGGTGTAAATCCGTTCAGTAGTTTCTGAGAAAATTACAAGTAAATTCATAGCGATATCTAGAGACAGAGGTCTACACAAGTACGGAGGTCATTTCAATTACGAGCGCAAGCTGCATGCTGATTGGCTGTCAACTGTCTGTTAACACTCGAAACCAGGAAGTGTTGGCAGCCATTTTGTGCCTCGGTAGAACCGAGTCACAAGAAAACAGTGAAACAAAGTTGAGAAATAAGGGAAGGGGGCAGGCTAAAAACATTCTGACCATCTAGGCTTGCTTAGGGGGTCGTACATGGATGTTTAGGCTCTTTTCTTTTCTGGAAAAATCACAGCGTATGCGTACGGAAATCCGTACAAATACGAGCACGAGCTGTATGCTGATTGGTTGTCAACTGTCTTTCAGCACTCCAAACTAGGAAGTGTTGGCAGACATCGTTTATTTTGAAGTATGCGGGGGGCTCACGGCTCTCCTTCATTCTTAGGGGACCGCCACCTTCCTTGGGCAGTAATATTTAAAATAGGGGGGTCTGTGACCGCACGGACCTCCCAGCCCCAAGCTTTTATACTTCTCGGGGCTTTTTAATGTTGAGAGGGGGTCGCGTGGCCTGCATCCTGGAGCTCTTGATGGCTCTGGGGGCCACCATATCCCAGGGCCGGCTCTTCCAGTGTCTCGGGGTGCCTACCCCGGGACACTGCTGTTTGGTATGGTAGGGCGGGAGCGCCGCGGCTTCCACTTTAGCATAGTAAACCGGTTAACTATTTGAAAGAGAGAGCAAGTTAATCTGCTGTCTCTTTCGAGTAGGAAAGTGGATTGCTTTTCATTAGAGAGCAGCATGTAAGCTGCTCTCTCTGAGAAAGCAATGCCAGCTCCCAAAGGACGCGGTGAGCCGGCTGGGACCCTGGGGTTATTGGTGTTCCCCCCACGGTCACCAATGTTTTTCTTTAGTCCCGGTGGATGGGGTCCCTTTGTAGCTCCTTAAACATTCGTACACATAACCTCTGCAGAAATTTTTATTGTGTCGGGGGTATTACTCCAGTGACTGTCATCCATGTATCTTTTTTACTTTTTATTTATTTGAATTCTGCTTTATTTACAGTATGTTTCCATGTTTCTTCACAATGAGTTCCACAGCGTAGCATCCATTGCAGTGTTGTTAGCCTTTTTGTTCTTTTGGTGACTTACCAGTTTTTTTTCAATATTTGGTGTCCTATTTGTGTATCTTTTATGCAGCCTTTTTTTGTGTATGTTCTTTTTTATCTGACTTTGTTTATTTAGTGCTTCATCCAGTGTTCTGAGTATAAGAGTACATCTGCAGACATGTAGTTTACTACTTTCCTTTGCGTCCCTCAACCCTAATTGAAAACGTAATGGGGTGAGTCAAACTAAGGCAGTGCTGTCGTCATTGTTTTAAGTTGGCAACACAGTAGGCAGGATAAATAAATAAATAAAGCACTTGTAACAATGCAGAGTGACACTGTATTTATTGTATTTAAATTTTGAATATTTTCAAAATAATATACACTCAGGTACAAAATATTGTTGCTTCATAAAATGAAGAGTTTAGGTTTTTGTACAAGGAGCTACAACATAAGAAATTCAGTATGGAAAATTAACAAAACAATTTGGAAGACTGTTTTGAAATTAGTAACAGTCTGAAAGAAGAGCTGAACATAACTTTTAGAAGTAGCGAGAATGAAGAGGAAGATATAAATGATGTAGATATGAGCTGTGATTTCCTAGACTAAATCTTAGATGCTGATTTTGTGGAAGCATTATATGACATCGAGTATGATCATATGACTTTTGAAATTGATAATCAGGAATATGAAATACATGATGAAATTATTTTAGAAGCTCTATTCAGTTATGAGATGTTATATTCTTCAGTCTTCAAACCACTTTATTCAATTAATAAAAATCATAAAAGTATAAATATAAAACACGAGACAGTTCAATACATATAGACGATATAAAACTGTAGATCATTAATACACAGATATATATAAATGATTTAAAACTAGAAATATATAGCAATTAAAAGAAATTAATGGTATTTTAAAATTCAGGAGAAATACTCAGTTCAATCATAAGTGGGAATCTCTGCTTCCTAAAGCGAACAGCAGCAACAAGAAAACTAGCAATGTTAAAAGTGTTCTAGGTATTCTCTAACAATTGAAGGTACATTAGTGTTGGCCTAACTTGATAAAAGCCCTTGCCCCTCCAAAGGGGAATTAAAGTCTTCTTACTAATTTCAGTATAAAAATCACAGAACATTATGAAGTTCATAATGTCTTGATTTGAGAAACTATCACAGTTACACGGGGCTGAGACTTCCGGTTTACAGCATCCTGAAAAATTTCCCAACGAGAAATGAATAAGGATGAAGCGAAACCTGGTAAAAAGCATCGATGGAGGGACTTTGTCACGATTCTTAGATAGGGCTCTAGTGATGGTGATAAGATTAATAAGTAGTGAGCCCTAACCAGTTGTTTTTTTATTTCCTCAACCTCCCGTTCCAGCCCCAGTAAACTCAAATACTGTGAGTTAATCCATTTTAGGTCAGTTTTCTTAATTCCTTCTGGAACTTGATAAATATCTGGGCGCCCGAGTTTAAAAAAACATAGTCTTGACATATGACAGCCACTCAATTTTGCTAAACTTTCTCTAGGACAACGCAATCCGTTAAAATCTGGTGGTTCAATGTGAGTTCAGGGTTAAGCCAAGTTTTTATGCAGCAAACGAAAGGAGCCAAACTCACCAGGTCGGTCACATATCCCATCTGTATTTCCTGGTGGATAGCAAAGGTTGGAGTGGATCGGTGGATGGACAGAAGGGAGCACAACTATTTTTTTTTCTGCAACCTGGACAACTACCGCTTATTTGTATTTGCAAATAGCTGCGCCATAAGTGACAAAAGCCAGGCATTTTAACCTATAGATGGCGAGAATAGTCTCACAGGGCTTGGCTGCCAAATGCCATGCAAAGCTTAGTAATGGTGATGATGATCTCAGCAAAGCATATTTTTTGGCTTTAAGCTGGGGGGGGCAAGAACATCTGTCATCAAACAGGATGCCCAAATATGTGAACACTTTTACTCTAGTGACCTCTACTCCATTACGATAAAAAGTTTTAGCTGTATTCTTCCGTTGTCCCATGGTCAAGGGATGGGATTTGGAGATATTTGCGTACAAATCCAGGAAATTCATAAAGGTCCCAAATGCTTCCAAGAGCCTCTGGAGACCTAAAGGGGTTTGAGCTAGTAACACAGCATCATCTGCGTATAGGAGGACAGGCATGGTCCTGTTTCCTACACGTGTTATAAGAATACATATATCACAAAAACGAATTTCACTTCACTGAGAACATGTTTCTTTTGTATTAACAGATGTTATATGTTACAGGTGGAAAATGTCATTTGCACAGTAAGCATTTCTTTTTGGTATGTAGGGCTGTAGATTTAGATGTTTTTTATAGTCCTGCTATATTGTGTTGTGTTTGGCTGAGGTAGTAGCTATTCCAAAAGGGCTCTATAAAGGGCATTGACCTTGAATCAAGATATGAAATT
The DNA here is from genome assembly GCF_964263255.1 of Lissotriton vulgaris. Lineage (NCBI taxonomy): Eukaryota > Metazoa > Chordata > Amphibia > Caudata > Salamandridae > Lissotriton > Lissotriton vulgaris. Next base: position 947,581,593 of record NC_141696.1, read on the forward strand.
CAGGAATAATTGATAACTCCAGTCAAAAAAGGCAGCATGTAGGTGTGTATATGTGTGGATGATGTGTTGATTGAATGGAAGATAAAGCCTTGTTAAAGGCTCTTGACTTTAAATCAGAATATGAAATTGAAGAGTAACTGATAACTCCAGCCAAGAAAGCAGCAAGTAAGGGGTGCCGCTCGTTGCCTGCTTCCTGCAATTCGACCCTTGGCTTATGCTGGGACACCTTTGTTTTTTACTGCCGGAGGTGTGTGATTTTACTTGGACTGCTCCAGTGCGGATATGGGCTCAAGGGACTGCGAGGATCAGGATCCTCTGTTAGTTTCCAGCTGGTGCCTCTTCCCCTGATCAGCCCTTCGCCTGCCTGAAACTACAAAACGCCTCACGGCCCCCGCTTTTGTGGGAGCCGCTCGTTGCCTGCTTCCTGCGATTCGACCCTTGGCTTGTGCTGGGACACCTTTGTTTTTTACTGCCGGAGGTGTGTGATTTTACTTGGACTGCTCCAGTGCGGACACGGGCTCAAGGGACTGCGAGGAACGGCATCCTCTGTTAGTTTCCAGCTGGTGCCTCTTCCCCTGATTAGCCCTCCACCTGATCTATATACTTAAGTCTCTTGTGCGCATTGCGGGACACGCGTGGGACGAGCCCGGGCTAAGCCCGGGACAAACGAGGCCGGACTGGGCCTTCCTCCTTCTCTTTTGGTTTGGGCAAAGTCTTGTTGATTGTATTTCAGGTCACTATTCTCCACAGTTATATTTTACTTATCTTCTTGTGTACATTTTCTGTATTTTCCCTTGTGTTAGTGTCCTTTGGATATCAGTTACAATGGCACTACGACCTTGGAAGGGTCAAAATGTTACTCTTTCTACTACTAGTGGGGTGGTTACTGGTACTATAGACCAATTCATCAAACGGTCAACAGTGGTGTTAGAAAAAGACATAGCCCTTACTAAGAAACGCCTGTCCCTAGATCTTCTAACGGGGAAGCGCTCATCATTAGGTGTTATTGGGTCACGGTCACTCCCAAACAACTTGGACCAACAAATCCTTCAGGCGTGCCGAGTCCAAGACCTAGTTCCCTGCTGGTAGAGCCTGACAATTAAATGGCTTGTTCAATACTATGTTCAACAACAATTAGTTCTCTTTCTAGTGGCTCCCGTTGTAGAGTTTCTAAATTGCCCTCGCCACATAGACCCCCTCCTAAAGCCCAAATTCCGGTGGTACCAGCGAGAAAAAATCCTATAGCTAATTCTAATACTAGCAAAAGGAAAAGAGGGGGTGGTTCTCAGAAGGGTGGCCCTGCCAAAATTTCGAAAAATACAAACCTAAGTTCTGCCTCAATCCTTACAGTCCAGTCCCCTAGCCCGTCTATGGCCTCCCCAGGCCATACTCAATTATCTCTCCAAGGTAGCACTAATGAGGGGTTTTTAGGAAAAATTTTAATTATAGTTAAATACCTGATGCTACCCCTATTGGAGAGAACGAGAATGATTAACTCCAAACTCGATCAGCTCGAAAAGTTAGTTATTGTGAATACCAGCAAACTTGATATGCTCGCGAAAGTCATGGTGGGCCATAAGGCCTTAGTCCCTGTTTCTGAAGCCCCAGGGTCCAGCGGTTGTACTAGGGTTGCCCAACCAGTTTAACTGATAGGTCCGTAAACCAACCTGCCCAACCTTGTATGGAGAACCACCCTGTAGAGAGCAATCCACCAGGCTCCATGGCAGGGGCTCGGGGCAGGGGTGTCGGCTAGAACGCATCTGTACCATGTGTACAACCAGTAGACAGTCACCCAAACAGGCATACTTTCCTGGGAAGTGAGGGTACCAAACAGTGGCTCCCCTGTGTAAACCTTCCCCCTGAGTCAGTACCATACACGATTATACTGGTGGGAGTACCTGGAATTGGGGCTGAGAAAGTAGAATCACACAGGGAGTTGAAAAACAAAGTCATCTACTGGCTTAATAAGAACAGAACACTCCCTCCCTCTTCCAATACAGAGATACTAAATGTGAGGAGGGTAAGTTCGGTGGGTCATAGTATTAAGGAGAAGTGTCACAGTGAATTTTAGAGATCCTTGGGTTGTTGAGTATATTCTTAGAGAACCAAGGTTTGGGAGAGTGGGAGATATCCAATCCCTAGGCCTAAACTACTGTTATGCCCACGCGAATCATGGTCCATCCTTTCCTCTACACTATCTTCATAGAGGGAGACCTTATGGTGAAAATCCTTCTGACACGGTGGAGCACTATCTCCCCTTGATAAATCGATTTGACCCACTTATAGGCTTAGAGGGGGTGGACTGACATATTAACCCTACTGGTGGTTTTATAGTGACCCACTCAACGGGCAGGGATTCACATGGAAGCCTGTCTAGCTGTGCAAGGGACCACATAGTGGCTGGAAGAGCAGTGGTTGATGTTGTTGTGGACAGTGGTACAGCACCATGTGTATGTCTTTTGGTGGAGAATGTACTCTATGAAGTGAATGTTCTGGATACGGTCGGAGTAGGCCGGAAGACCGGTAAAGGGGCGGATACGTTGTCCCCGGGTTCCCTAGTTAGAGAGCCCCCTATAGCGGGCGGTACGCAACCAGGGTTAATCCCGAGGAAGTTTGTACAAATTCAGCCTTTAAACATGGACGCCTTGCTTTAAATTGGGTTGAAGAGTAAAACTGTTATAAGCGAGTGGGCCGATTTTGTGGACAACCACAACATCTTAATTTTCCAAGAAAGCTGGGCTCTGGACCCCATTTACCATTTGGAGTATCTTATTTTTTATAAACCTGCTACCAGAGGCTTAAGGGGCAGATCGTCAGGTGGTTTAATTATATGGGTGAGGCAGTCACTTAGCTATAGGCCAACTGAGGTAATAGTGCATAACCCATTCTTGTGATAAAGCTGTCTCGGCCCAATCTACAGGAGATTATTATTGTTAATATCTATGTTCGTGGTCTGCCTGGTGGGCGAAGTCAGGGTATTATAAACGAGTTAGATCTCTTCCTTAATTCAATTGGGAGGGAAAAGTTTGTGGTTATGGCAGGCGACTTTAATTGTACATTCAAACCCCTTTCTTTTGAGAGGGAAGATATCTTTGCAGAGGAAGATGCACAATGGAACATCCCACAACTCAAGCTAAAACCCATTAAGAAGTGGATTGAGGCCGCCTTACAGTTGCTGGGCCTGTTCCTTGAGTGGGGGTTGAGAGCTGTCAATGGTCGATCATGTTCTGACAAAATTGGCCGGGTAACATTCGACAATGGTATTTACTCTAGTCGAATTGATTATATCCTTATTAAGGCTGAGCACTGGTCTTTTCCAGAGGACATGACAATCTCCGCTCGCCCGAGAGTCACCATAACCCACTCCTTCTTAGTTTAAAAATCGAGGGCAGCCTGGAGAGTACTGGAGCTACCGAGATTGCCACCGCAGAGACCCCTTTTACAAACGAGAGGCGTAGGGTTTGGTGGAAGAGGGTAGTTGACGATCCCCTAATTTTAGGTAGGATCTCTCATGAGGTCTCCACTACTTTGTGTGCCTTACAGGCACTGGTTGAACAAGAGGATCAAAATGTGAATGTCAGTGCACTCCATGAGCGGCTCTTTAGAGATCTGAAACCCCTCTTCTCTAAAAGTATTAAACCTGGCAAACTACTACCAAAAAAAAAATGGGAATAAATGGTATAATAAATCGTGCCGTCTGGCATATAGTTCTATGGTCAAAGCTTTAAAATTGCGAGACACTGAAAATATCAGGAAAGCAAGGCTTGAGTATAAAAAAACCCAAAGGCAGGCCAAGAAGGATTGGGATGATCATCATTGGCAGGACTTATTAGAGGCAAGTAGATCAAGAAATCAGACTAAGTTCTGGCAGATTGTCAAATGCACTGCAGAATTGCAAGCCCCTGCAAACCATGTGTCTGCAGCTGATTGGGTCGAATATTTTGAGGCCCAGTTTAGGGGTCTTGAACTAGAAACAGTTTGTGTTTCTGTCGACTCCCCCTTAAAGTCTCCATTTACGTGCCTCCCCTTAGTGCTCAAGTGTAAAGATGTAGAGAATGCAATTGGATCGGTTCAAGCAGTAAAAAGCGCCAGGTATGGACTGCATTCCGGCCGGCCTATTTAAATATGATTCTCTGAATTGGGTGCCCTATATTACCTTACTAGTTAATGCCATTGTGAACGAGGCACCAATCCCGGATTCCTGGCGGGGGGCCGAGATTGTACCAGTATTCAAAAAAGGGGGATCGCTCGGCCCCAGGGAATTACCGCCCCATCAGTTTAATAGACGCCATTCAGAAAATTGTAGCCAGGAGGGTGCTAGCCAAAATTCAGGATTGGATAGACCATGAGAACGTTCTGTCCCCTTTACAAGCAGGCTTCAAATCCTGTGTCAGTACGATCGACCAGGTGTTTAGATTCCTTTTAATTTACTGGAAGGTGGTTACCTTGGGTGGTGGAACTATTTATGCAGCGTTTGTAGACTTAAAGTCTGCATTTGATTTAGTCCCAAGAGCTAAGTTATGGGATGCACTAGGAACATTGGGTATGCCACTTCATCTTTTGGAAATAGTAAAAAGACTACATGATGCAAATTTTGCACAGGTCAGGTGGGGTACTCAAGAGCAGGTTACTGAGAGATTTCCTGACACCTGAGGTGTACGTCAGGGATGTGTACTTGCACCGACAATGTTTTTGTTATTTATCAATAGGGTCATGCAGTACTTTGCTGAAAGACCAACAGATGCCCCAGCCTTAGGAGGTACAAAGTTTCCGCTTCTCATCTTTGCGGATGACACCCTTATTCTTTCTAAAACTCAGAAGGGCCTCCAGACCGCACTAAACAAGTTCGAGGAATTTTGACAACATAATGACCTACAGGTCAATGTCATCAAGACAAAATTTATGGTGCAAACTAAAAAAAGGCCGTTGTCTGGTCGTGTTAGCATGAATGGTCATGGGTTAGAGCAGGTGAAAGTTATGACATACCTAGGGTTTGTATTGGAAAACAGGCTTAGATGGAAACCCCAGCTTGACGTACTTTCCCTAAAGTTTGCTCAGCTGAGAGGGTGCTTAATTAATGAACAGAGATCTTCCCTGACAAAAAGGTTAGGTCCTGCGTTAAAAATATATAATGTTAAAATAAGTTCAGCAATACTGAATGGTGCGGACTTAAGGGCCTTTTCGGACCTTTCCTCGTTGGTCAGAGTTCAAAATAAATTCATTCGAAATTTGGTTGGACTCCCCCAATCCAGCCCTATGAAGCCCCTGTTACTTGACCTGGGTTGTCACTCTATTGATGATGTTGCCCGTTTTAGTGCAGTATCTCTGTGGAGGAGGATATGGACAACTCCGGGACTGGCACTTTTTGCTGACAAAATTTCGGACCTTAGATCCATAGTGAGATCAAGCAACCTCCCCTGGTTTAGACAAGTAAGAACACTATTGGAAACTATGGGCCTAAGCCAGTTGAGAATGGCCCCTGAAAATACTGCTTTTCCCTCAAAAAAGGATTTTCAAGCACTTTATTGGGCTACAATTAGACAACAACTCATTACCCAGACAGACCCCACCTCTCTGACTGGTAGATTCTTGGTACATAAGCTCGACCCCTCCTTAGAGGATTACTGGGCTCTCATCACCAAGAGTGGTGATAGGAAGCTATATCACCAGTTTAGGGTCGGGTCGCTTCCACTGAGATCATTTATAATTAAATGGTGTGGACAGCCTAACAAGTTTTGCCCATGGTGCAGGGATCAAAAAGAGTCAATTGGCCATGTTTTCTTTGTCTGCCCGCATATTTAGCCCCCCAAGAAAATGGTTAAAACCAATCTGTATCAATATGAGAACATGGGTGGGGCTGGAGGCCTTATGGCTAATGAGGACCAACACAACAGATCCTGTGGCCATAGCCGTAGCAAAGTTTTTGGGGTGGTCGTGGATTATTAGAGCTAAGCACCCAACAGAAAGCTGACTAATTGTATTATAACTGTGTATATATATCTCAGTACGTCTTTTAATTTAATCATGTTTTATTCATTGTCACACTACCATTTTTGTATGACATCTTTAGTTGATTTATTTAGAGATGTATTGTGTTAGGATTTAATTTTTGTGTTTAAAAGTTTTTTATTGCAATGTTTGACAGTTTTTAGAAGAGTATTTACTGTATTATGTTTAGTCTTGAGTTTTCAATGACTGTCTTTTAAGATGAAATATCTCGAAATAAAGACATATGAACTTAACTGGGCAGCAAGTAAGTGTGTGTATGTGCGGATGATGTGTTCATTGAGTGGAAGATGAATATTATAAAAAATAAGAAAGGCTGCAAGTGTGCAAAGTACCGACTGTGTTTAGCCGGGAAGTAGTTAGAACGAAAAGGCTCGATAAAGGGCCTTGACTTTGAATCAAATTATGAAATTGAACAATAATTTATAACCCCAGCGAAGAAAGGCAGCAAGTGTGCAAATTTCTCAGTGCCTTCGGCTGGGGTAGTTGTTACAACAAAAAAGCTTGATAAATGTGCATTGACTAATGTTGAGGATAGTGATGGTAACACAAAAGTTCATGAGTACCATTTGACAGGTTACTAAAGGAGCATTAAGCTTTTTTTGCCCTTCAGGGAAAGTAAATAATTCCAAATTAGAGTTTCTTTCTTCTTTGGAAGAATAGGTGGAAGATGAGTCCATTGCTGTTACAATGGGAATGTTTCTTCTATTTGGCAGGATTCTCAGAAGGGATGGTTCCTATTAGAAAGTGAAAGTAGAATGAACAAAATGGGAGGGATCTTTCAACAGCTGGTATAGTATGTGTTATGAATCAATACACTGCAATAGATATACTTTCTGGCTCTTTTTCAGGTAAATATTCAATTTCTTGTACAGATTTAAGTACTCGATTTTGTGTTGGAGCAAGAGCTATACCCAAAATATTCTTCTCGATTTAGAGTAAAGATTTGCGGATGATAAGCCATCTGAATGTTGATACGATCCAAAGTGTAACTATATAATTTCTTACTTAGACTCTTCTCGTGGGAAATCTCTTCTCACATCTCCTTCAATTCTGTCTTTTCTGATTTTGTTATGTAGGTTGTTACATATCAAGCAGCAGCAATGGAATTGTCTGCAACATATTGAATGTCCATGTTAGCATTCCACATGGATAAAATGAAGTTGTAGTCATTTATATATTTTGATTGTTCATTTCTTTTTAAGTTATAGGTATTTTTGGAGACTTTCTTGTGATAGTATGTTGGAAAGATGACATAAAACTGTTCACTCTTCCTTTCGATATTAGAGGACGTGGAAATCCAAAACGACATTTGGTGTCGAATTTGTCCTTAGATTTGTTCTTTTACCGACAGTATTTTCCACAACGATGGCTTTGGAATTATAAGACTTGTCTTAAGTTCTTATCTTGTGTAGTTTTGGGTATATCACATGTAGCATATTCTTCAATGAAAGACAGCACAGAGTCATTTGACTCACTTCCAAATTTGGGAGCATCTTTGATCCATATTAGCATATGGATGTGAGAAGCCCGTCTCGCTTGATACTCTTTTCTCCAAAAGAATTCCAGAACCTCTCCAAGTGGAGGATTTTTTTTTATTGGTGATAAAAGACATGGTAGCTTTGCATCTGTGATTGAAATATCTGCATACATTAACTTTATTTAAAGACCCCAATTCACCAGGTGTCTTGTTTTCAAAATGTTGTATATTTGAATTTGTGTACTAAAGAAATTGAAGTAAATCCTCCCAAGCGTAGTCAGCACAGCTTAGAGTAAGGTACTATGTAGGCGTTTCTAAGTTCCTTGGCATACATTTTAGTTCTCCATGACAACTGAACCAGTACTCATTACTACCACGCCGATATGCCATGAGATTAACCAGGTGAGATTCGAAAATATTATCTTTGTGCTGTAGTTTATACATAAATTCCTTTGCCGAAAGATTTTTGCAGATGTACACCTGTTTTCAATATATGGTTTTCTGCATAAGAACGTCCAGACAAATCACTCTCAAACAAAAGATGACACAAATATGGAATACATTGTCGAAATGTTAGATTTTCTGAATACAATATTGATGTCCAGTATTCAGATGCAGGAATCTGCACAGGTCGGTCATCATATCGTCCTCCTTTTCCTGTGGGAAACAACTGAGGGAAACAACGATCTTCCAAGCTTTTTTCCCATACACTAATGGAACTTCCCTTTGCTTCTTTCATTTGGAATAACTCTATAGTAATCCCCATCACTTCTTTAGAATAAAGTGGATGAACACTGTAATGTTTGTAAATTTCTTCAGTTCTGGAAACTTCCAATTTTTCAATTTGTCTAGATGGCAAGTCACTATCTTCTGCTACAGTCATTTCTTCTTTTCCCACATACACATTTTTTTATATAGATTATTTTTAGCAGATACAACGTTGCCTTTTTCACTTTCCTAATATCAACTAATTCTTGTTAGATTTTCTTACTCTTAGTAGGAACGCAATTGACAAGAATAACTAAATGTTCATCCTCTACATTTTCTACACCAATTGTCTGTGTTTTAAGTAAATCAAGATTGTTTTGAATTTTTTCTGTAGTGCTACTGCTCTTGGTATCTAGTTGTGAACTGTATTTAGCAGAGAATTGATTGAAGGCACTTCTCAGGACACATAGTGAAGAGAAATTTATATTGAAAGCGGAATTGAAGTTGTGAACTCCGCTGTCTGTAATGTTGATCGACAGTACTAATCGATACAAAGATTGATGAATGCTATTTTGTGCTGTTAACAGAATCTGAGGATAGAGTACAATTGTCTGTGCCTTAAATAAAGCAAGGGTAGATCCAATGGTGTCCTTAAGGTAGAAGGAAAGCTGAATTCAAGTTGTGAACCCTGTTGTCCACAGTGTAGATTGAAGGCTCCAGTGAATAAAGGACCTGCGCTTTGAATTTGTATTACAAGAAGAATGGAAAGGGGCGACCAATCGGTCCAGATGTGGTAAGTTGTGTGGGGTGTGGGGGGGGTCAACGCTACCTTCTAGATACCTCACACGAGCCTCGTACGACCTTTAAGTGGCGTCGAGTTTTACTGGGGCCCCCGTCAAGTCAAGGGAAATTGGTATTTGCACTTGAGGTATGCCTCCGTGCCGCCCCTCACAAGGGAGGGGGATATGTCTGGGTTAGGGATCTTGACACCGGTTACGACCTTGCCGTTGGCCCTTAAACGTTAGGATGTACAATTTCAAAATTTCAAGTAAATGTTTTGTAGGATGTTAGTTCGGCTAGGAGAACCTTTGTATTAGAGGATATGTTAAGGTTAGCCAAACATCGCAATGTGGTAATGAAATTGTACATATTATGAAACTGTTATTTTAATGTTTTAATTTTGTTTCATATTTTAATAAATACGGCCGGGAAGGGTAACTCCCTTCCCGACTTCCAAAAGTTCAAGAACGGTTTCCGGTTTCCCATCCTTGGGGAGTGTGTTGAGAGGGGGTGGCGGGTATCTCAGCCATATGGAAAGGGGCGACCAATCGGTCCCCCGAACGTATGGCAGAGTACCACGATCCCCCCGGGAAGCCATCTTGGGCGGGAGGCGAGTCTCGGCTGGTATGCCCGAAGCGGCGTAGCCGGGGCGCGCCTTTTCCCGCCCTCGAGTGGGTTGGCCTAGACACTAACGCGGCTGGCCACGCCCTTGGGGCAGGCAGGGGCGGGTTTACGCCCGCCCTGAAGACGGATAAAAGGAGAAACAAGACCAGAAGGCATCCTCTTGTTCCTGTGCTCTGAAGCTGCACCTCCTCGCTGCACGTGAGCTCGAGACGGAACGAAGAGCCAATTTTGAGCGTTGTAATCCTCTTGTTTGTTTTCTAGATAATCTGCTGGAGAATGCCGAAGAAGGCGGGAAAGCGAATGACTACCGACCAGATGCTGCGTGTTCTCATGAAAGAGGTGACCGACCTAAAGAAGCGAATGGATAAAAATGAGGAAGGGGGCCCGAAACGTCCTTTGGAGGGAACGGCCCCGGGAGGAAAAGGCAAGAGGCCCAGGAGGGGAGCAGCTGGGGGAGATATCCCGGGTCCCAGTGTCCCGCTCGAAGCACCCACTCCTGTGCCGGAGGAAAGGAATCCGATTCCCGTGGTGGTCACCCCCGTGTCCGGGGAAGATATGCCGCCCGAGCTGGCAGCACAATTAGCAGCGTGGTTGGGTAAAGGTAGCGAGGGCGCCACGGCTGTCGACGCGCAGGTGTTGATGAAGCAACTGCGGGAAACTCGAGAAGCAGCGAGGGTACCCACGCCGGCCGCGGCCGTAGAGAAGCCACAGGGGACGGTTTTAGTCGCAGAGACAGCGTCCAGTTCAGGTAAGCGGCCATTGCCGATTGCGAGGGAAGAGTCGGCACCCTCTCGAAGGGAGAGGTTGGGTCAGCATGTCCCTTTAGCTATTAAAGAAAAGATATGGGCAGGGGAATATGTAAACATCTTCTCGTTGCTTACTGATCATTATGAGATGGAGCATGTTAAAAGTCAGAAGGACCTCATGCATCCGAGTGTTTGGCGCGCAAAGATGGCCGCCTTTAAGGTTAATGAAAACATTGGCAATTGGGGCAAGGCATGGGGGATTTTCACATCGATCTTGGGAGAACGGAGGCCCGAATTGCTACCCGAATTGCCGAGTTATCAGTCACGGATCATGGGGTACTCGGTATCACACGAGGGTAATCATTGGTTTTGCTATGATAATCTTTTCAGAAAAGCAAAAGAACATGATAAAAACTTAACTTGGGATTGTTATGATTCTGTGTCCTGGTCCAAAATGAAGGATACTGGTATGTTGAAAGTGCCATTAGTAGGGAGTAACGTGGGCGAATCCTCCCGTCAGTATGCGGGGACGCCCTTTCGATCAGGTACGGGTACCGACAATCACTCGAGGCCTACCGGTAATACAGGTAAAAAGGGGGTTTGTTGGAACTTTAACAGGGGTAAATATACTAGGCCCCAGGGATCGTGCAAATTTAGACACGAATGTAGTGGGTGTGGGCAATCATCCCATCCTGAGTCCACGTGCAGAGCCAAAACGGGTGATAACGGGGGTAGAGGAGGTGCCAAACAGGTCTAACATAGTCCGAGGGGCGCCTTTACCTACCCCGATTGATACCTTGGCAATGATTCCCTGGCTCAGTGAATACCCGGATCGTGCTTCTGCTGGGGTGTTGCGGAACGGGTTTTCATATGGTTTCCGCATCCCAGTGGGGGACTTTCAGGGTGTGGAAAAATGCAAAAATCAGATATCGGTCTTGCAGCATACGACCGTGGTACAGGAAAAGATCCGGAAGGAGGTTACTCGAGGTCGAGTCGCCGGTCCGTTTAGTGTACCCCCGGTGGCTAACTTTGTTTGTTCGCCTTTAGGAGTGGTCCCCAAGAAGGACCCGGGTGAGTTTCGGCTGATACATAATTTGTCAGCCCCACGTGGTCTTTCCATAAACGAAGCGATAGACCCGGAAATGTGTTCGGTACGGTACGCATCTTTCGATGAGGCCGTGGCTATTTTGAATCGCCTGGGGCCCGGTGCGCTGATGGCAAAATCTGATATCGAGTCAGCGTTCCGGTTGCTCCCGGTACATCCAGACGATCAGCGTCTACTGGGTTTCACGTTTCAGGGTCAGTATTACATGGATAGGTGTATGCCGATGGGATGCTCTATTTCTTGTGCCTATTTCGAGAAATTCAGTAGTTTCCTACAATGGGTCTTTACTAAGAAGACGGGTTTTCAACATGTGATGCATTATCTTGATGATTTTTTGTTCCTGGGGGCAGCCGGGGATCCGGAATGTGGGCAAGCTTTGGCTGCATTTTGTGTTTTAATGAATCAGTTTGGCGTGCCATTGGCACCAGGTAAGACGGTGGGTCCTTCGACTTGCCTCGAGTTTCTGGGGATCGAGTTAGACTCCGGAGAAGGTTGTTTCCGTTTACCAGGTGATAAAGTGTTAAAGTTCAGGGCATCCCTGCAAATGTGTATGAGTGAAGCTAAGGTTAAGCTGCATCAGTTACAGCAGTTAGTGGGGCAGTTGAATTTTGCCCTGAGAGTTATACCAATGGCCCGCCCCTTTTCCCGTTCGATCGCTCAAGCCATGGTCGGACTGAAGGAGGGCCATCATCGCACAAGGCTCTCGGCCGAGGTCCGCCAGGACATGCGCATTTGGTTGGCATTTCTGGCAGATTTCAATGGTCGAGTCGTCTGGAATAAACCGGCCGTGTCCTCTGAGGAGCTGGGGCTGTGGACAGATTCGGCAGGGAGTATAGGTTTTGGTGCCATTTTCGGTACTCGATGGTCTGCACAAAAATGGCCGGCATGGTGGCGCGACAGTGGACTGACAAGTAACATTGCCTTCCTGGAACTCTTCCCCATTTTGGTGGCCCTGAGAACGTGGCCTGAAGGGTTCAGAGATCACTCTGTGGTATTCTGGTCTGACAATATGACCGTGGTTGAGTGTATCAATAGCCAGGCAGCACGATGCAAATGGATTTTGAGACTGCTCAAGGAAATCGTATTATTGTGTATGCAATTGAATGTGCTATTCAAAGCAAGACATGTCCCGGGGATAATGAACCAGGCGGCTGATGCCCTTTCTCGTTTTCGTATGCAGGCCTTCTGGGGTTTTCTTCCCACAGCGGACCCGGAGCCAGCACCCTTTCCCGAAGCTCTCTGGTCTCTCGGTGCCCCGAACTTCGTAACCTCGTGGGAGAGAGTTTAGCACCCAGGACGAGGAAGGCATATGAAGGGGCGTTCCAAACCTATTTAGCCTTTTTGGGGACTGCTAGAGAGGAGCTTTGGGGTCAGGAGGAATGGGTAGTGAACTTTCTGATGTCTTTACATCTGGCAGGGAAATCGGTGGCCACGGCCCAGAGGCATCGGGCTGCCATTTCCTTTGTTGCTAGGGCTCATGGGATACAGGACCCGACAGCGTCTTTCGTTGTGCAAAAAGCGCTACGAGGGTGGCAACGCTTTGAGGGTCGCAGAGTAGACGAGAGGCGCCCGATAGGTTTGGATAGGTTGGCCCAGTTATTATCCAGACTCCCTACAACATGTTCATCTCACTTTGAGACAGTGTTATTCCGAGCCGCTTTTACGCTGGCATTTCATGGAGCTATGCGGGTAAGCGAATTAGTGGCAAGGAACAAGCAGGATGTTACGGGAGGGCTGTGCGCAGAGCACGTTCAAATCAGAGGGGAGACGATGACTGTCTCGTTTGTAAGGTCCAAGACCGATCAAAGCGGGATGGGCGACTGCATACTTATACACAGGATTCCCGGGTCGTCCATGTGCCCAGTGAAGTGTTTAGAGGATTATTTGACACGAAGGGTGGCATCATGGGGGGGGACCTTGTTGAGACACGCGGACGCCACCCCACTGACAAGGTTTCAGTTTCAGCGGGTGCTTGCGATGTCAATTACAGCTGCGGGCTTGAACCCGGGCGAGTTTGGGACCCATTCCTTTCGGATAGGGGCTGCTACAGAGGCTACAGCCAGGGGTCTGAATGTAGAACAAGTTAAACGTGTGGGGCGTTGGTCCTCCAATTGTTATAAAAGGTATGTGCGTTTGCACATGTTGTGAAGCTGTAATGATGTACTCACGCTTCTTGTTTTGTTTGGTTTTCAGTTACGCAAGCCTACGAGGCGGGGCGGACTATGCAGTCGACCCAACACCGGGACAGCGGTCAGACATCACCAGCTGTGAAAAAGGAGGTGTGGGTCGTGGGCCACTCATACGTGAGGCGTGCCGCGGACGTATTCAAGGCAGGTGACATGGTGCACATGGCTGGGGAATACGGGTACAGTGTGTCCTTCTACGGAAAGGGCGGTCTCTGTATTGACCAGTTTCAATCATTTTTCGAGGGTTTGCTAGGGCGGACGAGGTCACCGCCGTCTGTAGTCATAGTACATCTTGGGGGCAATGATTTGGTCACCACTGGTAGACGACTTCTCCTGGAGGCGATGCTTTCCACTGTAAGTTGGTTAGCGAGGAGAGTTCCAGGGTAAGCGTGGGCGAATTTTGCGAATCTCGCGTTCGCGAATTTTGCGGATTTGCGAACTCGCAATCCGCAAAATCCGCGAATTCTTGCGAATTTGCGGATTTTTTTTTTTTTGTGTTCGCAAGGATTTCTGCCAGTTCGCGAGGGTTTCGTACCAGTTTGCAATTGCGAACTTACATTTCGTCGCGCAACGGTCGCGAATTATGTTGTTTCTACGTCTGGTTCATCATCACAGGTTCCCAGCACCCTCTGTTTCACCACTGCAACCCTCTGTTACATCAATGCCACCCTCTGGTTCATCATTACTGTAGATTATGGGGGGGAAAAGCAAGCACACCAGCCCTGCTTCAACTGAGATGAATTAATTTGGGGTTAGTTTATTAATGTGTCACTGTTTTAAAATTCCAGTCTGGCATCTGCTTCCTTATCTGTAATTTTGCTTTCTGTTGCAGTGCATTTTTTTTCCCCAGGACCTTCTTTGTGGCCTACTTGTAGCTATTGTATGAGCCTGCTGTGAGGGTCAGAGCAGGGTCATACAATTGTTGCAACTAGCAACTGAATTCTGGAGGGGCCCCAGTCAGGAAGCACTACCGGGAATTGTTACTAATGATGAGTTTGAACTCTTGCCCCTGCCGAGTGCTTTCAGTTTTGAAAAACTCGTTTTTCTGCAATTTCGCGGGGTTCGCGGGGTGCGAACACGCGCGAGATCGGATTCGGAAGCCGCAAATTCGTGCGAATATGCAATTTGTTTTTTTTGCGGCGTGTTAGTTGGCAAGGTTTTGTGCGTTTTTGCGAGCCGCTCGTAGCGCAAGACGCGAAGTTACCCTCGCGGTCGTTCAAGGGCGCAGCCATCTTGTTTGCCTGACGTATTTCCGTTTCCGGGCGCGACGTGTAATCTCGCAAAGTCCGCGGCTTGCCAGTACAGTCTCGCGCGTGTTCGCAAGGAAAATCTCGCGCGAACTTACCCGCGCGGTCGTGAACGGGCGCGGCCATCTTGTTTCTCATTCATTGCTATGGTTCTGGGCATGGTCTTTGTATCCTCTGTCAATCTCTGCCATCCTTTGCTTGTTTGAAGTTTTTTTTGATCTATTTTACTTATTATCTATCCCTCTATTTTTCTAGCCCTATATTTTTGTGTTTACTGCTACTTTTGGTTAATTTTATACTACTTTTGTAAACTCTTTTCTTTTCTTCTCTTCCCTATTCTATTTTCTTTATTCCTTTCCGCCCAGACCATGGTGAAGGGAGCCGGGAAGCATCCCGAGAAGGGGAAGGGTCCCGCACCCCGTGTCCGGCTCCCGTGCGGGCGTTTGAGGGGGGAGCTAGTGATGCCACGGGAGATCTTTACCCCGGAGGAGGTGGCCCAACTCATTTTTTATGTTCAGCGCCGCCTCCCCAGGACCATCATGGGAGGCGGCAGGATCAGTGCCGGGTACGGGGCCCGGGAGCGCCGGAAGCGGTGGGAGAAGGTGTGCCAGGCCATTTACCACCACTCTCGGGTCTGGCGCACCTACAACCAGGCCACCCACCGCTGGACGGATGTCCTGACCCGTGAGCGAGATCTGCTCGACCTCCTTGGCCTTGAGATCCCCGGGCTTGGTGAGTAGTAGTAGCTATGTCTTTACTACTATGTTTTCTCCTGCTGTGTTATTATATTGCAAATTTTTGTTTTTTACCAAGAGCAATAATGCTGCTCATTACATTGTAGGTAAATTTTATTTCAAAATCTTCTGTGCATTTCAGGTACACTGCTCTCCTTCTTCTCAGTAGTGTTGCTACTATGCTTATTTGTTTTAGATTTTGTGTTCATTTCATTGGCCTGTGAAATTATGTATGAGTGTAGTTGAAAGAACTGCGTAATGCTACACACTAAGGTTCAGATTTTTAATTACCGGCGCATCCCTGCAAAGTTGCAGGGATGCGCCAGTAATTGTGCGTCACGCCACCATCACCCATGGTGCGCCGTATTTACAATGCGGCGCACCATGGGCCCAAAACGTCACCAAAGCGTTACGCATCTGTGCCGTAAAGGCGGCGCATTGCTGGAGTTGCGTCGCAACGATGGTGCAGCTCCATCAATGCTCTGGGGTGCCCTATCTCCCCAATGCTGCGTCAAGCCGTACGTCTGCTTCCAGCAGGCGCAGGGTTTGAGTCACGCATCATTGTCCTCAAAGTGACTGATTGAAATCTTGTAGATTTCCCTCAGCCACTTTTAGGATGCGTTCCTGCGCAGGAACGCCCTCCCTTGCGCCGGAAACCCCCTATTGGCGCAGGGCTTTACAACGTGATGCATCTCCCAGATGCGTCACATTGTTAATATACGCCGCTCCATTGCGCCTCTTTTGTGCTGTCGCTGCGTCACAAAAGTCACGCAACAATGGAGCAAAAGAGCCGCAAGGGCCTTCTAAATCAGCCCCTACAGACTCAAGTCCAGTCCTTCCTTTGTACACATGGCGATAAGAAGAAATAGTGGTGGTGGATTAATAGTTTGAGTATTTTAATGACTGGTGAATGTAGTAGGAAACTTTAGTGTTGTCGCTGATCTTCAATCACGATGGACTTTGGCTGTCACTTTGCGTGCTGCGGACTGCTGCCTGCCAATCCTAGGCAAACCTTTTTAGTACTTTGTTTAGTGAGTTACATAGGGTATTTTCCAATTCGACGGTCCGCAAATCAAGCAATACTAAAGTAATGACGTAGTCGACCACATGAGATTGGTCAATAATATATCCCGTGGAGTCGTTACCTATTTGCTATTTCGCAAAAATATTTTGTTACTTTGTTAGTTCTTTTTTAAATGTTTGATTTGGTTGAGAAATATCATCCATGTTTTCTGTTTTTCTTTCTTTCATGTTGTACATCAGCTTCCCCCAGGGGCAAGAGGAGGACACAGGAGGAGGAGGAGGAGGGTGCTGTTGTCGATGCAGGCCAGGACCGGGCAGTCGAGGGCTCCTTTGCTGGCCCCAGTAAGTTTTAATTTTAATATAGAGTACTTATTTTTTCCTAGCGTTCCTCATTCGATTTTTTCTAAATCGTCTTTGATCTTCTTGTAGACAGGATCTAAATTCTTATCCTGCCTCGACTATGACTCCGTGTGGTATTACTAGATTATTCTTATTAGTCTGTCTGTGTAGCTAACTAAGATTGCACATTTGGCATTTCCATTGGACTCCCATTCTAGTCACCAATAGCTGTATGCACTGAGTGTAGTCCTCTGGGATTGTACATAATGTCTTTTCAAGTATTCTAAATGTTTATGCTTTGACCATTGCCAACAATAAAAAGGTGAATGACCACCACCAAGAAATAATAAGATACTACTTTACTTTTGGTTTGGATAGGAGGACAATCCATTCTACTACTGTTGCAGGGACAAATCTGCACAAACAGAACTATGGACACTAAATAATGCATCGCTTAGCTTATCAATTATAATAGGTGCTGTAACTGTTAGACTTTCCACATACCTCAGTGATAACAGACTTTGTAGTTGAACCCCCAATCTCCTTACTGACTAGATAGTGTGGCAGAGTCATTTAGCTCCCAAAGTCACCGATGGCAGAGGCACGGACTCATGCTTGCAAAAATTCGAAAACCTTTAGCTCATCCACTCTAGTCTGGAGGACCAAAAACCACAGAGTCTATTTAAGTTTAAAAGCTTTATTAAAAGTAAACACATTTATTAAATTCAAGTTTGTCATAAAAGTGAACGTGTAACTCAAAATGGAAAAGTGCTTAGTGCTGACGATTAATTGGACACATTTCTTGTGGTCGAGCCGAGCTCTCACCTGGTTTGAACTTGATCCTGCTCATGTTCTTAGAAGTCAAGGTTCTGTCTGTTAGGAGAAAAAGTGGTGCGTGTTAAAAAGTAAAAAGCAAACATTCATCAGTTGTGCCAAAAAGTGCAGCAAGACAACAGCCTTCCCTGGAAAAAGGGACATTTTTACTCTAGAGTACACAGTCAAAAATTATTAAATTGTACACTTTTTTTCACATTTCTTTCTTCCTCCTAGACCAAATATTATATAGTAGTGAGTGGTGTATTCTAACATTATTAAATGTACTTTGTAGGTGGAACATCTGGAGACGGGGCCAGCGCGGAGGTGGTGGCATTGGACGAGGAGGACAACTCTGGGGAGGAGGCGGTGCAAGTGCCGGAAAAGGACATGCCTGTGAGGGTTCACACGGTGGTGGCGGGCAGAGGTAAGCTATACATTCCTTAGTCATTGAGATTGAAGACTGCAGAGTGTGCTTTCTGCACGGGTGTATTATAAAAAAAGCAGGTAGTAGCCTCCTCTAAATGTACTTCGACTTAGCTGTGAAGTTTTTGGCGAGAAGAATCCCAATCAGATCTGAGGTGAACTTGATGGATGGGATGAACGAAAAGCGAAAGAAGGGTGTAAGTAAGTGTGGAAGCACGAGAAATGTAATGATGACTGGCAAGGAAGAATGATATGTGTTTGCTTGGTCCCCGAGGTGGCTGGGAAGGTAAGAAAATGGTATGGTGCATGGCTGGGTGAATGATGAAGCAAGGATGGGTGGAAGGAGAACAGCCTGGGTGGGTGAGACAGAAACTGTATGTGTGCAATATACTTTGAATGGATGGATGCCTGGATCATTCATGGTACTATCTGACTCTTAGATAGCATATGTGAATCTAGAGAGAGTAGACGGTCACTGGATGAACTAAGTGTTACTTTGAAGAGCATGTAACACCGCACCCGCACGTCCGTTCCAGTGTAGGAAAGGCAAGGAAAAGAAGTTGTAACGTTGTCCAAAGACTACCATGAATAGTAGCAGTAGTTTGTATTGCAACTGCAAGCACAGCATATATCCAGTTATTACGGTGGGCACTCCCTACCTCCCTTAATAACTTTAGTTTAGTAGTAGTACGTCATTCATGTGTGGGGGTATCACTGTTCACTCAATAATAAGCAAAGCACCTAAAGTCATCCCATATGTCATCAAATACATCCCATGTGAAGTGATAGATAATCAGATAATTTAGCTTCTTCATTTTCCTTTTCTAATACTCATTTGCACTGTAGGGTGAAAGCTAAATTAATTAAGCAGTAGCCCTTTTAACAGAGTATTCTCAGTGCCACCCGTAATAGAAAAGTAAGAGCTTCACCACCTGCATGTACTGGACCGGTACAGTAACGCAAGTCTGTCTCACTCACCATGGTGTGCGTCTGTTTTTCTCGGGTGCAAGTTCACTGCGCTGGCATTATGCCGGCTTGCATAAGATAACGTACCAATTTTCCTAAACAAGAGAGAAGAAGAAGAATAAGAGTGGTGTACTGTCATAGTCGACTGTAATAGAAGTCCATAGTGCTCGTAGAATTTGTTCCTTAAACTCCCACTAATGTTAGAGCAAGGATGAAGAAGTCGGAGGTTACATAGATACTGTCCTCAATAGTTATGCACTGTGCTTTCAATTTGCTACTTGTACTGTGACAACTTTCTGCTCAATCATTTTGTGTTAATCTTAAGGAGCATTGGTTACAGACTATGTCTTTCTTTTTTCATGTAGTTGCTCCTTCCAAATCCAAGACACCATCAAGGAGGAAGGAGCTGGCTCGAATGGCCCGGCAACGGAGGCTGGATGCCACTGTTGCTGAATATCGGCGGCTGGTGGCCCTGGAGGAGGAGGAGACGCAGTCTGGAACAACAACAACGTCCACTGGGACAGCTGCCTCCTCCTCCGTGCGGGCTGCCAGCCAGCGCAGTGCTCCAGCGGTACGGAGCCGGGCTACCAAAGCCAAACGCCACCGCCCAGCAGCAAAGAAAGCAGCTGCCCCTCACAGGATTTGCAAGGCACACCGGCGCCGCTTATCCCTCAGACTGTCCTACCTGGAGCAGGAGGTCCATAATTATAAGAACGTGGTGGAGGGCCTCCGCTTCGAACTTGCCACCCTCCGCAAGGAGCATGATGCCCTGGCTGCTAATTCCAACAGCACCCTGCCATAGTGTCCCTTGCCCCTTTTTTAGAGACTTTTGGGGGGTGGGAATTGGGAGTTGTGATTTTTGGGGACTTTTGAAGGACAATCGTTGGGGTTAGGGAGGGTCTTGCGGGAGATTCTTTTGTTAGGGCTATAAAAATATACTTTTTGAAACTTTATCTGACCATACCTGTTTTTTACTGCTTTTGAGTCTGGTGGGTGGGGGTTTAACATAACAGTAAGTTTGTTTTCCTGAATAGTCCTAGGACTTTAGTAGTACTACCGTCAATCAAATCTCTTGTCTCTCCTAATACTCCATTATACTACCTCCAACCAAACGCCTATCTTACCTGTAATTTCTGTTTGCAAGTAGGGCTAGGCCCAGGGCTGGCTCCACGGGAAACAGCAAATAAGGTTGGCAATCCTGGGCGGATAAAATTTCCTCATAGCGGTGGTACTAGTGGTGTGACACAGTGGCAGTTGCTTGCCTATGAAAAAAAGAAAATGAAATCTGGTTTGTCCTCCTGAGCAATACAAAGGTACAATACAGAATATAGCAAGTGACAGAAGTACACTAGAACAGTGCCACGTTGTAGCCTAACAAATGTTAAAGTATAACTAATTCGGTTGAAGTTCTTTGACATTAGCCATGGGTCTTTGTCAAGCAGAGTAAGAATATATCCTCGGATTTCTTCACCAGCCTGTTGCTATCACCTTATCCTCCCCAGCAAGTGTGTGGATTTATTGCTGTAATTTAGTCACACATCAATCAAAACCACACAGCCCGGGGGAAGAGGGTTAGGGTTTGAAAAATGGATGGGTACGGGGGTTTTTGGGAAAGGTTTTGGGAGACAAGAAAAAGTAGCACAGCATGGACGAACAATTGTGAACATAAACAAATCTTTGGGTACAAACCTATCCATCAATCTTTGAAAGTGCATACACTACTGTAACTGCATGCATGTCAGTTAAAAGTAAGTAGTACTTTCGACAACTGTGGAAGAAAGAATGCGACAGTACAGGGCGTGGGTGGAAATATTGATAACTATATTCAACATAAGGTCTCTGTAGCCAGATACCTGAGAGCCTTGCTGGTCACTATAAATCCATTCACAACAACACTCAATGGGGTTGGTCTGGAAGGTGTCAGGTTTACTCCCCGTGATCCAGTCGATGCAAATATGGTTCCACCTCCAAATGTCACCAACACCCAGAAGTGTAAACACAGGGTGTTCGAGGCATTAGGCGGGGGAGAAAAATAACAAACTAAAATAAAAAATGTGGGATGGGTAAAGGTAGGGTCAGCAGGGAAAGGATACCTGTAACAGAAGACAAGACAGGCATCAGTGAAGTGCTATCCTAACATACAAGGGTACTCTCATATAGTCTCACTAAATAGTCTGCAAGTCTCCCGCCTACTCATGGGAAATGTAGTTTCATAGTACGGTAGGCGCTTAGGGGCTGCGTAACCTGACAGAAGGTATAGTAGATAGAAAAGGAGAAATTGCTTTTTTTCTAGGTGTCCCCTCACTCACCAGGGTTGCCCCTTGGTGACATGCTTCATCATTGGGGCCATCCCAGTCCTCTACGGCCTGGGGCGTGCTGCGACTTGCGAATTACGTAGGAGCACTTACAAATGACTATGTGTGGTGCAGATGTGATAGTGGAGTGGACTAAGTGATGTGTTAAGGGATCAATGTAGAAGCAGAGAGAGAGCCAAGAAATGCAGTCACAGTCAGAGAAAAAGGCATGGGATACTGTATCTATGTGGTTGTAGTGGTCCTGTTGGAAGTGGTAACTAAGTTGCCCGCAGAAAAAAAATCCTCCTATTAGCGGCACTCCTCCATTGCAGCTGACGCTTCGTCCATCGATGTTGGTCACCAGAAGACACCCTGTCCACTGCCTGCCTGATGCTGAATTGTGGCTCGCTACTGTGAAGCCTGACTCCATCCTTTTTTCCCCATTGCAGAGACTGAAACCCGGCCTGTAATTATTCAACGAAAAACAGGAAGTGATATAATATTACAACACCACTGATAAATAAATATAAGGTATGTAGGCTGTGGAGTGCAAAAAGTCACAATTTGTTTTTCCTAGTAGACAGTACAATGTTTTTGAAAGTGCGTACTCTGAGTCACCTTTTGAAGGATAAATAAGTATGGGCAAATTAATGTAGCGGATCTTGCCCCTCAAGCTAGGTGTACTGTAAACTGTGTTTTAGAACAAAATTAGATCTTCCTAGCAGTGCTCCCACCCAGACCCTTACTAAAGCCAGTCGCAAAAATGTAGAAGACCCCCAATCAAATCTCAAAAAACGAGGCCTAGCAGAAAACTGGTGACAAAACTTACTTTGAAAGTAAAAGTAGGCCGAAGTACCCTAATTACCCATTACCCACCGTGGATTGCATTCAAACCACTTGCAAGCAACCAAGCAAAAGTAGCCATAGCCAGCATCGCTCCAAGACTCGAAATCCCCCCCACTCAAACACATGCAATAGAAATACTGCTAACCCTAACGAACCCTAAGTTAAGAATAGTGGCAAAGGCTTTCTTTAACTATGCCAAATCCCCCCTTTCCCACCATGGATTTTCTTCAAATGACTTGCAACCAAAATTACACATTCTCACGAGTGCTCTAAGACCCCAGAACTCAGTTTGAAAAATCTAGAACACCCCGAAACACATGCAATCCTGCTGCTAGGGCTAACCCTAACGAACCCTAAGTTACAAAAAGTGCCAAAACTAAAGGCTTTTCCGCGCGGATTTTGTCCCAACCACTTCTACCCGGTATTAGACCTTCCCAGGAATGCCCCAAGACCCGGCAACCCACCCGCCAAGAAGCGTAACACCCCCAAACAGGCCAAAAGCAAAATCTCATACTTGCAATATTTCTGGGCCTTCGGTCCAAACGCGCTGCGTAGCTAGGCCATAAGTCGGGGTTGGCACGACGGATTTCCTGAAAAGCAAATGCAATCAAGATTAGAGTGTCCCAGCAGTGCTCCCAGACCACGAAAATCACCCGCAAACACCAGGAAGCCCCCCAAACAGGCCCCCGAAAACGCTACATAGAGCAAAATGTCAGAAATAGCCCAAAAAAAAATCGGCCTGGATTTTGTCCCAACCACTTCTACCCGGTATTAGACCTTCCCAGGAATGCCCCAAGACCCGTCAACCCACCCGCCAAGAAGCGTAACACCCCCAAACAGGCCAAAAGCAAAATCTCATACTTGCAATATTTCTGGGCCTTCGGTCCAAACGCGCTGCGTAGCTAGGCCATAAGTCGGGGTTGGCACGACGGATTTCCTGAAAAGCAAATGCAATCAAGATTAGAGTGTCCCAGCAGTGCTCCCAGACCACGAAACTCACCCGCAAACAGACGGAACCCCCCCTAAGAGCACCTCAAAGGCAAGCAAGTCATCAAAAACACAAAAAAAATTCCGCCTGGGATTTGGTCCAAAACACTTTTATCCGGTATTAGAGCTTCCCAGCAATGGCCCCAGAGCCGTCAACCCAGGAGAAAACGAGTAGAAGACCCCCAAACAGCCAAAGAGCAAAAGTACAAAAATGGGGACTTAGTCAATTTTTCACAAATTTCCCAAATCACTCCACGCGCGCTCTGCAGCTAGGCCCAAATTCCCCTCTGCCACCATAGATTTGCTTCAAACCTCTTACAAAGTAAAGAATATATAGCCAGCAGTGCTCCCAGACCACGAAACTCACCCACAAACACCAGGAAGCCCCCCAAACAGGCCCCCGAAAACGCTACATAGACAAAATGTCAGAAATAGCCAAAAAAAAATCGGCCTGGATTTTGTCCCAACCACTTCTACCCGGTATTAGACCTTCCCAGGAATGCCCCAAGACCCGTCAACCCACCCGCCAAGAAGCATAACACCCCCAAACAGGCCAAAAGCAAAATCTCATACTTGCAATATTTCTGGGCCTTCGGTCCAAACGCGCTGCGTAGCTAGGCCATAAGTCGGGGTTGGCACGACGGATTTCCTGAAAAGCAAATGCAATCAAGATTAGAGTGTCCCAGCAGTGCTCCCAGACCACGAAACTCACCCACAAACACCAGGAAGCCCCCCAAACAGGCCCCCGAAAACGCTACATAGAGCAAAATGTCAGAAATAGCCAAAAAAAAATCGGCCTGGATTTTGTCCCAACCACTTCTACCCGGTATTAGACCTTCCCAGGAATGCCCCAAGACCCGTCAACCCACCCGCCAAGAAGCATAACACCCCCAAACAGGCCAAAAGCAAAATCTCATACTTGCAATATTTCTGGGCCTTCGGTCCAAACGCGCTGCGTAGCTAGGCCATAAGTCGGGGTTGGCACGACGGATTTCCTGAAAAGCAAATGCAATCAAGATTAGAGTGTCCCAGCAGTGCTCCCAGACCACGAAACTCACCCGCAAACACCAGGAAGCCCCCCAAACAGGCCCCCGAAAACGCTACATAGAGAAAAATGTCAGAAATAGGCAAAAAAAAAATCGGCCTGGATTTTGTCCCAACCACTTTTACCCGGTATTAGACCTTCCCAGGAATGCCCCAAGACCCGTCAACCCACCCGCCAAGAAGCGTAACACCCCCAAACAGGCCAAAAGCAAAATCTCATACTTGCAAGATTTCTGGGCCTTCGGTCCAAACGCGCTGCGTAGCTAGGCCATAAGTCGGGGTTGGCACGACGGATTTCCTGAAAAGCAAATGCAATCAAGATTAGAGTGTCCCAGCAATGCTCTCAGACCACAAAACTCACCCGCAAACACCAGGAAGCCCCCCAAACAGGCCCCCGAAAACGCTACATAGAGCAAAATGTCAGAAATAGCCAAAAAAAAATCGGCCTGGATTTTGTCCCAACCACTTCTACCCGGTATTAGACCTTCCCAGGAATGCCCCAAGACCCGGCAACCCACCCACCAAGAAGCGTAACACCCCCAAACAGGTCAAAAGCAAAATCTCATACTTGCAATATTTCTGGGCCTTCGGTCCAAACGCGCTGCGTAGCTAGGTCATAAGTCGGGGTTGGCACGACGGATTTCCTGAAAAGCAAATGCAATCAAGATTAGAGTGTCCCAGCAGTGCTCCCAGACCACGAAACTCAACCGCAAACACCAGGAAGCCCCCCAAACAGGCCCCCGAAAACGCTACATAGAGCAAAATGTCAGAAATAGCCAAAAAAAAAATCGGCCTGGATTTTGTCCCAACCACTTCTACCCGGTATTAGACCTTCCCAGGAATGCCCCAAGACCCGTCAACCCACCCGCCAAGAAGCGTAACACCCCCACACAGGCCAAAAGCAAAATCTCATACTTGCAATATTTCTGGGCCTTCGGTCCAAACGCGCTGCGTAGCTAGGCCATAAGTCGGGGTTGGCACGACGGATTTCCTGAAAAGCAAATGCAATCAAGATTAGAGTGTCCCAGCAGTGCTCCCAGACCACGAAACTCACCCGCAAACAGACGGAACCCCCCCTAAGAGCACCTCAAAGGCAAGCAAGTCATCAAAAACACAAAAAAAATTCCGCCTGGGATTTGGTCCAAAACACTTTTATCCGGTATTAGAGCTTCCCAGCAATGGCCCCAGAGCCGTCAACCCAGGAGAAAACGAGTAGAAGACCCCCAAACAGCCAAAGAGCAAAAGTACAAAAATGGGGACTTAGTCAATTTTTCACAAATTTCCCAAATCACTCCGCGCGCGCTCTGCAGCTAGGCCCTAATTCCCCTCTGCCACCATGGATTTGCTTCAAACCTCTTGCAAAGTAAAGTATATATAGCCAGCAGTGCTCCCAGACCACGAAACTCACCCACAAACACCAGGAAGCCCCCCAAACAGGCCCCCGAAAACGCTACATAGAGCAAAATGTCAGAAATAGCCAAAAAAAAATCGGCCTGGATTTTGTCCCAACCACTTCTACCCGGTATTAGACCTTCCCAGGAATGCCCCAAGACCCGTCAACCCACCCGCCAAGAAGCATAACACCCCCAAACAGGCCAAAAGCAAAATCTCATACTTGCAATATTTCTGGGCCTTCGGTCCAAACGCGCTGCGTAGCTAGGCCATAAGTCGGGGTTGGCACGACGGATTTCCTGAAAAGCAAATGCAATCAAGATTAGAGTGTCCCAGCAGTGCTCCCAGACCACGAAACTCACCCACAAACACCAGGAAGCCCCCCAAACAGGCCCCCGAAAACGCTACATAGAGCAAAATGTCAGAAATAGCCAAAAAAAAATCGGCCTGGATTTTGTCCCAACCACTTCTACCCGGTATTAGACCTTCCCAGGAATGCCCCAAGACCCGTCAACCCACCCGCCAAGAAGCATAACACCCCCAAACAGGCCAAAAGCAAAATCTCATACTTGCAATATTTCTGGGCCTTCGGTCCAAACGCGCTGCGTAGCTAGGCCATAAGTCGGGGTTGGCACGACGGATTTCCTGAAAAGCAAATGCAATCAAGATTAGAGTGTCCCAGCAGTGCTCCCAGACCACGAAACTCACCCGCAAACACCAGGAAGCCCCCCAAACAGGCCCCCGAAAACGCTACATAGAGCAAAATGTCAGAAATAGCCAAAAAAAAAATCGGCCTGGATTTTGTCCCAACCACTTCTACCCGGTAGTAGACCTTCCCAGGAATGCCCCAAGACCCGTCAACCCACCCGCCAAGAAGCGTAACACCCCCAAACAGGCCAAAAGCAAAATCTCATACTTGCAATATTTCTGGGCCTTCGGTCCAAACGCGCTGCGTAGCTAGGCCATAAGTCGGGGTTGGCACGACGGATTTCCTGAAAAGCAAATGCAATCAAGATTAGAGTGTCCCAGCAATGCTCTCAGACCACGAAACTCACCCGCAAACACCAGGAAGCCCCCCAAACAGGCCCCCGAAAACGCTACATAGAGCAAAATGTCAGAAATAGCCAAAAAAAAAATCGGCCTGGATTTTGTCCCAACCACTTCTACCCGGTATTAGACCTTCCCAGGAATGCCCCAAGACCCGGCAACCCACCCGCCAAGAAGCGTAACACCCCCAAACAGGTCAAAAGCAAAATCTCATACTTGCAATATTTCTGGGCCTTCGGTCCAAACGCGCTGCGTAGCTAGGCCATAAGTCGGGGTTGGCACGACGGATTTCCTGAAAAGCAAATGCAATCAAGATTAGAGTGTCCCAGCAATGCTCTCAGACCACGAAACTCACCCGCAAACACCAGGAAGCCCCCCAAACAGGCCCCCGAAAACGCTACATAGAGCAAAATGTCAGAAATAGCCAAAAAAAAATCGGCCTGGATTTTGTCCCAACCACTTCTACCCGGTATTAGACCTTCCCAGGAATGCCCCAAGACCCGGCAACCCACCCGCCAAGAAGCGTAACACCCCCAAACAGGTCAAAAGCAAAATCTCATACTTGCAATATTTCTGGGCCTTCGGTCCAAACGCGCTGCGTAGCTAGGCCATAAGTCGGGGTTGGCACGACGGATTTCCTGAAAAGCAAATGCAATCAAGATTAGAGTGTCCCAGCAATGCTCTCAGACCACGAAACTCACCCACAAACAGACGGAACCCCCCCTAAGAGCACCTCAAAGGCAAGTAAGTCATCAAAAACACAAAAAAATTTCCGCCTAGGATTTGGTCCAAACCACTTTTAGTGCTTCCCAGCAATGGCCCCAGACCCGTCAACTCACCTGCAAAGAGGTAGAACAACACCCCCACAAGTGCTGAGTCTTTCTTCATTGGGCGTAAACCAGCCCTCTGCTTTGATGGAAATAGGAGTCTGGAGGATAGAGGAGCATGTTCTTCTGAACTTGTGAACCTGAGGAATGCAGACTGCGGCACCTTCAAATAAATTAGCAAACAAGTGAAGACAGTTCTGCTGATGGGCTTGTTTTTGTGATTATCTGATTAAAGTTTGAATTATATTAACTGTGCACAACAAAGAAAGACAGACACACAGGAATAAAAGTGAATAAGGATGAAAAAGAAAGTTATTGATTCGTTGTCTCATTTTCAGGGCTCGAAGTCGGTATCACGGTCCAGGAATAAGAATAAGGCTTCGTCATCATACTCTGCGAATTCAGCCAGGGTGAGGTCAGTGCCACCTGACAGAGTAGAAATTCCCTCATCTATGTTGCTGGCCACCTCCTCTTCATCCGGCACGCTCTCTCGTACTCTTATATCTGGTGGTATGAGGTGCTGATTCATCTTGATCATTGTTAACCTCTCCACATTTTTGGGCGAGAGGCGGCTCCGTTTGGGAGTTACAATCCCACCAGCCGCACTGAAAACCCGTTCAGAAGACACACTTGCGAGTGGGCAAGACAAGTAGTTTAAAGCCAGGTTGGTGAGCTGTGGCCACAATTCTTTTTTCCCATGCCAATACGCCAATGGGTCAGAATTAACATAGACCTCTGTGGAGTCATTCAGATAGTCCTTCACCATCGACTCAAGGTCCTCCTCCAAGGTTCCTCCACTTTGCGTAGCTCTTGCTGTGCCTCTGACCTTTTGAGAACCAAACCCACGCAGAGCTAGCCAATCCTCTTCAGCCTCCAATGTTTCTGTTGTCTTTCGTGCAGATGATCCGGTTGCCGGTGTCTTTAACGGCTGAGAGGTCACTTGTGCCACAGCCACAGGTGCAGAAGTGGATTGTTTTGACTGGGGATGGCCTGCTGATGTACTGCCATTTCCTTCAATTTCCAGCCGTTCTGTTTCAAACTTCTTGGCTGACAAGGCTAGCCAACGTTTGTACTTTGTAACATCTTCATCACCAAAAGGAAAGAATGCTCTGCCTGCCAGCGCCTTTTTGTAGCGTGGATCCAGAATAGTAGCACAAATGTAATGCTGTTCTGAGTGGATCTTTTTAAGACGTTCATCACCTTGTAGGAGCTCTAATAATTGCTCAGCCAGAAGCAAAGAGTCTTTCTTTTTGTCATCTTTTCCAAACACAGAACACACCTCCTTCAGTTGGTCCTCCAGCATGTACAACAATGGGATAGCTTTTCCCAAATTAGAGTCCTCCTTGCTGACTGCACGCGTGAAGACCTCAAAAGGACGAAGCATGCGTGTTAGGCTTTCAACTATGTTCCATTGCGGCCCACCCATCCTCAGCTCCTCTATACCCTCTTTCAAGAAATATTGATCGAGTTGCGTATACTGCTCATACAGACGCTCAAGCATGTAGAAGGTTGAGTTCCAACGTGTTACCACCTCCTGGATGAGTGCTTTCACTGGCATTTGACATTGATATAGCATGCTCCTCAGCTGCTTCCGGGCCTTAAAAGAATGCCTGAAATGCTTGCAAATTTTTCGGCAGTTCTCCAATACACTGTACGCTGCACTGCGTTTATTACCCAAGAATTTTTGGACAACCAGGTTTATACAGTGCGCCAAACACGGCACTCTGAAATAGTAACCGTCCCTCATGGCCTTAACTATATTGGAGCCATTGTCCGTGGAAACATAACCAACCTTGCGTTTTAGTGGGGACAGACAGTTAAGGACCTTTGTGTTAAAGACATCCAAAATGTTTTCTGCTGTGTGACGTTTCTCCAAACCAAACATGGCTAGTGTTGCATGTTTCCGAGCACCTTTAAAAACAATGTTAGTGTCAACACCTGAGTTTAGCTTTGCTTTAGCCCCTGAAAAAGAGACCCAGTGTGCAGTGATGCACATGTAATCAGCGCCTGCGCCACTGGTCCACATGTCTGTTGTCAGATGTATAGTGTGAACAGCACTCTTCTGCAAAGCTGCCCCAATCACCTTCAGAACATCTTCATGTAGTGCTGGAACCGCAACTCGTGCAAAATAGAACCGGCTAGGAACCTTCCATTTAGGGCAGAGCGCTGTCACTAATTCTAGAAAACCAACCCCTTCTACAAAAGAAAAAGGGAGAAGGTCCAGAGCTAGCATTTTAGCCAGCTTAGTGTTATACAGACGGGTCATTGGGTGGTTGCGTTCATATTGCGCTTCTGTAAACAACATCTTTTTAATGTTGCCCTGGACCAAGGATTTACGGGATGATGATGATCTCTTCGACCCAGTTACGCTCGCTGATGAACTTTTCCGCATTGATGTCTCACTCTCTCCCACACTCTTAGTGTGGCTCCCATGGGGTGTGCTGCTGACAGGGGAACTGGGTTTAAGTGAAGTGTTTGAATCGTCTTCTACCTCCTCGTCATCACCAGATGAAAAAACAACGTTTTCATTGCGTGCAATTGCGGCTTCCTTGATCGTGTGTAGGTGCGCAAACCATTGGACATCGTGCGTTCTCCTAAGATGACCTCTCTGGCCTCCGGTACCATAGTTGGAACCCAACTTACCACGACTAACTCGAAGCTTACAAATGCTACAAATGGCTATGTTTTCATTTTTTGGGCAAACACTAAAGAAGTCCCAAACTGGAGACTTGAAATGTCTTCGGGGGGCAGAGGAGGCGGCGATACTGGTGGTGGTGGTCCTGTTGCTAATGGCAGATGAAGTGGAGGATGTGGATTGCCGAACTTCAGTACGTTTTGCACTTTCACCACCACGAATTGAGGTCGAGGACGAGGTGGGTACCTTCTTGCGAGGAAGAAATATGGAAGCGGTAGGTTTTGGTGTACTACTTAACTCCAAATCTAATGATTCCATTTCCATTGCCTCCTCGCCGACATCATCATCACGCTCAGCAGCTTCTCGGGATAGGGTCAAAATGTCTCTTTGCTGCATGCCCGGTGGGGCTGCAGTGACCTTTGTGATGACTGGCTCGTCGTCATCGTGAGAGGCTTCATCACCAGCAGTATCTGTCACTTCTTGTTGAGCCTCATCACACTCCATAGGTTTGAGTTTTTGGACGACCTTCCTTTTACGCTTAGGTACCAGTGTCAGATCATGGTGTGCCTCTGCCTCACTGTCAGACCGCAGTTGTGGTTCCCAAGACAGATCACTTGCACCAGAACGAGGTGGGCTTGAAGAAGATGTAGACACCCCCCTTGATCTTTTCCTTGCTAGGGATGTGGAAGACAATGAATGATCATCAGGAGGAGTGGCTTCCAATGATACCTCGGCTTCATTGTCGATTTCCAAATGTGCCCCTACTTCGGGAGGAACAACTATTGTGGGCACTTGTGAACCTCCATGCACCTTTGCTTGCGCATCTCCTTTTGCTGCCTCTCCTTCCACATGTACTTGGGCGTGTACTTGCACATGGTGTTGTTGTTGCGGCTGTGGTTGTTCAACACTTGTCAGATGAGTTACAACAACCTGTGTTGATTCAGGGACATTGCTGCTACTTTCTTGCGATGAGCCAACATCACTGGTCGATGGTGATTGGAGAAGTACACTGACTGCCTCTGAAGCACTCAAGGGCTTTGACTTAAGTTGGCGTGGTGGTGGAGGCACTGAACCCAATGGAGCAGGGGTGCTGCTCCCAGCTTGGTCCCCAGCAGATCCTGCTGCTGCAGGCGTACTTTTTTTTTTGCTCCCAAAAAAAGTGGCGGGTGGCACACCAGCCTCCTTGGTAACTTGGAAGACAGAGGAACATCAGTTCAGTTATAGAGCACCAAAAAATCGAAAAACACTGCAAAATCAGCACAATCCCAATCCATCCATGCCCTCCATAATGTTTAAATTCAAGACAACCCACAGAAAGACTAGGCCCATGCAAGACTCACTACCCCTGGGCATCGAAAAACACTGCAAAATCAGCACAATCCCATTCCATCCATGGCCTCCATGATGTTTAAATTCAAGACAGCCCACAGAAAGACTAGGCCCATGCTAGACTCAAATACCCCTGGTGAAAAGGCCACAAGTACAGGCCCAAAAATCGAAAAACACTGCAAAATCAGCACAATCCCATTCAATCCATGGCCTCCATGATGTTTAAATTCAAGACAACCCACAGAAATACTAGGCCCATGCAAGACTCACTACCCCTGGGCATAAATAAAGGTTGAAAAGTAGGCAAAATGGTTGGAGGCCTAACAACAAAGCCTGCATTCAAAATGGCCACTTGCCTGCCAGCACATGGCCAGTGCCTGTAGCTGCACTCAAAATGGCCACCAGCCACATGGCATGTCCCTCCCCATGAACACACCCAAAAATCGAAAAACACTGCAAAATCAGCACAATCCCATTCAATCCATGGCCTCCATGATGTTTAAATTCAAGACAACCCACAGAAATACTAGGCCCATGCAAGACTCACTACCCCTGGGCATAAATAAAGGTTGAAAAGTAGGCAAAATGGTTGGAGGCCTAACAACAAAGCCTGCATTCAAAATGGCCACTTGCCTGCCAGCACATGGCCAGTGCCTGTAGCTGCACTCAAAATGGCCACCAGCCACATGGCATGTCCCTCCCCATGAACACCCCCAAAAATCGAAAAACACTGCAAAATCAGCACAATCCCATTCCATCCATGGCCTCCATGATGTTTAAATTCAAGACAGCCCACAGAAAGACTAGGCCCATGCACCACTCACTACCCCTGGTCAAGGCCCCAACAACAGGTCAAAAATCGAAAAACACAAAATTTTACAAAAAAAAAAAATCGAAAAACACAGAAAAATCAGCACAATCCCAATTCATCTATGGCCTCCATGATGTTTAAGTTCAAGACAACCCACAGAAAGAATCAGTCCACCCACCACTGAGTACCCCTGGGCAAAAGGCCCCAAAACAGCCCAAAAATCGAAAATCCCAAAATTTTAGTTGCAGCAACTGTAATGCCCCAAACAAACTTACTTGTAAAATTTCTAATCCAACAGTGATCCAAAGAAAGTCAAAAAGGCCTCAAATCCAAAGATCCAGCAGCATCCACAAAAAGTAATCCTTCCAGGTCCACATCCAAATGAAAAGTGACCAGGAGATGGACAAAGCACTGGGAGGAGCCTGCTGAACAGGAACAGGAAGTTGAAGACTATGGGGCACTTCCTTCCTCCCACCCCCCTGCCCCCCTCCCCAAAATGGACTCCTCGCTAAAAAAAGTGCAGGCAAATGTCAAACTAAGGAGTTATTCACATAAAAATCATCATTTCTAGAAGGTTTATGCTGCTTGCTGGTGGATTTCTTGTGCAGAATTGCAAATTTATATTTTCGCGCGCCGCATCTCAAATCTCGCAATTGCGAAGTACCGCGAGACGTGATCTCGCCGTACTCGCGTTCACAAACTATCGCTGGCAAGCCGCGATGACGTAATCGCGCTCGCCAATTCCCGCGGGATCACACAGCAAGATCCAAAATGGCGCAGCACTCGCAAACTATCGAAAAAAACAACTCGGCAAACGATGATAAACGCCGCGCGCCGCAAAAATTGTATCGCCAACGCCGCGCGCCGCCAAAAAAATCCGCTGCGTGCGAATTTGCGGATTTTGCGGGAAATCCGCAAATCTCGCGGATTGCGGATTTCCCGAAAATCCGCAAAATCCGCGAGCGGAACGGATTTTCCGCCCATGCTTATTCCAGGGTGCACAATTGCGTGGTCCCATATGATCCCACGAAAAGTGTGGCGGGGGGCTATTTCTGTTTCTGCTTTAAATCACTCGGTGAGAAAAATTAATAACAAAGTGAGTAGGTTGTTCCGGTCCAATGCACTGCATTCTATTTCGCATGGGTGTATTAATGATGACAGTATGTATTTGGGGGACGGTGTTCATTTGTCTCGGGTGGGGAATGAGTTACTCATAGGAGACTTCATAGCTTGGCTAAAGATGTTGAAACATGACCTTTAGATAGGAGTTTGGTGGGGGGTCCGGATAGCCGGTCAACTATCCGGACCTGTGGCGGTAAGGTCATGATCGGTGAGCACTAATTGGAAGATCCCTATGAGTGGGCGTTACCCATTACGGATGGGGGCGCTCGGGGGAGGTGGCCATTGGCCCCTCAACGGGGAGGCGGTCCCTTCTAAGGATGGGTCGCCGAAAGGAAAGGGAAGGCGGTCAAGGCCCCTTCATGGGTAGGAGGGGTTACAGCCCCCTCCTGGGGAATTTCCCGGGGCCAGGACGTCTGCGACGGCAGATGTGGTAAGTTGTGTGGGGTGTGGGGGGGGTCAACGCTACCTTCTAGATACCTCACACGAGCCTCGTACGACCTTTAAGTGGCGTCGAGTTTTACTGGGGCCCCCGTCAAGTCAAGGGAAATTGGTATTTGCACTTGAGGTATGCCTCCGTGCCGCCCCTCACAAGGGAGGGGGATATGTCTGGGTTAGGGATCTTGACACCGGTTACGACCTTGCCGTTGGCCCTTAAACGTTAGGATGTACAATTTCAAAATTTCAAGTAAATGTTTTGTAGGATGTTAGTTCGGCTAGGAGAACCTTTGTATTAGAGGATATGTTAAGGTTAGCCAAACATCGCAATGTGGTAATGAAATTGTACATATTATGAAACTGTTATTTTAATGTTTTAATTTTGTTTCATATTTTAATAAATACGGCCGGGAAGGGTAACTCCCTTCCCGACTTCCAAAAGTTCAAGAACGGTTTCCGGTTTCCCATCCTTGGGGAGTGTGTTGAGAGGGGGTGGCGGGTATCTCAGCCATATGGAAAGGGGCGACCAATCGGTCCCCCCGAACGTATGGCAGAGTACCACGATCCCCCCGGGAAGCCATCTTGGGCGGGAGGCGAGTCTCGGCTGGTATGCCCGAAGCGGCGTAGCCGGGGCGCGCCTTTTCCCGCCCTCGAGTGGGTTGGCCTAGACACTAACGCGGCTGGCCACGCCCTTGGGGCAGGCAGGGGCGGGTTTACGCCCGCCCTGAAGACGGATAAAAGGAGAAACAAGACCAGAAGGCATCCTCTTGTTCCTGTGCTCTGAAGCTGCACCTCCTCGCTGCACGTGAGCTCGAGACGGAACGAAGAGCCAATTTTGACCCACCCACCAGCCCCTGAAGACAGCGAGTGGTTTTAATAAAGTTTGATGGATAACTGTGATTTTCGTTTACAGGTTGTGGTATTATCGTGAAGATTTTGAGTATGCAATAAAGAATGGTCGATTTGTGTTATGTTTTGCAAGTAAAGTAATTCTGCTTTAGTGTTCATCAGTACGCATGTGTTTGAATAAAGTTGTTGTTGCTACTGTTGGTTAGATATAGTCATTTAGTATTTAGTTAGCATTGTCGTATTTATTTTGGTCGGGCGGTAAGGTCATGATCGGTGAGCACTAATTGGAAGATCCCTATGAGTGGGCGTTACCCATTACGGATGGGGGCGCTCGGGGGAGGTGGCCATTGGCCCCTCAACGGGGAGGCGGTCCCTTCTAAGGATGGGTCGCCGAAAGGAAAGGGAAGGCGGTCAAGGCCCCTTCATGGGTAGGAAGGGTTACAGCCCCCTCCTGGGGAATTTCCCGGGGCCAGGACGTCTGCGACGGCAGATGTGGTAAGTTGTGTGGGGTGTGGGGGGGGTCTACGCTACCTTCTAGATACCTCACACGAGCCTCGTACGACCTTTAAGTGGCGTCGAGTTTTACTGGGGCCCCCGTCAAGTCAAGGGAAATTGGTATTTGCACTTGAGGTATGCCTCCGTGCCGCCCCTCACAAGGGAGGGGGATATGTCTGGGTTAGGGATCTTGACACCGGTTACGACCTTGCCGTTGGCCCTTAAACGTTAGGATGTACAATTTCAAAATTTCAAGTAAATGTTTTGTAGGATGTTAGTTCGGCTAGGAGAACCTTTGTATTAGAGGATATGTTAAGGTTAGCCAAACATCGCAATGTGGTAATGAAATTGTACATATTATGAAACTGTTATTTTAATGTTTTAATTTTGTTTCATATTTTAATAAATACGGCCGGGAAGGGTAACTCCCTTCCCGACTTCCAAAAGTTCAAGAACGGTTTCCGGTTTCCCATCCTTGGGGAGTGTGTTGAGAGGGGGTGGCGGGTATCTCAGCCATAGAATTGATAACCCCAGCCAAGAAAGGCAGCAAGGGTGCAAATTTCTCACTGCCTTCGGCCGGGATAGTAGCTACAACAAAAAGGCTTGATAAAAGGCTTACATTTTGAATAGGAAAATGAAATAGAAGAATAGTTGATAACCACAGCCAAGAAAGGCAGCAAGTAGGTTTGTGTATGTGTGGATGATGTGTTGATTGAGTGGAAGATGAATAAGGTGAAAAATAAGAAAGGCTGAAGACGTGCAAGTCGATCTTCAGCGGGTACGCGAGACAGCACCATGGAGGAATAATACGAAAATTGAAAAAGTATCATACCATTCTGTGTTGGATGAAAGTAGAGAAAATTATAAACGGTCTAGTTTGCTAAAGACTCTTGTCTGTGAACCAATATTATCAGCTGACTTGCTGTGACTTTTTGAAAGTGGATACATCTATATACAAACACCAAAAATGCTCTCGGACGTCTTTGAAATTTTACCGTGGGAGATCCTAATGACCTTCGGTTATATGGACTCATATTTTTGGGAATGATAGCAGCAAGGTGCAGAAGTTTAGCTCTTTTGATTTTATGTACCCTGGGAATTGTTTGTGTGATATCTGGATAGGTTCTGAGGAAGTTGGCTTATAGAACTGCTGTCCACTGAAATGTGCGTCGACCTTGTGCGGAGTCCTTGGTTCGTCCGGGACTCACATGCTGGCAGGAGTATCTTCTTGCCAGGAATTACTTAACTGTGTAAAGATAGAGTATGAATGTAGCCGTGGTGAGAGTGTGTGTATTTGTGTGGGTGTAACTAGATTATATGTATTTATTCTCTTCCAGGGGCAAATTGCAGTAAAAGATCTTTTCAGAGGAAATGTCCTTTGGTAAAATGTATTTATAAACTTTGTATGTTTATGCCTGTAAAACATTGTATTAATTTGGAATTATGAAGATGAACAATTGTAAAATAAATGAAGCTTTTTTGCTAATATGAGTTTGCTAATGTTTTAAAAAAGAAAAAATATGAAATATTAAAAAAATAATGAGAAGAGTTGAATGGTCACTATTGCTTTCTGAATGTCCATAAATGTGATGAAATGTATATGAACTAAGTCAGTAGCTAAAAGTGTGTAGGTCATTGAGGGAAATATTTAGTATTGAAGACGTGCAAGCTATGCACTACCTTGTAAGGAAAGTGGGTGTTTGGTTTTCCAGCCCATTACAACGACAGGGTGTCGGATTCCGCAGTGGGAGCCTGAGAAATGGGTAGCACATCTAAGGAGGCAAGCTAGTGCACAAAGTACACACACTGTGCGGTAGAAAGGACGCAAGAAAGGATGCAAGTGTGCAAATTACCCAGTGCCATTCACTGGTAGTAGTTGCCAAGAAGGCTCATTAAAGGGCCTGCACTTTGAATTTCAATTTCAAGAAGAATAATTGATATCCCTAGCGAAGAAAGGCAGCAAGTGTGGAAACATTTACAACAAAAAGGCTTAATAAAGGGTCTTGAGTTTGAATCAGAATATAAAATTAAAGAATAATTGATAACTCTAGCCAAGAAAGAAAGCAAGTGTGCAAATTTCCCATTGCGTTTGGACGGGGTAGTTGTCACAACAAAAAAGCTTGATAAATATGTAGTGACTGGTGTTGAGGAGAGCGATGCTCCTGGTTCTTATTTTTGATGAGGTTGATACAGTGTTTCACTTAACAGAAAAATTCATTGCAATAAATGCATAGAAATTTTAGTTTACCAAAATCAAGATCCACATGTGACTATGGAGTGCTTGCCGAAAATGCTGTTGCAGCAGATGATGTGCTTGATGCAGCAGCAAGTGGGTTGTCCTGCAATCTCTGTGTTGCCGCTAAAGCAAAGTTTTTGGGGTGCAAGCTTTTACATGTCGTACCATACTTGGTGTGCCAAAGGAGTATTTTTTGGATGGATCATCCCTTGAAAGAGTTGTTTGTTAAATTTTACAGATTAGTTTTGGAGTATTAACCTTCTTCTGGGGTAGTAGAAATGACAAAAAGGTTTGATAAAGGGCCTTGATGTTCAATCAGAATATGAAATCGAGGAATAATTGATAATCCAAGCCAAGAAAGGAAGCAAATGTGCATCTAAATCAACAAAGTTCTGTGGAGTGTGCTATGATGTGTGGTCCATGTACAAAAAAGAATGCCAACCTCACATTTCTTTCACTCCTCACAATTGAGGAAAACAAACCAAAATTACTATATAGTTTGTTCGGTATATCCACTTCATACCTTTTTAATTTTTATTTCATTATTTTTAGGTATTTCTTGTTTAAAAAAAAACACTACACATTAACACATTTGACACTTTCTACATAAATTCACTATAAAAATACATCAAAATTCCACAATACATATATATACACTACACATTTCACAACGAAAATGCTGTTGCAGCAGTTGATGTGCTTGATGCAGCAGCAAGTGGGTTGTCCTGCAATCTCTGTGTTGCCACTAAAGCGAAGTTGTTGGGGTGCAAGTTTTTACATGTCGCACCATACTTGGTGTGCCAAAGGAGTATTTTTTGGATGGATCATCCCTTGAAAGAGTTGTTTGTTAAATTTTACAGATTAGTTTTGGAGTATTTACCTTCTTCTGGGGTAGTAGAAATGACAAAAAGGTTTGATAAAGGGCCTTGATGTTCAATCAGAATATGAAATTGAGGAATAATTAATAATCCAAGCCAAGAAAGGAAGCAAATGTGCATCTAAATCAACAAAGTTCTGTGGAGTGTGCTACGGTGTGTGGTCCATGTACAAAAAAGATTGCCAATCTCACATTTCTTTCACTCCTCACAATTGAGGAAAACAAACCAAAATTACTATATAGTTTGTTCGGTATATCCACTTCATACCTTTTTAATTTTTATTTCATTATTTTTAGGTATTTCTTGTTTGAAAAAAACACTACATATTAACACATTTGACACTTTCTACATAAATTCACTATACAAATACATCAAAATTCCACAATACATATATATACACTACACATTTCACAACAACTTTTGTCCACAATAAATTTGTTTTCACAAGATGTTCTCCGAATAAATTTATACCCAAAGGACAAAGTAAACACAAAAGTATTTATCATTCAATATACAGCAACTTAATGCATTAAGTGCAGAATTGATTGAAGGCACTACTCAGCATACATAGTGAAGAGAAAGAACCCTGCTGTCTGTAATGTAGATCGAAGGTACTAATTGACACAAACATTGATGTATGCTATTTTGTACAGTTAACAGAATATGAGGACAGAGTAAAATTGACTCTGCGTTAAGGAATGCAAAAACAACAGGTGATGGACAGAATGCAGAAGAATGTCATACATTCACCACAGAACAGAGATCTGGGCCTAAATCCATCGTGTTTTTGCTCACCATGGCATTGCAGTTTGAACCCAGCCATATGCAAATAAGTCTTGACCCTGTGCCCCATGGGAACAGTCCAGCCCGAACTGCCAAGCCAGGTCCTCCCTGGACTGGAAACAAGCATCCAAGGACCGGTTTCGAGCTTTCAGCCCTCATCAACCTGAATAGCTTGATTCGAGTGGCATAGAGAGCACGGGACTCGCGTCTGAGCATACCCGTCCCACTCGGGGTGACAAATGCAAAAACAACAGGTGATGGACAGAATGCAGAATGCAGAACGATGTCATACATTCACCCCAGTACAGAGATCTGGGCCTAAATCCATTGTTTTTTTGCTCACCATGCCATTCCAGTTTGAACCCAGCCATATGCAAATCAGTCTTGACCCTGTGCCCCATAGGAACAGTCCAGCCCGAACTGCCAAGCCAGGTCCTCCCTGGACTGGAAACAAGACGGCTGATAGCCAGAAACCGGTCCTAGGATGCTTTATTCTGGTCCAGGAAAGACATGGCTTGGCAGTTAGGGCTGGACTGTTCCCATGAGGCACAGGGTCAAGGCTGATTTGCATATGGCCATGTCTGAACTGGGGTGGTGTGGAGTGCAAAACAATGATGGATTTAGGCCCAGATCTCTGTACTGGGGTGAATGTATGACATTGTTCTGCATTCTGTCCATCAACTGTTATTTTTGCATTTGTCACCCCGAGTGGGATGGGTATGCTCAGACGTGAGTCCCATGCTCTCCACACCACTGGAGTCAAGCTATCCTGGCTGAAGACGGCTGATAGCCAGAAACCGGTCCTAGGATGCTTGCTTCATGTCCAGTAAAGACATGGCTTGGCAGTTCGGGCTGGACTGTTCCCATGAGGCACAGGGTCAAGGCTGATTTGCATATGGTCATGTTTGAACTGGGGTGGTGTGGACTGCAAAAAAACGATGGATTTAGGCCCAGATCTCCTCTGAACTGGGGTGAATGTATGACATTGTTCTGCATTGAATTGTATTGAATGTTTTCTGTAGTGCTGGCGCTGGTGGTATTTAGTTGTCAACTATACTGAGCACAGAATTGATTGAAGGTAGTTCTCAGTACAGAAATTGAAGAGAAATTTACATGCAAAGCTGAATTGAACTTGTGAAGTCTGCTGTTTGCAATGTAGATCGAAGGTACTATTGATGAATGCTATTTTGTCACAGTTAACAGTATGTGAGGACAAAGTACAATTGTGTCTGCA
Organism: Lissotriton vulgaris; assembly: GCF_964263255.1. Taxonomy (NCBI): domain Eukaryota; kingdom Metazoa; phylum Chordata; class Amphibia; order Caudata; family Salamandridae; genus Lissotriton; species Lissotriton vulgaris. The sequence continues at coordinate 947,622,020 of NC_141696.1, forward strand.
TAAAATAAAGCAAGGTTGGATCCAATGGTGTCCTTAGTGTAGATCCAAACCTGAATTGAAGTTGTGAAGTTTGCTGTCTGCAATGTAGATTGAAGCATAGTTATAGATGAATACTATTCATCACATTCTTTTACAAACTCAGAAAATATAGAATCCATTTGTCTCTACCTTATATAAAACAAGGCTGGATGTAATGTTTTCTGTAATACTGGTGCTTCTGGTATCAAGTTTTGAACTCTAATGACCGCAGAATATATTGAAGGCAGTTCTCAGCACAGATTATGAAGCGAAATTTAGATCCAAAGCTGAATTAAAGTAATGAACCCTGATGTCTGCAATGTATATTAAAGGTGCTACTCGACACAAACATTGACGAATGTTAGTTTGTACAGTTAACAGAATCTGAGGACATAGTGCAATTGTCTGTGCCTTAAATAAATTGAGACTAATAAGTCGTACTCTGTTTTAAGAGTTTGCAGCATTTTTAAATGCACAAAGGCAAACATTAAGTTTGATACCATGCTTATGTCATCAATAATGAGAAGTTTCATTTTCTTCAAGAGTCTTCACAACAAGCTTCTCCAGATATCTTGTGGTATTGAAATGTGTTGTTATGCTGCACAGGTAGTATAAGTAAATAATGTAATGTAATATTGGTAATGTTAACATTTGGTTATATTTTTAATGTAAGGAAGTTATTACAAATATGCAATAAGGAAATGATGCTGAATATGGAACTATTCTACAAGAAATAAGAATTGGAGAAATGACTGAGCATGGCAAAGAAGTTTTACAGAGACCATTACTTCGAAATTTGTTTCCAAAAGAAAATATTGTTCCTAAGCTTGTAGGTACCTTTAAAATAATTGACAACCCCAGTGAAGAAAAGGAGGAAGTGTGAAATTATCCTACTTCCTTCGGCCGGGCTATTAGCTACAATAAAAAGGTTTGATAAATGGCCTTGACTTTGAATCAGAAAATGAAATTGAACAATAATTGATAAACTCTAAGCAAGAAAGGCAGTACGTGTGCACATTTTCACTGCCTTCGGCCGGAGTCGTAGGTAGAACAAAAAGCCTCAATAAAGGGCCACTAGTTTGCATCAGAATATGAAATTCACAAAAAATTGATAACCCCAGCCAAGAAAGGTAGCAAGTGTGCAAATTTCCCTCTGCCTTTGGCCGGGGTAGTAGCTACAACAAAAAGGCTCGATAAAGGGTTTTGACTTTGAAGCAGAATATGAAATTGAACAGTAATTGATAACCGCAAATAAGAAAGGCAGCAAGTGTCCAAATTTAGCACTGGCTTCTGCTGGGGTAGTAGCTACAACATAAAGGCTTAATAAAGGGCCACAAGTTTGAATCAGAATATGAAATTCAAGAATAATTGATAACCCCAGCTAAAAACAGCAGGAAGATGGTGTGTGTTATGTGTATATGATGTGTTGATTGAGTGGAAGATAATAAGGTGAAAAATTAGAAAGGCTGCAGACGTGCAAACTATCCACTGCCTTGTCAGGGAAGTGGATCTTTGGATTTCCACTTCATTATACACATAGGGCGTCCAATTTTGCAGTGGGAGCCCAAGAAATGGCTACCAGATCAAAGGAAGCAATATAAGTGCAATAAGTTACCACTGTGGGCAGTACGGCTGAAAAATTACAACACTGGGGCTATTCCAGGGACTCTACTTTGAATTAGAATACTTGGAAAACGCTGCAAGAAAGTTTTCAGGTAGGTGTGTTTGAGGTAGTGGATGCAGAATAAGGTGAAAAGGAAGAAAGGTAGCAGATGCGGAAACAACCCACTGCCCTGTAAAGCAAATGGGTGTTTAGTTTTTCAGTGCATTACAGACTGGAGTTGGATTCCGCAGTGGGACCCTGAGAAACAGGTATCTCATCTAAGGAGTTAAGCAAGTACACAAAGTACACACACTGTGTGGTGGAAAGGATGCAAGTGTGCAAATTACCCACTGCCATTCATGGGTAGTAGTTACCAAAAAGGTTCAAGAAAGGGTCTGAAGTTTGAATTAGTTGAAGAGTAGTTGATAACCCCAGCCAGGAAAAGTAGCAAGTGTGAACATTTCCTTCTACCTTCGGCCGGGGTATTAGCTACAACAAAAAGGCTCAATAAAGGGCCAGGAGTTTGTATCAGAATATACAATTCATGAATAATTGATAAACCCAGCCAAGAAAGGCAGCGAGTGTGCACATTTCTCACTGTCTTCCGCCGGGTTAGTAGCTACAACAAAAAGGCTCGATAAAGGGTCTTGACTTTGAATCAGAACATGAAATTGAATAATAAATGATAACCCCAGCCAAGAAAGGTAGTAGGTGTCCAAATGTACCACTGCCATCGGCCGGGGTAGTACCTACAACAAAAAGGCTCAATAAAGGGCCACAAGTTTGAATTAGATTATGAAAATCAAGAATAATCGATAACCCCAGCCAAGAAAAGCAGCTAGTGTGCAGATTTCCCATTGCCTTCTGCCGGGGTAGTATCTACATGAAAAAGGCTTGATAAAGGGCCTTGACTTTGAATCAGAATATCAAAATGAACAATAATTGACAACTCCAGGCAAGAAAGGCAGCAAGTGTGCACATTTGCTACTGCTTTCTGGCAGTGCAGTATCTACATGAAAAAGGCTTGATAAAGGGCCTGCACTTGAATACAGATATGAAACACAAGAATAGTTGATAGCCATAGCCAAGAAAGGCAGCAAGTAGGTGTGTGTACGTGCAGATGATGTGTTGATTGAGTGGTAGATGAATAATGTAAAAAATAAGAAAGGCTGCAAGTGTCCAAATTACCCACTGCCCTTCACGGGTAGTAGTTACCAATAAGGCTCAATAAAGGGTCTGTACTTTGAATTAGAATAACAAACAGAAGATTTGATAACCAAAGACTATACTGGCTTTTAAGCTTTTGTTTATACATGAACGGCAAATTACCACCTGCCATTCACGAGTAATAGTTACCAAGAAGTCTAAATAAAGGGCCTGCACTTTGAATTTGTATTACGAGAAGGACAATTGACAACCCCAGCCAAGAAAGGCAGCAAGTGTGCAAATTTCCCTCTGCTTTCGGCCGGAGTAGGAGTTACAACACAAAGGCTTGATAAAGGGCCAGGAGTTTGAATCAGAATATGAAATTAAAGAATAATTGATAACCCCAGCCAAGAAAGGCAGCAAGTGTGCAAATTTACCACTGCCTTCAGACGGGGTAGTAGGTACAACAAAAAGTCTTGATAAAGGGCCAAAAGTTTGAATCAGAATATCAAATTCAAGATTAATTAATTACCCCAGCCAAGAAAGGCAGTAAGTGTCCAAATTTACCACTGCCTTTGGCCGAGGTAGTAGGTACAACAAAAAGGCTCAATAAAGGGCCACGAGTTTGAATCAGAATATGAAATTGAACAATAATTGATAACCCCAGCCAAGAAAGGCAGCAAGTGTACACATTTTCAACTGCCTTCGGATCGGGTAGTTTTTTACAAAAAAAAAGCTTCATAAATGTTTAATAACTATTGTTGAGGACAGCAATGCTCCCGTTTCTTGTTTTTGATGAAGTTGATATACTGTTTGCATAACACAAAAGTTCATCACAATAAATGCATAGAAATTTAAGTTTACGAAACTCAAGATCAATATGCGAGTATGGACTGTTTGCTAAAGATGGTGTTGCAGATGTTGATGTGCTTGGTGCAGCAGCAAGTGGTTGTCCTGCAATCTCCGTGATGCAGCTCAAGCAAAGTTGTTGGGGTGCAAGTGGTTTATGTGTTTTGTACTGTATTTTCTGTGCCAAAGGAGTATTTTTTGGATTGATCACACCTGAAAGAGTGTTTGGCCAATTTTACAGGTTACTAATGGTTGGTGTGTTTCAGTTAGTATGTGTCTGGACTTCGCTGGAATCTTTAATGCACACATTAGGGCTTCCATAATACAGAAATACTTTGTACTTAGTGACATCCAATTCTATTTTATGAAGAACGGTTGAATTCTACATCCTACTATAGGACTAGTGGGATGGTAGTATTTCAAAGTGTTTGACAGGTTACACTTCATGTTTCTATGTAGCTAAGGAAAAGTTAGTTTGGTTATGTATGGGCATCCTCTCACAAAAAACTGAGCACTCAGCATTCAGGATTGTAAAGGCTTACCATAGGAGTGACTGATGAGTTTACATATGTCAGTGACAAAAGAAAAGAAAAATAAGTACGCTTGGTTTACATTAGAAATATAGAGACCTGAAAGACTATGCATGTAAATCCATAAAATCTTTTTTGAATGTATGGAAGAAAGGAGTGAAAGGGTATTTAGAAGCAATACTGTCCAGCATAAAAAGTGCATAATTGTTTTTTTTGTTGAGTCTAAACACTCTTTTTGGATTCTGACCATGGAACAGTGGTGTAACTAGATCATAGATTCTATTGTCAGATGTCTACTTTAGTGATAGTGGAATTACCACTACTTTTTAGACTACCATTGTACAATACTGTGTAGAGGAGCGGTATTGCTTGTTGATCTTCAAAGTGGAGGAAGATTTACATTTATATTTCAACACCTGAACAAAATAGTTGCTCAATTTCAAAAAGAAAATTAAGTAGGAATGTTATAGGGAGTGTGGTCCAAGTCTAAAAGGATTGTGCAAATCGGGACAGCTGAAATAAGTGTGTCTCAACATTAGTTTTCATGTTAATCTTAACAACACTAGATTGCAGGAGTACGCAAATATATAATTAGACATTTTGCATGCGATCATGTGTTACTTAAAAACAAACAATAAATACATACATAAACAGTAAAACGTAAGTAGGATATACATTTGATTTTATAAATTGAAGGTGGAGTCATCTGCTGCATTCGAAACATTGGGCGTGTTGGGAAGATAGTGAAAAGTAACTTGTTATTAATATTGCATTGTTTAAAGGTCAATAGCTTTTTGAAATGAAAACTTTATAAGTATTTACATGGTAAATATAGTGATCTCTCAACACTTAGTGGAAACGTGGTAATGACTCCATTAATTTGAAGGGTGCATACTCAGCTTTCCAACATGATGGAAGTAACTCTCAAAAGACCTTTGCAAATGTAAATGTGCTTCGATTTATATAGCGTGCTTTAACCCAGGGGTCTCAAGGCGCTTGCTTAGGGAACCCGTCCTGGTATTCCCCTGTGAGATACCCCGGCCAGGTATCCACAAGGTGAAAGCCAGGCATCCCGCCGCGAGGGGCCGTAGTGGAGATTAAGCAAGCTATTGCCCAGAGTCGCAGAGTGTGACCCCGTGAGTCGAGTAGGCACCGGAGCGAGAATTGTCGACTCTGTGGAATTTTGAGCCCGAAACCCAGCGAGGCAGGGAATCGAACCCTGGTCCACGGCCGATCTCAGCTTTCGGGTCTGCCGCCTCTAACCACTGAGCCACGCTTCTCCACAGATGCCTCAGTTATCTAAGTGAGAGTAAATAGTTCCTGTATTAGACAAATGTGATCTAGAGTTGATGTGTTCTAAGGACTCCAAGGACTTATATTACTTAATGTTTATATTCTGCACTTACAGTCATTGAGGGTACTTAACATTAATTTTTGCACGTATGTCGTTGAAGTATCTTGGTTGCAAACAACAATAACTTTTCAACAGACTCTAAATGTAAAAAAAGATGTACATTAGGACATCATAACAGCAATGCTAGCAATTAAAAACTTAATTTGCAATATATTATGAATGAGTCTAGGTGTTTCTAGATGCAGGATTAGAGACAGTTACAACTGTTGGAAAGATATTCAAATGGCTTTACTATAAACAATATTGAAAATTCAGAACTATAATGACAATATCTTACTATACTACGTTAAAAAGTAATGATATGTCTTTCTCTATGAAATATTTAGTATGAAAAAAGAAAATAAAGAAGAATCCAATGTTGAGGATAACACTAGAGTGTGAGACCTTGTTTATTATTGAAATGTTAAACTCAAATGCATATATATATATATATATATATGAAAAAGTATCATTCGTTAAAGAAGAAATTAGTTTAACAACCTAACAAAAAAGTTTCTTAAACACAAACAGTTAATCGAAAATATTTTTTTATATTAAAGTAGTTTGAAAAATATGTTGTGTGGAGAAAGTTTAAGCGAGGGATATAGAGTGCAGTCTATGCGAATACAGAGGTAAGGCCTGTCAAATGGATGCAGTTTGAAAACATGACAGTTTAACAAAGGGCGCTCAGGCCATGCAGTGATAGGCTTGATTTTTATATTTAGAGTTTCTTGTGTGGGTGGCAAAGTTGTAGCATGTACATGAGCAGCCTTGGTATTCGTAACTATCAAGAGTAACATTTTAATAATGGACAAACAATTACCATTACACTTTCAAAAAAGGTAGCAGTTGCATTTAAAGACCTATCATGATGTGGTGAAGTGTCGAAAACATGTATTTTGGTGAAAGCATGTTATAAAAAGATGTACGATAGAGGGAAAAATGGTTAGGTAACATAAGCCAAATAAAGGGCTAGTACAACACCGTAGGGTGAAAGTTATACATGCAACAATTATTATGAATTAAAAGTATGCTAGTCTGAGGAGGTAAAAGTTTCATAGGCCAACTAGAGCACAGAAAAAAGCAACTATAGGTCACGTGAGGAAGCAAGAATTTTAAGTCAGTGGAGGATTAACAGGAAGCAAATATGATGATTAGGAAAGAGTACGTTTGTTGAAACACAAAGTATGTGGCGTAGCACAAAAATGCAACATATATATTTATGAAAGCACAATATGTAAGAAAACAGACCTGGGAAGGCCATGTGAGGCAGTATTACATTTTAAAATTCATGGGTGAAAAAAAAGGAAAATAGAGCTGGAGGGGCATGTGACGCAGTAAAAAAATAATACTGATATAAATGCAAAATTGGAGCAATACAGGGTAAGGCACGGGGCACAGTTCAAAAATAGTACACAAAACTTCATGCGCGCACAATTTATTTAGAAAAGGCCTGGTAGGGCCCCGTGATGCAGAAGGTAATATTACGATCAACCATATACGATCAATTAGAATAAAGGCCTGGGAAAGCGACGTGAGGTAGCAATAAACATTAAAAGTGACGGGAGGATTAGGAAGGAGCAAATACGCTGAAGTACAAAGCACGTGGAGCACAAAAATAAAGCAAAACAGAGGTGGGAGGGCCACGTGATGCAGTAAAAAATAATACTAATATGAATACAGAAATTGGACCAATACAGGCTAAAGCACGGGGCACAGTTCAAAAATACTACACTCGAATTCATGTATGCACAAATTATTTAGAAAAGGCCTAGTAGGGCCTCGTGACGCAGACTGTAATATTACGATCAACCATACGATCAATTAGAATAGAGGCCTGGGAAGGCCACTTGAGGTAAAAATAAACATTAAATTTCATGGGAGGATTAGGAGGGAGCAAATACGATGAAGCACAGAGAATGTGCTGTAGAAAAGTAAAGCAAGAAGGCTGGGAGGGGCACGTGACACAGTAAAAAAATAATACTGATATAAATGCACGAATTGGAACAATACAGGCTATAGCATGGGGCACAGTTCAAAAATACTACACAGAAATTCATGCGCGCAGAATTTATTTAGAAAAGGCCTAGTAGGGCCCCGTGATGCAGAAGGTAATATTACGATCAACCATATACAATGAATTACAATAAAGGCCTGGGAAGGCCACGTGAGGTAGCAATAAATCTTAAAAGCCACGGGAGGATTAGCAGGGAGCAAATACGATGAAGTAGAAAGCATGTGGAGGACAAAAATAAAGCAAAACAGAGCTGGGAGGGCCATGTGATGCAGTAAAAAAATAATACTAATATGAATATACAAATTGGACCAATACAGGCTAAAATACGGGGCACAGATTAAAACTACTACACAGGTAGCATGTGTGCACAATTTAATTAGAAAAGGCCTAGTAGGGCCCTGTGACGCTGAAGGTAATATTATGATCAATGATATACGATCAATTACAATAAAGGCCTGGGAAGGCCACGTGAGGTAGCAATAAACATTAAAATTCATGGGAGGATTAGGAGGGAGCAAATACGATGAAGTACAAAGCACGTGGAGCACAAAAATAAAGCAAAACAGAGCTGGGAGGCCACGTGACGCAGTAAAAAAAGAATACTAATATGAATTCACAATTGGACCAATACAGTCTAAAGCATGGGGCACAGTTCAAAAATACTACACTCGAATTCATGTATGCACAATTTATTTAGAAAAGGCCTAGTAGGGCCTCGTGACGCAGACGGTAATATTACGATCAACCATACGATCAATCAAAAATCTGATACAGAAGTTCATGCACGTATAATTCATTTAGAAAAGGCCTAGGAGGGTTCCGTAACGCAGATGGAAATACTAGGATCAATTATATATGATGAATATTAATGGAGGCCTGGGAAAGCCATGTGAGGCAGTAATAACTATTAAAAGTGACAAGAGGACTAGGAGGGAGGAAATACAATGAAGTACAAAGAATGTGTCACACAAAAATAAAGGAAACCAGAGCTTGGTGGGCCACGTGATACAGGAAAAAAAATACTATGATGCTGGTATAATTGGATGATGTTGTGACGGCTTCTCCTACCTTTGCTTCTGTTGTCTTTTGTCTTGTCTTCAAAGGCTGGGGCTTTGGCTGGGCCTGGGTGGGTGGGTGGGCGCGGGCGATGCTGCCACTGAGGCTATGGTGGCCTGGCTGGACGGCAGCAGCAGTGACACCACGTCGAGTGTCACAAGTCGTCCTCCGCTCGAGTAAACAGTTCGTAGTACAATTGACGCAGCGGAGGCAAAAGAGAGCGTGGTTAGGTCAATATCTGTTTTATATGGGAACCACGGGGGCTGACCAAAGTAAGTTCAGGGTCGTTATTGGTAGCGTTTTCATGGTCTAGAAGAATGATGGACCTGGGGGACCTCTGATTGGCTAATGTATTCGGTTCCAGGCTTAGTAACAGAAAGAAAGGTACGTGGTGATAAGTGGGAAAGTGTGGGCGGGCGTGCACTGCGCAAGTGTGAGTGTGTGCAACAATAATTACCAAAGGAGAGAGACGGGGGCAGGGTTTTCATGTGCGCAGAGGCAGACCCAGAATCCGATCTCCAATGAGTGACCACTTGTAACCATTCTCGTAGCGCGCCCTGTGTCTGATTTGACATTCGAGAGTGATTGCCCCATAGTTTGTATTGCTAATCATTCTCAGCGCGTACTCGCGCATGCGCTTCGAATACGCTTCGACGTTACGCGTTGCATCAAGGCTTCCGTGTGACATCATGTACGGCGCCCCATATGCGAAAGGCGCAAATGTTTTTAATTGTTTAAAAAGATATATATATGTATTTAATGAACATACTAACAGAATACATTATGTAGAATAGTTATGAAAATTGTTATTTTAAACTTTAAACAATCGTATATTACTTTTAAAAGCAATGACACAAATCGTGGTGGAATGTTATGTGTATTCTCATCGTAAGAGCTACGTAAGCTCATCGTAAGAGTAGGCAAAGCCATGTGACTTTAAAAGAAGGGATTTGATTGGTTCATAATAGTTTCTATTCCAATTGTTGAAAGTTCTGTCCCATTTTAATCATTCTACTTTGTCTTTCTAAGAAGAAGCATCTGTTCTGAGAATCCTATCAAATAGAAGGAAGATTACCATAATAACAGCAATGGACTCATCTTCCAGCCATTCTTCAGAGGAATATTTAATTCCTGAAGAACCTCCAAAGAAGAGGAAAGAAGCTCTAATTTGGCCATTTTTTACTTTTCCAGAAGGACAAAAAAAAGGTTAATGCTCCAAAAGTAACTTGTAAAATTTGCCAAACAATTCTTTCAAGGGGTGATTCATCTAAAAAATACTCCTTTGGTACAGCAAATATGGTGCGACACATGAAGAACTTGCACCCCAATAACTTTGCTCCAGAGGTTGCAGGAGAACCCAACTGCTTCGGCACCAAGCACATCAACTTCTGCAGCAGAATTTTCAGCAAGCAGTCCACACCCACAAATTGATCCTGATTTTGCTGACGTTAAAATTGTATGCATTCATTGCGATAAACTTTTGTGTTATAGGGAAAAGTCTATTGACCTGATAAAACGCAGGATGCAGGAGCATCTCTGTCCTCGACATTAGTTTCATTTTTTTTTCATTCTTTTGTTCCAGTTGGACACTTTTTGGGTTCCAGTTCTATTTTTTTTGGTTTAAAAAAAAACTTGTTGACAAAACACAAAAAAAAGAAAACAAAAAACACAAAAAAACAGTTATTTTTAGAACTTCCTTCACTGGTCAAAGAAAGAACTATATTTCTATGTTAGTGTTTAAAAGTTTGTCAGAATGAATGTGTAGTTCATAAATGAATGAATGAAAACATTACTAGTGTATGGGGAATGTGAAAGTGAAGAACTATAAGGAAGTGCTACAGCATACATCTATAAGGTGTTTACCTATAGTATACTGTAGTACCTCTGAAGCACTTGAATGTAACATATCCATATAAATATGTCACAAGTCTATGCTTCAAGTTGCACTGCTGGTGAAACTGCCTGGGGGAATTTGTATGTGTTAGGAGTAGATATACAACCCCCTTGTGCTTCTTCTAACACAGCAGTTACGTCACTTTTGTGATGAACTGGTAGAGTAAAAGATGTGTCATGGTGTGTGGAAGGTGTATCACATTATAAAGCCCTGCGCCAGAAGGAGGTGATATCACAGTACACAATAAGTGTCATATCTCTGGGAATGTAGCACTTATTGTACATCTGCTGATTAGTGTTTTAATGTAGTGAATGGATTCTTTTAGAGTAGTGTACACATAAGCTCATAGTGTTGTATGGTCAGTACAATACTGAAACAGAAGTGTGATAGTGTTTACTGGAAGTGCAAGGATACAGACTGGGGAATTGAAGGTATAAAAGAGAAGTTTGCCGGTGCATAGACGAGTACATACATAGACTATTGGGGTTTTCTCATGAACTACTGAACTGATTTACTCCATTTAACAAAAAGCACAATCTGCAAACCAAACTTTGCTGGTGCATAGAAGAGTACATGCATAGTCTATTGGGGTTTTCTTATGAACTGCTGAACGGATTTATTCCATTTAACAAAAAGCACAATCTGTAAACCGAACTCTACCTCTCTGCCAAATTTGGTGTAATTAGATTAGTGTATGTGTATTGTATGATGATAAAAAAAGCAATGGTAAAGGAATTATATAGAATTCAATTTGGATAAAAAATATTTAATTAAAAAAAATTACAATTTAGTTTTGTTATTATTTTACATTAAAATTATGGGATATATTGTAAAAATGAAATAAATATAAATATTTATATTAAAAATGTAAGACATTGTTATCAAAAGAAATACATATAATTATTAATACATTTAATAATTATTATTTACAAAACCTTTGAAATTCACTGAATACAACATAGGATTCAACCACGTTATAGTTAGGAATTAGAATTTAAAAAACCTTGGAAATTCACTGAAAAAAAATAGGTTTAAGCCACGTTATAGTTAGGAATTAGTATTTAAAAAACCTTAGAAATTCACTGAAAAAAACATAGGTTTCACACATGTTATAGTTAGCTGGACATTTCACTAATAGAAAACCATAGAAAGTCCCCCGTTATAGTTAGCTCAGCTAACTATAACTCGCGCGCCCGCAATGCACTGCTGATGACGTCACATATTACATCACTCATGACATGGTCAGTGACATCACTCATGACATCACTGATTACATCTCAAATGACATCACTGATGACATCATCCTTGTGAAAGAGTGGCAGAGCTCCTCTCTCTCTAAAATACCCTTTGATACACATATTGAAAAATAGAAACTAAAATTTAAAAAAAAATGTAGATACCAATTCCAGTTACAACAACATATTCAGTAATTCCAACACCTACATACACATCCACTCATTCACCCACAGTTCTATATAGTCACTCATATATGTATTCAGTCATCATATGTACTCATACACCAATAAATCCTGTTACACATGAATACTCATCCATAGAGTTACTCACACACATACTCACACATTCAAATAAAATATCAAACATTCATTTACTTGCATATACAGCTATACACACACCACTACACTTACTTCAACAGAAACGAACACATACTTACTCTCTTAAACAATTACTTATAGAAACACATACTTATTTATACAGGAATTCTTCCAATCTCTAACGCTAACATATACTCTCTTATATACATCGATACTCACATATACTAGATTAAAACATAAGTAGTTACTCATAAAGACACTATTGAGACAGTCATTCACTCACTAACACACCCATACACACACTCATCCACCCATACAGTCCTGCACACATGCTGTCCACCTTTTTTCCTCATTCTCACTTTGTACTTTGAGTGAAGAAGACCTGTTGAAAGACCTCTCTGTTCTTTTTTGGACTGAAAAATGGCTTCAGTAGTAGCAGCAGCAGGAGCATCTCAGCCACCACCACCACCACCACCAAGAGGACCACCACAACACCACACTGGTGGAGATGAAGAAGAGGAAGAGGAGGAGGAAGAAGAGGAGGGGAGGAGTACATTCCTGCTAGAAGACAATACCCCATATAGGCCAAAGCCACACAGTGTATGGGAGTTTATTTCCATCCCAAGTGGCCAAAAAAAGGTGAATGCACCATAGGTGACTTGCCTAATCTGTAACATGGAACTTTCAAGGTGAACCCTAACTAAAAATACTCATTTGGCAATAACACCATGATTCGCCACATGCAGCGCAAGCATCCCAACAACAATGCAGCGGCAGATGTGAGAGAACTGGCCAGTAACCCTCCCCAATCTTCACACAGCACCTCAAAAAGAAATCAACCCACTCCATCGGGATCAGAGACAAGAGAGATGGTCCCAAACATTCAACCTCAGTTTGGGAAATACAAGATCACTTGTATTTTTGTGGGAAAACCATCACCTATGGTGAGCAAAGCATAAAGCTCATCAACCGTGCTGGTGACAACCACAAATTCCCCAAAAATCCATAATTTTTTCCTTTTTTTTTTTTTGCTCCAGTTGAGCCATTTTCAATTCCTTGTTTTTTGTTTCTCCCCAGAAAAACAACAAAAAAAATATAAAATAGTTCATAAAAGCCAAAAAAAGTACACAATGTTCAAAAAAATATTTAAAAAAATATAAAACAACAAAAAGAAGAAAAAAACCTGTTCTTTTCAGAACTACCTCCAATTTATAAAAAAAGGCTACATTTAAAAAAAACTCTGTCATTCTTTTTCCTCCATGGTACGCTCCCCGGTTCGCTCCCCGGTGCGCGTACCGGGCACTCCCCCCGCGCAAATCGAGGGGGTCAGGGGGGTCTATCCTGCCCCCTTTTGGTCATTCCCCTCTTTGTTTTGGCCACCTCTTGTGTCTCGATCCTACCGAGACACAAGATGGCGGCCACTCCGGACTGTTTGGAATGTTTACAGACACCCGAGAGCCAATCAGCTTTCCGCGCGCGAACTCGCGTAGCGCGCTGGTACGCGCCCCGGTGCGCGTACCGTGACACGCTTATAGATAGATATATATTTTTGAACCTAAATTACTCAAAATCCACTGGAGCACATATCTTGAGACATAGCAAAGGCACATCGGGCTACCAGTCCCGACAATTTTGCCAAGTTTCGTGGAAATCCATTCAGCCATTCGGGCTAAAAGTGAGGTTGACCGCCCTATGGAAATTAACATGGGGAAAACACGTTTTGGGACCCCCCTTTTTTCTCGCCCCCCCGCTTGACGAATCCCCCCCAAACGTTCAGGCATGTACATTCAAATTGATATATACACACACACACACACATATCTATACATATATATTCATATACACATATATCTGTGTGTGAATGTGTGTGTGTGACCCGCACTCAAAATATGTAACTGGTAGTGGCTGCCTGATATTTGAGGGCCACGCTGTTTAAATCCTGTCTTGTACTTTTAAATTAATGACTGCCTGCTTACTCATTAACATTACGTGACAGACAATGTTTTAAAATCTGTGTTGTTTGTTTTTTACTCTGCAACGTACCTTGTCATTTTAATTTCACTCTGGTTGTACCTTAGCCTCCGCCTCAGACCCCGTGTGCACGGAGGGTCGGTCCGGCTGATTTTCCACTTCCGATTGCATTACCGGAAGTGGCAAGTAGCGTTCTGGCCTGTCTCCGTCCCTTCCCTACTTAATCAGGACCAGGGCGCCGACGTGCGCAGCAGCTGCCGGAATTTTTAGGGCCGTGCTGTTTAAGTCCTGTCCAGTACTTTTAGATTAATGCCTGCCTGCTTACTCACTAACATTACGTGACAGACAATGTTTTAAAATCTGTGTTGTTTGTTTTTTACTCTGCGACGTACCTTGTCTTTTTAATTTCACTCTGGTTGTACCTTAGCCCTAAATTCACACTGGTTGTACCTTAGCCTCCGCCTCAGACCCCGGTCCGTCACGGCTTGTGCTGTTTGCATGGAGGGTCGGTCCGGGTGATATTCCACTTCCGATTGCATTACCGGAAGTGGCAAGTAGCGTTCTAGCCTGTCTCCGTCCCTTCCCTACTTAATCAGGAACAGGGCGCGGACGGGCACAGCTACGCACCAAAGGCGCGCCTAGGGGTAGCCCGTCTGTGCCTGTCCGAGCCTGAACACTGACAGCCGCCAGGACCCCTGCCCTTTTCTGGTATTCTGTTTTTCTACCTTCAATGTCTTTGATATGTCTAACATGCCCAGTCTAGGTTTACCAGTAACGTACTAAAAAAATTAAATACTCGTCAAACCAAACTTTCTGATGCCCTATCAGTTGAAATAGGCAGGTTTCCTGAACTTTTTTGCCCCCTCCTTCTTTTAGACCAGATCTATTTGTTCAAATCTGTCCAGGAGTAATTCCTCTAAGGAACTGAAGGCCATTTATTTTAATGCACATTCCATTCCCAAACATAAATCAAAAATATGGAGCCTTCTCGATTTAGAAACGCCAGACATCTGCTTTGTGTCCGAGACCTGGCTACACGAGAACGCTACTCCAGATGTCCACACTGCTTTCCCTCCCAAATACAAAATAATACGATTTGATAGGAATAACTCGAGAGGGGGTGGACTACTAATTGTAGTCACCCACGACATAAACATTGTTAGTGTGGAAAACTTGGTTTTCAACCGCGCGGAAATCATTGTGTTCAAGATTCATGGACCCGCAATTAGTGTCTGGAAGGGAAAATTAATCTATCGACCTCCTGGCTCTAAGGGAGAGTTTGCAAAGAATCTGTTGGAGATTATTTCCCCCCAGGTTCTGATGTCTGATAGTTTCCTTTTGGGTGGAAGCATAGCTGAGCATGGATACTGGGAAGTTAATCTCAAATATGAGTACCCTTGGTTTGGTTCAGAAGGTCATAGGTCGTAAATATCAGACCGGCCACACTCTTGATCTTCTTTTCTTAAACTCTCCGAATATTACGGCTTACCCCCCCATCCCATTGTTTTGGACGTACCACTACCTATTGAAATTTACTATCCCAATCGCTGTGAATGAAGCGGCCTCTGAAAAGAAGTACCCACAAGGTAGGTCCTTGAAAAAAATTACGCTATCTTTGTTTTCCAAACATTTCCATATAGATTCGATAGCCCCACTCATGAGCGCTAGTACAGCAGCACATCAATTTGACAAAGCGATCGAGATAGCATTAGATAAAATCGCCCCCAGGTGTAATGTCAAATGTAAGATTAGAAACGCTCCTTGGTTCACTGAACTAAGAACGACCAAATCTATAACCAGAACTGCGGAGAAAAAATGGCATAAGAGCAAAGATCCATCCGAATTCAAAGCCTACAAAGTACTCCACACTGGCTATATGCGTGATATAAGTACGTCAAAGCAAGCATTTCCTACAGAGCGAATAAACAAAGCGGGAAACTCTTCCTAGGAATTGTTTCAGATCTTAAGCGAGTTTACCACTTTGAGTAACCACATATCAACTCCTAATACTCAAGAATGGACAGACGCTCTCTCAGTATTCTTTGAGGAAAAAATAAATGCTATTCACCTATTCACGTTTCATTCCCCCCCAATCAAACTATAACGCAACCTGAAGCACTGACACATCAGCCTTGTGATCCTCATCTTTTCCTGAGTGAATTTGAAAAATTCAACAGGGATACAACCATGTCGGTTGGGCTGAAAATAAAGCCTAGGTCCCCTACCGACCAGGTTTCCCCTAAATTATTTTCCATACTGGCCCCGGCATTGGTGGAAGCTTTGACTGGTCTCCTTAATAAATCTCTTTCGGTGGCTAACTTTCCCTTAATATGGAAAGCAGCAAGAATTACACCAATACTGTAGAAACCCTCGGCCGACCCTAATACCCTTCTAAACTACCGACCGATCTCACTGCTCCTGTATTTCGGGAAAATACTTGAATTTGTTGTCAACCAACAGCTTGTGTGCCATTTGGAAAACCAAGAGCTTTGAGATCCTTCTCAATCGGTTTTTCGTGCATCTCATAGCACAGAGACAGCTTTGGTCGAAGTTGAGGACAATATCATGCTGGCCTCAGACAACCACCAACCCACTATTCTTGTCCTGCTTGATTTGCCGGCGGCATTTGACACCATCTCCCATCGCATTCTAATCCAACGGCTGTGGGAGATGGTGTCAGAGGAATTGCCCTAAAATGGTTCACAAACTATTTATCTGACCGTACAACAGCTGTCCAAATTGGCAAAAATCTAGCAAGTGAAAGGCCTGTCAAGATGGGTGTTCCGCAGGGCTCTATTTTAAGCCCTACGCTTTTTAATGTCTATATGACACCTCTTGCTAGAGTGATTAGAGCCTTTGGTTTTGAAGTTCTTTCCTACGCCGATGACAGCCAGATCCCGATGACTTTGTGCCCTGATCCAAATGAGACAAGACAGCGTTTTAGAAATTGCATGATTGAGGTTGAAAAATGGATGATCACTAACCATCTGCAGCTCAATGGTAGTAAATCTGAAATCATGCTCTTTGGTAAAGCTGCAGAACATTGGGCTCAGGATTGGTGGCCAACGAATCTGGGTAGCTGTCCAATTCCTAGGGAATCAGTGCGGAATTTGGGCTTTCAAATTGATAATAAATTCTCTTTGACGGACCAAATAAATCATATTGTTGGCACCGGCTTCGGACTAATGCGCAGCCTTAGGAAAGTTTTCAAGTGGATTCCCGCTGAGGCTCGGAAACCTCTAGTCCAGGGTCTAATCATAAATAGAATGGACTATGGGAATGCGCTTTTACTAGCCATAAATGAAACCACCTGAATAGATTACAGGTTCTTCAGAACACCGCAGCCCGGTTAGTTTTAAACTTACCACAACGGTCTCCATCGGCCCCATGTTTGAAGAGCCTTCATTGGCTCCCAGTAAAAAAATGAATAAGTTTTTAAAACGCTATGCCTAGTACACAAACACATGTACGGAAAGGGTCCAAAATATTGGTCTCAAAAACTAACATGGTACATGGCTCAAAGAGAACTCAGATCTAGTGCTGAGGCTCAGCTAACTCCTCTCAGAATACAAACCTCCAGAAATGGTGGTCGCTCCGTCTCTTTTCTCTCCCCTGCCCTGTGGAATACAATGCCCATCAATCTTAGTGCCATCTCCGAACACAGCTGCTTCCGTAAGAAGGTAAAGACCAGGCTTTTTGCCAACTAGGCCTCTCCCTTTCCTCGTCAGAGCCGTCTGCAAGCGCATGAGACTCTTTGGATGTGATATGTGCGCGATACAAATGTTTTTGACTTGACTTGATTTGATCTTCACAATCTGGCACCTCTTGAAGTACCTAATACAGTGGAGATGATTTATTAACAAAGTATCCTGAATGTAAAATAGGACCCCAAGCTGGAGGCACATTATTAAGTGGACTCTTTCCATAAATGCCTGAAACTAGATATTTGATGTTTTTTGTGCCAAGCTACTTCAAACACTCACTTTAATGATCATACGCAATTCCTATCAACATGGTGGAGTTTGTGACATTTTGGCTGTATTTAATTTGAAAAACAAAATCTTAATATATCTTCTGGTGTAATCTAAAAATGAGTACCCAGTGAATGCTGGAAACATAGGTGTTCTCAAGTGCCTTTCTTGTCAAAATGTTCAAATAACTTTTTAAAGAACTGTGAAAGTTCTCCTATATTGAGATGGCACTGTAGGCTTGAACATTTCCGAAAAATATTAACCTTTGACTATGATCAGCACTAGGGATTTGGTCTGCTTTGCTCAGAGCCTCCTAACTATTTTCCTTGGCCTTTGGTGTCATTCATTTACTTTAGTTCACTTTTAGATTTCCCTTGCCTCCTTCCTGTTTGATGACTAATCTATAAGTGAGTATGATTTATGCTGCACACAAAACTAAGAATATATTTCACAGGTATTCACCTTAAAAGAGCCAAAGCTCTAGTAGCAGACTCGTTTACGAGTTACTTACAGAGAAGACTGATAGGCGTGCCACATAACAAAACATAAATATAGATACATTCTGAAGACAAATAAACGGTGCCCACAATCATAAAAATAGGAAACTGGGATTCCTTTTGCCTCAGCTAATGCTGGCATTAGATACATTACCTGTGAGATGAGTCATGAGAAAACACAAGCTGAGCTGTGGTTCTCAGCTGAAATTCCTGAAATATCCACTGATAGAAGCATTTTTAGAAATTAGGAGTCTCTCGATTCTTTACTCAGGCTGTAATTTGGTATTGCAACTAAGATAGAGAGAGGACATTGCCTCTTAGCATTGTTTTGGTACATGAAAGTATCTTTCTTTGCACAAAAAAAATCCAAGCCGCAATGCAGGCACCGTTGCAACATGGTGCAAGGGTGTTTGCATTGGCACTAGGCAGACTAAAGTGTACAGCACCGGTGTAGCGCTGAAGGTGTTCAAATCTCTCTAGATATGGTGCTTTTCAGCTCTCTCCAGTTTACACAACACAGTGCAGCAACTTTGTTTGCTGCCCTGTTTTGTGTGAACTTTGAGTAAATATGGCCCAAAATGGGCATGTTCTTTCCTACAATAGGACCAGAAGGGATATGTTTTATGAAGGGAAACATTTGAAATGGGCAATATAAAAAGAATGGAAGATAGGGCTATTTCAAAAGTATGAAAATTTGCACATTTATGAAAGTGTATTAATCAATATTTCATATTGTATGTAATACGATAATATGTATTGCAGCAGTGACTCACAATGATGTAAGTCCTGAGAGGAACTTTTCTCGATAATGTTATCTTATGTTATGTTATCTCATCATATCTTATCTTATGTTAAGGTATGTGCATGGATAACGCACATTATCACCTACAAGAGTATCCTGTTACTGAGCAGGTGTGTGTGCATAGCCCTCCCTAGGGTGGGATGATTAATTAGCACAGCTTAACACAGAATTCATGAAGTGAGAGGGAGGCTCTGGTGTGGAGTAGGAAACTTTCTCTATGCTTTAGGCATGATGTAAGAGAACGACTGTCCTCCTGCACTGGTTCTGTCTATTCATGGAATGAGTATGAATAGGAGTCCTGCAGAGGGAAGTGTCTGGGTGAAAGATGATGCAACTGTTCAGGTAGGTGGGGCCATATTTGTGTAGTTCCTTAAATGTGTGTGTTTTGGGAGCCATTGGAGCTCCCTGAGGTATGAGGTGATGTAAGTTCCATGTGGGAGGTTGAGGATGAGTCCTGCTGCAAAGATCCACCAAAGAGTTTGTGCCACGACCTACAATGTGCTGTCTTCTAGAGCATATTGTGCCTTAATATGTTGTCAAAAATATAGTCTGCCTTTCATATCATTGCTCTAATATTGTGAGATCATGGGATATTATATCTCAGGTAAGAACAATTATATTTTTTATTTTTCAATGTGTTTGTAATTCATATCATGTTCATAAATATTATCATATACAAGATTAAATTATACTTTTACAATTTTAATATGTATATTATTATTGTATTCAATATTTTAGGAGGGGTTTTAGAGGATGTAGGTGAATTGGAAGGAAAGAGTTTCAAATGTATTTTTGTCTATTTTTTTTAAGTTCAAGTTTTTTGAAACCAAAACATAGAATAAAAAATATAATACAGGATATTGAATCAATATAAGGCATATGAAAAAGATAAAAGTATAATTTGAGGAGATGCAATAAAACGGAATCAATAAACACCTATGTCTAAAACATAAAAAGGGAAGCAATGGGGGAGCAGAACAAAAACAAAAAACAAGCTAAATATAGCAGAATCTTAAATTGGAACATCATATGCAAATAGTAAAATGAAATAAATAGTACAAAATAGACAACAAATATCAAATAATTATAAATATAAGTAAACTGGAGGAAAAAGACAAACGAGAAAAATCATGGAGGTTTATGAACATCATCAGATGGATTTTGATGGGTAACAATAGTAGCGCGAGGTGGGGAAGAGAGTTTGGAGAGGTAAGTAGTAAGCGGAATCCATAATAAATTCCTTTTTACAGCTAGAGAAACGGGGTTAACATAATTGGTATCAAGTGTATGATGGAAGCAAATAGCATTCCACCATGCCAAGTAACTGATCTTTGTGGAGTCTTTCCAATTGGAGGTAATCAGGTGAAAGGTTACAGCCAAAAATAAGTCAAACAACTTAAAGTGAGAAGAGGACCAAGACAAATCAGGAGATAAGGAGCCCAAAAGGACATTGGAGGGGGGGAAAGAGAGTGATAAGTCAAATAATTCTTTCATACAGGACCAAACGAATTGCCAAAAGGTATTGGGACAATGAAACAACATATGGAGTAAGTCTCCAGTCCGGTTAGGGCAGGACCAACATTTAGGAGAGAGGTCAGGGGAAAATAATGCCAGTTTTTGCCGGGTTAGTAACAAACGTTGGTATATGAAGTAAAGAGTTTGGGTATTGTTAGCAGCTATGGACGTTTTATGTATTTTTAACCACAGCTTATCCCATGAAGAGACAGGCCAGGATATTGACAAATCCTGTTCTCAGGCCAATTCAGTCTTCGTTTTGAGTCGCTCAGAAGGAGTAATAAGACATTTGTAAATGCAAGAAGTGGATGGAGAAGCCTCTAAAAGCGGGAAAATAGTAGAGCAAGAGGAGGGCAATTCAGAAGAAGAAGGAAGGGATTAAAGATATTGGTGAAGAGCAGGTATTAAAAAGTCATATTGTTTTCTAAATGAAGTAGGGAGAAGAAATTGAGTTTGAAGATCAGCAAAGGGTAAAGGGACATTATTGAGCAAGAGTTGGGAAATCCATGATAAACCTTTGCATTTCCAAGACTTCCAGTAAAAAGAACGTTTTTTAATGCAACGCTATTATGCCAAATGGGTTGTTGGGACAAAGAGGCAAGAGAGGGATAAGAGGAGGGTAAAAGGGGGGTTAAAAGATGGCGGGTAAGAGCAATGACAGTGGATTTCAAGAAGCAAGCATTAGCAGAGATTTTTCCATGGATAACCAACCATGAGGATAAGTGGGAACTTCTGTGGAAAGCCAATGAGAGGCTTGTTTGAGGATAAAAGAATAATGATATGATTTAAAACCTGGAAATTTAAGACCCCCAAACATTTTATCTTTTTTAAGGCAAGACAAGGCGATCCGCGGAGGCTTATTTCTCCAGAGAAATTTCATCAAGAGTGAATCCAACCATTTAAAATAATAAAAAGGTATGCAGACAGGAATCATGGAAAGTGAGTATAGAACAATAGGAACTAACATCATTTGATGGAGTCTAATCTGCCCCACCACAAAAGAAAGAGAGCATGCCATCTGGTAATGGAATCAGTAAAAAATGTTGTAATATAGTCGAAATTAGCTTTCAAAGTATCCGAGATCGAAGGGGAAAACCATGATCCCAAATATTTTACTTGAGTCGACTGCCAGGAGAAGGCAGTATGATCGAAATAATGACATTGACAGAAGACATTCAAGGGTAAGACTTCACATTTATCGCGATAGCCCAAAACCTGCGAGAAGGCATCAACTTGGAGTAGAAAGGCAGGTAGAGTGGACTCAGATTTGGAACAAAAGAAAAGGATATCACCTGCATAGACAGACAATTTGACTTGATTAGGGCCAGGGTTGAAACCAGTAATTTGGGCGTCCTGTCCTAGTTTCCACAATAACAGTAGGGGAGATAAGGGAAACCCTTGTGGGACGTCTCTGGAAAAGGAGAAATAATCAGAAATCTTCCCATTGTCAAAAATAGAAGCTCTGGGGCCAGAATACAAAAGGGAAAGGAGGGAAATCAATTTAGGGAGAAAGCGAATCCAAGTGAGAGCATGGAACATAAAGTCCCAACTGATCCTGTCAAATGCCTTTTCGGCATCTAATGTGATGGCCGCAAGCGGGTATTGTAGGGAAGAAGCTTTACTAAGTACTATAAGGAAAACTCTAGAATTGTCAGAGGTTAAATGTCCCTTAACAAAACCTGATTGTTCAGGACCTATGAGTTCAGGTAAAATGGGATCAATACGTAAAGCAAGTAGTTTGGAAAAGATCTTATAATCCGTATTAACAAGGGAAATGGGGCGATAATTCTTACAAAAAGAAGGGTCCTTATTATCTTTGGGGATGAGACAAATTATAGCGTCTTGAAAGGTACCTTGAGAAGAACAACTAGCAATGAATGAATTAAATAAGGCGAGCATATGTGGGAGGAGAAGTTTCGAGAAATGATCATAAAATTCAATAGAAAAGCCATCTGGACCGGGGGCTTTACCACGCCTTAAAACTGAAACTGCATGGGAGATTTCCTTAAGAGTTATATCTGTGTCAAGCGGAGCAAAATCAATGTGAGGGGAAGAAGAAGTAATCAATTGGAAGTAGGAGGATAAGTCAGAGGGAAGAGAGTGGCTTTCGGGTGTGTAGTGGCTCTTATAGGATGTGACAAATTCCTGCAAAATCTCATCATCTTTAAAATGAGAAGTACCGGAAGAATCAATTATGGAAGTAATTTGAGTTCTATCGCGGCCAGTTTTCAAATAATTAGCCAAGTGTTTGCCCATTTTGTTTTGGCCTCAGTAAAAACGAGCGCTACTTTTCAAAAGATATGAGGCAGCGGCATCAGTAGATAATTTATTGAAAGCGACCTTGGCGGTGATAAGATCTTTCAAAGAAGTGTCCGAAAAGGAATGAAAGTAGGCGTGTTCTAACTGCTTAATTTGAGCCAAGAGTTGAGAAGATTGTTTCTCAAATCTCTTCTTTTTCTGGGAGACGTAATTAATTACAAAACCTCTAGCGGTTGTTTTAAAGAGTCCCATATCCTGGTCGGAGAAGAGTCAGGAGTGGAGTTCATAACAAAAAAGTCTTCAATAAAAGAACTGAATTGACCGGAGAATTTAGGGTCTGCAAGGAGGTAATTATTAAAACGCCATCTGCCAGAGGAGGGGGAAAAAGGGATTAGGTCAAAGTCAACAATGACTGGAGCGTGGTCAGAAATGAGGATAGAGCCTATCTCTGAGGCAAGGGCACATTGAGCCAAAGACTTACTAAGGAAAAGGTAGTCAATGCGGGACTGTGTTTTATGAGGAGCGGAGAAATAGCTAAATTCCTGAAGGTCAGGATGACAAATTCTCCATATATCAACCAAGGGTTTACGTCGGATGCAGGAGGTAAATTGAGTATGCATTTTGGAATGGACAAATTTAACAGGGGATCGACTGTAAAGAATGGGATCATGAACTTGATTACAATCTCCACCAAAAATGATATATTCATCATCAAGGGAATGTTATTTATCAGAAATAAATGGTCAAAAAGTATTGTCAACTGATACCGGAGCATAAACATTAAAAATAACTAAAGGTATATTGTCAATTAGCAATTTAATAAGCACCCAACGACCATCAGAATCAGATTCCTGATGAATAACAGAAACTGTGAACTTTTTGTGAACTAAAATAACTAAATCTGGGGAAAAGAAAACATTACCAACCCAAAGTCGTGTTAGTTTAGAAGCTTCAGTATCTGAGAGATGGGTCTCTTGTAACTTAGCAATGGGGGAACATCCTTTACAACACAACTTTTACTCCACACTTTCCTTACGACGTAGCTAATACAATGCAAGTCGTTACAACGACTTATGCTGGAGGGCGCTGTAGGATAGGAAATAGTTTAATTTTCTATCCAACACCTTCCCTACTATCCACGGGGACTAGAGTTGGAATAGAAAATTAAACTATTCCACTATGCAGCGCCCCCCAACGCAAGTCGTTGTAACGACTTGCGTTGTAAAAACTGCATTGTAATGGCATGCAGAGTAAAAGTATGCGTTGTGATGTCATACATCCTAGCAATGTCTGTTTTTAACCTAGCTAAGTGAGATAGCACTCACTGTCTTTGAATAGGATTGTTTAACCCTTGAACATTCCACGAGGTAACTCTGTATGTAACAAGGTAAAGGTATTATGTCGATACAAAAAGCATACAATGCAACATAACATCTGTAAAACCAAACTATGAAATATGGGTCTCAGGGCCAAGTCAAGTCTAATTGGCAACAGGGGAGTACTAGGGGGAAGTGATAGAAGCTGTCTGACAAATTTGTTCTCAGTTACTACCAGATCACGGTTGCACATGTAGCCCCAAAGTTCACTTCCATACATAACCGCTCCCCTGGCTTGTGCTCTGTAAATCTCTAAAGGGGGACCTACCGGCTTAGAAGAGGATTTGTTTTTAGAGACCAATTTGATGATTCCGCCTGCTATTTGGGCCAGCTTTAATTGTGATTTCTCCCGTTGGTGCGCCAATGAATTTTTTTTCATTTAGGGTGATTCCTAGGTACTCAAAGGTTCGAACCCTCTCTAGCATATTGGGTCCAATGTACGGGTTAGGGCGAGTTCTAGATGGAGGGTTGAAGACCATATATTTAGTCTTCAGGGCATTGATTTCGAGGCCTGATCTTTACAAAATGCCTCGAAACCATTGAGGACTCGCTGGATCCCCATTGGACACTTGGAGAGCAGCAGGGTATCATCCGAGAACATAATCGTGGGCACCCTGCTGCCTCCAAGTTTGGGGGCATCACTATTCTCGACCCCATTCAGGTGCGCAATTACCCCGTTGACATAAAGGCAGAACAGGGTCGGTGCAAGCACACAGCCCTGCCTAACCCCCCTGTCAATGGAGAACTTATTGGACAATGTTCCCTCCCTGCCGCATCTGACCTTGGGGTAGTTATCAATATGTAACCTGATAATCATATTTAGGAGATGTTGTGGGGCCCCCAGGCGAGAGAGCACAGACTAAAGTTTCCTACGAGATACCAGATCGAAGGCCGCTCGTAGGTCAACGAATACAGTATAGAGGCTGCCACCCCCCAACTGTACCCTTTTCCAAAATATAATCGGAAGTCGAAAGACCTGGTATATATTGGACACTTTATTCCTGAAACCCGCTTGGTATGGGCCCAGGACTGAGTGGTCTAGCATCCATTCTAATAGGCGGTCCAGGATCAACCTGGCAAAGATCTTTGGGGGGACGTCTATTAGACTGATAGGCCTATAGTTGGCTGGGAGCAGAGAAGAACCCTTCTTGAAGATGGGAACAATCTCTGCCCCCAGCCAAGTAGTAGGCACTGGTATCCCCTCCAGAATTGCATTAAATAGGACCTGTAGGTATGGCGCGCAAATCATGGGTTCATTTTTAAATAAGTCACCAGGGAGTTTGTCCAACCCTGGGGCTTTTTCTGAGGCAAGTCTAGCAATGGCTGCCCCTACTTCTGCCCCTACTTCTGCCAAAGTAAATTTATCCATATCCGGAAATGGCGTAAGGGGTCGGGCCTACCGTCAAATCATCTTGGACCCCAGAAAAGTCTATATTAGCCTCGGTGTACTAAGATCTAAAATGATCCTCCCAGACACTGGGTGCAAAATTTGCCTCTACTGCCGGAGTGGGATCGGCCGAGCCATTTTTGACAATCGGCCAGAATTTCCTGGTGTCTCGGAACTTAAGAGCAGCAGTCATATCTGCCCAATTGCCATTGTCCCATTCGATCTTAGCATTAGAAGTGAGATGTTTATATTCCTTCCTCTTGGTTCTGACCAAAGAGATATTGTCCTGTTGCTTCATAGCCGTTAGTAGATCAGCCTTAGCCTTTCTACAGGCAGCATTGTACCATGGCACACGTGTCCCCCTGCATTTTCCTTTGTTTTGCCTCTACTCAGGATTCAGCACATCAGCTAAGGTGCTACACAACTCTAGGTGAAGTACACCGAGTTCTCTATAGGTCTCCTCAGACGAGGTAGGATGGTGTATGAGATTGTCAACTTTTTTGTAGGACTAGGGCAGCCTTTGCATACAGCCTCTGGATGACCTTGGGATTTCCTACAATTTTTGGGCCAGCGGACTCTCCGCCGGTTAGTGGATAAGATCATTCTCGGGTCCATACGATCATCACCGCCCTGCATATTGAAAGTGACGCCACGGGACGGAAATTTTTTAAATCAGCGCATTATGGTCGCTGTCAGCTCGAGGGATTACATTGAAATCTACAATTCTGGCCCATTCGGACAGTTCCACAAATATGTAGTCCAATCGAGAATTATACCCCGGTTTATTAAAAGTCGGTTTGGGTGGTATATCACCATTTACCTGGCCATTACAGGCCCTTAAGGAATTTGCTAATGTCATGCAGGTAATTTGCGTCGCTAGTGGTGACCAGGACTTCACTGGTGGGCCGGGCCAGTTTCAGAATTCCCCATTGTTCATCTTTCTCATTGGTCGTGCCTTCTAGAAATAATGGAATGGGTTCAAATTGGCAATTGTGGTCTCCCCCAACCACATACGGGATGCCCTGGGGGAAAGTGCTCAAATACAGCACTAGTTCTTCAATAGTATTGGAAACTTTTGCTATGCCCACTGGTCTTGAGTAGACATTTATCAGTGCCAATTTTGCTACATTAGACCATTCCAGGAGTACGCATTGGATATCTTGGGAGTTAGTTGGTAGAGCCCTCGCTTTACAGCCCAGATGGGAAGCCACCCAAATGAGTAGTCCACCAGACGGGCGTCCCTTCCCCTTCCAATTTGCCCAAATTGAGAATGTATCAAACCCTGCGCGCCAGTGGTCCTCTCTTGCCCATGTCTCTTGGAAGAGGCAATTGTCCTGAGAATCTATAAATGCCCCCCAATCTGGCGAGTCAAGTTTGTTAGCCAGACCCGCCGAGATCTACTATAATTTACTGCTGTAAAAGGACAACCTGTTTTTACACTTGAGCATGAAGACACTAGGAAATCTTTGGAAAGTATTGGAAATGTGAACATTTGGTCAAATTTTGAATATAAAAACTTTTTAAGAATATGCGACAAGCAAGTGATGAACATTATGGAAATCTTCTTCAAGATATAAGAATTGGTGTTTTGACAAAACATGGTAAACAAGCTTTGGAAAGTCGGCTACTAATGAACTTGTTTACAACTGAAAACACAGCATCTGAAATAAGGTACAATATCTTGTAGAAACAAAGTCTATAGTTTGCCTGATGCCTACACTGCAAGAAACAGTTAAAATGAAAGCTATAGATAACAATGAACACCAGGGAGTGACTATTCTTCTCACAGACAAACTACGTTCTAAATTGCATTCTTTGGAGAAGTCTGTATCTAAAACATCAGGCTTAGAAAACACTTTACATGTATGTATAAACTGTCTGATAATTTTACGGCATCATTTGAATAAAGAACATGGTTTAGTAAATGGAGCAATGGGAAAAGTTGTTGAGTATGTAAAAGTTCAGAGCAGAGAATTAAATAGAATTTTTGAAGATACAATTTGATCAGATTAAAGAGGTAACACAGACTGGGCATTGTGTTGTGTGTTCTTTGCATGAAAAAGACTTGCATGTTTGCAGAAAACAGTTTCCTCTGTATTTAGCATGTGCAGTAACTATCCATAAATCTCATGGTTTAAGTATTCGCTGTGCTTTTGTAAGTATTGGAAGTACAGTGTTCAAAGAGGGAATGACATATGTTTCATTACACAAGTAAGAACATTGTCAGGTTTGTAGTTGATAGATTTTGATAAGAAAAAGGTTAGTGATGATGCAAATTGTGTAAGAGAGTATAATCGTTTAAGAAGACTTTATGCTACTGATTCAGGTGGCTACCCCATATAAGAGAAATGTATAGTCTGTCTGAAACGGAAATATGTCAAAAATGGAATTGAGGTTCAAAAAAAGAAAAGAAATTAACAGAAACTTGAAGGCGTAAAGAAAAAGAAAATGGCCACTATGGATGAAATTGTATCAGTTGAGAAATAGTTCAGGTATATACTGCTATGCTAATGTGATTTTGAATATTGTGTTTTATCTGGACGAGCTTCATGGGAAATCATGAAAAAAGATTTTGTTCTTTATTACGTCATGTATTTCAAGAGTTGGTAACTGACAGAAGTAAAATCCATACTACTTCTTGAGTTCTGCGTCTTTTGGATATCTGTGGTGATTCACTGACATTTACTCTTAATGTACAACAGGATGCACAAGAATTTCTAATCGATATGCTTTTTTTTGCATTTTTAAAAACAATATATGCGCCATGTGCACAGAAATTATCCCCTGTGTGACAACAAGAATCATTGAGGTTACATTATAACATCATACAAAGAGAGGCATTGCATTAACCCATACCATTTCACGTTCTGCCACTGAGCTGTTTTGGTGTACTCCTGACATCTACAGCATCTAGAGGGTTGGCCAGCAGGTAGGTTTTCAGTGGGGACCAGATGTCCTTGGGCCGAGGGGGAGCTTGAAGTTGCTCGACATAACATGCCAGTTGCTCCCTGCAAAATACCAGATCTTGTATCCAGTCTCTAAATTAGGGGGCTTTTTACCCAACATGATTGTGCTACTTTCCTCTCAGCCATTAACACTGCTATCAGCACCAGTCTTCTGTTCTTTGGTTGGAAACGTGTCACTAGCCCCGGCAGACAAATCCAAGAGGAGCACCCCTCTTCCTCCATTATAAAGTCAGTTAAAGCTTATGTGACCAACATCCAGAAGTACTCAACCCTGAAACAATACCATGCAAGATGAATGAAATCAGCCTCTTGTATCCCACACAGTTTACATCTAGCTGTGTCTCGCAGGTCATACCTTTTTAACTATAGAGGCGTATAATACAACTGCTGTAGATAGTTAAAGTGCATTATGCGCAAGTTCCAGTTTGCCGTCAGTTGTTTTGTCATCAAGCAGCTGAATTCCCATTCCTCATCTCTAAGAGCGCTACCCAGTACCAATTCCCATTGCTCTCTTGCCTGGCTGAGTACGTGCCAGAATGCATGGTTTTAAATAGCCTGGTGACTAGCCTGCCCCATGAGGGGCCTGCCAATAGTGTCTGCTTAGGACTTGTAAGGGTACTCCAGTACACCTGGATTTCTTGCCAGCCCAAACCAGACATGATATAGTCGAACGCAACCGTGTGAAAAATGCCCTTGCTAAGTTAATAGGGACGTTTGTGAAGAGATATAAAAACCGAGGCTAAATGACAATTTTTGTTACCGCTATTCTATCTGCTAATGAAAGAGGTAAGCCGATCCATCTATTCACCTTGTTCTTCCTTGGAGGACAGAGCTCTACCAAAGTTTTCTCTCATTACCCTCTTTGGGTCAGAGTGCACCCACACTCCCAAATGCCTGACAGGGTCCAACAACCATAGGAGTGGGCATTCCATTTGAAACTGCGGGAATACTAGACACGAGTGGAAAGACAGAGGATTATCCCCAGTTAATCCATAGCCCTGATAAGTGTTCATATTTAATGTATTCCTGGATGAGAAGATGCCGATTCACGTCCGGGTCGCAGATATACAGAACCATTTTATCTGCATACATGGAGATTATTAAAGGGCGTTGACTAAACTGAAAAAACGCATTTGCGTAACTCTGCTGCACAACACACACCAGTGGTTCCGTTACAATTGTGAATAAGAAAGGGGATAGTGAACACCCCTGTCTGGTCCCTTTGTGTATGTGAAATGATTCAGAGTGGGAAATGTTAATGTGTACCCGCGCCAATGGCGCTGTATAGAGTATCTCTATCAATCTAAAAAAGGGGAACGGCAGGCCCATCCTCTTTAGAGTGTCAAACATGTATTCCCATCTAATTGAATCAAAGGCCTTAGCGGCATCGAGAAATACCACCACTGCTCTGCACTCAGGGTGCAGTTGGAGTAAGACCTCAAACAAAGTGCGCAGGTTATGGTAGGTGAACCGGAATGGTACAAAGCCCGACTAGTCAGGGAGGACCATAGTGGGTAATAGTGGGCACAGTTAGTAGGAATAATTGTAGCAATTATTTTTGTGTAGATATTCAACAGTGAGAGTTGGCGATACGACTCATAGTTGTCCACCCGGTTTCCAGGTTTCAGCAGAGTTACCATTAGTGCTTCCCATAGGGGGTGGGAAGCCAACCCCTCTTGTATGCTTTGCTTTACATATTCACCAATGAGGGGCAAGAATGTCCACATACTCTTTATCAAATTCCCCTGGCAGTCCATCTATGCCCGCGGTGTTGCCAGATGGTAACTTACATATGGCGTCGTTCACATCCTCTACCGTTAGAGGTTTCATTAAATAGTCCCATTGTCCATCTCAAAGCCAGGCTAATGCTATTTCCTCACCAGCAGCCTCCACCCCTGAAACATAGAGGGAGGGGTAATAATCACGGAAACTTTCTACGATATCCGGGGTATTATGGTATACTGTCCAATTTGGCCCTATCAATTCCGTGACATATTCTGAGTTCTCAGCCCCTTAAGCTTAGCCGCCAGAGTACGACCAGGGTGACCACTCTCATTGTACACCCTAGCATTCCAGTATAGATAGATGGCGTATCTCTTGCTATGCTGTCTCATTGTATTCTGTTGGTAGTGTCCTATATCTGCTAATGTGGATGCGTTCAAGGAACTGGTGTACTCCTTTTCATGCCTTTTTATCTCTGTCTCAATATGATGCATGCGTGACCTCAGTACTTTTAGAACGCCAGATAGAAGCCCAATACAGGTTCTTCTGATGGTCACATTGAAGGCTTTCCAAAGTTTACCCGCATCATCAACTGTGCCCACATTTTTTCCAAAAAAGAATTCAATGACCTGATGGACCTCTTCCCTAAAGGCCGGATCCAGGAAAGACGACAGCTGCAGTCCACATTGAAATTGTTGAGGTGTCTAGTTGGTATTCTGATATCTAACAGCACTGGTGAGTGATCTGAGAGCGTGCGCGGCATATGCCACACCCAGTAACTCAAGATGCCATGGTCTCCGATAGATGCCAATAGTCCAACCTGCACCACGAGTTGTGTACTGTCGACATGAAGGTGCCCTCTCTTGTATAGGGATGTCTTTCCCTCCATATGTCTCGCAAGAGAAATTTATGCATAATATCTTGTATGACTTTGGTCAAACTCTTACCCTACCATGGTGTGGTAGCACTTCTATCTGCGTCAGGATCTAGTTACGTGTTCAGGTCACCATATCACCAAATCTGATTGCAGCTGAAATATTTTTGTTTGAGGCAAAAATAGAAATCAGGATCGTCGACATTTGGCCCATATGTGTTTATGTTTGTGAGTATTGTCCCTGCCAGGGTCCCCTATACCAGTGTGAAACGCTCCAAATGGTCTGAGTCTGTCGAAAGTAGTTTAAATGGTGTCCCTTTTTTATCCAATATCATCACCCCTCTACTGTAAGTAGAATATGAAGCGGCAGCCTTTTATCCATTTTTGCCGCCATGTTATCCATCCTGAGGGACAAGTTATCAATCTTGGGGCCGCTTCACAGAACTAATCTGAGACAAAATCCTAAACGTACTACTTGGGGTATTCACAGAAGGCATTTAGTAGTAGTAAAGTTAGGATTTTGTCTTGAGTTAAGATTTTGTCTTAAGTTAGGATTTTGTCTTAAGACCAAAACGTAAGACAAACTTAAGTTTAATTTAAGTTTAACGTAGGCCAAAATACTAACTTAAGCCAAAATGCTAATTTAAGACAAAATCCTAACTTTACTACTACTAAATGCCTTCTGTGAATACCTAAAGTAGTAAGTTTAGGATTTTGTCTCAGATTAGTACTGTGAATCGGCCCCCTTGTTGTCAATTGCCTGCAAGCTCTGCTGTATCACGTGTAGCGCTGCTTCCAGCATGAAGGATTATGATTGAGGCTGTTCCTGCTCTGACTCAGAGTGCGAAACTGCAGGTTGGGTTGCGCGTCGAGCATCAAACAAAATGTAGCCCTGTTGCTTGTCCGTCTTGCTCCTGGTGGCATGACAGAGGGCAGATGTAGAGGATATTGATCATGTTGTACTCCTTCTATGCAAATCTGGCAAAATGCATTCAACAGTAGAGGTTCGGGCCTTCACCACCACATGTTGCTACTCTAGCCTGTGCCCAGTCACACTTTATCGCCTAGGCTTGCCAGCCCTACCGTTGACTCAGTCCAGAATCATTGTTGGGTCCCACTATAAGGAGCAGGCATCTGTAAGTAGTAGCACACAAGTGTTGCCTCAAATGTTCCTTGTCTGGCACACAAGCAATGTCGAATCCAGGCACCGAGAAAGTTCTGGACTTTGCCCATGCAATCACCCAGCAGGGCGCCCAGCCGATGTTGCAATGCAGCTCAAAGCTCCTCGCTCCGATGAGCTCAGTGTTGTCTTCAGCGTGCCGGTGGGTGTTCACGATGAAATACC
This sequence comes from Lissotriton vulgaris, assembly GCF_964263255.1. Taxonomy (NCBI): domain Eukaryota; kingdom Metazoa; phylum Chordata; class Amphibia; order Caudata; family Salamandridae; genus Lissotriton; species Lissotriton vulgaris. Next base: position 947,654,764 of record NC_141696.1, read on the forward strand.
ACCCCCGCTCACAACTCCGTCCCATCTACAAGTGGGGGTCAGGGGCGTGCTCACTCACCGCATCACGCAAGTCAGTGTCACTGTTTGAGCACTTCTCCTCCTCACCCACGGGCCCAGAATGTGCTTCTCTCTGTTGCAGTGTCTAGAGATAGCTATCAGACTCTCTCCGGCGCAGAGCTCCCTCCGACCTCCAACATCTACACCAGCTGCCATTGGGATGCTACTGCTGCAGGCACAGAGTAAGCTCTGTCCCCTTCCACACCAGGATATCTTACAACCCAGTTCTGCCACTATCTTGCATACTAATGAGCTTGCGTCAAAAAATTAAGTGCTGCATTTCCGCTGTATTAGTAACGGGGCTGGGCACTGCAGCTCACCGGGAAGCTCCTTGGTGATTTCCCCTCAAGGCACTGTCATCATGTGGGTCCAATGGTTAGCGGGCCGGCCGATATTTTCCGAATAATTAGCCCGGCCGGCAGAGCTTCACTACAGTGCGGCCATCCTGCCTTGGGCTGGCTTGGCCCCCCCTTCTAATCGTAATGCTCTTAGTGTAAGAACATGACGGAAATCAAATTCAAAACTTATTTGGATCAAGTTACAGATGGGATCATAAATGCGAAGAGTGTTCCTTTACTACTGTCACTGAAATACAAGCAGAACGATTCATATACTTGACCATACCAGACTGTAAATCAGTACATTTTAACAAACTGATTAAAACAGACAATCAGGACATGAAATGCTCACATTGTAGATCAGAGATGTTGTCTACATTAAATATAGAAAGATATGGAATAAATCTCATGTTAATGCTACAACGTTGTAGAGCAAATGGAAGAAAACTGGAAACGAAAGCTAAAAATGTTGTTGCAAGTCAAATATCTAGTTCAGGAAGAACTTTTATAGCAGTGGCTATTATTTTCCAGGATGGACCTACTACCACATCTGGGCATGATACTGTGTATTTAAAGTGTAAAAAGGATAGACACATTCCAATGATGCCCACTTGGAATTCAAAGTTAGATTGCCTTATGTATTACTAAGCCAAAGTTTTGAATAGATCAATTGGACTATGTGAAAGATGTTACCACAAATTAACAAATTTATATTGGATATTTTCAAAGCAAAAGTTTGGAATACATTAATCGGCCTATTAGGAAGATGTGAACAGAAACTAGACAGCAGTGAAATAATTACCATTCAAAATTAGTGTTTGGATTTTTATTTGTGCTAATAGATATTGCATTTGGGAAATTGTGTTTAAAACCAAATAGTTTGTATATTTATTATCCATATTGTAGTAGATGTAAATGAGAGTGTACATTTCAACAAATGTAGTTGAGAGAAATAATAGACTTAATGTACAAGAAGGACGTAATAAGGAAACTGTACGTAGGTAAATAAATAGCTACATATATTGGTAATAAAGCCCTACACTGATTTTTTTTATATACAATCTTGTTGGTTGTTTTTTCCCCACTGTTCATTATTGATACTACATTGAAATCACTGTGTATGGTGTAGTTCAGTATAATCCGAGAACAGAAAAAAACGGAACCTGAAAATGTTATGTAATTCTAAAATGATATTATGTTCTTACAAATATGATATTATATTTTCTGTAGTATATTACCTAAGAGTTTTTCTTCTTCTTCTTTACAGTAGCTAATTGTCAAGTTAGAAAAGAGTTTTAACCACTTCGACGCGGCGCACATTTTTCTGCTGTGCAGGCGAATTCAACGTGTGCGCGAATCGGACGGCCCCCAGACGTCTGATGCACATGCCCACCATGACATGAGGCGGCTGGGGGCCGTCCGACGCACGGAAGAGGTTAATGCTGTTTACAACAATACTACTTCAAAATAGTTCAACAGAGGTATGTATCTAAATTACTTAAAAAGGTAAGACAACATAACAAAATGTGTGATAATGAGAAACAATGTTTAAAGTACCATTACATGTTATTTATTTCTAATTAAAATAATGTTGATCATTTACACTATTTAAAATCTTTCCTTATGTTGTTGATGTCATCTGCCAATTAGTCATCCTTTCACACAAACACTATCCATGCTGGGATCTATTCTCTGTAACATAGCGTTGGCACTAATAGAATAACCCAGGCATAATCTTTGCATTTTTCATTTCACAGAGGCAAAACATATGCACTCGTGCAATCACCCACACACTACCCCTGCGTTTATGCAAACACCAAAGCACTACCAATGTAAACATCCAATCACCCAATCAGTACGACTGTACTTATGCAATTACCAAGGCACTACACATGTACTTATGCTATCACTCAGGCACTACCTATACACACTTGCAATGACCCAAGCATCACCGGTGCACCAATACTTCCACTCAAGCGCTCCCCATGCACTCATCAAATCACTCAGGAACTACTAGTGCACTCATGCAATCACCCAGACAGCACCCATGCACTCATGCAATCACCCAGGCAGTAAGCATAGCTCATGCGATCATTCAGTCATTACTCTTTCACTCAGCCATTGACAGTAGCACTACTATACACTCTTGCAATGACCCAAGCATTACTGTTGCACTAATCCTTCCACTCAATGTGCTACCCATGCAGTCATCCAATCACTCAGGTACTACCCATGCACTCATCCATTCACTCAGGTACTACTCTTGCACTTATGCCATAACCCAGGCAGCACCCCTGCACTCATGCAATCATTCACTCATTAATCTTGAACTCAGTCATTCATTCAGGCATAACCTAAACACTCTCACAATGACCCAAGCATTACTGTTGCACCAATCCTTTCACTGAAGCACTACCCATGCACTCATCTAATCCCTCGGTCACTACCCATGCAGTGATCCATTCACTCAGGTACTATCCCTGCACTCATGCAGTCACCAAGGCAGTACCCATGCACTCATGCAGTCATTCACTCACTACTCTTGCCCCAGTCATTCAATCTGGTACTACCTATACAGTTTTGCAATGAGCCAAGCATGCATGTTGCATTAATCCTTTCAAACAAGCGCTACACACGCACTTAGGCACTACCCCTGCACTCATGCAATCATCCAGACAGTACCCATGTACTAATGTACTCATGTAATCACCCAGGCAGTACCTGTGCACTCATGCAATCATTCACTCACTACTCCTGCACTTAGTCATTCCCTCTGGCACTACCTTTACACTCTAGCAATGATCCAAGCATTACTGTTGCACCAATCCTTCCACTCAAGCGCTACATATGCAATCATCCAATCCCTAAGCGAAATATACTTGGAAAAAAAACTATATATTCTTAATAAAATTTCCTTTTTTCATTTGAAAATTATTTTATAATATATCACGCTTATTAAAATTACAAATTATAAACAGAGTTAATTTAAGTAGATAATGCTATATAAGTCATTCATCATCTATATCTTTTATTTTTTAAAACTGTTTATAAATATTTTAAAAGATAATAAATCATTAAAAAGACATAGACAGCAAATTAAAAAATTGTTACAAACCTCTTTTCTAGAAAAAAACATGTACAAAAAAAGAAGTTTACAGAAAAATTGAGCTGCTATAGGTAGCTGGACTAACTATAACTTGCGCCCACACAATGCACTGGTGATTATGTCACATATTACATCACTCATGACATGGTCAGTGACATCACTGATGACATCTCAAATGATGTCACTGATGATATCGCTCATGACATCATCTAGTGACTGAAGGTTTCTGAAAAGTTTAAGAATGTTATCTATATATATGCCAAGGTGTATTGAAGAATGAGTGGGTGTATGAGTGTTTGTATGTGTGATTTTGTGACTGTATAAGTGAGTGATTAAATGTGTCTTAGTGAATGCATGGGTAAGTGATTCATCTGTGTGAATGTCTGGATAAGTCTGTCAGTTGGTGTGCAAGTGGTTGCATATGTTGTTGAGTAGCTAGTGTCTATATGGGTTAATGATTGGTTGTCTGAGTACCTGTATGAGAGCCAGAGTGTCTATGTGGGTAGGTGGTGGGTGTGTAACTCCCTGCAAAGATGTGTGAGTGGGTGACTCAATGAGTGTATGGGTTCATGAGTCTATTTGTGAGGGGCTGTATGGGTGGGTGAGTGTGTGTGTAGCTATGTTGATGAGTGACAGATGTCTCCATGGTACCTGTATGAGTAACTACATATGTGAAAGGCAGTATATGTGAGTGTTGGAGTAAATGAGTGGCTGTATGTTGTTAGGTTTAAAATTCCCCTCCTCACACTGTGCCCTGGCTTATGCTATATTAGGTTAGCAATATGTGGCTAAATAGACGCCATTTGTATTCACATTATGCAACCCACTGAGTTATCCTCGCAGCATGTAAGCTGAAGTTAGCTCGTATGACTCCATTTTGTGTTTTGCAATCGTTATTAGACTGCTTGGGCTGTGCTCATTTTTCAATCTGCTTTCTTCAGCAGAACACTGTACTTCGTTATTATTTGCTCTCCTGTTCACGGCTGTAACCCTATTTGCTAATGAGCTGAATATTCTGTTTTCACATTCCAATCTCAATCTGTAACTCTGCTCCCACAATAGGAGATGCTGAGACTTGACACAGCAGCCTTGGACCACTGATAGAGTGTACTTATCTGGCAGGTGTTAGCTCATCTCTCTGTGCCTCCTTTGTTTATGCCAGGCTCAAGCCGGTATTTTTACATTGGGGCGTGGCCGAAGTCTCCCAGGAAGGTTTATCTAGTATTACCAAACACTGGGGAGACAGTCCCTTGGCAGACATCTTAGGGTGCAGGTCTGAATGGACTCCTCTGCAGAATATAGCTAATAACATGCCTATTGGTATTCTCTACTGTCTGACTTACTCTACATTCCTGGGAAGGCATAGCATGAGGTTGTAAGTAACCTAAATGTCCCTCGAGGACCCCTTCCTTCAATGTGTGAGTGAGTGAGTGTGAGAGTGGCTGGATGTATATGTTTGTGCTTGTGTCAGTTATTGTAGAAGAGAGCAAGTACGCATTACTATCTGTAGGAATAAATGAGGTGGTGAGTGTATAACTGTATAGGTGAGTAAATGGTAGTGTGATTGATTCTTTGGGTGATTGTGTAGGTGTGTGATTAACCTTATAGGTGAGTGGTGGTGTGTGAGTGTCTGTATAGGTATATGGGTACATATATCAGTAGCTGTATTGATCACTGACTGTGTGAATGAGTGACTCTATGGGTGAGTGGATATATATGTAGACCTATAAATCAGTGAGTGGGTATGTACTAACTGGTATTGGTATGTCTACGGTTTCAAAAACTATAGTCTCTATTTTAGAGTGGGTGTAAGAAAGGTTATATTAGGGTGTGAGAATGTGCATCAGATATTAAGTGGATGATGTCATCAGTGATGTAATTTGAGATGTCATCAGTAATGTCACTGACCATGTCATGAGTGATGTAGTATGTGAAATCATTAGCAATGCATTGCGGGGGCGTGAGTTATAGTTAGCTAGATGAACTATCACTTGCGGTTGAATTTCACTGCTATTATATGAGTGAAATGTCAGCCTAACTATAACGTCCCTGAACTGTCTGGTTTTTTCGAGTGAATATCTAAGGTTTTTTAAATGCTAATTCCCACAGTTTTTTCAGTGAATATACATATATATATATTCCACCGAGTTTTCCGCGAAACAAACCCAAAAGCCACTAGCAGCGGCAGGCCAGGAGGGGGTCGCTACTCTCAGCAATCCAACAACATTCGTTCTCACGTTGTTATAGCAAACAAATGATGTCCAGACCACTTTCCACTTGATCAGCGTGTATTTATTTCGGTATAACTCATTCGACACATTTCAGAAGGACACCTCCTTGCTCACCAGTACGAGTGTATGTTGTTTTCAACAAGTTTAAATACATATCATGTGACATTTCACCATTAGTGCAACCATAAAAGACAGACTCCCTGTTCGTGTTCATAGTAGGTGCTAGAAGGCAGATTCATGTTATACGCCTAGGAGATTTCGAATATTTCAAGATCATAAACGCGCAGAATTATGACCATTGACTGTGTCAGATTTATAAATTTCATGACATTTAGCGCCCGAAAAATAAAATGTAATGCGCGTTGCAAAGACAATTTCAAATGCATTTAGGCAGCATGCAATGTCCCCGTATTTAAACTCACAGTCACTATTCACTTATCATACATGACCTTGCATATCTCGTTATTCCCCAGTGGGCATATGATATCTATCAAACACATATCCGTGAGGGAACATCTCAGCCGCTTTGGATTCATGTAGTGCACATGATTATTTCCGCCACCAAGCCTTAACTGTGGCGGTAACCAGAACCCATCAAAGACAACGTTCCCGAGCCCCAGTGGGCTTGCATTGAAAAGTGAAACAAGTCCAATGTGTATTCCAATCATACCCACAGGAAAAGGTCCTCATTCGTTTCTCCAACTTTTTGTGCGTCTTCTCTCATGCTGTGCCTTAAACTCTCCCACAAAGACTCATCAAGGACCTGTAATAAAGTGAATAACAGGATGGTGAGAATTTATCTCATGTATTCGTGACTAACAACATACACTACATAAAACTTTAAAACCAAAGGAGAAAGCATTAAGTCATATAACCAATGCTGACAGACAAATTTCTACAGAACAGGATCCAGGCATAAATAAAGACACCAGCTGGTAACTTCTACCCCAAGTGTAAGGCCAGTGCCTCATCACAGTTATGGCCTTCAGGTTGCATAATGTGATATTTAATGATTATCTTGATTCTAATCTCCTCAACTATTGCACTCTGTCCCCTCCCCTCTCTCGCATTGGGACATTCTCAAGGACACAGAATGAGATGAGACTGTTATTGCTCTTATGGTGGGTGGCAAAGTGCCTTGCTACAGGGTACTGTCTGCCAAGGTTGTTTAATGCCCTCAAATGCTCTAAAACTCGTTTCTTTGCTGGGTGAATCGTACTGCCTTGATAATATTTGTTGCAATGGCATCTGAGTGCATATACCGAGTACTTTGTGTGGCATGAAAAATGTTTACAGTGGTTAGAGAGTTTAACCTCTTTAATCTTAGTGCTGTATTTGCATGCCTTGCACTTCCCGCATACATAAAATCCTTGACTCAGATTCTTTTTAGTAGCTGCGGGGATCAGTGTTTTATAAATCATATCTTTCAGTGACTTTGGTCTACGGTATGTTATATGAGGATAATCCTGGATCCCTTTGGCCACATCTTTGTCAGTTTTTAACACATCCCAGAATTTGTCAATAGCTCTCCTAACTCCCCTTGACTGTTGGTTATAGTCAGTGAGAAACCTAGTTGTCTCTGCCTCTTTAACCTTATCATTGTTAATTTTTTTCGAGGATCAGATCACGCCTCTGTCTTTTGCTTACTGCATCTAGGGCCGTGTTAATACAATTCTTACTGTAGCCTCTCTGCTTAAATCTGTCACATATATCACTGTCTCTTTCTCAATGTCTTCAGTCTTGGTACAATTTCTTTTGGCGTGTGATAACTCGCCAATGGGGATAGAACTAATCAAACTCCTCGGATCACAGCTCTGTGCATGTAAGAAGATGTTTCTAGCAGTTTCTTTCCTATGCAAAATAGTTATAAGTTTGTTGTTTTCTACTTTGATTTTCAAATCTAAAAAGTCAATTATTTCCTTCTCTAAGTGACTAGTGAATGAAAGGTTAAGGATATTCGTATTCAGAGTCTTCACAAAATCCATTGCTTCTTCCTCGTTTCCTTCCCATACAATAAAAATATCATCGATATAACGGAACCACGTTTTAACCCCCACCTGGTTTTGGTTAAGGGGTCTGACCACTTGCTCCTCCCACCAGCCCAGGTACAACCCGGCAAAACTGGGGGCGAAGCAAGTGCCCATCGCCGTTCCAAGGGTTTGGTGATAGATGGTACCGTTAAACAAGAAGAAGTTTTGTGTTAAGCAGGGGTACACCATATCAAGGATCGTTTCGGTATGGAACAGATAAGAGACAGATCTATTTCTCAGGATATACATGCATGCCTTGATTCCTATTTTGTGTGGGATGCTTGTTGAGTGACTTTGGTAGCAAACCACTTTTTGCGTCTCTATTTATGTGTGAATTGAAATAAATCTATTCTGTTTTGTGTATAGTCAAAGTTGGCAGAAGGGCAAAAGGATAAACCATAGGGCAGTACCTCGATTTCGGCCTCGCTGAGTTTCCTTTTGGAGAGGTTAATCACTGTCTTATCTTTCATTTTGCTTTTCTCTGGCCCTTGTTCTGGTTCCCACTGTGCTTGTCAATTCTTCTCTTGCTGATATATTTGCTCTGCTTTCTCCTCTGCCTCCTCGTCTGCATCCTCTTTGTCCTCCGGTATTGGGCTTGTTCTGTGCTGCCAATCTTCCTTGGGCTACCAGAGAGAACTCTTTTAAAATGTGTTCTTTTGGGCTTAAAATCCCAGGGCTGCGATGTTGTTACTCATTATTGGAATACATCACATCTTCTCCTTAGTGCCCATCAGCTCTTGATTCAGTCAGTTGTGCATCACTTCTTGCCTCGGGTCTTATTCTGCTCCTCTCTGGTACAGATGTAGCGGGCTCTACACGTAAATAGTCATATTTCTTAGCGAATGTCAGCACTTGACCTTTTTCCCTACTATTGCACTCTTTGGAGTGGGAATAGTCATTTTTACCTTCCCAGTATCAAATGCTTTCCCTACTGTTGCACTCACTGGAGTGGGAATTGTAAATGTTATGCCTACGCTATCCAACGTTTTCCCTACTGTTGCACTCACTGGAGTGGGAAGATTTTCTGCAGTCAAATTTTTTTTATATTGGCAGGTTGGGCTGCAGGTTTCAATCTGAAGCTATCGAGCTATGGTGTTAGGCCTGCAGTCATGTTTGCCTGGTCACACTAGTGGATGGCACAGTATTGCTTTAGTCCATAGGTATGAATAGGCTTTTTTGGCAGTAGGTGTATTTTGGGCACCATATATTATGGAGTTACAGGAAAGTTAAATATGCCAATTAGGTGTTAGCCATTTTCAACTTGTTTAGGGGCAGAGCACATGCACTGGGGCCTGGGTAAAATGTCCCCAGTGCACAAGGTTAAAATAGAGTAGCATCAGTCCACACAAAATGGCGTGTCCAGAGCAAAAAAGGCACTTTTTCACAGTGGATATGAACACTTATTGTGATACATACAAGGCACACAACCCTGTACTGTGTTGTCTATCTAGTATATGTCTGGGTTTCTTTATTTTCCATAGGTGTTGGGCAAGCCTGGGCCCAAATGCTGCCGCTTCTCCCATTTCCAAAATAGGCCATTTTGTTTATAGGAAATGTTTATCTCTCTTTGTTGTGCTTTGGTGCTTTTGGTTTCTCAGGTGATAGGCCCAACCATACAGCTGAAAGCTGGGAAGATGGTGAAAACAGCATAGCAAACATTTTGTGCATGCCTGTTGGACCTGGCCCTCTCAACAGGGTCGCCTAGAAATGTTTTGCCTTCCTCATCCTATTATTTTTACTGAATTTATTTTAGTTGGCCTTAGTACTCCATGCTGCCGCTTCCCCCATTTCTAAAATAGGCCATTTTGTTTATAGGAAATGCTTACCTCTCCTTGTTGTGCTTTGGTGCTTTTGGTTTCGCAGGTGATAGGCCCAACCATACAGCTGTAGCAAAGTTTTTTTGGGAGAAATGTGAAGACACAGAATGGTGTACCACTTATTATTATTAATACATGTATTTCCTGTATTGACATCCAGATTTCAATCAATAGTTTCTCTCATAAACCAGGGGCAATCTTCATAAATTATCCTGAGCTGAATTTCAGATTTTATCTATTTGTCAGAAATGTATAGCTGTCTGTTTTCATCAATTGTATTCACACCTGCTTCTATCAAAATTTGCAAGTACATTGAAACGACAAAATTAGCAAATTGACTACCAGTTAGAAACATGTAAAATCTTTGATAACAGGTGTTTTTATTTGCACTTGTGCTTGCTCCTGAAAGCTGGGAAGATGGTGATAACAACATAGCAAACATTTTGTGGATGCCTGTTGGACCTGGCCCTCTCAACAGGGTTGCCTAGAAATGTTTTGCCTTCCTCATCCTATTATTTTTACTGAATTCATTTTAGTTGGCCTTAGTACTCCATGCACTTTACCACTGCTAACCAGTACTTAAGCGCTTGTGTTCTCTCTTTTAAACATGGTACAATTGGCATATTTAATTGACCTGTAGATCTCTTGCAGTGTAGTATACTGTAAACCCAGGGTATGTAAATGAAATGCCACGAGTGGGCCCACAGCACTTATTACACCATCCACTTAAGGAGAACATCAAAAAATGACCAAGGCCTGCCACTGTAGCCTGACTCCAGTTTTGAACTGCCACGTACACTTGGCATTTAAACTCCTTTGCAAAACCTTAAACTCACCTTTTCTTAGATGGGCGAAATTTGCGAATTCGCGGTCCGCATAATCCGCGAATTTGTGCAAATTTCCGAATTTTTTTGTTTGCGTGTTCGTGGGGCTTTTTGCGTGTCCGCAGGCCTCTTGCAGTGCACTGACCGTGAAGTTACCCATGCGGTCGTACATGGGCGCGGCCATCTTGTTCGTGTTGCATATTTCCATTTCCGGGCACAGTTGCATGCTCGCGTTGTGCACGGGGCGCGAGTGCGTGGTCGCGTGCGTTTTTGCGTGCTCGCGGGAGAAATATCGCGCAAATTTACCCACTCGGTCCTCTATGGGCGCGGCCATCTTGTTTTTCATTCATTGCTATGGTTCTGGGCATGGTGTTTGAATCCTTCCCTAATCTTTGTAATCCTTTGTTACTTTAACTTTTTTTTAAAATCTTTTTTGCTTATTATCTATCTCTCTATTTTTCTACCTCTATATTTTGTGTTTTTTTCTACTTTTGCTTACTTTAAAGCTACTTTTTTAAACTCTTTTCTTTTCTGTACTTTTTTCCTATTCTTTCCTATTTTTTTTTCAGGTGTCCATGACCATGGCAAAGGGAGCCGGGAAGAGCAAGGGGAAGGGTCCCCATGCGGGCGATTGAGGGGGGGAGGATGTAGTGGCCAGGGAGATTTTCACCGCGGTGGAGGTGGCCGCTCTTATATTTTTTGTTCTGCGCCACCTCCCTAAGACTGTGGCAGCGGAGGGCAGGCCCGGTCAAGGGTATGGCCTCCAGGAGCGTCGCCAGCGGTGGGATAAGGTGTGCCGGGCCATGCGTAGGGAGTCGGGGGTCCGGAGCACCTATGACCAAGAGACGCACCGGTGGGCCGACATCCTCTACCGGGAGCAGGACCTGCTCGACCTGTTGGTGTGGAGATCCCTGGCCTTGGTGAGTAGCTATTTGATAACTACTTTGTTTTCTTCTGCTCTGTGTTATATTGCTAATAGATGTTTTTCCCGAAGATCAAGAATGCTGCAGATTCGATTACATTACAGGTAAATTAATGTTTAAATAGCTTTTGTGGGTGCTTGCCTGCTCAGTGGCGTTGTTACTATGCTTACTTGTTTGCAACTTTGTGCTCATTTGGCCTGAATATGTATGAGTGTAGTACTTTACAGAACTGCGTAATGCTAGAGAGACTAGAGACTCAATCTAGTCCTTCCTTTGTACTCCTGCTGCCCCTAAGAAGAAGAGATAGTGGTGGATGGATAGGTTGAGTATAATATGACTTGTTATTAGTAGTAGGACATTTTTTAGTGGTCTTCAATCATGATGACGGACTGTGTCTGACACGTTGTGTGCTGCTGAGTGCCGTCAGTCGTAGTAGAACCTTTTTGTTGTTGTTTTAGTTAGTGATTTACATAACTTTCCAAGTAGACGGTCTGCGAATCCAGCATTACTGTACTCTTATCCTCCTAGTTGACCAGATCAGATAGGTCAATACATGTAGTGCAATTTTTGCTAATTTGTTTCCCCAAGATAATTTTAGATTGTGGTCAAAGAAATCAAGTATTTCAAAAAAACAATTATCCATGTTTGTGTTTATTTCATGATCATCAGAACCTCCCAGGGGCAAGAAGACAGCAACACCCCAGACTCCGGCGGAACAAAGTGGGCAAGAATGGTCCTCTGCAGGCTCTTCTGCTGGCCCCAGTAAGGTGTTCTGTTGTTAATATAATTATACTTCCCTAACTTTTACAGCTCCTATTTATTCCAAACTGTTTCCTAATTCTATTTTTTACAAAATAGTCTTCGATCTTCTTGTCGACTGTTTCTACATTCTTATCCTGTCTCTACCATCACTCTCTGTGCTACTACTATTTACTATTATTATGAGGCGGTCTGTGTAGGTAGCTAAGCTTGTCCAATCGGCAAACGGTGTTAAATATAACTCTGATCCAGCAATAGCTCTAGAGGCACTGAGTACAGTTCTCTGGGTTGCCCTTGCTGTCTATTCCAGTCTTCTTAATGTTAGTGCTTTGACAATTTCAAACAACAAAATGTCAATGTCCACCAAGAATAAGCTAGTAGTTGGCTTTTTGATTTGATAGTAGCACATTCCATACCAATAGTGTTTCAGGGACTTTTCTGCACATACAGAAGTATGGACAAGAAAAATAGGACATTGTAGATGATAGGTGCAGTTCGACTTTCCACATACCTCAGTCAGAAGTAACTGTGCGGGACTCGGAACCCCTCACATTGTTGGAACTTCAAGTCCTCCTGGTGGTGATGAGTAGGAGTTCGTTCTGTCCGTAATTATAAAAATGTTGCACGTTAAAGAGCAAGCATTCATCAGTTATGCCAAAAAGAGTTGCATGTTATGGCTAAGCATATAGGTTAACACCCTCCCCAAAACCGTGATTTCTTTTGAGTCCCAATAATTAAAAATTGTTTAACATTTTCTCTTCCATTACGAGATGAAATAGGGGGTGGTGTATGGCATCTAAAAATATGACTTGTATTTTCTAGGCATCACAACATCGGATGCGGCCCTTCCCACCACCGGTGCCGGGGCCAGCAGCGCAGAGGGGTCCACTCCAGGGGCGGATGTGGCAGTGCCACAAGTGCCACCAGGAGGAGGTGAGGGGGATGGCTCAGTAGTGGCGGATGGTGGTAAGTTATTATTATACTCCTTACTTATTGACATTTTAGAGTAGGCTCGCAAAGGAGTGTATGATGTACTGTATGGAGGCCAACTGCCCTGCTTGTAATTACTGTAGGGAAGACATTGTACAAATCTTTTTCTGCCCGGCATATAGCGAAATTCGGAAATGCTCGATTAATCCATTGTGTAAAAACCTGGTTTTCAGACAATGTGTACAACCTTGCAGAGTTTTAACCTACGATACCGCCCCTCCAATTGTTTTTGCTGTCTCCCGATTTTTACATGGCATGTGGCGGAGAAGAACTGTTTTTATTAACAAGAAATAATGGTCCATTGCTTTTCATTTTATCTCATCTTTGAAAACTAACGTTTAATAATAACTTTTTAAATTCTCTGTACTTATGGTTTTATTTCTGTGCCTGTACATATTTTATTGCACTTTTATGGTCATTGACCGAAATAAAGTTATCAAATGAATGAATGACAAGAATGTACTGTACAGTAGACAGTACACTACTACAAGTACACTGTACTGTTAAGAACAGTTACTGATTTACATTTCAGCCAATCATGAAGAAGACAGTCACCCTTGATTTAGCAATAGCATTATCGGCGGTAGTTCTCGGATAAGCAATGGCCCCCTCTATTTGACTTCAAATCAGCTGGGAAACTTTTATCGTGAAGCCAAGTCATATCAGATGAACTTGAGGGATGTGAGGAACGAAAAGGGAAAGAACTTAGGGTCAATAGAAGGACGAGCTAGTCATAACATTTATGACTGTAAAGAATGATACGTGTTTTTGAATGCAGGCAGAGGTGGCTGATAGGAAGGAATCAGATGCATGGCTGCTTGAAGCAAGGATGGTTGGAGGAGAAAGAAAAAATGACTGCCTTTGTGGGTGAATCAGAAAATTCATGTGTGGTGTGCATTGCAATATATCATTTGGGTAAAACTCAAATGCAAGTCAAGACGGCGGTTTACTAAATAAAATGAAAAGGGTGTTATTTGGTTGTTGAGAAAAAGTAAAGTTGTTACAGTTGAGACATTAAGAAGAATGATAGATGTTTACTTTGGAAGACTGGATGGTATCTTCGTCCTCATACATAGCAGAGGTGTATGTAGAGCAGACGCTCAGTGCATGAAGAGTGTTACTTTGTTCAAACAGCATGTCTGTGCCAGAGTAGCAAAGCAGAGAAAATCCAAATACTACAAGTTGTGATTGTTCAGAAACTCTCCCTTGCCTAATGTAACAGTACAGTAGTTTACTTTGCAAGCCCAGCATATATTGTGTATGTATCGTATAGTTTACAATTATATCAAGTCAAGTCCCTTCCTCTGGCAATTATGGTTACCACACTAACTCCCTATGTTCATAATTTTCTTTCTGCTGTGTTAATCATGGGTGGACTATCGCTGTTGTTCACTCAATCTATCACAACAAAGCACCTAAAGTCACCCATCATATAAGCAAAGAGATCATGTGATCAGCTGGAGACATGATCAGAAATAAATAATCTTCATTTTCCTTTTGGAGTACTGAAGGCCCAGAGGGGGCAGTGCGGAATATAAATTACATTGAGCAGTAGCCCTTGATGTAACCGAGTATGGCCAGTGCCACCCCTATACAAAAGTAAGAGCTTCCCTATCCCCACCTGCATGTACTGCTTAAAGTAATGCATGCAAGTCTGCATCATCATGGCTTGTGTCTCTTTTTCTTGGGTGCAAGCTAACTGAGCTGGCATGTTCAAGTAATTTCTTTCGCAAACTAGAGAAAAAAAGAAGAATACTGGTGTACTCTCTGACTCTCTGACTATGTATTGAGTCCATAGTGCTGCCTGGTAGTAGAATTCCTGAAACTCCCACTGTTACAGACCTACAAAGTCGGCGGAAAGATACATGCTATAATGTTATACTGTGCTTGCAAATTGCTAGTGTTACTGTGAGACAACTTTCTGTTGAAATATTTTGTGTTATTGTTAAAGAGTATTGGTTACATTATTTTTCTTTCTTTATTCTTATAGATGCTCAAAAAAAGCTCACCAGACAGGAGATGGCTGTCCGGGCCAGGGCCCGGAAGCTGGAGGCAATTTGTTTGGAGTATCGCTGGCTGTGGGCTCTGGAACAGGAGGAGGGGGCATCAATAACCTCCTCCAGTGCCCCTGTGTCCACCAGCCAGCAGCCTTCAGCACAGCACCGTGTTCGGACAGCCTCCCGCCGCCGCTCAGTTGCAACAACACCAGCAGCTGGCCCACCCAGAGACTGGATGGCATGCCTGCGCTGGACTACCTGGAGTACAAGGTGGACAATCTTGAGCGACAGCTCTGTGACCTCCGCAAGGAGTGGCGGGACCTCCTGTCCACACACCGCCAGAAGTGACTGTGTCCCTTGCCCCTTTTTTAAAGACTGTTGGGGGGGTGGGAATCGGGAGTTGGGGATTATTTGGGACTTTTCAGAGGACTATTTGAAATGGACAATTGTTTGGGTTAGGGAGGGATGGGACTAGTTTATTTTTGTTAGGGTAAATATATAATTATTTATTTTACATACTTCAACATAGTGTACGCATTGATGTTATTTTCTGGGGTGGTGGGCGGGCGTTACTGCACGTTTGGTTTCCTCAAACTTACCAGCATGAATTATCTAAAACGTCCAAAAATGTTCAAAAGTGCCACTAACAGAGTTAGTGAATTCAGTTGGCCTACTAGTACTTTACTAGTACTACTGTCAGTCTCTCCTCCGAGTCCTAGCCCATTATTCTATCTCCCCAAAAGGATTATCTTACCTGTGATTCCTGTTTGAGACTATAGCTAGGCACAGTGCTGGCTGCATGGCAAATTGCAATTACTCCATCCAGGACCGAAATTCCGTTGTTGTGGTGTTAGTAGGAGTGGTACCACACTTGCAGTAGCAGCATATGAAAAACAAAGTTAAAAAAATTAGATTGAGTGGCCTGAGAGGAGTATTAGAAGGAACAGTAGCCTACGCAATGCAGAAGATAAGTATGGGGAAAAAAGAATTGCATGGATAATTATGGCTACACCAAGAACAGTGACACAGCAGCGTACTAAGTCTTCTTGACATGTAGGAGGATGATGT
This sequence comes from Lissotriton vulgaris, assembly GCF_964263255.1. NCBI lineage: Eukaryota > Metazoa > Chordata > Amphibia > Caudata > Salamandridae > Lissotriton > Lissotriton vulgaris. The sequence goes on from NC_141696.1 coordinate 947,670,904, forward strand.
TGATGATGGATCCAGTGGATGGTAGGCATAAAATTCAGAATTTATTTTAAAATACTCATTGTTGTTTTTTTAACCAGAATTACAATATCCTAGGATTCATCTAGCTGCCTTCAAATTAATTTGAGGAGGTTGCTTGCACCCTGTCCTCCCCAGAAAGTGTGTGGAATTATTGTTGTAATTTACTCAAACCTCAATGAAAACAACACAGCCCGGGGGAAGAGGGTTAGGGTTTGAAACTTGTATGGGAATGGGGTTTGTGGGGAAAGTTTTGTGGAGAGAGGAAAAAAAAACAGCATGGACAAACAACAAATGAAGATAAACAAATCTTTGGATACGAAGCTATGCATAAATCTTTTAAGGGACATAAAGGAAGTGCATGCACTACCGCATACATGAAGTTGTTTGCTAAATGGATAGGTTACTGAAAAGTAAGTAATACTTTCTGCAATGTACTAACTATGAAGAAACAATGTGACAGTACAGGGCTGCAGTAATTACGCAATTTCACTTGCCTATCTGCCCTCAGAGAGAAGAGAACCACTTAGTACATTAAATCAGTTTTAAAAATAGCAAAGAAAAAAGTATACAATGGCTGGAGGGATGAATTGAAGCAGAGAGCAAACAAATGCACAGAGTCACACTCATAGAAGTTCACAGCAATAACATAACTTAAAAGATAAGTAGATGACATGAAGATGGATACTGTAACTGTATGTTGTTGTAGTTGTCCATTTGAATTTGGGAAGTTGCATGCATCCAGCCATTCCTCTTTTTCGCGGTACTCCTCCATTCCATCTGACGCTCCGGCGATCAATGTTGGGGACCAGAAGACATCTTGTCCACTGCCTGCCTGGCGGATGCTGAACTGCGGCTTGCTAATGGTAAGCCTGAGTTAATCCTTTTTCCCATTGCACTGGGTAAAAGGTGGCCTGCAATTGTTGATGGAAAAACAGGAAGTGATATTAAAACACCACGGAGAGAAAAATATAAGGTATGCTGTGTAGTGCAAAAATAACACTTTCAGTTTCAGAGTCGACAGTATTACAATACATACAAGCATCATTTCGAAAGTGCGTACTCTGAGCCTCCTTTTCAAGGATAAAGAAGTGTGGGTGAATTTTGCGGATCTTTCCCCTCAAGCTAGGTGTAAACTGCGATTTAAGAACAAAATTAGACCTTCCCAGTAGAGCTCCCAGACCCTTAAACCCAGTCGCAAAACTCTAGAACACCCCCAAGTAGCCCCCCAAAAACATGCAATACTGCTACCTTGCACAAGCCCTAACTTTAAATCATGCCCAAACACTCTCTGCAACTAGGCCCAAACCCCCCTTTTCCACCATGAAATTTCTCCAAACCACTTGCAATCAAAATTAGACCTTCCCAGCAGTGCTCCCAGACCCTTAAACCCAGTCCCAAAACTCTAGAACACCCCCAAGTAGCCCCTCAAAAACATGCGGTACTGCGACCTGGCTGAGGCCTACTTGAAAATCGTGCTAAAACACACTCTGAAAGTAGGCCCAAAACACCCCTTTTCTACCATGGATTTTCTTCAAATCACTTGCAATCAAAATTAGACATTCCCAGGAGTGCTGCCAGACCCCTCAACCCACCCCCAAAAATAAAGAAAACCCCAAACAGCCCCCCAAAAACATGCAATACTGCGGAAAAAAAAACGTTTCCACCATAGATTTTCTTCAAACCACTTGCAATCAAAATTAGACCTTCCCAGCAGTGCTCCCAGACCCTTAAACCCAGTTGCAAAACTCTATAACACGCCTAAGTAGACCCCAAAAACATGCGGTACTGCGACCTGGGTGAGGCATACTTAGAAATCGTGCTAAACCCCCCTCTTCCACCATGGATTTTCTCCAAACCACTTGCAATCAAAATTAGACCTTCCCAGCAGTGCTTCCAGACCCTTAAACCCAGTTGCAAAACTCTATAACACCCCCAAGTAGCCCCCCAAAAACATGCGGTACTGCGACCTGGCTGAGGCCTACTTTTTCCACCATGGATTTTCTTCGAACCACTTGCAATGAAAATTAGACATTCCCAGGAGTGCTGCAAGTTCCCTCAACCCACCCCCAAAAATATAGAACACCCCCAAACAGCCACCCAAAAACATGCAATACTGCTGTCCCCAAAACATGGGAAATCGCGCTTGACAAAAAAGTGCTGTTTTTAGCACTTCCACCACATAGATCCTCTTGAAACTTACCAGGACACTTGTTCCAGTGATTCCCAAGAATCTCAGCAAGGCAGAACAAAATTGATCCACTGTAAGGTGTACGACTAGTTCACCTAAACACACGCACCCGCAAAAAAAAACACCAAAAAAGGCCAAAATTCGGCCAATTCCTAAAAAATGCCAAACCCCCTAAAACCTTGCCAACATCATTATGAACGAGCCTGCATCAGGCCCTGAGCCCTAGACTCCTGGAACCCTACGAAATGATTAATTAAACCCAAAAACCCCAGTAAACCGCACTGAACCCTAAACCCTAGATATGCTTTGTCTGTCTGTGTCAAAGAGCCTAGGTATGCTACACCAGGTTGCTTCACTCAGTGTGGTGAATGCCTTGACCGTCTGCATGGCCCTTCCGCAAGCATGGGCCAAAAATCTGTTCCATTTGCTGTTTTTCGGCGGAAAATTCACAATCAGTGAATCTTGCGAAATCGCAGAAAATTAGCAAACTCTTGAGCGTAACAGATTTTTGGCCCATGCTTGCGGCAGGGCCATGCAGATGGTCAAGGCAGGCACCACTGAGTGAAGCAACCTGATGTAGCATACCTAGGGTCTTTGACACAAACAAACAAAGCATATCTAATTGTATGCAGCAAGCCACTTAGCCCCAATTTTACATGAACTGCTGTACTCTGTAATCTGCTGGCACAGCAACACTACACTGCCTCGACCACTCCATACCACGACTAGACAGACATGTAGTTCTGCTGTAGTAGTTTTTGTAGACTGGTTTACCTGTTTGCCACCCACGAATTGGCCATAGTTCCTCCCTAAACCGACGCTGATGGTCCATCCATCAAAGTGAGTGACTGTAAAGAAAAAATATATTTAATCAATCATCATGTATATTGGCAAACAGTAAGTCCAAGGACATTTTGCATATTGGAAAATGCAACGTAGTGGCCCCTGCAGTTGAAGTACAATTTGAATTAAACAAGGTAAAAAAAAGCAGAGTAGACTTGAGTTACATTTAGTGTGTAAAAGATTAAATAATAACAGAAGACATATGATTTATTTCATGCACAACAAACAAACAGCAATTGCTTTCATCAGAGCCAGACAGCCATTGATGTCCACTGCATGCCATCTTCTTCTCATTATTCATTACCTGTACTACTTTTTGTCCGCATCTTCTTCTGAAAGTGAGGGACTACAGGGCAGCCTCTCCTGTCAATTTCAGAAGTAACTGTCAGCAATCAGCAAGCATGTAGTCAGTAATTCCAGTCCCACTTGAGGGGACTTGTCTACGAAGACAAAGTTTCTTTATTCTGCCTAATTCAGCCATCTGCATGAGGGAAATGGATAGGGGGAGTCTGGAGGAGGAGGATAGAGGAGCATGATTGAGTTGTGAACTTGTGAACCTCAGGAATGCAGACTGCGGCACCTTCAAATCAATAAGGAAAGAAGATGAAGACAATGCTGCTGATGGACTTGTTGTGATTAGGTGATTAGAGTTTTGTTGTGCTAAAAGTTGCAAAACAAAGAAAGACACACAGGAATAAAAGTGAATAAGGACGAACAAAAAGGAAGTCATTTTCAGGCCTGGGTGTCAGGGAAGCATAGCTCGTCCTCAAACTCTATGAATTGAGATGGGAATAGGTCAGGTAACAGGGAAGAACTTCCGTCACCTAAGTCGGTGTCCTCTTCTTCCCGCGTGCATTCACGTATTTTGTAATCTGGTGGGATGAAGTGCTGATTCATCTTGATCAACCAGCAGCACTGAAAACACGTTCACAAGACACACTTGCGAGTTGGGCAAGACAAATATTTTAGAGCCAGGTTGGTGACCAGTGGCCATAGAGCGCTTTTCCTATACCAATACAGCAATGGGTTCTGATTAACGAAGACCTCTGTTGTGTCATCCAGATAGGCCTGAACTATCGACTGAAGGTTCTCCAGGGTTGCTCCACTTTGCATACCATCTGTGGCCTTTGCATCACTGGAACAAGCAAACCCTTGATGAGTTATCCAATCCGCTTCCGACAATATTATGGCTGGGTTAGGTCCAGGTGAGGATGATGATACGGTTGATGGTGTCGTTAACGGCTGTGAGGGAAAGTGACGCCCTTCGGCCACAGATTGAGAAGTGGAACTTGACGCCGGATGGCCTGCTGATTCAGTTGTACTTCTGCCGGCTCCTTCAATTTTCTACCCCTCTTTTTCTAACCGAGTGGTTGACACAGCTAGCCAATGTTTGTACTTTGAAACATCTATTTCATCAAAAGGAATGAATGCTTTGCTGACCAGTGCCTTTTTGTACCATGGATCCAGAATAGTGGCACAAATGTAATGTTGTTCTGTATGTATTTTTTTAAGCCTTTCATTGTTAACTAGGCAGCTTAATAACCTCTCCGCAAACTGATATGCGACTTGCTTTTCAGCATCATCTCAGAACGTTGAAGACACTGCCTTCAGTTGGCGCTCTAGCATGCGCAACAATGGGATAGCTTTGCCCAAAGAACAGTCCTCCCTGCTAACTTCACGCGTGAAGACCTCAAAAGGACGAAGCTTGTCTGTCAGGCTTGCAACTAGCTTCCATTCCTCCAACTCTAGCCTCATGTCTTTCACAGTAGAACCCAGTTTATAGACATACTCATTGATTACCCCCCAATGTTAAGACAGACGCTCAAGCATGTAAAAGGTAGAGTTCCAATGTGTTGCCACCTCCTGGATGAGTCCTTTGACTGGCAGTCTAAGTTCATGTTGAAGGCTCCTCAGCTCCTTCAGGGCCTTACAAGAATGGCTGAAATGTGTGCAGATTCTTCGGCAAGTGGTCAGTAACTTGTTGACTGTGGTTTTTTTTTTCAAGAAATCTTGTACAACAATGTTAATACTGTGCGCCAAACACGGCACTCCGAAAATAGTCATCTAGATGCATGGCCTTAACTATATTACTGCCATTATCCGTGGAAACATAACCAATCATACAATTTCTTGGTTCCAGCCATTCATAGACCTTCCTATCAAACTCCTCCAAAAGGTTAGGTGCAGGATGAGTTTTCTCCATGGCAAACATGGCTACTGTTGCTTGTTTCCGAGTAGCTTGAAAAACTGTGTCAACACCTGCTTTTAACTTGTCTTTAACCCCTGCAAAAGAGACCCAGTGTGCAGTGATGCACATGTAATCAAGGGCTTGGCAACTGATCCGCATGTCTGTTGTCAGGTGGATAGTGTGAACAGCACTCTTCCAAATAGCTGCGCCAATCACCTCCAGCACATCTTGATGTAGTGCTGGAACAGCAACTCTGGCAAAATAGGACCGGCTAGGAACTTTCCATTTAGGGCAGACTGTTGCCACAAATTCTAGAAAACCCACCCCTTCCACGAAAGAAAAAGGGAGAAGGTCCAGCGCTAGCATTTTTGCCAGCTTTGCGTTATACAGACGTGCCGTTGGGTGGTTGCGTTCAAATGGCGCATCCGACCAAAACATTCTGCTAATGGTGGTCTTGACCGTTTTACGTGATGATGATGATGATGCAGACTTCTTCAAACCAGTTAGCTCATTGATGTACTTTTTCGCATTGGTATCTCTCCCAGACTCTTAGTGTGCCTCAAACATGTTGCAGGGGTAGAGAGTGTGAGCGCTACCACTGCAGTGCTGCGGCCAGGGGTACTGGGTGTACCAGGAAAAATGTCTGTCACTTCTTCATCCCCCCCGCACAATAAGCCCCTTGTCATCATCATCAGATGCAATATCAATGGATACGTTTGGATTTGTTGTACTTTTGGCTCCCTGGATCTTCCTTAGGTGCGCATCCCTAACGATAGTGTGGTGTTTTTTCAGATGACCTATCTGGCCTCCGGTGCCATAGTTGGTACCAAGCTTACCCCGACTAACTACTTGTCTATAAATTGAACAAATTACCATGTTTTCCACCTTTTGGCTAACCCTAAAGAAGTCCCAAACTGGGGACTGGAGATGGTGCTACTTTCAGTTTCAATGGCAGATGAAGTGGAGGATGGGCTTGGCTGAATTTGGCTCTGTTGTTCACTTACAGCATCACTACTTGAGGTAATGAAGGTCGAGCTGGAGGGAGGTCCCTTCCGGCCCTTCTGACGAGAAAATATGGAAGCTGTAGGTCGTGTTGCTGTTGTAGTTAACTGCGTTGGTGGTGGTACCAGTGCCTCGCCGCCCACATCCCGCTCAACAGCCATTCGGGATAGGGTCAAAATGTCTGTCTGCTGCATGCCCGCTGGGGCTGGAGTGATGACTGTGATGACTGGGTCATTGTCAGAATGTTCATCAGCAGCAGAAGACACCACTTCTTGTTTGTTGTCATCACCCATAAGTGGAAGCCTTGCAGGAACCTTCATTTTAGGCTTAGCTACCTTTGTTGGCTCATTGCGTGCCTCCCCCTCAAGATCAAGATCATCAGAAGGATGGGTGCTTGAAGAAGAACTTGTAGTAGCCCTCATTGACCTTTTTCTTGCTGGGGATCTGGAAAACAATGGATCATCCTCAGGAGGAGGAGTTTTCTCGGATGATACCTCCGCTTGAATCTCCATTTCCTGATGTGCCCCTACTTCTGGAGGAATAGGCATTGTGGGCAGTTGTGCCGCTCCATGCGCCTCTAGTTGCGCCTCTAGTTGCGCCTCTCCTTGTGCATCTACTTGCGCCTCTCCTCGTGCATGTACTTGCGCCTCTCCTTGCGTCTCTCCTTCCACATGTACTTGCGCCTCTCCTGGGCATAATGGGTGAAAGCAGGGCAGGCTTGGTGCAGGCCAATGGCTCAAAGCACACTGCCTGGCTGCAAAATGGCCCCTTGTCCCCCAGCCACATGCCAGGCCCTGCCTGGACCAGGCCTCAAATTTCCCCCCACCCACATGGTCAGGCCCCAACAGCACCCACAAAAAGTCGAAAAACACACAAAAAACACCACAGTCCAATGCCATCCATGCCCTCAATGATGTTTAAATTCAAGAGGCCCCACAAAAAGCCTTGGTACATGCACCACTCACTACCCTGGGGCCTACTGGCTAGTAGGGCTGGACAGGCACCCCAAAATTTAAAAAAAATCCACATATAACAGTGCGCTAAAATTCCATGACATAAATGAGATTTAAGTTAAAAACAACTCACAGAAACAGTTGTATCATGCACCCATGACTAACCCTGGGCCTTCTGGATACTGTGGCTACCCACAATATATTTTTTTTTAAGTTGTGAAAAAGTTTTAAAATTTAGTTGCAGCAACTGCAATGCCCCAAACAAACAACACCAACGTACTTGTAAAATCTCAAATCCAAAATGATCGAAACTCCAAAGTCCAAAAAGTCCTCAAATACAAAAATCCAGCAGCAGCCACAAAAAGTAATCCTTCCAGCTCCATCTTCAAATCAAAAGTGAGCAGGACATGGACAAAGCACTGGGAGGAGCCTGCTGGACAGGAACAGGAAGTTGGAGACTCTGGGGCACTTCCTTCCTCTCACCCCCCCCCAAAAATGGACTCCTTGCACAAATAAGTGCAGCCAAATGTCAATCTGAGGAGTTATTCTGATCAAAATCATGATTTTCTGAAAGTTTATGCTGCCTGCGTTGGATTTCTTGTGCAGTATTGCATTTTTGCAAGTTCGGGAACGTGGGATGTTCAAATCTCCCGCCAGAAGTCAACTGCTCGCAGCATCTACGGCGATGCGTGATCGCGGGCCCTTATGACGTACTCGGGTTGTCAAACTCTCGCTGTGCAAGATGGCGGGCCGCGATGACGTAATCGCGGTCGAAAAACATTTGTGCGATCACGCAGCAAGATCCAAAATGGAGCAGCACACGCAAACCGGGAGAAAAACAACTCGGCAAATGCAGAATCATGGTACGTCAACGCCGCGCCCGCGATATTATTTTTTTCAAGCGCGACCAACCAAAAAAATTCACCAGCTTGCGAATTTGCAGATTTTGGGGAAAATGATTTGCAGACCACAAATTTGCCAAAAATCCGCAAATTCCACAAACGGAACAAATTTTGTGCTTACGCTTTTATGTCACCCCTAAGGTTGTCCCTAGGTATCCCATAGGTCAGGGTGCTGTTTACATAGAATGTAGGATATGCACTTTTAAGTCCTGATAGTAAAAACCTCCAAATAATCTTTCACAACTGTAAGGCCTATCTCTCGGACACAATAACATTAGGGATTTCCTATTACATTTATTAAGCTGCAGTTTTCAATTGGGAGCAGATGGCTTAGTCACGTTTGGTGGCTTTGAAATTGTAGTGCTACACTCTCTTTATTGGTAAAGAGGGATTTTTTTATTACAGTTATTTAAATGCCACTTTTAGAACGTTTACATTTTCTGCCCTTATTCCTGTTGTGCCTGTATCTTGTCTTAGGTCACATGACTGGAAGTAACTGACAGAATATGTAAAGTTCTCCCAGACAGTTAAGCAATAGAGGGATTAGGTGTGCCTGAATGGGCCATCTGCTGGGAAGATGGGGGGCAGAACAATTAGATAATACACTTTCTAGAAGCTTCCCCCAACTTCCAGTACCAGGGCACCAGGGTATGCAATGAGGACCTCAGACACCAATGCTTCAGTAAACCTCTGGACTTGTGGATACTCTTTCAGGAAGAACTGCTGTGCTACTGAAAGGACTGCCACTCTGCTGAACTGCTGATCTTCTGCTTCCTTTCTGAATTGCTGCCTTTCGTCTCTGATGCTATCTTGCCTGGGGACGAAGAACTAGACCTGCAAATTAATCTTGAAACAGGGTTGCCAAAGTTCCCTCCTGATTTGAACCTCAGTGACATGAAAGATACCCCAAAATCCTGCACCAGCACCTGGACAAAGCTGAAGTGAGTTCCTGACTCCTATGTGGTGCTCCTCGGGTCCTGGATCCTTTCGTTGGCTCAGAGAGCTGAATTTAAGCTTTTGGGTTGTTTGCAACCATCAATGGGCCACTTCTCACTGATCCCCAACTCTCACGCCATGACTCAATGTGAAGCTCCATTAGCCTGACCCTTCGCACTACAGCATTATCCGCTTATGGGGACTGCTAATGCAAAGATTCAGCAACTCCCATCTGTGACGCCTGGCCTGATCTTCTCACTATAGGCAGCCACCTATAATGCTCTCCCTGCCTCTTGAGCTCCCTTCCACCACAAATGGGACTCTTGCCACTAATGTGAAAGGGTGAAACTAAGCAGGCCTAACCTGGTTAACGTAGCTGACCTGTGTGACATCCTTGAACTTGTAACTTAAACCCGGTCCAGCACGACCAGATATCCATAGTTAGCTCTCTGTGCTTTTTGCCACTATATTCACTAAAGTGTATATAAATTCATAACTCAGCTTCCACTGATTGGATTTTTTTAGTGTAGTGTCAAATAATTTCTTAAGATTTACTCTATTTTTCTAAATTTGTTTGGGATTTTCTTGTGTTTTCACATTATTACTATCTTTGTGCTCCATGAATACATCATACTTTGCCTTTAAGTTAAGCCTTACTTTTTTTGTGCCAAGTGACCCAGGATTATGCACAGGTTAATTTAGTGACATTGTGTGGTAACCATACAAGGAACTGTGGCTGTTGCTTGACAAGGGCTCACACCCCAGTCAACCAACTACCCAGTTTTGCACAATGCCATCTGTAGGAAAACACATATGCTTTCGTGCACAACACTTGTTTCCCATTTTTCTAATAAAAACTAAATGTTGATATATTTTGGCTATTTTGTCAGTTCCGTTTACTCCAATGAAATCTACAACTCTGGGATGTCTTTAGAATGCCCAAGACATTGGGCAAAAATTATGCACATTTAAATATGATACTTCTTGTGGAAAAAAGTTATGAAGGCCTAAGAGTAAAGTGCACCGGTATGTCAAAAAAGAGCTCAGGGCTGGAAGGGGACAAGCATCAGCAACTAAGGCGTTAAACAAATACCCTGATACAGCTTCAAAGAGTCAGAGAGCTTCACCGAAAATAGCAAATGTTAATACTGGTGCTGAGGCTGTATAAACAATCTTTCTTTCACTTTCATTCAATATAATGGGGACACAATCCTTATTCTTATGCATGTGTGCCAAAAAAGAATCTGAGCATAAACCAAAAAGCAGGGGTGAAAGGGACGCTGTTCCTTTATTTATATAACAAGAAGGAGGGACAAGGAGCCCATCAAGGTCCAGCATTCATGCTCCGTTATTTAAGTTTACAGGGGTATGCCATTCCTAGTAAGTACTGATTTTTCTGCTTAGATAAGTTAAGTTCCACAGGGTGTGCCGAGAGCATTACTCTGTAGGAACAAATGCACTCACACACCTAGATAGGTGTCATGCTTCATCATTTGGCTTTTGCCCCACGTCGGGCCAGCACTGCAATGCCAACGGACACCCTCAATAGGAGTTCTTTTTTGGAGATCTTTTTATAAGCAGAATGTTGACGTGTAGGTGTGTGGGTAAAATAGTAGATTGGTGTATTTTAAGTAAATATATGAAAGAGTGGGATACAAATAGGCAGGGGTACTCTACAAAAATAGTTTAATGATTGAATACTACTGCCTATGTTAAAATATGTGGTGCCAGCTACTAAAAGTGATTATGTAAGGTAGCTGAAGCTCGACACGTTTCAAGCCTAATTTAGCCATTGGATAATCTAGCGGCTTTTCTTAAGGACCATAAAAACCTAATCTGCACAGTGACAAGCGTTTCAATATATGAGTTCATTTGTGTTACTCACAGCCACTTATACTCATCTATGCATCAATATTAGTAAATCAATTTTTGAGAAAACCTTTAGTGCAGGCAGAATTATGACATCATCAATTTCACTTTTATCAAAGAATGGAAGGCGCCAACCCCCTCGGGGAATGGCGTCGTTAGTGGCAGCCAAAGGGCCGACCCGGAGCCGGATCACTTCCGGGTTACGTGACCCAGAAGTGAGCGCCGCGCCAGGACCAATGGGAACAAAGGTCGAGGTACGCCCCAGAAGTGTTAGTAGGGCGCGAGGCTTAAAAGCCCGCGACCAGCCTAGAGGCCCCCTAAGTCGAGTTCAACCCTGTGATTCTGGACAGGAGAGGCAAAAGAGCGAAGCAGACCCCAGAAAAGCTTAGAAGCTCGGCAAGAGGCAAGCGGTCTAGGCCGACGGATTCACGACCGGTATCACCAGGTGAGGAGGAGGTGCCAGAGACAATTGATTCGAACTCAGGCGCAGATAATGACCCAGATGACGCCGATGGGCAGTATGATGCAACTAGGCCTACGCAGATAGGAGGGTTCCCCGTCACTTCTGGGGGGGGGTCCGGTCCGCACGGTATGTTACCGCCAGTAGTGGCACAGCCGGGTAGCGGAGTGTCGCAAGTTTGGGTTCAGCCCGGGGGGGTCGCCCAGTTACCAGGGATGCAATTATATGGGTCGCATGGTCAAGCGATAGGTAGCAGCCCTGTAAGCTCAATGTTTCCTGCCTACACGGCTCACGGGTCCCCCTTAGCGATGACTGCTTTCTCTAATCTAGGGGGTCCAAGTCAGGGCTCAATGGCGAATGCCGTAGTTGATGTGGCGGGTCCCTCTAATGGCCAGATGCATGGGGGGTTGGGGGGGCAACCAGCTGGTTCCCCGTTATTAGCATTCAGCCCGTTAATGTTCGGTTCGTCCTCAATGACCTTATCGCCATCCGCGGGGATCACTTGGCATGTGCCAGCAGATATGAAGGACAGGATACTCAGAGGCGAATACATAGAAGTGTTCGACCTTATCAATGCAGGGGTGGCGGCCGGAAAACCCAAGGGCGGGAAATAGGGAGATTACAATCAGAAGAAATCGTGGGTAGAATGGTCCATGAAGAATTGGATCACGGGATTTGCAATATATGCCGCTGTTATGCTTGAGAAATATCCGGTTTTAGGCCCACAAATGATGAGCTATATATCCTTAATACATGGAGCGGCAACAGAGTTTCCAGGCCAGGGGTGGCTGAAATACGATAAAATGTTCAGACAGATGAAGGCAGTTCACCCGGGTATAGCATGGGACCAGCGGGAGATTAATTTATGGCATACAGTCTTCTATTCCACCCCTTCAACGCCTACCCCGGTCCCCTCAACTCAGAACCAGTCCTTTCGGACTGACAAAGGGGTCGGTGAGAAAAAACAGGCCTGCTGGCAGTTTAATAGAAATGAGTGTACCAGGGGGGTCTCGTGTAAATTCAAACACTGCTGTTCCTACTGCGGGGGTACCTCTCATCCCGAGATTAGGTGTTTTAAGAAAGCTGGTAACCCCAAAGAACAGGCCAGCCACAGTGTCCCAAAAGGAAAGCCAACTAAGACTCCCGACAAAGCTACCAACTCCAATTAAACGGCATGTCCTGACACACCTCCTCAGTAAGTACGATAATCTTGAGGAGGCTCAATTCCTACTGCAGGGTTTTACAATTGGCTTCCGTATCCCGTCTTCAGCCCCCCCTTCCAATGTCCCACCTCGTAATCAGAGCTCAGTGTTGCGAAATATGGAGGCAGCTCGAGAGAAGATCATGAAGGAGGTAGCATTGGGGCGGGTCGGGGGCCCTTTTACAGAACCACCTACCCATATTCTGGTGTGCTCCCCATTGGGTCTAGTTCCGAAAAAGGAGGAAGGTAAATTCCGTCTGATCCATAATCTATCAAGTCCCCCAGGGCTTTCGGTCAACGATAAGTTAGACCCGGATCTGTGCTCGGTGAAGTATACCAAATTTGACACGGCGATTGAGAAATTGCAGGCATTTGGGGAAGGAGCCTTAATGGCTAAAGCTGATATTGAATCAGCCTTTAGGTTACTGCCCGTTCACCCGGACGATACCAGGTTCTTGGGCTTCACATTTGACGGTAACTATTTTTTGGATTTGTGCATGCCCATGGGGTGTTCTATTGCCTGTGCAGTTTTCGAGACTTTCGCAAGGTTCCTAGAATGGGCGGTCGAGCAGTTTCTGGCCTCGGACAACTCACATTCTGTAGTCCACTACCTGGACGATTTTCTGTTCATGGGTCCCGAGGGTTCCCAGTCGTGCAGGAAGGCCCTGCTGGGCTTCCAGCGCTTGGCTGAGGCGCTCGGAGTACCTTTGGCGGCGGAAAAAACCGAAGGCCCGACCACGTGTTTGACCTTCCTGGGCATAGAGATTGATACAACGGCAGGGGTGTGCAGGCTGCCAAAAGTCAAGGTCGATGCCTTTAGGGCCGCTATTGATGGCTGCCTGGGGGCAAGGAAGGTAACCTTACATCAGCTACAAGTTCTCTTGGGTCAACTGAACTTTGCTCTGCGGGTCATTCCTATGGGCAGGGCCTTCTCCAGGAGTATAGCGAGGGCAATGTCTGGGCTGCGGGCCAAACACCACAGGGTGAGGCTTTCAGCCGAAGTTAGAGAGGATCTTCTGATTTGGAGAAGTTTTTTGAGGGATTTCAATGGCACGGTGTTGTGGCGAGCAGCCTGTTCTTCTAATACGGATCTTGAGCTTTTCACCGATGCCGCAGGTAGTATTGGCTTCGGAGCTATATTCCGTCAAAAATGGTGTATGCAGTGCTGGCCAGATGACTGGATCGAGCGAGGCCTGACTACTAACATTTCCTTTCTTGAACTTTTCCCCATAGTGGTAGCTTTGCACTTGTGGGGAGATCTGCTGGCAAACAAGAGTATAGTATTCTGGTCGGACAACATGTCTGTAGTCATGGTGATTAATAGCCAGAGGGCTACCTGTACTTGGGTACTCAGGTTGTTGAAAGAATTGGTTTTGCAGTGCCTGAGCCATAATGTCCAATTCACTGCTAAACATGTTCCAGGTGTAGAAAACAAAGCGGCTGATGCATTGTCTCGTTTTAAGTTAACAGAGTTCCGGGAGCATTGGCCCCAGGCGGAGACGTCAATGTCAGCCTTCCCAGCGGAGCTATGGAAGTTTGGTGCCCCACAGCCGCCGAGTTGATATCTGCATCCTTGGCCCCAAGGACTAAGAGTATGTATCAGAGGTCATGGGATTCGTATATGGCATACCTGAGGGGTGTGGGTGTAGCGGACATCTTTGCCCCCCAGAGTGTATTAGGCTTTATTGTACAGCAGAAAGAGCAAGAGAAGTCGGTAGCATTCATGAAAAGACAGTTGTCGGCGTTAGCATTTTATGCGGGTCTACGGGGGGTGTCTGATCCGACAAAAGATCAGAGAGTTAGAAGAGCAATGAGAGGTTGGGAGCGCCTGGCGCCCGGGGAGAAAGATTCTAGGAGGCCGATAGACGTAGAAAAATTGATTAAAATCTTAGGAGCTCTGCCGTTTGTTTGTTTCTCCCAGTATGAGACGCAACTGTTCCGGGTGGCCTATACCTTAGCCTTTTGTGGGGCGCTGCGAATTTCAGAATTACTTCCGGCGTCCAAATCGGATAGGGAAGGGGGTCTGAAGTGCTCGGATATAATCGAGTCCAAAGGTGTCCTGCGGCTGAGGGTGCGGAGATCGAAAACGGATCCGCTGGGTAAAGGTACCTGGTTACAATTGGGTAGAGTAGAGGGTGAGCCCTTCTGTCCGGTCAACTTGCTGAGGGTATTCCTCCAAGCCAGGCCCCAGGGAGCCGACGATAGACTCTTGATTCATGAGAGTGGGTTACCCCTTACCAGGTTCCAGTTCACTCGAGTAGTAAAAATGACCCTGGCACGGATCGGAGTTGATCCGGCCGATTTTACATCACATTCATTTAGAATTGGAGCAGCGACAACGGCTGCTGGCTTAGGCCTACCCGTACAGGTAATCAAGAGGTTGGGTCGCTGGAAATCAGCTTGTTACGAACGTTATATCCGCCCGCAATTAGTCTGACATATCTTTAGCTTTCGTCCCCTTTGTGAGAATCGGCTGACTGTATCTCTTCACATTTACTCTTCATATTTACTTTAGGTACCTCCCCTAAGAGAACCCAAATCTGTTGGTGTGGCCACTCCTTCATTCGCAGGGCCGGGGCGCACTTCGAAAAGACGCTCAGGGACAGGGTGACCATGATGCGAGGTTGTGACCATCATTGGGTGGGGATAGGCGGGCAGCGCCTGGCGGACGTCCCGAGGGATGTAAAAGCGGCTTTGGCCAGAGGCATGCCCTTGCCAGATGTATTCGTGTTGCACTGCGGAGGCAACGACATGATTCCGGGCGGAAGGAGAGAAGTGAAGGAGTCCCTGTTCTCTACCCTAGCAGCAATCAAAAACATTTTCCCTGAAGCTATAGTACTATGGTCGGAAGTCATCCCGAGACTCGTGTGGGCTCGGGGCGCACCCATGAAAGCAATAAACAGATCTGTTAAAAGGCTGAACCAGTCGGTGGCGGAAATCCTGCAGAAATCTAGTATTAAAGCGATTCGTCACAAATTAATACAGGCAGACAGGCCGGAGCTATACGCAGAGGACGGAGTCCACCTGTCGGAGGCGGGTATGGAGATATTCATAGAAACAGTCCTAGGGGCTGTCTCCGAAGCTCTTGAGTGCAGGGGGGGGAGGTCGTGTCCGCCAGTAAGCTCCTCGTCCTGTGGCGGGGTTACGGACAAGAATACCACGGGAACTTCTTGTCTAGAGACAGTTAACTCTGAACAGGTTTGCTAAATCAGTATGGACTCTGGGCTGGCGGGAGAGTTGGGGCCGACCTGCTGGTGGCCTTGGCTTTTCAGCCCTACCCCGGAGGCCTTCTGGTTGCCCAAGTGAGCGCCGCGCCAGGACCAATGGGAACAAAGGTCGAGGTACGCCCCGGAAGTGTTAGTAGGGCGCGAGGCTTAAAAGCCCGCGACCAGCCTAGAGGCCCCCTCTTTGTCCGCTGATCGCCCAGGAGTCGGACGTCTCCAAGAGAAGACACCCACCCACCCATCCCTATTAATAAGGATTCAGTTAGGGCAGTAGCGGGGTTACGGACAAGAATACCATGGGAACTTCTTGTCTAGAGACAGTTAACTCTGAACAGGTTTGCTAAATCAGTATGGACTCTGGGCTGGCGGGAGAGTTGGGGCGGACCTGCTGGTGGCCTTGGCTTTTCAGCCCTACCCCGGAGGCCTCTGGTTGCCAAAGTGGGTTTTGGATCCTTAAACTTCTTTGCAAATACAGAAATCAATGTCTCCTTTCACGAATATAGGCAGTGCATCAGAGCCTTCATTAATGCTACTGAACATCTCTAAGAACCGCAGGGAGGGCTCATTGTAAAATACATTGCAAAATTCTAACGGTATCAGATTAATGGCAGTCGCTTTAACAATGGATAATCATTAACGCTAGAAAGAAGAAAGTTCCTGTGGACATTTGGCAGTAAAAGAAATCCACTAAAGACTGCATACTGTTAACTACAATCATTGTTATCTCAGGACGTCTGTTTTAGAATGGGCTTATTCCTAAAGCCTGCTGTTACACTCCGTAATTCCCTAATGTATTATTGTGATATATTTATTTTTTTATGTATTTTTATCAGTATATTGTGGTTTTAACCCTAAGCTGTATAATTTGTTTTATTGTTTATTAATTCGTATGTGCTTTCATGGTCAATTGTCTTGGCCGAAATAAATATTATTCATTCATCTAACTAAAGACGTTGACTTTCGCAGCAGAGTCAAATCTGTTAGCATTATATTTTACCAAATTAAAGAGGTTTTCTCAAGAACTGAAGGTGGCCAGGAAGGTAAATTTACAGCTATTTAAAGTAAATTGGAGGGTTTAAAAACTGCCTGCAGAGAAACAATCTCCACTTTCTTGGCATCACGGACAAAGGGCGGGAAGAGGGGGAGGATGCCCACCTATATGTCTTTCTACTTTTCCAGAAAGCACTCACTTGGCTTTCAAATTGCAATATGCATTTTCATATCCAAAAGAGACTTCAATATCCATTCGAAAAGTCAATGGATTCACAATCATGTGCCATTTTTGTTACTTATTGCATCTTCTCACTGAGAGAGTGTTTACCAACTTGCTCCGCCTCACAAATCAATGTATGTAGCCTTATCTCCTTCTATGGTCATGCTGACATTTTGCGTACCATGGTAGAGAGATAATGGAGAATTAGACAGATGATTTCCCCTCTGCAGACATTGGGCTCACCTACATTTCTACGCAAACCTGGCAAATAAAAAGTGCTTTTTCACCTCTGAATTGAAAGCACAATAACACAGAGAAGCTGATTCAGAAAAGCATGCATGCTTCTTGGAAGTAGTACTAGAAGAGTACTCTTTTGAGTACCCTTAAGTACTTTTGTGACTCCCTCTTGAAATTCTAACTCCATATTATTAAAAGGTATAGAGTACACCGACCTTCCTATTTGTACTAATTGTAAATACATATTCCCATTTTATTCATATTATGGGTACTAAGGGATCAATTCCCAAAGGCATGCAAGAGAACAAAAGATATGAATATTACCTAAATATTTCCATTTGAGATGTTTTAGACCAAAGACAAATACTCCTTAAAAATAGAGCACTACAGGACTAATACTATACATACTCCAACCTACCTAGACTTTTGAAGCTAGACTCTTGGAGGGTGGTAAGGCATCTGATGGCGAGTACAAGTTATCCATTTTTTGATCGATTTCTTTGGGTTTCTACAGCATCCTTTGTGTGGCAAATTATAAAAGAAATACCATGTAATTGTGATAATACACATTCCAAATTGCAGTCGTTTTGAAACGCCTTCTACGTACACGACAGGTGTTTTTTTCCGGTTGACATGCATAAGCATGACCTGCACAATGCTTAGGCAATTAAGGTTTTCTGACATTAGAACGCATGTCCTCGGAACAGTACATTATGTTTCAGAAGCCCACGGGTAGCCTGTACACGGACACGTAATTCTCTGTAATCAATATCCATTCAGTTTAGACGCATGGTAGGCGCTTGTCCAAAGCCCTGATTGCGCGAGATGCAGGCAGCATATGTGGAAGCTTTTGTTTCGGTGCTGCTCCGGTCTCAGCAGGTTGTGTTTTACTTTCATTATTGAAAGCTTTATTCATGCGGTTCCTGTGATTGGAAACATAATATAAAGGTCGGGAGTGCTTCAGAATGAAGGTTGGAGGAGGGAAGAGGTTATCCTACAGATTCACAAATCCTGTATTTTTATAGTACATTATTCTTTGTGTTTCTTTTTTGTTGTTGTTGTTTATTAGGCGTTATCATTCTATTCTGAGCTGTCCCCATATGACGGAACTGTCTGAGGCGGAAGGAAATAAAAATTCGAGTTGTGAAAGAAGCGAGCTATTACTTCCATTTACTAACACGCCTGAAAATTCTAGTGTGAGAAACTGGAATAATCATTTCTGAAAATGAGGATATTTCTCAAAAATGGAAAAAATAATTGTAGGTGGTAGAAAAAAATCATACAGCTTTATTTACAGATATTTTGCTGAGTAGGGATGGTTTGTAGAATTCCAGGAGTACATCGGGTGTACTCCTAGGTACTCCTGAGAATCCATACAAAGCAAAATCTCTGTGAACGGGGGCCGTAGCATTTGATATTTGGGTTATGCTGCACTTGTAGCTCGCGCTGTGTGTGAGTGGTAGGTAGCTCAACAATAGGCATTGAGTGTAGACTCTATCAGCCTGATTTATCAAAGGTAATTGCGCTCGCAAAGGGCCAGATTCTGAGAATCTGGCCCTTTGCGAGTGCGATTTTTGCATTTGGGATTCATCATCCAAAATGCAAAAATCGGTAATAGCGAATTCGCAAATTTGCGAGGAATTACATTTAAGGAATCTCTATTTGATATTCCTTAAATGGAATTCATCATCCATTTTCAAATTGCGAAATCGCAATTTCGGGCCGCTATTTACCACGAGGTCAAACCTCGTGGTAAATAGCGAAAACTCAGAAAAATGCTTTAAAAAGCATTTTTCTGAGTTGCATGTTGCACACACACATGTCCTTTGGACATGTGTGTGCGCAACACCTGTTTAAATTAGCATTTAAGGGGTGCTACAGGGTGTCCTCTGGACACCCCTGGCACCCTTTAAATCGCTATCTTATTTGCGATTATCTAATTGCTAATCGCAAATAAGGAATACTCCCCATTCATTCCTATGGGCCTTTTGGCCCATAGGAATGAATGGGGAGTTATTCCTTATTTGCGATTAGCAATTTGCTATTCGCAAATAAGGAATAAGTAGGAATCACATTTTTTTGGGATATTCCTACCTGAATCCCGTTTTGCGAGCCTGTAATAGCGATTCCTTATGAATCGCTAGTAGAGACTCGCAAAACGGGTCTTTCATGAATCGGGCTGTATGTAATTAGTTGCACACCTACGTTGATTTGGGAAAATGTATCTGATTTTTCATCATTTTATGTGACTTTAGTGTCAGGCCCTCAGTATGTAAATGATGTGTTTGTGCCTCTTACTGCGGAGCGTTGGTAGCATGTGGAAATTGTATACTGAGCACACAAATGATGGGACATATTTATGAGATGGTTTGCATCACTCTTGCACCATGCAACATGGTCCAAGAGTGACGCAAACTTTACATGTGATTTATGAAGCCACGTAAGGCCACTTTGTGTAGCTCTGAGTGTCTACAAAAGTCTGGAGTAAGTTCAAATCATTGCTTTGCCTCACTCTGCCCTGAGAAAGCATTCCATGAGCGTTGCATGGGTGTTCCCATGCAACTCCCATAGTTTTTGATGCATTCCCAGATTTGCCAGAACTGGTAGATCTGGAAATGTGCCAAGAAGATATGCTTTCTCAGGTGAGGCATCACGAGAAAAAATATCTAAATGTTTTCTCATTGCTTTCTCTTTCTATGTTTTTTTGCACTCTGTATGTTTTGTGGAGCTACACACATACATAGATATCCCCCATAAACACAGGTCTATTCCTAATGTTTGTGATGCTTGATGCTCTATCACTTACTGGTAATCTTCATTACTCCTGGTCCCATTGTGTTTGTTCCATTCATTACTACCCTACCTCCCTCCCGACCATCCTGGCCTTCTTCTATGACTTGATAGTTCAGAGAGATGGCTGGGTTAAGAACTTTTATGTACTCCTTGTAGGAAGGGTTGGGATAGGGCCAGTATTAATTAGTTCTTTTTTTCTGTTAGTGAGATAGGATGATCTCACTTGTTTATGACTGGGATGAGGGCAGGAGGGGCCGGGGGGGTAATTGTGCTGGTGTTTGAAAAGCGTCTGTAGTGGGATTGGTATTATTGGATATTTGTGCTTTGGTTATGTTATGCTTACATTTAATGTATTTTTAATGTGTTGGGATTTCATTTGCGTGGGAACATTTGCAGGGTTGGGGTTTTTGTAAAGTTTTGCTCGATTATAAAAAAAACCTTTGTTGGGCTCAAATGTGTGCTTTTAATTTAGCATTGTGTGACTGGGGTTAAGATATTTTACTATGTCCTTTGGCCTGCATTCTAGTGTGAGAGGAAAAAGTATGTATCTGTGTATGTGTGTGGGCATGTGCACAGAGGGGCATATTTAATAAAAAGCCATACAGTGCAGCAAGTCACTGCGATGCGTCACACAGGAAAGGGCAGGAATGTGCCATATTTAAAATAATTGAGCACATTTCTTTTTTTCCCCGGAGCTGGTGCACAATGTGCTTCCCAGTGCCAACCTAGGCACCCTTGTACCACGGTTTAAGGGTACTTGCGTTGTCAGGTGGTTTGTTTTTGCGCAATAGGGACACCTGCCTGCACACAAAAACATCCCCTGAGGCATTTTCTTCTTTCTATGTGTTCTGCATAATGCTGGGAATACTTCAGAAACCATGGGTGCAGGAACGGCTTTAGGGCGGTTCGACTGGTGCGGCAGCACTGGGCACTGGCCTGGAAGAGGGTGCTGACCTCAGGGGTCCCATGTGCATATCAATAACCTACAATTTAAAAGCCTTTGCTGCAGAGTTTCTTATACGTTCCATTTGCAGGCAGCAATGACAATGTCATGATAGCTTTTGTTATTAATGCTCCAGCTAGAGAGAGATCGAAGTTCGTCTAGTGGCACATCTGACTTTTCATAAAGCTACGCAGAGGTAATATGACTGCTGCAAAGAGCAGCTCCGTACATTATTTGGATAGCTCAGTGGATTAGTAAAGCTAGCCTTTACCAGCAATTTAAAACAAATTAAATTTATTTCAGAGGGGGGGATAAGGATAAATGAGGTGCCCTTTTGCCCGAGTGATAGTGAAGGATTCCGAGGGGGCGGTCATATGAGGTGGGGGTGGTCCGAAAAAGGATTCTTTCACTGGGCACCACCAGTGCTAAAGCTCACCCTGCATAGGTGGCTGCATTGGAACAGCCCCGCTCCACCAATGGAACGCCTTCCCAGAGTAGAGTTTTGCAATGCAATGTTTTATGTGCGGTTGCAGTACTCTGGATTTATCAAACCACACAAGGTGGCCTTGCATTGATAAATCACATTTAAATGTTGCATCCCGTTGTATGGTGTAAAAGTGGCGCAGCGCTATTTAATATATTTCCCAGAGTGATTTCATTTTCGCTAGCATTTTTGTGTGACTATTTTTCTAGTCAAGGGATTCTTCCAAGCAGCCTTCTTTAAGGTACAATAAGGTATAATACAGTGATTCTGTTCCATTGTGTTAGAAATGGGGGTCTCTAGTTGGAAGAGGTAGGTACCTTTGACCAAATAGGGACCCTTGCTTCTAGTCAGGGTTAGGGGCTGCACTTCTAAAATAACGCCTGCTCACCTCCTTGGTAGCTTGGCATGAGCCGACAGGCTTATCTTAGAGGCAGTGTGTAAAGCATTTGTGAATACATACAGTAACACAGTGAAAACACTACAAATGGACACCACACTAGTTTAGAAAAATAAGTAATCAAGACCAAACAACAAAAATCCACAATACTGTAATCAAAACTAGATTTTAAAAATAGTAGACATAGCTCAGTTCAATGTCATTGGTAAATTCGACACTTTATTCTCAAAGAACCTTGGACGTGCCAAGCAATACAAACAAAAGGGTCTCAGGGAAGGTGATGCATCGGTTCCTTGCTTCGGGGGAGATGATGCGTCCATTCCTTACCAAAGAGGAGGTGATGTGTTGGTTTCTTAATGTGTTCCGGTTACGATGCGACAAGATGGTGCCTCAATGCAGTGCGACTATCCAGTGCGATGCAACAAAATGGCGTCTTGATGCGATGCGACAAGGGTGGATGTAATGTGTGCACGCCCGACCACAGTGCTGCAAACCCGTTAACTTCTGAGCCACGACAGGCCCTGCGACATGCTTCTCCGGTGATGCGGTGGCGACACGCTTCTCTGGTGACGTTACAGGCTTCGTCGATGATGCAGGAGCGAACAGCTGCACCGGTGATGCGATGGCAACTGCTGCGGCAGCAACATGCTTCTCCTAGTTGCGTCGTGCTTCCAGCTCCCAGTGACTCGCAGTCTTCTCAGAGGGTCCAAAGAACAGTAGGCACCGCTCTGCAGGCAGAATTCTACAGCAAGGGAATTCAGGCGAGCTGGTAATGAAGTCTTGTATCCCTGAGACTTCAGGTGGAGGCAAGCACAGTTTGAGCCCTTGGAGATTCTTCTTCAATAATGCAAACATAATCACAAAGTTCCTTTTCTCCTTTCCTTGGCAATGAAGTAACCACTGCAGGTCAACCCCAACAGCACAGCAGAGGGGCAGTCTCCTCCTTCAGCTTCCTTGGGTCTTCTACTTGTCAAAGGGTTGTCTTGATTCCCACATGTGATCTAAAGTTCTGGGGTGTGGGCCCCCTTTTTATACACACACATCCTTTGTCTCTGAAGGCAGAGAGTTTATGTACCTAGTCCATACCAGTTCTGGGTGCCTTCTGCCAGTGAACAACTACTCCCTTTGTCAGTGTGGGCCAGGGTCATCAGCCGCAGCACAGGAGGTGGAGCCAGCATTGTGGAATGCAGGCACAACCCTATTCCGGCCAAGGTGCTAATTCTATCACCACTCCTCATGCAGATAGGTCTATTCAGCCTTGTGCTGACTCACCCTGTCTCCTGAAGCCACCCCTGCCTCTGTCACTCACAAATCAAACATGGAATACATAACCTAGCAGAGGCAGGCTTGGATGGTTAGGCAAGAAAATACCTACTTTCTAAAAGTGGTATTTTCAAACACAGAATGTTAAAACCAACTTCACTAAAATATGTATTTTATCATTCTGAGTTCAGGCATACTAAACTGGAATTTCTACCTAGTTCCCTGAGTCAGTTATGATTATAAGATGTTGTATTCAAACTGCCCATACTGGACTAAGGGAACAGGTAGCCTTGCAATAGTGAAAAACGAAATTGGCTGTAATTCACTATCAAGACATGCCACACGGCATGTCCTACCTTTTACATACAATGCACTATGCCCATGGGGGTACCTTTGGCCTACCTTAGGAGTGACTAATAGGTAGAAAAGGAAGGTTTGGGGACTGGCAAGTATGTGCACTTGTCAAGTCGACATGGCAGCCCCAGGCTGCACACAGACTCTGCAATTGCAGGCCTGATTCACATTTTACAAGCTGCTTCTGTGGGTGGCACAACCAATGCTGCAAGCCCACCAGCACCATTTGATTTACAGGCCATGGGCACACATGGTGCACTGTACTAGGGTCTGACAAGTAAATCAAATAAGCCAATCATGGAGTCGCTAATCCATTACAATAATTTACAGGGATAGCATATGCATTTTAGCACTGATCAGCAGTGGTAAAGTGCGCAGAGTCATAAAACAGCCAACAGCAGGTCAGAAAAAATACAGGAGGAAGGCAAAAAGTTCAGGGATGACCCTGCAAAAAGGCCCAAGCCCAACACACTGGCTCAGCACAGAGTGGAGAACCTCATCCCTTTTGTTTGCAGTGTCTAAAGCGCAGACGTGTAGGTCTTAGTTTTTCCAAGTTAGAGCAAGATCTGCAGACAAAAAAGCTCAGAAACAGAGATACAATCACAGTCCACTGTTTCCAAGCATTACACTATTTTGTTCATAAACTAAATTAGAGAAATTTGAAGTTAAATGTAAGAGATTGAGATACTAAAAATCCAGACAGATGGGCGTTTAGCTCAGCATCATCGGAGCAACTTTTCTCCCCGACGAGTCAACACGCTCTCAGGTATTCATTTTACGGAAATGCATTTTCCCAGCACTTGATCAAGAAGCCAGAAGTGCAACATAGATTGGCAAATCATATAATATACTTTTCATAATTGCTTTTTCTGAGGTACATCTTCAACCTGCCTCAATGAACCAGTTGTATCAGTTCACCAAAATCAAAGGAGCAGCTGAAGCGACCTCACATGACGCTTATTCCTGACAACATGACATAGAACTGCATTTCAAGTCCTTAAGCCATTACAGAGATAGCATTGGACTTTATTTTAAATAACCTATTTTGAAAAGTAAATCCAAAACATATTTATAAATCAAAATTTATAGCAGTAAAAACAGCTAGCTACTAAACCTAGCAATGTATAATAGCACACTGACTTAGATAAGACCATTCATCTGACTGGATAATAGTGCTGAAAAAAATGTTGACCTCCTACGCCAATATTTGTATTCCTTTTGTTGATCTTAGAGAGGCCTGTCATATCACCCCCTTCTGTGGATGCACTTTGGAAACATCTTTGATTTTGAGGTAGTTGCCATGGTGTGTCAATGCGGGATTAGACTGGATACAGGATGTAGCTGGAAGGGGGGAATAAGCCTGTTAAAGAGCAGCAGGGTTCCGGGGTAAGGGACAGCAGTCTTTCAGTTAATTTAATTTTGGTTACCACTACCCTTATAGCCCTCTGTGACATTCCAGCAATGGATGTTGCTGGCAGGGATGTAGTTAGTGTCTGTGCCTGCGACTTTTCATGGCAGGCCCGTTTCCCCATAATTGCTTAGCTTGTATCAAGGCACCCAGTGGGACCCCCTCAAAAATTGTGCAAAGAAAGCAGTTGGGGAAAAAAAAGAAAAAGAGAAAATGGAGTAAGAAGGATAGACAAGGCAAGAGAGGCAAGTTTGTACCACTGACCGGAGTCTTCATACCAGTGCAAGGTCCCAGGCCGGCCCCCATGATGTTTTCAGATAAAACGGGACGTGGCCCAGCCCAGTCCTGTCCGGCCGAGAGCAGTCAGTGTACTAATAAGCGCCTCCAGGTGCTAAGACCAGCGCTGGTGGCTTCCTGCGACAAAAAACTGGGGGACCTAGACTACCCCCACCGGCAACCAGCTTCTAACTCCGATGGTAATCAGGCTCCTAGCGTAGCACACCCCCAGTCAGTGCCAACAAGATCACACCACAGGCGGTCCATACATCTGTTGGGGTGTAGCTGGTGGGTCATATAGGACCAGGAGAGTATGACAGCTCCTCTAACTAACACCAGGCAGTGTGATACTCAGCAGTCCCCTCAAACAATAAATCTCACCTCCTACAGTAGGGTCAAATCAAAGTCATGTACTCAGAGGAGCCAGAAATGTCCCAACAGCCACTGGAGAGTCCCGTTGGGCTCTGACAATTCTCTCCCGCTCTGAACGGCCCTCGAGGTATCACCACTCTGAACCCGTGCCTCACATGGGCTGGCGCCAACACCTCCCTTACTGAAGCAGGGGTCCAGTGGTCAGACCCCTGCCGCTCCGCCTCTCTCAGTCTCTTGCACGCTCCGAGCCACCATGCAGATTCCGCATGCAGCATCCCACCTGTTGTTCTTTCCATTCGATTTTGCCCCGTTGGCTGATGGAAGTGCTGGTTTCCCTCCCAGTCCCTGCCGTGGAGAATCTATCTCGACGTGCAAAAAGCACCGGAGATCCCACAGCATTTCAGGAGTATTTATAGATCCGTGGTGTAAATATACTTTATTAGATTTTTGTGCCAAGAATAGGCACCGTATCAGGTAAGACAGATTCATCCCTGCTGTTTGGGAAGGAGAGAAAAGGACAAAGTTAATAACACATTTGGAGAGATTGAAAACGACGAGTGTTTGAATAGGTTGAGATTATAATTGGCTGCTAAATCTGCTTTCTAGTAGCCACGCACCCATCAGATATCTGCGAAAACTTAGAGTAAATGACATTGGATTGTCCGAGTAAAATCTTATTTCTAGAGGAAGAAAGCAAGCTCCAGAAGTTAAGCATTCCTTGCTGACATCAGCATTGAACTGCAGTCCACAAGTTCAATTCCCTGACAAGGTCATCATAGTGGTTCATCCATCTAAGATCAGTAACTTGAGTATATTTACTCTAGGCAACAATTCAATTCAAATATCTGTATTCGAATGTAAACCTTACAATCATAAAAGCACAATTCATAAACATACAGTTAAATAAAAACAATCCAGCTAATACAATTATGAGACAAGTATATCTTTAGACAATATGAGAGACAGAAGCAGCAGGCAGAATAAACACTTTTTAAAAATATGTAAATAAATAAATAATTACAGTGCAATAAAAAGGATAAAAATACCTATCGGCATTAGCAGCATAATTATCCCTCCATACTTTTCCTGAAAGTAATTGCTAGTTTCAGAAAACTACAAATAAAGTGCAGTCGGATTTCAAAAGTTGAATGTAATAAAGTGCTGGTTTTATCTGTGCAAAATTCAGTTTTTTTAGGCAAGGTTTTAAATATAGCCTCCGAGGTATTTTGTAATAAGGGCAGATAAATAAAAAGTGTGCCAGATCTTGCGGAGACTTTCCGTCGCAGCCGCAAGCTGGCAACACCTCTCCCCGATGAGCCCCACTTGGTACCGCCAGTAAGAGATGAAACAGATCAAAACGGAACCTTATTAGTAGGTAACGTTCATAGCCAGTCATAGGCCATGATAAATATGGTTCCATTTGTAGACAGGTTTTAAGTAAGACATGTTTTCTAACACTGTCCTTCTGCAACTCAACCTCCTCCCGGGCAGTGTACCTGGTTGTCATGAATGCATTTTTCACAAAAATGACATCTGATTTGGTGATAAGGTTTGGAGTTAAAAACAAATCAGGCTGTCCTATTTCAATGAGGCGATCATAAATATACTTCAGCCACGGGACCTTAAACCTGCCATCCAATGTTAAGGCTTCTTTTAGTATTTCATGGGTGAGAGGTATATTGTTATTAAGCCAGCAATTTAACCAGCACAACACGGGATTAGCTGCTATTCTATCACTTAGATAGGGTACACCCAACTCCTCATGTACTGAGAAATTACCGGTTCCCCTTGGCAGCCTCAGTACTTTCTTCAGGAAGTTGTTTTCTGTAACCTCCAAATCCCTCAATTTACTGTAACCCCCGAGCTCACTTCCATAACAGGCGACGGTAACACTTTTTGCCTGATATAGTTTGAGTAAAGCGGCCACCGGGCTGTTACCAATTTTTCTCACGAAGCCAAGTATGGCCGGGTTGACACGTGTTACCTCGCCCTTCTTCTTAAGAACTGCAGGGCCCCAGGATAATTTGTGATCAAACAGGACCCCAAGGTATGAAAAAGTATTGGTGGTTGGAATTTTTTCCCCATTTATACAAAAATTGTTAAGTTTTCGTGATCCCAGGCCTGTCTTCATGACAAAGGACTTAGAGTTATTAATACTTAGGCCTCGGGACTCCATAAAATCAAAGAAAGAATTTAAAAGTGTCTGGAGGCCGATTGCTGTCCTAGAAATAAGGACAGCGTTGTCCGCGTAGAGCAGAACAGGGACGCCTTTTCGGCCTAAATAGGGGTAATCGGCTCCTGTTTTTAGCAGATGCTCCTCCAACTCGTTAATATACAAGTTAAAGAGGAATGGAGCCAGGATGCACCCCTGACGAACACCCCGATTTATTCTGAAATCCCCTGTCACTTTCAGATCTTGAGTATATCGAACATTGGCTCTTGGATCGAAGTGCAGGACAGCCAGAAAATTAATTATGTTCTTCTCTACGCCCATCTTTAGCAGGGTGTCCCATAATTTGCCTCTGTCCACACAATCAAAAGCGGACGATAAGTCCATAAAGGCCATGTGGACGGTTCCCTGCTTGGCCAGGGCACTGGGTGACTGTCGAGTGACCAGGTCTGAAGCCGTATTGTATCGGGGATATAACATTATTTTCATTTGCCCATGTGGTTAACCTATTCAAGATTATACCACCTACCACTTTAGCTACAGAGTTGATTAAGGATATGGGCCTGTAGCATAGCGGGCTGCTGCGATCACCCTTTTTAAACACAGGCACTATGGTCGATAGCCCCCATGACCTTGGGCACCCAGATATTGCAGCTGAATTTACTACAGCAGTAAGGACAGGGGCCCAAAATGAGATACAGGATTTAAAAAGGTCCGGAGGCAGGCCATCCGGGCCTGGCGCCTTATTACTAGTTAATCCACGAATACCCCTTTCTACTTCATTAACAGAAAAGCACAGAGAATTATCTGTAGGAATTAAAAAATAATTTTCTGCCTGTTGCTCGTTACTCTTAAAAATTGCAGTAAAGTGAGTAACCCAGTCCTCCTCTGAGATGTTAATCCCAAGTGCTGTGTCACTGGGATTGTCAAACAATGGTTTATTGATAATTTGCCAGAATTTACTGATATTACCAGGAACTGATGGGTCAAGTAAAGACTCCAGGATACTAGCCTTAATTTCTTCATTCAATTTAAAGTCTTACATTTGGAGCCAGACCATGAAACTTTTTTGCTGGCCTATTTTATGTAACTGGTGTTAAGTAAGAGAGAGGTTGATGCAAACAGCTTTTACCGTCATAATATGAAATCATGATTCTGGAGGTGATAATGTGTGACAAGAATGCTTCTGCGTAGTGTCCTATTTCTAGTGGAGATGTATTCTACTATTCTATGTGCTGCTTTTTTTACCTTCATTTTTGTAAGTTGATGTGATGAATTTAAATGACTTTTTAAGGAGGTAAAGTAGAACTGTACATGCTCTCCAACCAATTAAAACAGCAGTCAGCCAAAACTGTGGTGCAGTCAGTGAGCCAAATTACATAAAATAGGCACTTAAGTACTAATTTTAGACACAATCTTTGCCTCGGTTTTAGGCTGACTAGTATCTTAAATAGTTGAAGAGCTATTGTATTACCTTAGAGTGTGATACATAGTTGTCTCTTGAACTTTAAAGAACTATTCAGCGCTTGATGAAATACATATATTAAAAAAAATACATATTTCAAGAACAAACAAAAGCAACAAACAATGCATTTAAAACATGGTGCACAGCAAAACAAAACAATGCAACACAACAACACAGTACAACACACCATCATATTGCGGTAATGCAGCACAAAAAAATACAGCAGTACAAAAAACAGAACATCACTGCCAGAACAAAAAGCCATCCAACAAATATGTATCATTTTTGTTGTCAGAAACTACCACCTCTAGAAATCTGCTTTTATGTCATAATGCTAAAGGTTGTATGCATATTTGCCCCAAGCATTGCCTTAAATTACCACCAAGGACATAGAATAGCGCCAGTTCACAGTATGTTTTGATTCTACTTGGGCATATTTACAAGCCCCTATCGCCAAAGGAACGTCACTAAAAGTAACGTTCCTGTGACAATATGTGCTTCACCTTATTTACAAGCCAATGTTTACGTGGATTAATGCTGCCTTATAAATAAGGCATCCTTTCACACTGTACTCTTCGGGAAATGGGAGGGCACTGGTTGTTGCAGTGGGCGTTCCACCGTAACACCCATTGATTTTGATGGTGCCCCCTATTTACAAGGGCAGTGGAAATAGGAGGAAGCGCGAAAATTAAGACTAGGAAAAACCTGGTCCTAAACAGGTGAAACGAGGAGAAATGCTTTATTTCTCTTCGTTTTTGCTGTTTCTTTGTGTGCTGCGTTGTGCAGCACACATAGGAACAGCAGCAGGCCAATGATTTTTTAACTTTATGCAGCCCACATAGCAGTGACAAAACGCCATTTAAAGACTGTTTATGTGCAGAAAGGGACACCTTACCGCACAAAAACAATCTTCCCTTCAACACAGACACCCCTGCACTATGGTGGAAGGGTGCTTGCATTGGTGACCAGCTCAAGGGGAAACGCAGGGCTGCACCATATCATTGGACATATTGTTCAGCCCTGCAGAAGTGGCGGAGCATGGATTTAAGCCAAGGAGGCTAATGGCACGCTCCACCACTTCATTGTAAATTTGCCCCTCAATTTCTTAAATTAGCACTTCTAGTGCTCACTTTATGTGATACTGTTCTGGAAGTGCTAATTTAGAAATGTCTCTACCACACATTTGGGCTAGTTGTATATCACTGGAACTTTTGAAAATGTGCTGTTTTTGGAAGCAAAACAGTGAAAACAGGACACATCTCAACTACCACAATACAACACAACCACAACACAATGCAATAATTTAGCACCGACCTACAACAGCATCTAACAAGAGCATAATACATCACCATAACACAGGGACGGCTCCTCAATTGGGGTGGAGGAGCATCGCCCCACTGCTTTCTTGCTGTACGGGAAGCAGAAACATAAAATAGTATTTTATCTACCATTTTATGTTTCTGCTTCTCGTGCTGCAGGAAAGCAGAACGGTACAAAAGGGGGTGGTGATGGACGGAGCATCTGAATCAATCAAACACTCACACCCAGTCCAAAGATCTGGGTTTAATCCATCACCGTTCTTTAACCCACTCTGCCACCCCAGTTCAGACATGGCTATATGCAAATCAGTCCAACCCTGCGCCTCATGGGAACAGTCCAGCCCGAACTGCCCAGC
Organism: Lissotriton vulgaris; assembly: GCF_964263255.1. Classification (NCBI taxonomy): domain Eukaryota; kingdom Metazoa; phylum Chordata; class Amphibia; order Caudata; family Salamandridae; genus Lissotriton; species Lissotriton vulgaris. Next base: position 947,701,738 of record NC_141696.1, read on the forward strand.
CATGTCTTCCCTGGACCGGAAACAAGCTTCCGAGGACTGACTTCTGCATTCCAGCCGTTTTCGGCCCGGCTTGTTGAATCCAGTGGCAAAGTGAGCAAGGGACTCATGTCTGAGCATACCCTGCCACACTTATGGCGGCCAAAGACGGTACAAAAAGGGGTGGTGACGGACGGAGCATCTGAATCAATCAAACGCTCACACCCAGTCAAAAAATCTGGGTTTAATCCATCACCGTTCTTTAGCCCACCCTGCCACCCCAGTTCAGACATGGCTATATGCAAATCAGTCTGACCCTGTGCCTCATGGGAACAGTCCAGCAGGAAAGCAGAAGGCAGGGAATGCCTGGTTGGGGTCGGGTGAGAGGGTATGCCTGGCTGGGGGTCGGTGGGGGAAATGGTCAGGGAGGAGTGGCTTGCCCACTGTTGAGGGCCCTGACTGTTTGATAGACCCTCTCGGGCTGACCAAACCAGTCATGTGCACTCTACATTTTTCAGCCTATATAGAGAAAATGGCCTCCCTACAGGCGCCCGGTTTGGCGCTGTCCCCACCAATCACAGTGGTGCCTATGCAGCGCTGTGATTGGCTTAGGGGAGAGGAGGGTGGATGCCTGTTCCTGGAAGGCAGCAGGAAAATGCCAAACACAGCACCCAACCACAAGCAGAGGTGGCAATGGACCCGGTAGAAAAGTGTTTAAAACATTTTTTTAACCCCGTGAGTGAACCCCCATGCGACCCCCCCCACCCGGCCCCACGCCAGCGACTGCCATGACTGCAAAATCCAATATGGTGAATATGCACATATGTTCTTGCTAATAATCACTGCCTTAGTTGCCACCAAGGATATGTAATTATAGCAGTCAAAATGCTTTGTTATTGGAAGATAACATGACATTTTATCAAAGGTCAACAATTTCAGCAGAACAATAAATATCCCACTTTGGAGATTGTTTATACCTAAATGCACAAAACCTCCTACAAATCAATATGTTAGATGGCTGACATTTCATTTGTGTCATTCTACACCAGTGAAATGTGTTCTTGGCTATACATGTTGACTTCCTTACAATCTGGGTTTTAGAAACACAGCAGCACTCACACCCATATTATCTGGAGTATGCCTCATAGATTGTGTACCACTCACAAAAGAGCCCACGGGTCCAAGTTGTGTGAAAATCTTAGAATGAAATACACAAAGCTCACAACAGAAAAGAGACCAACTGAGCAGGGGAAGATATCCCTTTTAAGGACGGCTCCCCACACAAACCATAGGTGTCATGCTTCATCATAGGGGTGCCTCCTCGCATTGGGAACCTAGTCCTAACACGGGCTACAACTCCCACTCTACGAGGGAGGAGCTCAGGGATGTTTTTCAATTTGAGCACATGGGTTGTAATAAAAACGCTCTCTGAGCTTGGTGTGTGAATGAGTGAAAAGTGCAGTGCTAACGTGAATGTGAGATAAAATTGCCTATAGAGTTAGCCGGCAAAACTTTATTTAGCTACCCTATGATAGGATTAAAAACAACAATGAGCTGAATGATGAGACTGCATCAAAGGGATCAACATGTTTCGGCCATTGGTGACCTCTAAAAGTATCTAGGCCTTCATCAGGATCCAATGAAGTAACAGCTACTGCAACAAGTGAAAATAAAAAAGAAGAAAAGTATGGTGTATACTGAACCAGAGTTTAGTGTGTTCAGTAGGCTCCACCGCTACAACCAAATTTAGTCAGTATAGTTACTGCATCTGTGCAGGGCTATTTTTCCAAAGGTACGAACGTTACCCACACTCATACTCAGGTGCAGGGATGCTAGCGCATCTGTCCAGCCGGAAGGAAATACATAGATTATGTAACCTGTTCCGTATCTGACCTCTAGGAGCAAAATAAAGAGGCCAGAATTCAAATAGTTAGTCTTGGTCTCAGTTGCTCAGTTGCCCAATTACTCTGGATAGTATTCTCTGCTCTGAGACCTTTCTAATGTATATGTCATACTCAGTACCAAGGTCATGGGTAGAGGCCATACAAGCACCCAAGAGACACAAACCTTTAATATAGATTTTGTTAAATGAAATATAGGCGTCTTGCAAAATGATTTTTCACCTGTGAGATCACTGTGTGTGCCCATTTCCCTCAAATAGAATCTTGTAACTAGATTAAAGAGAAGAAATATTCACAACTTTTGCACTTTTTTTGCAAAAGGCAAACATTTAGTGAATGCTTTTGAATTATGGTTGGTACCAAAATCTTTAGGAGTCATATTTACCCTTCCTTTCCACATCAAAAATAATTATCCTTAACCATTTAGCTGACAAGGCTCTTTCTCCCTCAGTGATTAGCCCTTTTTTGACGTTTTAACCACTTCACACTAATTCTTTCATAACTTTTTGAAAAAATGGTACCTTGGCTTAGGTTGCATTCTTTTCCCCACATCTTGAGGATTGTACCTGTACCCGGGATTTGTAGATTCTCCTTCAGTTGACTGATAGCATAGCAATTCATCTTCTGAAACAAGAAGAGTTGGCAATGAAAACTAATGTTTTACCATGATTTTTGCATTTTCCTGACTGGTAGCCCATTTTCCTATGTTTGCAGTTTGATCCCACTTGCACCTTGTGGTGACAATAAGTGTGAAACCCATGGGTCAACCCAGAAGGCTATATATTTCTGAATCCCAGTTAAATTTTTTATTCAGCAATGGGTCATATGTGAAGGTTGCTCTTTGTTTACCAAAATAAATTAATCCCTGGAATCAAACTATAACAACAATTATTAGCAAAAAAAGCAATTGATGACAGTGTTGCTCGCATTTAAATGGTATTTTGCTCGCATTTAAATGGTATTTTCACCCGCACTTGGCGGGATACAGGTAGTCTAGCGGGTCCGACCACCATCTTGGGTTGGGGCGAAGGCGAGGAGCACTCTGGGCGCCATCTTGCTGAAGGCAAGGGACGCTGGAGGCGGACTTCCGCTCGGTTGAATATCTCATAAAGATGGTAGACCAGGCGCGCAGCGGTCACGCGCAGCGGGCGCGACGTAGGCGCGCCGGAGGTGCGCCAGAGGTAAGCCCGTATGCGCCCGTTCGCGCATCGGGCGCGCGTAGGGCCGCTACCTCTGGCCATCCGCACTCCCCTCGCTTGATCTACTCTCGGACGGATCTGTTGGGGCTAAGACCGTCTCAGGCTCCTGTGACACAGAGGGCTTCCGTTCCTTCTCCATCTCAATCCCTGTCTTGTGGGCTGCTCAATTTTCGGTCGCTTTGCAAGCACCACACTGAGATCGCCTTTTTGATCGACTCTTCTGGGCTGGACGTGTTGTTCCTAACCGAAACTTGGACTCGGGAGGACTGCTTAGTTGAACTGGGTTTGGCTTGCCCCCCAGGCTTTAAAATCATCCACACCCCTCGGCCGAAGAACCGGGGTGGTGGGATTGGCATCATCTATCGTGAATGGCTGGGTCTTTCCCAGCTTAAAATCAGCGAGGTATCGGGCTTTGAATTGATGGGGTTTTCCATTAAAGATTCGGAGAAAGCACTGATTTCGGGTGTGCTGTGTTATCGGCCACCGGGATCCGCTTCCTCTCTACCAGAGTTCCTCGACCTAGTGTATGACTTATCCAACACCCACTCGAAGTTGTTAGTCCTGGGCGACTTCAATCTATGGCAGGGGGGTCCTGCAGACGGAGCGTTCACGTCTCTTTGCCAGGCTCTTGCTGACATCCAACTGCAGCAATTGGCCTGCTCGGCGACACATAGGGGTGGTCATGTCTTGGACTTGATTTTCGCTGACGGTGAATCGGCAGTGATTAACGACATCCTAGCCCCGTGCTGGACTGATCATGCGCTTGTGGCGTTTTTTCTATGTTTAGGGGATTATTCCTCTGAAGGCGCCGGGGTAGGACTTTCGAAATGGGGCAGACCTTGGTCCCGACTGCTCAGCTCTTCTCCTAGGCCCTCCCTAATACCTGCTAATTTCCGCTTGAGTAACTCGGTGGAGGAAAGCTACTCCTTGTTGTGCCGGTCGATTACTGATACGCTTGACAAGGTTGTGCCCCTCCGTAAATCTAGAGGGAGAGTGAACAGGGCTTTTCCCTGGTACACGGAAGAGCTACGACAATTGAAGCTGAGCTGTAAACGTGCTGAGAGAGTGTGGAGGAAGCAGTACTCCACCCCGGCAAAAATCCCGTACAGGCTCGCATTGCGTGATTACAAGGTTCAGATTAAGAGGGCCAAGGCGGCCTTCTTAGAAGCTTCCTTGACTCAGGCGTCTAATAAATCCCAAGCCCTGTTTAAAATTGTCAGGGACCTGTCCCACCCTGTCTGTGCGGCTAACACGGTTCGTGCGTCGCAGGCACTTTGTGACTCGCTGGCCATTGCTTTTGAGGAGAAGACTGCTAAGATTCTAGAGGGCCGAACGCACCCTTTACCTACTGCCTTCGGCTCAGGAGCTCCGGTTGGCTCGCTCAGTCGACCCCAGCCAATTGCTTCCAGCACTGGCTTGGGAGCTCCGACCGTGCCACCCAGTCGACCCCGGTCGCCTGTCCTTGCCCTTCCTCCAAGAGTGTCGGGTATGGGACCTCCGGTTGATCTGCCTAGTCGACCCCGGACAGATGCCTTTGGCCCGAGTCTGGGAGCTCCGGGCAGCTCACCCAGTCGACCCCAGCCGACTGGCTCTGTTTGCACATTGGGAGCCCTGGGCGCGGGAGCTCCGGTGGGTCTGCCCAGTCGACCCCAGACGGGTGGTGATGACCTGGGTCTGGGAGCTCCGGGCAGCCCATCCAGTCAAACCCAGCTCAATGCCCCTGACCTTTGTTTGGGAGCTCCGGTTACCCCCTCCAGTCGACCCCAACTAAGGTTTTTTCCTTCCCCTTCCTTCGAGGAATTCTGTAAGGTGGCACATACGGTGGCCTCGGGGTCCCCGCTCGACCCACTGCCCCCAAATTCTGGAAGGCTTTCCACGCAGATCTTTTCTTGCCGTTGTTCTCGATCTGTCTTCAATCCTTGGATTTGGCATTGGTGCCAGAATGCTGGAAATTCGCAGTAGTGTTACCTCTGCTTAATAAAGCCTACTTTGGACCCGGCCTGTCTTTCCAACTACAGGCCTATTTCCTTGCTCCCTTTTCCGATCAAGATTCTGGAAAAATGGGTGACTTGTTCACTCTCAGGTTTCCTGGAGAACATCGGCTGGTTCGATGAGGACCAGTTTGGCTTCCGCCCCGGACACGGGACGGAGTCAGCGCTGGTGACCGTGTTGGACAATCTTCGTTCGCGTGTCGACAGTGGTCGGGCAGCCTTTTTAGTGCTGCTCGACATGTTGGCCGCGTTCGACACGGTCTGCCATCGGACCCTTGTCAGGAGACTGGAGGAGTGCGGGGTCACTGAGGGGGCAAGAGACTGGCTGACATCCTATCTTGGTGGCAGGCAACAGTTGGTTTCACTTCCACCATTTAGCTCTGAGTCAAGGAGGGTAGGACAGGGGGTCCCACAGGGCTCGGCCATCAGCCCTATACTTTTTAACTTGTACCTCCGCCCCTTAGTCCAGCTAATAAAATCTTTTGGTGTCTCGGCATTTAATTATGCCGATGACACCCAGCTGGTCTTTTCTTTGGAAGGGAATAATGCGGTCTCGCTGGATACCTTCCATCGCTGCATGGCAGCCACAGCGGACTGGTTACGAGCTAATTCCCTACAATTTAATAGCTCCAAGACGGAGGTGCTCCACTGTTCCATCGACCGGATTCCGCGGGCACTCCCAGAGAACTTTTGGCCTAGTACCTTCCTTGAGCCAGTACTGGCGGCGGAATCAGCCCGTAATCTGGGGGTGATTTTTGGCCCTAACCTACAGCTTGACATACACGTCAACAAAACCACTTCTACGTGTATGATGCCGCTGCGCATGCTGCGCAAGGTTTTGCCCCTTCTCCCCGCTCAAGCTAGGCCGGAAGTAGTTCGTGGGACCATATTAAGTCGCCTCGACTACTGCAATGGGCTTCTTTTGGAGGCCCCAAAAAATCTGACCGGTAACTACAGCGGGTGCAAAACATGGCCGCCAAGCTGGCTCTCTCCCGCCCTAGGTCCAGCTCCTCCACTCTTGCATTAAGAGACCTACACTGGCTCCCGGTTCATCTGCGGGTACAATACAAAGCTGCGTGTCTTGTGTTTAAAGCTGTTCACCAACAGGGCCCCATTCCTTTGCAAAAGATGTTTGTATGGTACTCCGCTTCGCGGCCCCTCCGCTCTTCTTCTGCGCATCCTCTTGTAGTTCCGAGGTTTCACAGAGTGAGGATGGGTGGCCGCTCCATTTGTGTCGCAGCGGCCAAACTTTGGAACTCCCTGACACTCTCTTTGAGAAGCCACAAGGACTACCTTCTTTTTAGAAAAGCGTTAAAAACCCACCTGTTTCCATAAATGGCCTGAGCTGTTAAAGCCTATGGTTCTTGATCAAAGCGCCAGGATGCCCTGTGGGTGACAGGTTTTGCGCTCTACAAATATACTAAATAAATAAATTTAAAAAAAATTCCCACTCCCCCTATAGCCGATTTATAGGCATAACAATGTCAGAACCTTTTTGTTGCAGGGATGTGTAGGAATTGTTGGTTACCTAAAAGCATGCATTTCCCAAAACCCACAACTTAGCTGCAGTTTGTAATGATTTGTATGGTGTACCAAATATACAGCTATTCAAATAGTAAAAGGAAACAAACGTATTTCTGAAATGTGCCCAGCTGATGGACCTGCCTCAGAAAGATAATTTACACTTTTGAGTAACTGTACACATTTGACATTTACAACTTTTCTGTATTCACAAACTGAACATTTGTAGTAACTTACACTTTTGTGGTAAATTACATGTGTAACTTACACTTTTGTACTATGTTAGTCGAGGCACACTAGGCATTTTATTCCCACAAAACATTTTGCCTTCACTCCCTATTTTTATTGAATGTGTTTCTGTTGGCTTTATGCCTCTTTACCACTTCTAATCAGTGGTAATGTGCTTATGTTCTCTTCCTTAAACAGTATAACATTGGCATGCACCTAACTGACACATTTATTTTACTCATTAGCCCCTAGTGAATGGTGCAAACATGTACCCATGGCCTGTAATTATTAATAATGTTACTAGTGGGCAACAGAACCCCTTGTTCCACCCCCTAAAGTAGCACTGTAAAACATCTATCCAGGCCTGTCCCTGATGCTTGGGTGTCCAGTTTTAAAGCTTCCATTTTGACCTGGCAATGTTTACACGAAACATCTAAGGTAGTCCCTAAATGCCAATGAGGTAGAGGACAAGACATTTAAAAGTAGGGCTAATATATTTAATATATTTCATGCACTGACAGTTAAAACCTCCAAATATATATTTCTCTATATAGCAAAACACTAGGGGAACATTATAGCAACTTATAAAGCCTAAATTGAATTTGTGTTCAGCTAAAAAAAATTAATCAATGACTCATTTGAGTGGTAATTTAAAATCTAACTTAATGGTCAAATCACCTATAAATTACTATTTTAGAAATTACGTTTTGGAAATGTGTCATTTTCCTGCCTAAGCTAAAAGTGCCTTTCTGACAGTTTCACCCTATGGTGAGATGTGATTGCTCCCAGACAGGGGGCAAAGGACTTGAGTGTGAAGAGGTGTTTTTGTTCCTTGAGCATAATGGGTTGGGAGCTCTGACAAGCTACCTCCTGAGCTAAAAGGCCTGCCTAATCTGCACTGGCAGTTGTAGCTCACTCCTAAATGTGCCTCATTTTTATCTTGCTACTCAAATTGACTCCAAACCCAGTGGACTGGAGGGGCTGCCTCAGAACTGGTTTGGCATGGCCACAGGAGAGGGTTTGCCCATTGCCATAGCCACACAGCTTGGTGACCACAGGGACCTCTGCCTAGGGGAGGAATGATTCTTCCATGTTAGATTTTGGCAGAGAGTGGCACTGTGAGATAGTTTAATGTAAAACTCACATGAAGTACTATAAAAGTGGGTAGGGTAATCCCTGGCAACATTTGTCTCATTGGTTACGGGGTGCCAGGAGTTTCCTCCATGCATAAGCTGGAACTAGGCATAAATGTGGCACCCCCATATTGTCTTCAGAATATGCCTGGACTGTGTAGATCAGAAGAAGGACTGCCCTTCTGTCTAAAGAACCTAAAGGAAGGCTGTACGTGTTCTTCTTTATCCCAGAACTCCATAAGTTATTCAGAGATTCAGTCGGCTGACCTGATTTAGCTAGAGGGAAACAACAAACTACCAGGGGCTTCTCTCCCTGCAATTGCCCAGCTGACCAGTTCCAACTGGACCTGCCATGGACCCAACTGCTGGCTTCTGTTGAACTGAGACCTAACCCCCAAGTGGGGTCCTCTAGGTCCTGGACCTGGGGCTTTTGTTAGAGTGTACCTATCCTGTCCCACTGCACAAGAGGAGGGACTTAAAAACCTTTTTGCCAACTTTCTGCTTGGAAAACTGTCAGACACCACGGTTACGTTACGTTACGTTACGTTACGTTACGTTAAAATTATTTGTAACGCGCTCTATCACCGTAGGTTTCTTGGCGCTCAATGACAAATAACGTGATCCAGAGTGAGAGGGTTATACATATGCGGATTGGAAAAGCAGCGTTTTCAGCAGTCTGCGAAAACAGTCATAATTTTGGCAGAGGCGGAGGGAAAGTGGCATGGAGTTCCAGGTGGAAGGAGCCAGGACAGAAATGCTTCTTTCTTTTAAATTTGGGAACAACAAGGAGATTTTGTGATGCTGAGCGAAGGGCTCTAGAAGGGAGGTGACGGGATAGGGCCGAAGAGATGAACGCAGGTGCTGCATCCGAGAGGGCCTTATAAGTTGTGCATGCCAATTTGAAGGTGCAGCGTTTAGAAAGAGGGAGCCAATGTAAACTGCGGAGGAGGGGAGTGACGTGCTGATGTTTGGGCTGGCGGAAGATCAGGCGGGCGGCCTGATTTTGCACCAGCTGCAGTCGGTGGAGGTGACATGCAGGGATTCCAGGGGTTGCCACTGAAGCTGCAGCAATTGATCCCACTGAAGGAGATATGACTTCCAGGAACATGCTTATGTCCAAAAGTAGAGGCCTGCATTGGGACAGACACCGAGGAGAAGCCCCCTGATTTTGAGATCTTCATGGGTACTGACTTCCAACATTTCCTGTTCAGAGCTTTCCTATCTTCATCTATGAATGCACCAGGACCCTGCTCTTCAACAACCCTCCATCATCGAGCCTTGCTTCTGATCCAGCTTGCAGCTTGACTCATCTATGAGCACTTTTCTCCATAAATGTTTCAAAGTCAGAAGGTAAACTTTCCTCCTGGGCAAACCTGTTCTCTGTATATTACCCAGACTCCATTGAAATCAGCTTTAACTTTTGACTTTGACCCAGTCTAACACAACCATATAACCGCAGTTGGTGCTTTGTGCTATTTGCCACTGTTTATAAATCAAACTTGAAATTCATATTTCTGTTTATACTTTGTGGATTTCTGTCATTTTTAAGTCATTTTATTCATTAAAAATGATTATATTGTTTGAATTTGGTTTGGGATTTTTCTTGTGTTGTGTTATCAGTTTCTTAGTGTTTGAGTGCTACATAAAGACATTACATATTGCCTCTAAGTTAGGCATCTGGTTTTGTGTCCTGCTACAAGAGGATAAGGCGCAGGTTTATTGATTACTTGTGTGGTTTACCCTGACAAGGATTTGATTATTATAGGAGGTGGGTTCTCATCCCTTCAACTAATACTCCAATTTCTTACATGGGGCATCAGATAAAGATGAAATATATTCCATTTTGGTTCAGCTGGAGGAAATTCAAAGACATCCAGTTTTGAAGATTAGCTAAGCAGGTGCATCATTGTCTTAAAACTTTGAATTTATGGTACCTTTAAATACATCTGAGTATCACACACATATTGGTGTGTGGCCACACCTGCTTTCTTCATCAGGGTTGTAAGTGGCTCCACATACATAATGAACAGCAAATGCCTAAGAGCTAATCACTGTGGAACACCGCACACTACAAGCGCAGCTGTGAGGTAAAACGTTTTCATCTGCTTGCTAAGAAGGATGAGAACCAGTTTAGAATATTAATCATTAAGCACATCCATTTCTACAGGATGCAGAGAAGTCTATAGTGATCAACTCCTTATCTCAACTCTTCACAACTCCAGTTTTTCTTCTTCTGGCTTCTCAAGAGCTGTTATGTCCTCGGACATGAGCTTAAATCAGTGTTACCTGCCCTTTTCCAAGCATCTCAGATACCCTTGCCATTTGCAAAGTTTGACATGATCCCTAGACACTTAGCAGTCTACTTTGAGAACTTGACAAATTATACTTTGACACACAATTTGCTATTAGTTTCAAAACAGTAAGCAACATACGGCCTGTGAAGAATTTTTTGTGTGATTAATGAAAACCATCACAATTATTATACACATTTATAGGGTTCGAAAGTTCCAAATCAAGGGGAAATGCAAAAATCACACCATGTTTACTGTTGGCAGGAAACCAGCACATTTGATAGGCACAAATGTTTGCTAAGGGAGTAAGTCTAAGCAAAATAGTATACCAACCTGTCTCTTGAAAATACAAAGTGCAACGTGAAATAAAAGAGCAGCTGCCTTTGACAGCCAATAGGGGGCACAAAGAGTCTGATGGTCATGCCCAAACCAAATTCATAGTTAAGGTTGAAAAACGTGCTGGATCAGGCAACAAAAAGGATGGTTGATTCAGGCAAAGTGCAGAATGCAATGTCAAAAAATTGCAGAAAGTTGTTATAGGCTGAATTCTGTAAACAGAAAAGCAAAGGACAGCTCAGGGGACCAACTGGTACTCTCACCAGATCCTTCCCTTGAGCCAAATTTACTCAGGAAGAGGAGGGCGCCACAGTAAAAGTGCAACGTGTCATATAAAGGGTAGCGGATCCTCTAAAGTGCTTCACCAAGTGTTTGTTTTGCCGAATACAAAAGGCAGTGTTAATATGACATTGAATTTTGTCTGCAAAGGAAACTAGCACCTAGGTGTTAATTTGCATTCATCATAGACTGCGGCAACAAGAAGTGATACTGTTTAAGTGCAGAGTGCAATGATTAAGATAACAGCATAATTGCAGACGAATATGGAGTTAAACAAGTAAAAAGGTAAGCATCACTATAAACAAAGAATATAATTTAATGAACAAGCACAGATAAAAGGTAAGCATTTCCTAAGATCAAGGGCATGCACATCCCTGTCTTAAACATCCAATAACTCTTGCAATGGATACGCCTATATGGGAGAGGCACCATCGGCCAATTCAGTGGGTGCTCGTCTTGATACTACTCTGTGGTGCTCCTGAACAGCAGAGCTTCTTGACTGCTTTATCTACAAACTTAACCAGCAAGATGTTCAAGTAGATGTAATTGGAGTTAAGGGTGTCAATAATTGCCTGCCAGCATGAGCGAGTGCCCAGTTTGTTCCATTGCAGCTTAAGGAGAGATTTCAGTTCCTCAAGTGAAGCTGGGAAGCTGCAAATGATATGTTGGAAAGATTCACTGTATAATCCTCCCCACCTGCAAGTTTTTGATTCTGAACATCAGTGCCACCAGGCTAAAACTTTCAGGAATGGACATTCACAGATTCTAAGGGCCATGAATCTTGTTTTTTTGTATTTTGAATATGTGCTGGACAAATAGGGTGAAGGTAGCATTTGTTGATAGGAATTAATGACAGCCGATGCGTGCTTGCGCTTTCTTAAAACATCCATGTTGTTCTGACATGAAAGGAAGCACACCCGCTATTTAATATATTGTTTACATGCATATTGACTCATGTGGGAGGCCCAGAGCTCTCCAATGTTCAAAATGCTAAGGCAGTTGTCAAAGTCCAAAATGTGGGGTAGTCGAGAGATTTAATTGGAGATTGGAATTTAATTTCATTCCACAATAGGGCCTCTAGGTATCCTCTCCTGACAAGCTGAAGTTTGTGGCAAAGATTTAGGAACATTCCTCCTCTAACTACCAGCTGGTTGAGGAGGCCAAATTCCAGCCAAATCTGTGCAGCTGAGGAAAATATTGGCAGACGAAGGGCAAACATATAACTAATGGCTAGATGTAGGTAACTTGAAAAATACTGATTCCTAAACAACAAATTTTACCGATTCAGTATTTAGCAATCGGTATTTCCGATGTAGGTAAAAATTCAGTAAAAAATACAGAATTCTTAATATTCGTTATTACCGAATCGGTAATTGAGATTCGGTAATAACGTATACCTACCTATTCCTTCCTATGGGCCTCGAGGCCCATAGGAATGAATGTGAAGACATTCTGTATTACCGATTCGGTATTTCAAGGGTGCCAGGGTGTCCAAAGGACACCCTGTTGCACCCCTGAAATGTGCCATGTGGCACACATCCATGCCCTAAGGGCATGGATGTGTGCCACTTGGCACATTTCAAAAAGCAAAAAAGTGTATTTTGAAAGGAAATCGCTATTTACCACCAACTTGGAGTTGGTGGTAAATAGCGATTACTTAAGGCTGAGGTGCACTGTTTTATGTGCTACCTACATTGCATTTAAGGAATCGATATTACCGATTCCTTAAATGCAAGGCCATAAGGAATCAGTATTAAGGAATCGGTATTTACCAATTCCTTAATACCGAATCCTCCCTACATCTCAAATGCCTAAATACCGGTTGGTAACTGTGAAATTTAACGAATTTCACCGGTACCGACCGGTATTGGGCCACCTACATATGGCCCTTAGTGACAATCTTCTTGCCTCCCCTCGCTAACAGAATTTTACTACCACAAGGCTAGGATGAAGGGGGTTTTTACTTTCATTATCTTCAGGAGAGGGAGAAGGTTTGCTCCCCACAGCAAACTTGAGATCTTTGAAAAGCACATCTGGAGGGCCAACGCTTTGATTTCAGCTGCCTGTATGTGCCGTACAAAGGTACATCTTGCATCAATGGTGACCCCAGGCATTTGTATGTCTAGTACTTCGAGAAAAAATATCCAGCAGAGCCCCCTTGTTGATTTTCTTGTCCAGTGTTACGGTTTTAGTTTTCTGTAAGTTAAACTCCAAACAGTTGGCCAGGGAATAAGAGTGCAGCATGCTTAACAGGCATGGCAACCCAACTCTTGTGTAACGAAACAATGGTAAATCGTATGCATAAAGAAAATTGCTGATGTGTTCATCTCCTATCTTAAGGGAAAGACTATAATAATGCCAAGAAAGCTGAACAAGTCAGAGAGGGAAAAGTTAAAAAGCAGGGGGACAAAAACACACCACTGTTTTACCCCCACAAGGTTGCAATTTCTCTGGATACACAGGAGCCGTCACCTAGGTTAATGCTATCCCATGTATTAGTGTGCAATAGAATGAGTGTTAATGGAATACCCCAAATCTTTAGCTCTGTCCAGAGGGTCCCCTTGGAACACAGTGGAATGCTGCCAAAGCGGAGTGAGCTTACAGACCCGAAAAAGGTAAATCCTTCTTGAAAAGGGAGTGAGGGAGGCCATTAGGCCCTGGGGCCCCACCATTCTTGCCTTAACCAGAACCTGGTGCAGCCAGCCAGTCAGAGATGGTAAGTCTGCCATGGGGTGGGTGCTAACCTTGGCAATCTCAAACATTGTTGGAGGCAGTGTCCTCTGATGTGCTTTTGGGAGAATGCTCACCCTCTTCATGGATGACATAGCAATTCTGGCTGTCAGAGTCACTTGGCATAAAGTGCCTAGAGAGGAAAGATTACCATTCTGGTTAGGGTATATTTGCACCATGCTCCTGTGCCAGATCCATTCACTTGTCGGTTTACCAGGGCCCACAATTCCCTCACAATTTTATTTAAATTTCATATGAAAGTATCACCAAAAGTGATCTGCACATTTTGCCTTCTTTGCCCAAACAGCCTGCTCATAGTGATTTTATGCCTGATTGAATGTCATTGCCAACTCATTATTGTCAGGATTACGAGCTACTCTTATGGCAAAGTTCTGAGCTCTTTTAGAACTAATAATGGGGGGGGAAGCTTGTTGTGGCTCCAAGATGAAACAACGGCAGAAATTGTCAGTGGGGATCTTTTGAGGAGAAAAGTATGAAGATTGGCACGCTCAGTGATCAGTCAGATGTTTTCAGCCCCCGCCGCTCTGGCTGCTTTTAAGCATTCAGCCAAGATGTTGCTGTGAGAATAGTCTCTCTCTTTTGAGTTTCCTCAGATTACCAGTAAAGGTTCCCTTACTGACACCAAGGCTGTGTCATGTTGGGTCAGGTTGGCATGCATTCTTATGACCTGAGACCAATGGTCACCCTCAGAAAGAGAGGATATGCAGCAGCTTTCCACTAAGGTGAATATTTCCACATTACATATGGAATAATCAAGATTGGACTTTGTTTATTAGTCTTAGTTTGTCCAGTTGGGTAGAACGTCCCGCAGAAGCCTTTCATCTAGGACTTTAAAACAAAGATTACTAAACAGGAAGACCACAAGTTACCCCAACGAGAATTGTGGGCATCCTTTGTGCCTGATTTGTTATTTGATTTTCCAGGTGCCCTCAAGAGGCATCTCTGGGGTTTCCTCAAAGTGGTTTTGAAAGAGGTTAACAAAATATTCTGTTATCATACAGTCAGATTAAGAATGGTCACTGGCCAAGTCCAAAAGTAAGGTGGTTTAAGTTAGGCCTCTTTTCACTCAAACTTGGGTTGATGTAATTGTTAATTAACAGGAGCGAATAATGTGGTCTCCAGTTGGGAAGTATGCCTGCTTGAAACCAGTTTGCTTGCGTGGGTATAGGTTAAATTGTCACCAGAGCTTTGTGGGAATATGCAATGAGAGACCACCTTATGGTCTGATATTTTTGTGCTCTTTAGAAGCTGATTCGCTGTACTCAATAAAGCCAGTAATGAAGTGACTGGTAACAGACCATGTTTCTTGTCGGGCAATTATTTCAAAATCACTCCAAAAAAGCTGGAAGGTCTGTGAACCGCTGTTTCTGGCCAAGACCACAAGTGTTCCAAGAGCATAAGGAAAGAGGTAAAAACTCAATGGAGGGGGACATGGCCAACCATCATGACCGACCCGACTTAACTCTGATCGGCTCCACGCCAGGCCCTAACAAAGCTATAGTTTGGGAGGCACCAATTACCTTAAATCTGGGTTGCCTGCTCACCTGAGCCACCCAGGAGCTGTGGAGGCTGATAGGGTGTGAGAACGGACCCCCTGGTGTGAGGTGTGGGGACAGATATCTCTACCACCGGAGCCCACAGCGTGCAACAAGATGGTGGCTTCAACTGCGCTCGGCTGCAGAGACACTCATCAGAGCAGCCGGACCAGCAGAAGACCACGCGAGCAGTGGGCGGATTGAGGACTCCGGGGAATTTGCCCACCTAACTCCCGGAGGTTGACGCCATACTGACATTGCACGGCTCTATCAACACCCACGAGGGACGACGCACCCTGCCAATGGCGATTCAGGATAGCAGAGCGAAGGCCCCCAGGAAAGCAGAGATGCCTGCGGACCCCTCCGGTTTCAAACGGCAGCTGCGGTGAGGAGCTCCACTTGCACCAAATCGGCCCACCAAGAATAAGCCGACATCCACGGAGCCAGACCTTAAGACGGCGGCGGCCAGGCACCTGTACAGAACCTCGTGAGGAGGCCCAGGGCTGGAGGTCTCCAACCCCTGCTGCTTATCCCTGTCACAGCGGCCTGTCATTGCCCCTAGGGGGGCCCTGATACAAGCAACAACCCACCCCACAGTGGCTATGCATGCTTGACCCCGGATGTGAGACTCCTTAGCACCGTATCAGAGAGGAGCTACGGCGCCAATTGGTGGAGTCCCCACGTGGTCCAGGGGGGCACTGCACACATGATCAAGTTGTCACGACTGGCTGCCTAAGCACTACCAGAAGGTACCAGGGGCAAAGCAGGGGTCCTTGGTCTGCGTGAGCATCCTGGTCTTGGTTCAAGTGTCCTAGCCCAGAGGAGTGGCAAGAACCCTAACCCACGCATGCTACTCCTATACGGCGAGACCTGTTCTCCATGACATCTTGCCTCACCGCCACTGAGCTTCTCTTACCCAATATGGAAAGACCTCCTGGTCAACTCAGGTGGCAGAGTTGGTGGGCCCAGTTCCCCACGCTATTTTCTACTGCAGGGAAACCCCACACAGGTGGTGGGTGACGGTCCCTATACCACCCAAAATGGCACAGCCCACAAAGATCTCCAGCTTATTGACGAGACAACGTGGTCCGACGACAGTATGGCGCTCACATGAAAGGACTTGATGGCCTCGCTCAGAGAATTCAAGGAAGAAGTCAGGGATGACATCAAGGCTGAGATAGGGGCCTCTTTCAATTCAAGGCCGAAAAGGGAGGCCGGCCGGTGGCCCTGCAATTTGACATTAACTCAATTGGGGCCCTCACTCTCGACCTTGAGGTAAAACACCAGGAACTGGAGGACCGCGTGAGACCCTTGGAGACCAAATCCGATGACCTGCCAGCACAGTTGAAAGCCACTGTGCTCCATTGCGAGGATCTTGAAAACTGTTCCTGTCGGGAGAACATACGTGTGAGAGGCCTGGAGGAAGGATGCGAGGGCCCGGATCTGAAGGCCTTTATGGAGGGGCTATTCTCAATAGTACTCGGAGATTCTGAACCGGAGATTGAACTAGAGAGAGTGCACAGGTTGGGGCCTCGAGACCCAGGAGATGCCAGAAAACCCAGAGATGTGCTGACAAAATTCAACTCTTTCAAAACGAGGAGTTGGTCTTCCAAAAGGCGCGAGCCCTTGCCAGGGTGTCCTTTCAGATGTTTGCTCTACCA
This sequence comes from Lissotriton vulgaris, assembly GCF_964263255.1. Classification (NCBI taxonomy): domain Eukaryota; kingdom Metazoa; phylum Chordata; class Amphibia; order Caudata; family Salamandridae; genus Lissotriton; species Lissotriton vulgaris. The sequence goes on from NC_141696.1 coordinate 947,718,540, forward strand.
AGATGTGGCACAAGCCACACTCCCGCAGAGCCAACAATTCCGACTTGTCATTGCAGCTTTAAGAGAACTTAAGGTGAGATATTGCTGGACTTACCCCTTTGGTCTAGCCTTCAAAATGTACACCAAAAACTATCATTGCACAGAATTAGAGGGGACAGAAACATCCTGGGTATCGTGTTGCCAGCCCTGACGCAAGCGGCGGAGGCGAGGAGGGTGGAGGCGAAGATAGACCTGAAGAAGCAGGGCGGGACTTGGCTTCAGCAGCCGAGACCAGGCAAAAATACAGCAGGCTGACAAGCTCAATGATCTTTGGCAATTACAGGTTTGTTTTCTGCCTGAGGCAAAAAAACAGGGTGTCCGATGGTTCACGGGCCCCGGCAGGTTCACCGGGATCCTTCCAGGATGGTCTCAGACACTCTGTCTCTTGCGATGATGTGGTGGGGGAAAAGCTCAAACTTATCATACGTCCACAACATTCAAAGAGACTGTTATTCACTAGCTTATTTGTACCTACAGAAATGTTTTTGGCCCTTGGCAGTGGAATTTGGTCCGCCCCAGATAATGCTCAAAATGAGGCTCTCCTATGTGATTGAGGACCCCTGAGCTCAAAGTTATGATTTATTTTTGTTAAGGATCAATTTTATTTTGGTGTCACAGTATTTTTTGCACATTTTTATTAGGTTGCTAGGGTGGGGAGGGGGGAAGGGGGAGGAACACGATAGGCACTGTGCGAGGGAGTAGGAGGGGGGTGCTCGCTGCCATGTTTTTCTGACGACTGATGGAGGTTAACTGTTTGACATGTAACATAAAGGGTCTTAACTCCCCTAATAAGAGGCAATGGATCTGGAAATTCTTAAATGACCACCAGCTTAAAATAGCTGCCCTGCAGGAGGCACACCTCCTACATAAAGAGGACAACGATTGAAACATAGGGCCTACCCACAGTTCTTTCGCTCTTTGGCACACGCCAAACAGAACAGGGTGGCGCTACTTTTTCTCACTTTAACCCCCTTTCTCCCTCAAGACACTAAAACAGACAAAGAGGGTAAACTTGTGATGGTGATGGGGGAAACACTATTGCCACGTTTCACGGCCCAAATGCAGGGCAACATGATTTCCTCAGCTCTTTCATAACTCCACTAGAGGGCTTTGCAAGAGGGGACATCCTACTGCTTGGATACTTCAATTGGATATGGTACCCATTCCTGGACACCGGACACTCCCATATGGCAGCAGTGGGGGTATATAGCAAACTACTTAAAACAGCATTACAGGGGTTGGGACTGGTGGATATTTCTTCTTCTCGCATTCGCATAGGACATACTCCAGGATTGACCATGCATTCATCAGTCAGTCGCTTCTCCACACAAAAGCAGGTTCCCAGTTCCATCTGATTTGTCTGTTGGACCATGCTCCCCTTGAGTTAGTGCTTGATTGGCCCGCCCCACGCTCCAAGCTTGCATGGTGGTATTTTCCTAACTACCTCTGTAGGGATCTGCTTCTAAGAGAGTAGTTAAGGAAGGCAATCACAGAATTCTTTGACCTTAACAACTCGGTGCAAACCTCCCTGGCCAACAACTGGGACTCCTTCTAGGAAGTTATAAGGGGGAATTGCATCGAACTAGACATCACTCTCAAATCACAACATAAGGGGAGCATCTCCTCCTTGAAGGGGAGCTCTGTAAGGCTGAATCTGCCCACAAATCTGGCCCCTCAACCCAAACCCTACGTAAAACTACATAGGTCAAGGGGAAGTTCCAGGCTATTTACACTAATGGCTCAGAAAGGACCCTGTTACGCTTGCAAGCGTGCAACTATGAGGGGGGGAAACAAAGTTGGATCCCTATTAGCACACCAACAGCGAGCGAGACAGGAAAAAGGAATGCATTACACTCATATGGAATGGTAAGGGGATCTCTCACCAAAGTGAAATAGGGAAAGCCAAGGCCTTTGTGGAATGCTATTGCTCCTTGTATACTGCAGACTTGTTTGACGCACAGGCTCTGGACCACTATCTCTAGGCTCTGGACCTACCTCAGGTCCCAGCCTCTATGAATGAAGACTTAAATAGTCCCATCTCCGCGGAAGAGGTCTGAAAAGCAATTGACTCTCTCAAGCTCCAAAAAGCGCCCTGTCCTGATGGCCTAGATGCCCATTTCTATTGTACCCTTGCGCCGGAACTGGTGCCTCGCCGGAACTGGTGCTTCACCTGGTGCAGCTTTTCAATGATATAGTTGACTGGCAGGAGGTGCCCCCTTCTATGGCGGGCGCTCTGATCTCTGTTATCATCAAATTGGGGAAAGACCCCACTAGTTGCGCCTCTTACAGGCCTATGTGTATACAAAAAGGTTTTGGGTCCAACAAACTGACCAGCCTGGACCTCAACAGTTGCAAATCAGAAAAACAGTGGCTAACCAGACTACTTTGATTTCGAATTAGAACCCACACAGCCCATTCTAAGTTGCACTTTGGTGATATGTAAATGTTTGAATAATTAGTATTCATGTTTGTATTCATGGTGCACACAATTGTTTGTTTTTGCCTTTGACTTGACTGTTTCTGATAGTGTTTTCTTATTTGATGTCATGTTTTTATGAACTTTGAAACTTGATCTTGAACCAAAATAAATGTTTTGCTAAACAAATGGCCTGGTCACGCAGTACTCATGGGCTGTGTGGGTTTTAATCCGAAATCAAAGTAGTCTTAGAGGCCTATAGCACTCCTGAACTTGTATGCCAAGTTATACTCTAAAATATTAGCTTCCCCAATTCTTCGGAGGGTGGATAAATTATTAAGAAAGCACAGAGAAAGGCCATACTTATGGTAATTCTCCCACTCAACGTGGAGAAGGCCTTTCACTGGGTTGACTGGGCCGTTCTGTACCGTACACTAAGACAGTTTGGCTTTAATGAGACCTTCATTGGAATGATACGGGTGAACTACTGCGCTCCACGATCCAGGGTCTTAGTGAATGGGGTTGCATCAGATCCCTTTAACCTCTCCTGGGGAACTAGGCAGAGGTTTGCGCTGTCCCCCCTACTATTTGCACTCAGCATTTAACCTCTGGCAGAGCGTATTCGTTCCAACCCAGACATGGGGGGATTCCGTTTGGCAGGGATGAACACAAGATCTCTCTCTTCGCAGACGAGGTGCTACTCCCAGTCACAAAGCCGCAGTCCTCTCTCCCAGCGATCCAGTCGGAGCTGGCCTCTTACGAACAGACATTGGGGTTCAAGGTGAACCTCTCAAAATCTTTCCTTCTCAACCTAACTATGAATAGGGAGTCCATGCAGCTTATTGAAAGAGCAACCCCTTTTCAGACTGCGCACAAAGACATCACATATCTGGGCATCAAACTCACCCCCAAGCTAGAACATCTCTATGGGGCAAACTATACACCCCTGTTGCACCAGTTTAAAGCGGATTTGACCAGATGGAAGACTGCCTATTTCTCTTGGATAGGGCGAGTCTGCTGTATCTCTTTCAGGGCTTCCCCATTCCAGGAGACGGATCGCTTTTTCCTGAGTTGAAGACAATGATTACCAAGTTTATCTGACAAAGGCAAAGAGTGCAACAATTGAATTGAGTGCTAAGTAGGTCGAGAGAGGAGGTGGGGTTGGCTCTTCCTGACTTCCTGGGGTATTATAGAGCAGCCTAACTTAGGGTGATTAGGGAGAGGTCCCTCTGAGAATCAGATAAACTGTGGCTACACATGGACCGTCAGATAATAGGTAGGATGATCTGAGACCTCACGTGGAAGCAGAGACATAATCAACCACGCAATGCTAATATGAGCACCCCTACAGCAACCACTTTAAGAGTCTAAGACAAGCTGGCTAGATCACCACTCATTACCACCTTCCCTTCCCCATACACACACATTCACTACAACCCAAGTTCCTTCCGGCGCTGCGGGAGGGATCACTTTAAGCCTGGCGGGAAGTGGGATGTCTCATGCTTTCTCATTTGTTTGAACGGGGAAATTGATGACCTTCGTGGAGTGTGCCAAAGTCTTTCTCCTCCAGACTTCTGAAGAATATCACTACATGCTACTTAAGCATTGGGCTCTCCAACCGCAGATACGACTGGCTGCTTCTAAGGAGCCACACCCGATCGGAAAATGTGCTCAGTCAGGAGCCTCTTCGAGGGGGATCATCTCTTTCCTTTACTCACTCATACAGTCCCTAGATTCGCACCATACCCCTAGACACCAAAGGTTTTGGGACTCAATTTTAGCCACCACTTTAGAGAAGAAACAATGGACTGCCCTGCATAGAGACATTTCCAAATATATTCGTTTCTTGTTCTTAAGGGAAGCTCATTACAAAATTATGTACGAATGGTACCTGCACCCTTCAGAAGCTGAACACTATCTTCCCTAATTCCTTCGATAGGTGCTGGAGGGGATGTGGGCTACTGGGGGACTTCGAACATATCTTGTGGGATTGTCCGCATATCATGCCCTTCTGGAAGGAGGTACTCTCCCAAATCAAACTAATTCTATGATATCCGATCCCGGAAACACCAGAGCACTCTCTCCTAGGGATTAGGGGCCCCATCTTGAAGTGCCAAACACAAGGGGATCGATCTGTGATGTGGCTATGCCTCGGGCCGCTAAGTTGGCTGTGGCATCTGCAGGGAACAAAATGGAGGCCCCCTCTCCTACCAATGGCATGCCAGGTTATGGTGCGCACTAACGATGGAAAGAATGGTGGACATTGTGGAAGAAAAGGGTTCAACTACGTGTGGGGTCCCTACCTATCAGATGGACTACCTCTATTTGCATGTGGGCCACATTTGTGCGCACTTCATCTCTTTCATATCTAGACAGCCTGTTGGCCCCCTTGACTTGTCGGGGAGGTGCCAGGGAGTTTGAGGATCCCCCCTCTAACCATAATCCAGCCTTCACCCGCAACCTCATATGATTTTTGTTTTACCGTGACACCATAGTTTGTATTTTGTGTCTGGGAGGTTCTTGTTGAGCTTCTTAAGGGCTTGCTGAGTCCTAGCACATAAACTGGATACAGTGCTTTAGCTCTTTGTATCTCTCTGCATATATCATGCACTGTCATCTCCTTCCATCATTTGGTTTTGTTGTGTACTGTCTTACCTTTGAAATCAATAAAAATATTTTTGGAAAAAAAACCTCAATGGAGCATTTGGGGGAACATTTAAGCTGATGCTCTCCATGTCAATGTTATAAATGAATGATTGGGCCTTAGTGGACGGATAACTGCCACTTATTTCCAACCAGGTCACTGAGCTCCTTCTACTTCTTTTAAGGAACAATGGGTACAGATTCTGGGTTGCTGAAGAGGATTTTTTTGCAATTTTCTGTTATTTCCAACTAGGTTTCTTTTCTGTTTTACTTAGGGTAGATGGGGTTGAGTTAGTTCTGGGCTGGATGTTCAGAAAAAGGGCTGAGGCGGCATTTCTCTAGTAATTGCCAGGTTGTTTTGAGGAGATGGTCATGCTTCGTTGGAGCTGGGACCATTTGTCAAAGAAGGGGATTTGAAGATTGAATTTTGGAGACTTCCTAATCTTGGGGGTGTGGTACCTCAGCCAGGATTAGACATTGCTCAGAACCAGCTGTGCCCTCTTCTATCTCAGTTAAATATGTGTTAAGAAAAGCTGAGCCTTATTGATCATTGGGGAGCAACAACAGACAAATGACGTTGCAGCGCAGACAATGTTATTTGTTTTATTTATTTATTTATGTACTTAACTCCGGTCGGCAGTATGCCGGAATTTACTACCGTCCCCACCCTGCCCCTCCCCTGCCCCGCCCCACCGCCCTACAGCACTCCCTCTGGGAACCGCAACAGTACTTTTGAGGGCACGGGGTCAATGGGAATGTTTGCTTCTGTTTTCATTCAGATCAGATACAGTAAAATGTCTTATATGTTTCCCCCTAGGTTTTTCGATGAATTTTGATAAAAGGCCATGCCCTTGAGATGATATATCTGGCCAATTGATATTACATTTCGATTTCATCTGTAACGTTTATGAAAGGTGTACAAGACTTTTTTTACTTCCATTTTTTAAAAAGTATTGTCGAATATTAGACAATGTAGACCTGCTGGTAGATTTGTACTTCAATTATCTAATGCTAGTTTGTACATTGGGTCCATTATAAAATACGCCATGGGAGCTCGCAGGTCTATGTTGTGCTAAATTGTTGCTGCAAATATTATTACATTGTTGATCATTTTTATATTTTGTATGGTCTTGATTCTTTTTTTCTTGCTCTATTGCATTTTTATGAAACATATATTTTTATCATGCTGTCCTGTTATTTACATGTGTGATACTTTAACGGATGCCACAGTGCATATGTATAAAGTTATCTTGAATTGAATTGAATACTACTCCTTCAATGTTCTATATATGTGTGCCTTTTTACCCCAGGATATCCTACTATCATTTTTGAATTATCACCACTTAATAGTTCTTGATTGACCAATCTTCTGCCCTGCCTCTGTCACCATCCTTTTGCCCGTGGCTTCACAGCTTCAACTTTCTAGATCATGAAGTGCGTATTTATTTCTTCACCTTTAAGTTGCCGCTCACTTCAGTCCTCCTTAACACTCTGCCTAACCATTCTTGCATTTTTTTCTGCAAAATGTAACGTTTCCTACCTTATCTGTGGTGTTTCCCACAGATGCACATGAACGCCCCAGCACTGCAAGACTGGAAGAGGAGTGTGCTTTAAAAAGGCTACACATTTCCTATAAAAAGTAATTCTGGTAAGGTATTTGTTCTCAACAAGCAACCATAATTCATCATTAAAAGTAACAAGGAGCATCTCCACCAATCAGCCTAAACCCCACTCAATTTTCCTCCCTATGCAAACCCTTAAAAAGGCTTAAACTGACTTGGGCATAGATACAAGGGGCATGTGCTGTGGGATGTGGTGCTATATTTTGATTAGAAGGTGGTGATAGTTTATGCTGAAACACTCTAATATTAATGCAGATTGCTGTGTTTTGCAAAATTCGCTAATAGTTTGTTTACTACCCTACGAGTTCACAAACATAAAATATGTAAAAAGTGTAAGATTGGTTTGAGCAGAAAATGTCACACTACCACCATATACACTGAACAGGTACCTCATGGGATTTTAGTACCCATGGGATTGCCTGACGTGCAATGTGCGAGCAAGTGACTGACCAATACATTTTGAAGGTATTTCTCAGGACTTTCAGATGGAAAAGCACACCTCACAAACTATATTCACGCACACAGCCACTAAGTAAAGTTTGCATACAACTAATAATGGTCATAAAAACTATTCATATTACACATCAAAAGAGAATTGTGTAATTTCACCTACCTTAATTTTAATGAGTATGTGAGTGCCATGTCACATCTGATCCTTACTTGATGACGTTGCCTATTTTGATAGCATTTTCTTGAAGCAGGCCTCATAGTGTTTGACTGGTTAACTGACAGTGTGATTGTAAAATTTACCTATTTGTGACTGCATGCTCTCCCAGGAGTCTCCACACTCACATTTCTTTTTTAAAAGGATAGATGCTTAGATGGGTAGCAAGGTGGGTGGAGTTCACAGAGTTGCACTCTGTGGTATTCCATGTAGTAGCACTTAAACTCAGTGAAATTCTGTTCCTTGGCGCTCATACATAATATCATAATGTGAGTGCCCCCCAAAAAAGTGCAGGGCATGCAACAGCTGAAAATGAATGCATGCCTTGGCCACTCTAAAAAACACAGCCAGTACTTGCGCTGGAAAACAAGATAGTCTCATCATCGCACAAAACAATGGACCTCATTTATAAGAAGTGATGCATCAATGCGTGAAAGCAGTGATGCGTCACTTCTCAGTGCACCCTCCTTGCGACATGATGGATGCATCATATTCACTGTATGACGCATCAAGTCACAAGGAGTTGCAGATACGTCATTATTTCTAACGTATCTATATGGAGCAAAAGTGACGCATTGCTGGAGTTTGTCACAAAAATGACGCAACTCCAGCAATGTGTCCTTTTCACATGGGAAAAGTCCCAAGTGAATGTTCCTGCGTCAGTCTTATGCCTGCTGTGAGGCAGGCATAAGATACTGACGCATTTGTGTCCTAGATGTGACGCAGTGAAATCTCATAGATTTCACTCTGTCACTTCTACGAGGCTTACTTGCCTAAGAATGCTCACCCTTCATACATTAAACCTGGCACGCCGTCACGAAAATACAGTAATCTACTATGGGGGAGGAGAGAAATATACTAGCACAAAGAAGGCTCTTCCTGTTTGACTTGAAGGTGCAAAAACACTACACTGCTCTCTCTCTTATTTCCTTCTTGGGGGGAGGGAGGGGAAGCCACATGAGAGCACACCAGAGCTAGAACAACCATCAGGGAGTCCGCACAGGGGCCGCAATTAAATAATTTTGGGTAGTGAACACTACGCAGCCGGCATAGTCTTTTTTGCTAAACTACGTGCTTCACCGAGCAAAGACTAGGCAAAACTCCGAGAGGTCAGTGGTAAGAGCAGGGTTTGCCGCCCAGCATTCCTCTTAACATCACCTGATCCGGTTATCCCCTCAGCAATAATGTAAATTACAATTGATACGTTGGTGAGAGGCATTCTACAGTAGGTATATATTTTCTTTCATGCACTTTTATTTAATCATGGCAAAACTTAAATGTTATTTTTCTCTTACTGGGGCAAAAGTTGCAAAGACCTGTCAATATCACTCATTTATCATCTAAGTTCATACATTTACAAGATACATATATTTTATTCTTCATATTTTCAACAGTCATCCTGCAGAATATGAAACTATACATATTCACAAAAAAACCTAAATCTTGCACCCCAACAATGCAGAATGTTTCAACTGTGTAGATCTTCCATCCTCATGCATTTATGGACGCCATATTGGGTAGATTGTGATCCGGCAGGCACACATTTGTGGCATTGCCATAGCAATCCATTATATACTGCAATAAAAGTATCTGTATCTTCATGGATAATTATCATTAAAGAGTTTTCCCATGTTAATTAACCCTGGCCCTTTCCTTTATCATTAATCTATTTGTCTGTTGGGTCAAAATATCAGCCTAGGAGTTTTGATATGATGGTTATAGTTCGGCCTGTTTTGTAGGTTACCATTGCTGTAGCGTCCTCTCTAACACCATGAAAGGATTTTCAGGCACAGATGGTTGTAGAGTATGAGCTTTCAACCAAGGGGATGCTAGATCCTACGTTCTAAGGAGAGAAGTTGGAGAGCAAAACCAGTAAGTAAGCAAAGACCTTAAGTGCTTTGCAAACTGGTTACTGGACACGTATCTTCCAGAGGGTTAATTGCTAGTGGATAATCTTCCCCCTGTTTAATAGAGTTCTACTCTTCAGGTTGGCACCATCGAATGGGATTCGCAGAATAGTTGTATCTCCATTCTCTTACCTCAAACTTTGGATCTGTCTGTACCTTTAGTTAAATGCAGTTACCTACACTTAAGTGTTTTTCTGTATCCCTATATTCTTACCTGTACTTACCTCTCCCATTGCATTTTTATTACAACCAAGCTGTCTTTGTGCAGAGGATACCCTCTGCTGTTATTTAACAGATGACACAAGATAACAATAATAATCTTGTAACAGTGCTGCTTACCATTACTAGCTTTCGTTGTCTTTCAGTCAAAATATATGTATTTTGTAGTAAACTAAGGAGCAGATTTACTAAGTTGTCATGCAAAGCAGGACAGTACCAAAACACGCTGCACCACATTGTGGAAGAGGAGAGAACACAACAGTGCTATTCTACTAAGAGAGGGCTTTCCTATTCAATTCCCTCACACTGGTGCAGAATTGGGCTGCTTAGCTCCATGCACACATCTTGGCACTGGAGTATATAGGTTTTGTACTGAAAGGGTACCATTCAGTACATTATACTATGCCTAGACAAACTTCAAAACATTTAGGGCCTCGTTTATGGCAATTTGGTATAGGGCAGTGCAGCAAGACAACTTCCTGCCTGACCTACGCCAAAGTGAAAGGACAGGAATGAGCCGTATTTAAACAATACAGAGCATTCCTGTCCTTTCTGCACACGCTGGTCCCATATTGACAGCCTTGCGCCAGCGTAGGCACTCTTGAAACATGGTTCACGAGTTCCTCCGATGCAGGTAGGACTTTTTTGTGCAGGAAGGGCCACCTTCCTGCACAAATCAATTGTATGAACTGTTTTCCTCTTTCTATTTGTGCTGCAGATTTCAGCACTCAGAGAGGAAAAAACGAGGAGAAATGAACATATTTCTCCTAGTTACACTTCACCTCATGAGACGTACAATTTTTACACTTCCTAGATTTACATCACTTTGTAAATCTGCGGCAGGATTAACTTTCATGGGTGTTTCATGGGGAAACCCAAAGCAATGCCCATGAAAAGATTACCACGCACAGAGTAAGGTGATGCAGTGATATGCCTTACTCATGATTTATGAGGCCACAAAAAGCCAAGCAGGGTGGCTTTTCTTGGCTTCATAAATCTTTATGAGAGCCCTGCATCATGTATGTACCACTTAGATGCTGCAGAAATGATGCAGGTCTCCCATAAATAAGCCCCTTACATCCTTGGATACACTCTGCACTGTGCAGACAATGTGCAAATTTGGAAAAATGAAAACATTCTCCTTCTTAACTGGTGCCTCAAAGAGGCGTTAATTTTTCAGTGTAGAGCCATGTCTACCAGTATTAGTAGATATGGCTTTGCAGCAAAAACCATGGGTGGTTCCATGGGAGCACCCTTGTACCATTTCAATCAGTTTACGCCACTTCTGTGACACGAACCTGGTGCAAAATGTTAGTAGATTTGCCCTCCTGTATGCCTTAGAAGTGTGCTAAGCACGCTGACTGCTCAGTTTCAGCGAGGGGGTCAGACCAATTCTTTAAATAGAGGGGTGTGTTAAAAATGCACAAATAACCGTTGATATTGCTGCACACTCGAAGCATTCTTTTGTTTGGCACAAGACCGTGGATAACAGCCAATATCACCTTCACTGCCTGTGGAAAGAAATCTATTTGGGGTCATAAACTGTGTCACTGTTGCACTGTAACAACGTGTTTCATTTTATTTTCTACAGTGTTTAGATGCAGCAGCTTTCTGCCTTCCATCCGCGGCAAGCATGTACTGCAAGAGAGATCAGATGAGTCTCCTGTCAGCTTTATTGACCAGGGCACAACTGTAATTTCATGTTTTTGCCAGAGGTAAACTGTAATGAGATCAACAATTTCTCCTGGCGATAAGATGTGCCTGGTTAAAGGTTAGTCACACACCAGAAGCTGGCTATTCAACAATGCTCTATAGAAAAGGGTATCACTGGGATTATGTGAACATAAATAGACTTAGCTTAGTGTTGAGATTTCAGGAACACAGCAATCTTTGCTAGTCAGTTTCTTGAAACCAAAAATCTTATACTTTTTGTATGATAAAAGGGGGCAAAACGGCGGCGTACAGGGCTTGTCAATTAGTTCCCTACTCCGGCAGTTTTACAATTATCCAATAATCATGTTTTAATGCAAAATCATCCAGCATCATTTCCTGCTAGTCCTAGAAGTGAGCATACTTTATTTAATATCCCCTTGGTATGAATAGACTTCCCTCTGCATATCTGTAATTTAACACATGAATGGCGTTCATATTAATATATTGTGTTATCTTTAAAGCATGGCTCGATGAGCAAAAGTGGACTTCAGTTGACAAAGTCACACAGTGGTTAACTATATTTGTTAATAGTAATTCAGTGTATGTTGAGAGGGCTTTTGCTCATAGAGTGTCCTGGGTGAAACCAAATTTGGGGAACTCTCCCATTCATCCTCTTTAACAGTTTGGGGATTATTAGGATGGCGGGCGGACTCTTGTGGTGCTTGGACCGGCTGCCAGTGCAGCAGAGGTCCCGCATCGCCAATTAGGATGCGACCGTCACCCTGGCGGTCGCATTTCGCATCATTAACATTGCGGCACCCGCCCCAATGCCAATGAGGCATGCTGTGCATTGCCAGGCACAACGTGACATGCACTGCACGGGGCAAGTCACCTTGTGCATGGCAATGAAGAGGGGTACCATAGGTACCCACCAAGTGCACCCCCCCACCCCTCAAGGGGCCGGCAACGGACCCCCAAAGCAATGCCCGCCATCCTTTCCATGACATCTCTGCCGCCATGAAAAGTCCTTGTCCGCCAGTCAACTTAATATGGTTGTGCACCGCCACCATGTTATGCCCCAGGTCCACCCAGTGGCTAGACTGGCGGAAAAGCAGCGGACAGACTTTCAGTCCACCGTGGTACCCCCCGCCATGCTAATGTGGCAGGGGTAAACAATTCTTCTGGTGGAAAACCACCAGTATACAGGATGCACAGCTTGGAGATACTGTATATAAACTTCACTTTGATCAACTGAAAAAGATCACAATTATTTATTGAAGTTCAAACAATACTTTTATCAGTCATATAGTATTCAAGAATATCGTATTGTCGTATAGTATTCTTCTGAGAAGATGTGATCAAACTCAAACTTGGACATAAAAGTGTTCGCATAAGATGGATGCCCCGAAAAACCCATGGAGTTTCCACCATTCACGGTTGTTACTGCTTTTCAGTAAGTCAAATTGAGCAGTTGTTGAACGGTGATTTATAATTGAGGGATCTGATCTCGGTTCACAAATCACGTGTTGATGTCCACATGTCAACTTAGATGACAGTGTTTGAGCTCACAGAAAGTTAAAGCATGCTTACAACTTTCACAACAAAGTGATTTTCTCACATCTCTACTCACTCTATATTCTTGTGATTGCCTTGGGTAACATGTGTATAGAAACTATGGGGCCACTTCTGGACATTTTTTAATGTTGCATATATGAATGGTGTATTTTAGCAGCAAAATACATATTGGTATTTATTTTTGTGTTTTTTCCACAGCGGTCCCTGAGGAAGGGATTAGGTCAATCCTAAAATGCATTGTTCATGGTGGGCAATTCTGTAACAATGTTTATTGTGTAAACAATTTTTCATGCAGATAAACGTGTACAATTTTTATGTTTGTTAATAACAATTGATACAATGAGCCACACATTGACAGTACTGGCTTAAATAAATGTAAAACATATCATTCTTGAATACTATACGACTGATAAAAGTATTGTTTGAACTTCAAGAAATAATTGTGATCTTTTTCAGTTGAACAATGTGAAGCTTATATACAGTATCTCCAAGCTGTGCATCCAGTATAATGGTGGTTTTACATCAGAAGAATTGTTCAGTTATTAGGTTGGCTACCTTAACACTGGGTTGCATGCATTCTTTCAGTGAAATAGAATTACCTAGGATAAATTTGTAAAAAAATTGGTGTGCGCAGACTTTCAAAATTTAGTAATGTGGCGGGGGTAATCATGTTGTGATGGAGGGTGGATCACCACTGCTGGCCGGGCAGTGGTCATCCGCCCGCCATCAGAATGACCCCCTTTGTGTGTTGAAAAAATGAGAAGGGGAGCGGAAATGTGGAGGGCCACTTATTTATTTAGCCACACAGGAAGAAGACTGCTGCTGGCTGCTCATTTCCCCTCTAAAGCTTTGCAGTGGTTACGCCCTAGGTCCGGGCCCAGGTCGTGCATGCTCAATGAAGGCTGGCCCTGAATGTATCTATGGATTTGAGCAGTGTCTCTCAATATTAAAGCAGAAGAGATGAAAGGCACATTGTCCATTTTCATTGTATCCATCAACCTCATTAGAGCAAGACCCCGAGTCACTTGATGACTTAATATTATGCAAAATGGGATTTTTTTGTGACTGGGATACATACATTTTCCCTTTCCAAACCCCACCAATGCGTGGACATTAAGCAAATATTGTATATACACAGTAAATATTTAATGACCAGGTAGAGGTAGAGGGCCAGATTTACAAATGTGTTTCACAACCTAACAGGCAGATTTCTGCACTGCGTCGCATGACAGGGAGGGGGGAGAGCGCCATATCTACAGAGATATGGCGCACTCCTCTCCCAAGCACCGGCACCAAATTTTGATCCTGAGCGTCACGAACATTCCTTTGCACCATAGTGCAAGGGTGTGTGCCTGAGTCTAACATAGGTTTTGTACTGGAAGGCTTACCTTCCAGTACAAAATACTATGTCTAGGCAACTTTTCAACCTTTTCCTACTTTGTGTGTGTGCAGTACACATGCTAAGTCGCAAAAGAAAGGGGAAAATAAAACGTTAGTACTTTTAACGCCTGCTTTCAAGTAGTGTTAACTTGTGATCCAAAACACTGTCCCCTATTGTTAGTAAGAAGGGTTTACATCAAAAAGCATTTGTGGTTGCATGGGAAGGTCCATGGACCGCCCTTCTGATACTGAGTAATGCAAAGCAGGGCTTGGAATGTAAATAAAGATAAAACATTTTCAGTTGGTTTGCATCAATTTTGTGATGCAAAGAAAGAGAAAAATGTTTGTAAATTAGGCAAAAGAGTCTAACATATGCATCTCCTAAAATGGGGATGTTTATCCATAAGTATTCACCTACTGAAGGCAACATTAGCATTGTTGCGATGCTCACCAAGCAGCCTGTAAACATTCCAGGTAGGTCTGCCATCCTCTCCCTTATCAGTATTTAGCTTTTCTACCTCAGATATCTGTTGGTAATAAGAGGGGACATGGAGTAGTATGACAGTCTATAAACAAGTGGACCTCATTTTTCAATGTGACAGATGGTTGAAGGAAAAGAAAGAAAGAGTATACCACCATTTGCGCCCTCCTTGATTATACCAGCGAACAAGACTAGTCTTAAAAGGACAAAGGGACTCACTTTTGAGGGATGACCCTTTTATTTGGGAGCCCTTTGAATCCATATTATGTCTCACGATATGTATACAACAGGGGGATTTATTTAAGATTGATGGATGTGACCTCACACCCCTTGTGTCATGCTTCATCATTGGCCACACCTCGTTGCCGGGTTTGGTTGCTGAGTGGACTAATCTGTCCACTGCAAGGGCCTATGTTCGACCTAATGGTCACAGGTTCAAATCCTTTAACAGTTCAGCGAGGGGTTATTAGTGTTCAGAATAGAATGGCGCACAACATGTAGTGGTTGAGTAGTCACAAAAGAGGTAATTTTGGTTGGTGCTGCTTGTACAGAGAGAACCCTAAAAACTCTGAAACCAAAGGGTGTAAGAACTAACTCTTATGCAAAGTACAACAGCCAGTCAAGCGCACACAACAATTGTAAGGATATGAGTGATCAAGGTAAGGTGTTCAAGGATAAGGTCACACACGATGTTCTTTCTATCTTAGTTTTAATAGGTGTATTATTGGTCCTCCTGTCCAGGAGACACCACCGAGAAAGAAAACCAGCCAAATCCTGGCAGCTCCACTCAGACTTTCATCCATCTGAGGTCGATAAAATAAATACCATTGAGTTGGGTGACAATAAACATCTGTTTTTCAGCGCCAAGGTACCTACGGGTAAACGTGCGCTTCATAAATACACGTGTTATGTCATTTACCAGAGAAACATTTTGTGGTGTATGGGTTCTGTGTTGTTATGAGGAGTGCTTTCAGGTTGTGGGTATATGTGGAACCAGGATCTAGTGAACCTAAAAATCCCTATGTCCTTATCCAAGGATTTCCCTTTATTAAGGGTGGACCTAAGATATTAAAATCAGTGGTGATGCATGAGGCGATCTATTATCACCCATCGAAATAGAACGACAACTGTCAGCCTATGTTATGTCCCTGAAATGGGTCCTATGCTTTTTTTCACAAACCCAATCCTTACTTCCTAACTCCTATATTAGAATCATGCTTATTCATCAAACAGCAGGCCCACACTACCTAGCGGTACAGTCATGTTGGACACTGTTCACTGAATGAATTTTCTACGTTTTTGGGTACTGTAAGTTGTGTAAACATGAAACATAACAAATTATAAGTAATGAAGCACATAACTGGAGACGTAAATGGAACAAAATGCTAAAAAAAGTACAGAAAAACGAATAAAAGACAGTAATCCGTTTAATTTCATGGTCTTGGCATCTATTTGTAGATTTGAAAGTCACACATGCGATAAGTACACACTGCAAACTACTGCAATTCTGTGAATGTGAGAAAAAAAAACACCCTTTCACTCTGGTGCAGGGGGGTCTGCTTTGTCGCTAAGTTGTTAAACCTAGCGCCATCGCCAGGAGAAACGCAAGGCTGAACCATATCCCTGTGAATTTGGTGCAGCCTTGCGTTTCCGAAGTAAGGGAGAGAGGCATTAAGCCAAGAAGGCTCTGCCACTTCCTTGTGAATATCCCCCATTGAGTCGTACTCAAATTAGTGAGGGTACTTCCCTAAGAGCGAGATTGTTTGTCCCTTTGGGACTAGTAACATTTGCTAGTTGTTTTTTTGGTATGACTTTCAACATGCCCAATCAAATTGCCTAACACAATTTTGTCAACCGCCACTACAAATGAAAGATTATTGAGCAAATAGTGGATTATTGAAACAAAGTGCAAGCCCCAGAGTAGAACACCTGACAACAAAAGTTATACAAACCTTATTCGAGAACATAACAAAATAACTCTTCTTTTAATTGGATAATTGCAACTCAATTAAATCCTTATTTATTGATGTTGCAAATTGTGGGTGAACATGTTCATCATACATATATTTCGATGGTGCTGGCTTGTTAGCACTTAAGAACTATGTATATGTCACTGCTGCTAGTGCTGTATATTCCCAGTTGTCAGGGTTGAAATCACCTGTTGTCCAAAACCACTGGAGAAAAGCAGTGGTGTGAAATTCTTCGATAGACGTCTAATTGTGATTGATTGAACTCAGGATCACAGCTCTCTAATACTCCTGCGTGAAGCAGCTAGCTTTGCTTGTTTTATCCCATAGGTGTTATCCTCATCATCACACTGGCGTTCTTAGTACCACAGACCAATAACCACAGGAACACTGGACAGTGTACATGATTCTGCAGGATAGAGTAGGATTCAGACTGATGCAATTAAAAACGTTCCTTGATAGGACAGATTTGTAGCTGGCATGCATATAGTCAGGAGCTACGGAGTTGCATGATAGGCACAGTAAAAAACAGCCTCCGTTTTTTGAACACCTTAAAAATTACTTGCACATTTTGTTTCCATTGCAGCAAGGATTTCCATCCTGATTGCATTTAAGATAAGGTAGAGGATTGTCTACAAAACTATTCAGATTTGGCTAAAAACCTTCAACTTCAATCTGGCAAAAACCTGGTGCCAACATAGCCCCCCTGAGAATTGTGAAACCATGTTTATTTCCTAGTAATGCTAACTAATATTCCAGCATACTGAATCCTCCAGTGGCTGGAGTCTCTGAATCTTTGTTTTTGTGAACAAAATAATATAATGTACAATTGTTTTTCCTCCAGCCCACAATGATTCCAATAAATATCTAGCTGATTTAGCATAAAAGCTTGATGTGATACTTTGATGGAGATACAAGACTATTAAAAGGACCGTCCACTGAAAGAGCAGCATTAAAAAATGTATATTAATATCCTTGGATATTGTTATACCCACCAATCCTAATCTATTTGAACAGGTATTAATCATGTCCAATCTCAGTTGGGAGCCATGTAACAGAAGCTATGTTTTTGGGTTATCTTAAATTCACTGGTTGTTACTCAATCACTCTGGGACTGCTGAAATATAGACTGAATAAATCCAAGACCCAATCTACATAGGGGCATAGTTTGAAAATATCTTGCATGTTTTTGGTGTGGGTACATTACACCATTCGAAAATCTTTCAACCATTCATGTAGGGGTGGTATATGCATAGTGTAATGGGTCAGAGACACGCACGACCCCTTTAATAACACAGTAAGCAGCTTATGGGTGTGCAGAAGCAAATTGCCCAATAGTTACCCTTGATCATCTCTTACTTACGCCTGGTGAGACATTCTCTAGCTGGCTATGAATCCTCTACCATTTACCAATTTTAGGTAATAGAAGGGGCACACAAAATTATGAAAAGCTGCAGAATTCACGCAGGATATTAATTGCTGAACAATAACTAGAATGGAAGATTGTACATAGAGGTCCACAGTTTTTTGAATCTGTAATGAGCAAATAGCCATACTGTCTATTGCCAAGTAAATTCTTTACAAATGTATCCTGAAAATAAATTGGAGTTAGATTTAGTTAGATGCACAATATAGATATGAGAACATTTGGGGGATTCTTGGAAAAGCGTTTTAACATCAGAGTTATCAAGGCATGCTACATGGAGTTAGACTGGAACTAGAAGAGCAGTGTGGGAACAAGAGGGGGAACATCTTCAAACACTACGTTTAGGAATATGAAGACAAGGATTGCCTAAGCAGTAAACAGTGTTTGTTTTATAGTGATACAATGGTACTCAGAAAGAGTGAATCTTTCCTTAATGATCACTCTTATTTTCAAACACACTGTTGGACTTTGCCCTCTCTGCAGGGTTACACTAAGACGTATTACCTTCACCCTTCCTGTTTCTGAAACCATGTGTGTTGGCTTTTGCACTCTGCACATTGCTTGCCACTGCTAACCAGTGTTAAAGTTCTTCTGCTTTCTCCTTTAAACATGGTGAAATTGGACTACACCAAATTGGCGCATTTAAATTACTTGTAAGCCCCTAGTAAAGTAGCACTACAGGTACCCAGGGCCTGTAATTAAATGCTACAAGTAGGCCTGCAGCACTCATTGCACCACCCACTTAAGTAGTCCTTTAAACATGTCCCATGCCTGCCATTGCAGCCCATATGTGCACGTTTAAACTGTCATTTCCACTTGCCAAAATAAACTTTTTGCCAGGCCTAAACCTTCCTTTTTAATACATATTAATCACCCATAGGGAAGACCCTGAACAGCCTACAGGGTAGGCTGCATTGTATTTAAAAATTGTACATGCCCTGCCAAAGAAAATGATCCTAAATTCGACTTTCACTTCAGCAAGACAAACTGCTCCCATTATTTCGTTGTATGCTAAACTTTGGAGGAAATAAAGTTCCTGTGTGCATTGTCTTATGGAGTGTTTATTAAAGAGGAATTTGATGTTGCAAGATCTGGGTTTGGAAAAAAAACTATAGAAGAACATTGCATGTAAAAGTGCTTTGTGTGGAAGTCTAATCACAAGGGCACATATTAGGATTACGCTTCTAGTTGTTACAGTGTTGAAAGGAGACTGACCTATGGATAAGATTTAATCTAAACCTCAGAAAGATAAAGTGCTGAAAGTGCTGTGCATTAAGTAGCAGAAAGGGCTGGAGACCATCAATGGGGGTCAGTGATAGGTAAAAAATAACAGATGGCTATGGTCTATCCTTTTCCCAGCTTGCAGCCCCAAGCAGTGTGCAACACATATCCTTTGTTGCGCTTTTGCCCAAGGAGGAAAAGTTTCTCTCAGCCAAAGAATCTTGAGACTGCAGTCCAAAGACAGACAGTCCTCAATTATCAATCTGTTTAGTGCTGGTGCCTCATTGGTCCAGACTCTGTGCCACAACATAAATGGACACATCCATATGTTATCCTCCAAGGCAAAAAGCCCTAGCTCCTTATGGCAGATGAAGGTGGCAGTGCCTTGGGGGAGTGAAAGCAAAAGATGGGTGAACCTATTTTTAGTGTTCTGCAATGCTGTTTCATTGTATATTCCCCTGATCCTAGCCCCATTGAAAGCCAGGCTTGTACATTCTGCCTTATAGAATGCCAGCATGTGGAAATATATGTTTTGCCCAGTTTGAGAGCAAAGCAATAAAAGCATTATGCCTGTTGTTATCAGGGCCCTTTGATTTTGAAGGTCACACCAAGGTAGCTAAATTCACTCATGTCTTGAATACACTTGGAGTTCTAGTAAAGTTTTGGTTTAAAAACACGTTTTGAGCTGCAACACATAACACAGGTTTTACTTGTGTTTACTTTCTGGTCCTGCCTTCCATAAAGGCTGAGAACTGGTCTAAGAGGTGTTGTAGCACCATTGGAGTATGTCGTTTTACAGCGCATCCACATACAGCAAAGCCAGCCTGGGACACTGTCCAATTTGAAGCATATCCAATGACGCTGAAGATCCCTCCCATTCCACCCCAGGATAAAGCTGACTGAAGCACTGAAATGGCAATATATTTCCCTAATTGGATTGGTTAAGGACCTGTCCACGCCAAGATCTTCCATGATGCTCCACAACTTGCTATGAGAGACACAAGCAAAGACACTGGACGGGTCCATAAACCCCAGATATTGGGAGACCTGTGTTGCGATAGTATACTTTTCCAGCAAAAGGAAGAGTTTGAGTCACTGGTTCTCCATCTCAAGAACCACTCCTTAAACCATATTGGATATCTGAAGTGTGCTGGTCTTCCCAGTCGGTGCCTCAAGATGTATTAATAGGGCACGGTCCTGGACCTTCACTCTTGCTGCCAGGAGAGAGATAGGGTAATAGCAGCCAAACTCCCTTTCTAGATATAGGACGATAATCGTTTCCAACTATGTGGACAATGTACTAGAAATACTCACTAGTCATAACACATTGGTTACCATTGGGCCCCAAAGTTTTCCCTGGCTCTTGAAAAGCTCCAATGGAATCCGATCTAGACCAGGAATTTTTCAAATGGGGCTTGATCTAATGATATTCAGCACTTCATCTAGGAGGTGAAGGAGATATTACGGCAGGAATTCTCCCTTTGAGTCTACAATGTGGTTCAAGGATACATTACCCCACCCTATTCTCCCTTATCCCTTCATTCCCAGCACCCAAGGCATAGACCACCCCAAAGAAAAATACTGAGTCCTGCCCTGTAATGGCAATTTTGATAGGGGGCTCTTCACCTCCTTCAGAAATGGCTGGTTCATAATGCCTCAGAACTCCTTAAGATCTTTCTTGTGACTTGCTTTCCAGAGATCCTCCTATGCATTCATTTTTGTTATGTTTTTCCTGGCCTTTTTACTGCCTTCCTATATGCTTTCCAACACTGAGCCTTATGGGCCTTTTGAAGGGCGTACATGAGCGCTTTATGAGTACTTGAGCATTCTTTATTGAAACACTCATTCCGATTCCATGAGTAAATTTTGGGGGTCCTACTAAGTGTTGCCTTAATTTTATCGGTTAGGGAGAAAAAAGACTCTTTTATGTCATTATAATCCGCCTCATCATTTAAACAGATATTAAACAAGGCACAATTGTCCCCTACCAGTTAGACATAAAGGACGCAATGTTCACAGGATACCATTTGATCCCAGAGCCCTTCTTTCTGTGCACCAAGATGAGTTGTAACACACCTGTCTTGGCATGGGAAGTGTCAAAATGGGCCAATAGAAGGATACAATCTATACACGAGCCCCCATCCTTACCCACATATGTATTGGAAAAAAGGGACATTGTTCATTAGCAAACTCCCTGTTAAACTTTGTCTTCTTGAAACTAAGATTGCTGCCAAGCGCATAATGCAAAAAATAGATCTGTAGGCACCCCTTTCCAAGCCTAGAACTTCACCACTCATCGGTGTAGGAAAGTCTATGCCCAATTCTAGTCTATACAGTACACACCTTCTATTTACAGATGGCATGTTGTTGTAGAAATTAATAATACCCAGCCTTGTACCTTCTGTAAATTGAAGGTTTGGTAAAAAAGGTGTATCAGCTTTGTATGGGAAGGTTCTGGTGCAATCCATAACAAAGAGATAAATTAGCAAGCCACTTATTGGGTGTTTGGAAGAAGATGCAACTGCAGCAAGACGGAACGTCTTGAATCCGTTAGAATGCACCAGTTTTACTGACCAGAACTCTTGCAGGCAAGCTATTGTGAATGTGTCCATTAAGCTAGTCCAGGATTTGTTGTCAAGTTGTGCCCTGATACCCACCACAATCCAAAAGAGGATGTTCAACTTCTGTGATTCAGGACTTGGCATAGTGAGAGACCCTGAATTGGAGGATACTGTGTCTGTGGTATTGAGAAGTTGTTTTTTGGCATCCCAGCCTTACGGGATGATGGCCCCAGGATCTTTTCCCAGGTGCTATTTCTGTCCACAATGGCAAGATCATATTAATAAGATGATGTAGTTACTTTATAATCTGTGTAGCAATTATCTAGTCAGTAAAAATTAATCAGTTGGTTCTCATTTTACCCGGCTTGTGACAAAATTTCACATTTGATATCCAGGACATGGAAGACAATTGCGCTTTTCACGCACAGGAGAACACCCGTATTGCTTAGGTACCTAAGTCACATTCATGAGATGCAGTGAATAACACATTTTTTGCCAGGGGAGACCTTCCAGTACCACAATAGTGACTTGCAGGCATTCAAATTGACTCCATTGCTGTTCTGGACCAACAGCACCTCTGAGAATGGCTCTATACATTGATGTAAGATTTGAGACACTTCGAGATAAGGGGCTGGGTTAATGCAAGGGGACCTGTTGCAAGACCTCAACACCCTGCAAAATAACTTGGCCCTAAACTGCGAGATCTAATTAGCTACATTCTGGAAATACCGAAGAAGTAATTGTGTTGTCCCTGCCTTATACCGTTGAGTTGGGCTTACATTTTATGGCTCAAGGTGGTTGGAGCATATGTGATCCACACCCTTGAATGAACCAATCAGTTTGTGAAAGGAAGTTCTGTTAAGGATGTCATGTTTGCCTCTGAACACATTGATTGGGAGCATCTGAAGTATCTTCATTTGCAGACAAGGACTACTGATGGCCTTAGACCCTAGCGATGTAATCATGCCTGTCGCTGGCCATAGCTCCTGAGGGTAGGTGGCAGAGTCCCTAGGTATTATGTAGTCCATATAAAATAAAGAATGTGTTTGCCCTAGGTGCAGACACAATGACACATGTTCACCTACACCCTGAAATAGGAAGCTGACTGTTACTTTATAATTCATTTGTGCCTTGTAGTGTTGCCCAAGTTGCTCCTTAATGGGCAATACAACTTCCTTAGAAGTGACAATTTTATGACTTCTCCTAAAGGGAGCCAGGATGAGTTCCACTTGTTTCACAGGAAAGGGTGCCCCGTCAGTACTGTTGGATCAATAAGGGAGGATAATTGACTAAGACGTACGATGAGCGAGTTAATATCTGGGTCCAGATTGCAGGTATATTTCCAAGCTTACAACTGTCCAGCTTTTGGTGCTATACTGGATTGGAGAATTGAAGAATTCTGTTTTCCAATAAAGGGGTACTTTTCTTTTATGAAGGCTTCTGAGACTGTATCTGTACCAACCAGGGGCGGTGGGGCTTGATGACTGCAAGGGTTGTATTGGCATGCCCACCCTGTACCGACCAATTAACCCAATTATTCCTTCCTTTTTCAGAATTTTTATCTGCCTTTTTGAGAGTGATCTTTGAGTTGAAGATGAAAAACAATTAGGTGCTCCTGCCATCAGGAGTGTAGAACTTGATAGTCCAATGCCAATTGGTAGTTAACTAGGTTGGACGGGTTTATTGGTACATACATACTGATGATCAATGTCATGACCATCTACATCAATAGAAACTGTTAATTGTGCTGGCTGCATTATCACGTGTGTGGGAGGGATGGTATCAGTTCGAAATTTGGAGCCTTTAACTTCCTCAAGTATGGTGGCTAAAATAGACTGAACAGCGGTAAGCACGTCAAGTGTGTAAGAGCAGAAGTAACTGCATTAACTGATGGCAGAAACAATTTGAACTCTTAGCACCATTTAATTTAGCACCTTCAATTTATTATCTATTCCAATGACATGAAATGCTGTTGCAATAAGCAAATCCACCTGGGGCTCCAGTTTGTTGGAGTAAAAACTGAGACGGGAAGATATAACTTCCATGTTGTTTAAAGTGAGGCACAAAATGACAATGTCAGAGAGGTTGAGTTGTTGATATTAGCAAGTTACCCATCCTTATCACTTGCCACTATGGTATCTTTCTCGCCTGAGTATGGAGACCAAGATTGGATGGAAAATGTGTTCCAGATAATATTGTTGAGCTGATCAGTGCTATTTGAATGTGGGTGTTCTTAGATCGCTTGATCAAGTGGAATGAATGACTTTGCAAGAGACAGTTTTATTGAACCAAGCAAATGGTTGTAATCCGCCAAAGGCCTGCTCCTATTAGTCCTGCAAAAACTAAGCTTTGGATTAACATGGTTTACTCCATCTCCTGTAAAATAAGAATGTCTGCTGGATAATCTACATCTACTTCTAGCAGGACAAGGACTGCATTGAATACAACCTGCTGTTAACAAAGGGCTGTACCAGAAGATTGTTTGAGGGAGTTTTCCCATCTGAGGATTTTACCTCCTTCTGGACGATGCTTCATTATCCCCCTACTTAATTAATCAAATGCAGTTAGTTATGTTGGGTCACTAGCTAAGACACCTGGTAAATGTACAATGGTTTGTGATGTTATAATACTCCTAGCTACTGCATCAATGCTTTCTGTCAGATGCGGATTTGGATTCCTGGTCCGCTTGCTGGATTCATATGATGGTCCTTGAGGTTGAGGTGAGGGGCTGTCACAGATTTTACTTGCAGGCTTCATAAAGCCTGTAATTCTACTTTCTTTGGGGGAGGTGACGCCATGCTCGAAATGTCACGGAGCATTACTTGTGCCCACCTCTTCCCACAGTCGTGTTAAATATTGCTTTTGTTTTTGTTTTCAGCTTTGCCCTTGCAATTTTGTATGTTGGGTGGATTAACAGTACCTCAGATCTTGTCAGTTCTCATGACCCTCTGTTTTGCGCACCTAATAGCCCACTCTATCCCTATTGGTTCTGCCACAGAGAGAACTACGTGGAAAACCCCCGGGGCAGCCAGGCGCCTCTGCACTTTTGAGGTAACCTCACCTCATTGCTTTTGTTCTGCTGCCAGTCTTCTAATGGCCCCGAACAGTGACTAAATGCCAATTTTACAGGTAGAGCGGGTCCACTGGACCAAACTAGGATTGGCACTGGGTCTGATTGGCATTGCTCAGCTGTGGACTGCTGGATTTGGGGTTTATGGTCTGCTCAGTTTTGGGACTGTGACTCAGAAGGGCTATAGGTTAGGAAGAGAGGCGTTGACAAGAAACAGAGGCTGAGGGCATGCCCCAGAAAATGCGGTGAGAACGAACAGTGTAAGGTGTGGGCATAACTGGTTGCAATGTAAGCAGTATGATGCCGTATGAGCTGGAACAAGAGTAACTTTGGATCAACTTTAAGAAAGAAACAGAGAGGGAAGCGGCAGGGGTGCATACCACATCAACTTCTAAGCTGGTCGCTTCCACACCGCTGAGATGCTCAACCGTGCATGAGTGGGCTGACGCAAACTGCTGACGTATCTGCGGGAAGAGCAACCACATTACTACAAACTGCTCCTTGCCGCACTCTGACCTCTCTCCTTGCCACTCCCACCCATGCGTCTCTTTCCGCTTCTGTCTGAACCTTGCATCTGTTTGTCAGCACTCAGGACTAGCTGTGCAGGTGAACTGGAGTCTAGCTATCTTGGCTGATGACGGCTGATAGCCAGAAACCAGTCCTAGGATGCTTAATTCCGGTCCAGGAAACACATGGCTTAGCAGTTCGGGCTGGACTGTTCCCAAGAGGAACAGGGTCAAGACTGATTTGCATATGGCCATGTCTGAACTGGGGTGGTGTGGAGTGCAAAAAAACTATGGATGTAGGCCCAGATCGCTGTACTGGGGTGAATGTATGACATTGTTCTGCATTCTGTCCATCAACTGTTGTTTTTGCATTTGTCACCCCGAGTGGGACGGGTATGCTTAGACGTGAGTCCTGTGCTCTCCACACCACTGGAGTCAAGCTATCCTGGCTGATGACGGCTGATAGCCAGAAACCGGTCCTAGGATGCTTGATTCTGGTCCAGGAAAGACATGGCTTAGCAGTTCGGACTGGACTGTTCCCATGAGGCACAGGGTCAAGACTGATTTGCTTATGGCCATGTCTGAACTGGGGTGGTGTGGAGTGCAAAAAAACGATGGGTTTAGGCGCAGATCTCTGTACTGGGGTAAATGTATGGCATTGTTCTGTATTCTGTCCATCAACTGTTGTTTTTGCATTTGTCACCCCAAGTGGGACGGGTATGCTTAGACGCGAGTCCCGTGCTCTCCAACCACTGGAGTCAAGCTATCCTGGGTGATAACGGCTGATAGCCAGAAACTGGTTCTAGGATGCTTGTTTACGGTCCAGGAAAGACATGGCTTAGCAATTCGGGCTGGACTGTTCCCATGAGGCACAGGGTCAAGACTGATTTACATATGGCCATCTCTGAACTGGGGTGGTATGGAGTGCAAAAAAACCAATGGATGTAGGCCCAGATCTCTGTGCTGGGGTGAATGTATGACATTTTTCTGCATTCTGTCCATCAACTGTTGTTTTTGCAGGTGAACTCTAAAGACAAGAGCACTGAGTGCATTCAGGTATCACTCTGCCTTTATAGTCAGTCATAGGCTACAGTCCATGAAGACCTCTCATTTTAGGGCCTGGCTGAATGTTAGACTCTGCACACAAAGTATGATATGTACAAGGAAATTGTTCTTTGCCCTAAGCACCACATCCTTTCTGTGTTAGCAGAGGGCTTGTCCAAAGATCAGTCTAAGACCTAGAGTTTCTGTGCATGTAGAAAACAGTACTTAAGTGATCTGAAAAGTCCTCGATGAAGTCAGTGATGAAGTGATATATAATGTCACCAGTTATGGCACTTCAATCATTTGTTAGTAACATAACTTGTGATGTCATATTCTGCCACACTAGATAACCTTAATCTTCTCCTAACTAAATATTTTGGTGACATGTACGTTTTCTTTTTTAATAAGAAAGGCTATTTTAAGTTCTGATAAAGAAAATTGACTTTCCTTTAACACTATTGAAATAAATGTGTTTACTTGTTTAATTTCATAAACAAAGAATGCACCTTCCATTGTGTGCTGTAGGTACTATGATTCAGAAAAGGGGTTTTGATGGACAGAGTATCTGAATTAAACAGAATACTACTACCCAGTCAACAGATCAGGGCTTGATCCATCACTGTTTTTTAGCTCACTGCACCATCCCAGCTCGGAACCTGGCTACATGCAAATTAGTCTGTCCCTGGCCCAGTGCATCATGGGAACAGGGCAGACCAAACTACCAAACAAAATTTTTACTGGAAAGGAAACAAGCTTCCGGGGACCGGTTTCTGGCATTACAGCCGTCTTCGGCCTGGCTTGCTTGAATCCTGATGGTGCAGTGAGCAAGGGACTCACATCTGAGCATACCCTTCCACGCTTGTGGTGGACAAAACGATTCAGAAAAGGGGGTAGTGATGAACAGAGTATCTGAATTAAACAGAATACTACTACCCAGTCAACAGATCAGGGCTTGATCCATCACCGTTTTTTAGCTCACTGCACCATCCCAGCTCAGAACCTGGCTACATGCAAATTAGTCTGTCCCTGGCCCAGTGCATCATGGGAACGGGGCAGACCAAACTACCAAGCCATTTCTTTTACTGGAAAGGAAACAAGCTTCCGGGGACCGGTTTCTGGCATTACAGCCGTCTTCGGCCCGGCTTGCTTGAATCCTGATGGTGCAGTGAGCAAGGTACTCACATCTGAGCATACCCTTCCATGCTTGTGGTGGACAAAACGATTCAGAAAAGGGGGTGGTGATGGACAGAGTATCTGAATTAAACAGAATACTACTACCCAGTCAACAGATCAGGGCTTGATACATCACCGTTTTTTAGCTCACTGCACCATCCCAGCTTAGAACCTGGCTACATGTAATTTAGTCTGTCCCTGGCCCAGTGCATCATGGGAACAGGGCAGACCAAACTACCAAGCCAATTCTTTCACTGGAAAGGAAACAAGCTTCCGGGGACCGGTTTCTGGCATTACAGCCGTCTTCGGCCCGGCTTGCTTGAATCCTGATGGTACAGTGAGCAAGGGACTCACATCTGAGCATACCCTTCCACGCTTTTGGTGGACAAAACGATTCAGAAAAGAGGGTGGTGATGGACAGAGTATCTGAATTAAACAGAATACTACTACCCAGTCAACAGATCAGGGCTTGATCCATCACCGTTTTTTAGCTCACTGCACCATCCCAGCTCAGAACCTGGCTACATGCAAATTAGTCTGTCCCTGGCCCAGTGCATCATGGGAACAGGGCAGACCAAACTACCAAGCCATTTCTTTCACTGGAAAGGAAACAAGCTTCCGGGGACCGGTTTCTGGCATTACAGCCGTCTTCGGCCCGGCTTGCTTGAATCCTGATGGTGCAGTGAGCAAGGTACTCACATCTGAGCATACCCTTCCACGCTTGTGGTGGACAAAACGATTCAGAAAATGGGGTGGTGATGGACAGAGTATCTGAATTAAACAGAATACTACTACCCAGTCAACAGATCAGGGCTTGATACATCACCGTTTTTTAGCTCACTGCACCATCCCAGCTCAGAACCTGGCTACATGCAAATTAGTCTGTCCCTGGCCCAGCGCATCATGGGAACAGGGCAGACCAAACTACCAAGCCAATTTTTTTACTGGAAAGGAAACAAGCTTCCGGGGACCGGTTTCTGGCATTACATCCGTCTTCGGCCCCGCTTGCTTGAATCCTGATGGTGCAGTGAGCAAGGGACTCACATCTGAGCATACCCTTCCATGCTTGTGGTGGACAAAACGATTCAGAAAAGGGGGTGGTAATGGACAGAGTATCTGAATTAAACAGAATTCTACTACCCAGTCAACGGATCAGGGCTTGATCCATCACCGTTTTTTAGCTCACTGCACCATACCAGCTCAGAACCTGGCTACATGCAAATTAGTCTGTCCCTGGCCCAGTGCATCATGGGAACAGGGCAGACCAAACTACCAAGCCAATTCTTTTACTGGAAAGGTAACAAGCTTCCGGGGACCGGTTTCTGGCATTACAGCCATCTTTGGCCCAGCTTGCTTGAATCCTGATGGTGCAGTGAGCAAGGGACTCACATCTGAGCATACCCTTCCACGCTTGTGGTGGACAAAACAATTCAGAAAAGGGGGTGGTGATGGACAGAGTATCTGAATTAAACAGAATACTACTACCCAGTCAACAGATCAGGGCTTGATCCATCACCGTTTTTTAGCTTACTGCACCATCCCAGCTCAGAACCTGGCTACATGCAAATTAGTCTGTCCCTGGCCCAGTGCATCATGGGAACAGGGCAGACCAAACTACCAAGCCATTTCTTTTACTGGAAAAGAAACAAGCTTCCGGGGACCGGTTTCTGGCATTACAGCCGTCTTCGGCCCGGCTTGCTTGAATCCTGATGGTGCAGTGAGCAAGGGACTCACATCTGAGCATACCCTTCCACGCTTGTGGCGGACAAAACGATTCAGAAAAGGGGGTGGTGATGGACAGAGTATCTGAATTAAACAGAACACTACTACCCAGTCAACAGATCAGGGCTTGATCCATCACAGTTTTTTAGCTCACTGCACCATCCCAGCTCAGAACCTGGCTACATGCAAATTAGTCTGTCCCTGGCCCAGTGCATCATGGGAACAGGGCAGACCAAACTACCAAGTCAATTCTTTTACTGGAAAGGAAACAAGCTTCCGGGGACCGGTTTCTGGCATTACAGCCGTCTTCGGCCCAGCTTTCTTGAATCCTGATGGTGCAGTGAGCAAGGGACTCACATCTGAGCATACCCTTCCACGCTTGTGGTGGACAAAACGATTCAGAAAAGAGGGTGGTGATGGACAGAGTATCTGAATTAAACAGAATACTACTACCCAGTCAACAGATCAGCGCTTGATCCATCACCGTTTTTTAGCTCACTGCACCATCCCAGCTTAGAACCTGGCTACATGTAATTTAGTCTGTCCCTGGCCCAGTGCATCATGGGAACAGGGCAGACCAAACTACCAAGCCAATTCTTTTACTGGAAAGGAAACAAGCTTCCGGGGACCGGTTTCCGGCATTACAGCCGTCTTCGGCCCGGCTTGCTTGAATCCTGATGGTACAGTGAGCAAGGGACTCACATCTGAGCATACCCTTCCACGCTTGTGGTGGACAAAACGATTCAGAAAAGAGGGTGGTGATGGACAGAGTATCTGAATTAAACAGAATACTACTACCCAGTCAACAGATCAGGCCTTGATCCATCACCGTTTTTTAGCTCACTGCACCATCCCAGCTCAGAACCTGGCTACATGCAAATTAGTCTGTCCCTGGCCCAGTGCATCATGGGAACAGGGCAGACCAAATTACCAAGCCTATTCTTTTACTGGAAAGGAAACAAGCTTCCGGGGACCGGTTTCTGGCATTACAGCCGTCTTCGGCCCGGCTTGCTTGAATCCTGATGGTGCAGTGAGCAAGGGACTCACATCTGAGCATACCCTTCCACGCTTGCCAGAAACCGGTCCCCGGAAGCTTGTTTCCCTTCCAGGAAAAGAATTGTCTTGGTAGTTTGGTCTGCCCTGTTCCCATGATGCACTGGGCCAGGGACAGACTAATTTGCATGTGGCCAGGTTCTGAGCTGGGATGGTGCAGTGAGCTAAAAAATGGTGATGGATCAAGCCCTGATCTGTTGACTGGGTAGGAGTGTTCTGCTTAATTCAGATACTCTGTCCATCACCACCCCCCTTTTTTTAATCATTTTGTCCACCATAAGCGTGGAAGGGTATGCTCAGACATGAGTCCCTTGCTCACTGCACCATCAGGATTCAAGCAAGCCGGGCCGAAGACAGCTGTAATGCCAGAATCCGGTCCCCGGAAGCTTGTTTCCTTTCCAGTAAAAGAATTGGCTTGGTAGTTTGGTCAGCCCTGTTCCCATTATGCACTGGGCCAGGGACAGACTAATTTGCATGTAGCCAGGTTCTGAGCTGGGATGGTGCAGTGAGCTAAAAAACGATGATGGATCAAGCCCTGAACTGTTGACTGGGTAGGAGTGTTCTGCTTAATTCAGATACTCTGTCCATCACCAACCCCCTTTTCTGAATCGTTTTGTCCACCATAAGCGTGGAAGGGTATGCTCAGACATGAATCCCTTGCTCACTGCACCATCAGGATTCAAGCAAGCCGGGCCGAAGACGGCTGTAATGCCAGAAACCGGTCCCCGGAAGCTTGTTTCCTTTCCAGTAAAAGAATTGGCTTGGTAGTTTGGTCTGCCCTGTTCCCATGATGCACTGGGCCAGGGACAGACTAATTTGCATGTAGCCAGGTTCTGAGCTGGGATGGTGCAGTGAGCTAAAAAACGGTGATGGATCAAGGCCTGATCTGTTGACTGGGTAGGAGTGTTCTGCTTAATTCAGATACTCTGTCCATCATCACCCCCCTATTCTGAATCGTTTTGTCCACCATAAGCGTGGAAGGGTATGCTCAGACATGAGTCCCTTGCTCACTGCACCATCAGGATTCAAGCGAGCCAGGCCGAAGACGGCTGTAATGCCAGAGACCGGTCCCCGGAAGGTTGTTTCCTTTCCAGTAAAAGAATTGGCTTGGTAGTTTGGTCAGCCCTGTTCCCATATTGCACTGGGCCAGGGACAGACAAATTTGCATGTAGCCAGGTTCTGAGCTGGGATGGTGCAGTGAGCTAAAAAACTGTGATGGATCAAGCCCTGATCTGTTGACTAGGTAGGAGTGTTCTGCTTAATTCAGATACTCTTTCCATCACCACCCCCCTTTTCTGAATCTTTTTGTCCACCATAAGCGTGGAAGGGTATGCTCAGACATGAGTCCCTTGCTCACTGCACCATCAGGATTCAAGCAAGCCGGGCTGAAGACGGCTGTAATGCCAGAAACTGGTCCCCAGAAGCTTGTTTCCTTTCCAGTAAAAGAATTGGCTTGGTAGTTTGGTCTGCCCTGTTCCCATGATGCACTGGGCCAGGGACAGACTAATTTGCATGTGGCCAGGTTCTGAGCTGGGATGGTGCAGTGAGCTAAAAAATGGTGATGGATCAAGCCCTGATCTGTTGACTGGGTAGGAGTGTTCTGCTTAATTCAGATACTCTGTCCATCACCACCCCCCTTTTTTGAATCGTTTTGTCCACCATAAGCGTGGAAGGGTATGCTCAGACATGAGTCCCTTGCTCACTGCACCATCAGGATTCAAGCAAGCCGGGCCGAAGACAGCTGTAATGCCAGAAACCGATCCCCGGAAGCTTGTTTCCTTTGCAGTAAAAGAATTTGCTTGGTAGTTTGGTCTGCCCTGCTCCCATTATGCACTGGGCCAGGGACAGACTAATTTGCATGTAGCCAGGTTCTGAAGTGGGATGGTGCAGTGTGCTAAAAAACGGTGATGGATCAAGCCCTGAACTGTTGACTGGGTAGGAGTGTTCTGCTTAATTCAGATACTCTGTCCATCACCACCCCCATTTTCTGAATCGTTTTGTCCACCATAAGCGTGGAAGGGTATGCTCAGACATGAGTCCCTTGCTCACTGCACCATCAGGATTCAAGCAAGCTGGGCCGAAGATGGCTGTAATGCCAAAAACCGGTCCCCGGAAGCTTGTTTCCTTTCCAGTAAAAGAATTGGCTTGGTAGTTTGGTCTGCCCTGTTCCCATGATGCACTGGGCCAGGGACAGACTAATTTGCATGTAGCCAGGTTCTGAGCTGGGATGGTGCAGTGAGCTAAAAACGGTGATGGATCAAGCCCTGATCTGTTGACTGGGTAGGAGTGTTCTGCTTAATTCAGATACTCTGTCCATCACCACTCCCCTTTTCTGAATCGCTTTGTCCACCATAAGCATGGAAGGGTATGCTCAGACATGAGTCCCTTGCTCACTGCACCATCAGGATTCAAGCAAGCCGGTCCGAAGACAGCTGTAATGCCAGAAACCAGTCCCCGGAAGCTTGTTTCCTTTCCAGTAAAAGAATTGGCTTGGTAGTTTGGTCTGCCCTGTTCCCATGATGCACTGGGCCAGGGGCAGACTAATTTGCATGTAGCCAGGTTCTGAGCTGGGATGGTGCAGTGAGCTAAAAAACGGCAATGGATCAAGCCCTGATCTGTTGACTGGGTAGGAGTGTTCTGCTTAATTCAGATACTCTGTCCATCACCACCCCCCTTTTCTGAATCGTTTTGTCCACCATAAGCGTGGAAGGGTATGCTCAGACTTGAGTCCCTTGCTCACTGCACCATCAGGATTCAAGCAAGCCGGGCCGAAGATGGCTGTAATGCCAGAAACCGGTCCCCGAAAGCTTGTTTCCTTTCCAGTAAAAGAATTGGCTTGGTAGTTTGGTCTGCCCTGCAGGAGAGTAGGGTCTGCTATCCTATGGTCACCCCAAATTTTTGCTTTTTGCTTCACTGGTTTATGACTTAATGTGGCTGTGGGCCTGCTAATCAGACCCACAGCCTGCTGTTCTCTCTCTAAATTACTGCCAATGCACTTTAGGTGCATTACGAATTGGAACTGGTTCACCTTATTAGCCCCTGTAACAGTGTACCCTAGGTACCCAGGGCATAGGTGTTTCCAAGGCCTACCAGGGGCTGCAGCATGTATTGTGCCACCCCTAGCCTGGCCTCTATATTTGACACAACTGGCTGATCACTCAGCTGGGGTAAGTTGGTGTAACCACCTCTTACTTAGGTACAGTATGCCTGTGCCTAACCCTAAACTGGACACATATGTTCCTGTCAGCCACTCCTATGGAAGGCCTCATCAATCCTGGAGGCAGAGTGCGTGGAAATATGTGAGGTGGTGCTCTAGCATGAGCTGAGCCTGTCTGCAGCTGTCGGGAACCACTCCCTAAGCTGTTCCGGGATATTGCCATACCATATACTCTTAAGTGCATTATAATCCTCGCTTTTAAATGCTATCTTTGGTTTGGCTTTATCAAAACATGTCGAGTAAGGTGTCATACGAATTGGAATACTATCCCCTCGACAGTTCTGTCGACGGGGATAGCATTCCACCCTTCTAGAGGAACACGACATGTGTGTAGCCGTAACCCCGGTTAAAGTTAACCAGAGCCTCAGCATCACAAAATGGATGCTGCCACCACAGACACGAGTCTGGCCTCCTGCTGCTGACCGAAACTCAGAAGATGGTGGCCTGGACAAAGGGTTTCCTGCATTGGGAGGTGCGAGCACCACCCCAGACAGGGTTTTGTGTATTGGGTAGGACAGGGCTGAATAGAATCAGACATGCCCGAGGCACACAAGGTGTCCCCATGCATAGGCCAGTCCAAACCGGTCCTGGGACTTTCCAGACCCAGGCTTGGCGCGGAACTGGACAAAGGAAAGGGGGTGTAACCGCCCCCCTTCCTGGTTCCTCCCAGAGGAGGGACCTAGTAGGTGATCCACCCCTCAGATTGGGAATAAGAGTGGGAGCAGTGCCATTGCACAGCAGATCATCCTGAATCAACTTGAAACTAAGAAGATGACTGGACTTCGACATTCTGCTGCTCAGAAGACTGAAGAGAATCTCCCTTGTGGCCTAGGAGTGGCCACCCTGTGAACACAGGCACCAACCAGCAACTCGACGTCTGCTTTGCCGCCGCCTCCCGCCGGAGCCCAGAGCCTGACAAGAACCAGACTCTCAGACCTCTCAGAGCCCGATCCACAGTCCCTGCAAAGAAGGGACCCGTGGAGGCACCGAGTGACGTGGGACCGGACCTCTTGGAAGATACTCGAAAAGCCACTTCGACCCTGTGCACCCGCTTCCTGTGGGTGAGGTAACTCAGCTCCGCCAGTGTTCCTACACTGGTACACATCTCAAGGGCCTGTGTCTTAAGTTTCAGCGTTCTAGGTCACTCGGAAGGTTCCTAACTCTTTAACTTTGTACTTTTTACGCACCGTAGACTTTACATTGGAAAGTGCGTGCACTTTGAACATTGCACCCGAGTCCCGCGGGCCTTTCCCGACTTAGTCACTGCTAGTCTCGAATAGCTCCAGCAATTCCCAAGGCCCTAGGCCTGTTCCCTTTCCTATTGGTATCTCTTATACTACTTTCTTAGTATATGGTTTAGGTGGCCCCTAGGGCTCATCCATATTGTGCAACTTTTGTGTATTTTAAACTGTCTTGTGATTTAACGCTTGTGCTTCTGTGCTCATAAAGAGTCCAGGGGATTTTATAGTTACTAAATCAATATATATTTTCAATATATATCTGTGTGGTGTCCCTTTCATTTGGTATTCAAGGGGGTTGTGTATGGTATTACAGCTGGCTTCACATGCCTTTCAGAGTTTAGCCTAAGACTGCTTTGTCCACGTTACCACTAGGATAACTGGTCTACAAGGTTGAATTACAACCAATCATCATAAGGGTTGCTTGGCATGGTACAAAGTGATCACTAGAATTAGTGAGCATTATATACCAGGCCAACTTCTCACATTGGTGAGCAGCGGATTGGGATCTGAGCTTGCTGTTGTTTTACCATTACAATCTTTGAGATTATCATTTGAAAGATCATACAGGTACCTGCTAGGTACATATAAAACAAGACTAGTATACTTACGTTCTACTGAACTTAGTTGTTGTAGAGCAAAGGGAGTAGCACACCCTAGCTACAACTACTAGATAGGTTTAGTAGGTAAACACCAGTGTAGGTAGATTGCAACACATCCACCCACACTAGAGCAAGGCCTGAGCAGAGGGTTCCACTGGGAACAAATCCTGTTGAGAGGGACCCTCCAAGGGCACCATCCAAATTTGCTATTTTTTCCCTTAAGGAATTAAGACAGCTTTGTGTCTTAAGGGGTCTGAGGACAGGGCCTTCCCCTACCACAGACCACCTAAGAGAGATCTTGGATCAGTCTGAGACTCTAAAGACCTCTAAGGCAAACCCCACAGGGGATGCTGAAGGAGGCCATCCTTCAGAGGATGACACTGTAGACACCCCTGGTCCTATCATCCTGGTAGATGAGGAAGCCCCCATCACTGGAGCTCCTCAGGTAGATGAGGAGGAAGAGGAAGAGGAAGAGGAAGAAGAGACAGAGGGGGGAAGCAGTGAGTCAGATGATGACAGAAATAGTCAGGTGATGGTCAGTAGACTGAACCAGGCTAACTTAAGCCAACTTGGGAATGAATCTGGTAACAACCCATTCAGACCCCCAGGTGGACTTAACCAGAAGCCTAGGAGGAGAAGGACTCACTCAGGTGACTCTGACAACTCCCATGCTTCTAGAGGCTCTCATGGTCACTCCAGAAGGGAGATGACTAGCCCTCAGAGAAGGGAACATGAGGCCAAAATGAGAGAGGCTGAGCTTAGGATCCAGAAGCGAGAACTAGAGGTTGCCCTGGTCCAAGAGAGACTTGCTAGAGCAAGACAGCCTAGAGAGAGTGGGGTAATAGAACCCACTGGTGGCAGCAATATCCACAAGGATAAAGACAGGTCTTTTGATAACAGAAACCTGAGTAAGATTGTGCCCCCCTACAAAGCTGGGGATGATATCCATAAGTGGATCACTGCAATGGAGAGAGCCTGCAGTGTACAGCAGATCCCTCAAAAGCAGTGGGCAGCAATCTTGTGGCTCTCCTTTGAAGGTAGAGGCCGAGACAGACTCCTCACAGTTAGTGATGGGGATTCTAGAAACTACCTGGTCCTGAAGAGTGCTCTGATTGATGGGTTAGGCTTAACCACTGAACAGTACAGGTTAATGTTCAGAGATACCCAGAAGACACAGACTCAGGACTGGTCTGAATTTGTTGAGTGTGCCACTAAGGCTCTGGAGGGATGGTTGCTGGGAAGCAAGGTTACAGACTATGAAGGATTGTATAATTTGCTGATGAGAGAACACATTTTAAATAATTGTCAGAACCAGCAGTTGCATCAACATTTGGTTGACTCAAATTTGACCTCTCCCCAAGAATTGGGAAAGAGGGCAGATAAATGGGTAAGAACCAGAGTTAAGCAAAAGAACCAGAACCAGAACCAGGGTGGTGACCAGAAGAAAACAGACCAGAAGGGTGGGGAGCATAAAGCTAAAGACCAGAAGTCTTCAACAGGGCCCCAAAATGATACAGAGGGTGGGTCCCAAACTTCCAAGAAGAAGAAGAAAGAAGGTCAGAAGAAACCCTGGTGTAAAACTTGTAAAAACACCTCTCACTGGACAAGTGAGTGTAAAAAGGGTGGTGCCCCCAGCACTGCAACCCCTAAGGCAACTGCACCCACTAGTACAGCTAGCAGTGCTGGTCCACAAACCAAGGGGGTAGTGGGTATCACCTTGGGAACTGAAGGAGATTCTGACCTAGTCAGAACCCTTACTCAGTCTGTTCTGATTTGTGAAGGGGACATCGATTTGACCCCTGACATAAGTCCCAGTAACCTGGGCAAATACAGACAGACGCCTTTGATTAATAACAAAGTGGCTCAAGCTTACAGGGACACATGTGCCAGTGTCACAATGGTGACACCTAACTTTGTGGACCCTGGACAGTACATGCCAGGTGATAATTACCTGGTGACCAATGCCAGCAATGTCACTACTACACATAGTGTGGCACTTGTTAACTTTTCCTGGGGAGGGGTAACTGGCCTAAAAAGAGTTGTGGTTAGTGCTGATCTCCCAGTAGAATGTTTGTTGGGCAATGACCTGGAGAACTCTCTATGGTCAGAAGTTGAGTACAGGACTCATGCAGAGATGTTAGGGATATCATCACATGTCCTTGCTGTGACCAGGTCACAGGCCAAAAAGTGCCTCTCTGAACCTCAGGTCTTGGATCCTGGAACAATGGACCAATCACCTTCCAAGAAGAAGAACAGGAGGGTTAAGGCTGTGCCTTCCCAACTGCCTGCAAGTGAGGATCAAGCTTCACAGGAAGCTGGTCTTGAGACCCCTAAAGGAACTGTCTCTGAAGAACTTGAACCTGATCAGGTTGAGTTTCTGGGGACAGGGGGACCTTCTAGAGCAGACTTGGGGCAGGCTCAGTTAACCTGTCCTTCTCTTGAACCCCTCAGACAGCAGGCTGCTGCTGAGGCTGCTGGGAATGCTCAAGGTTCCCATAAAGTTTATTGGGATGAAGGACTCCTTTACACAGAGGGTAGCGACCCCAAGCCTGGTGCAACCAGGAGGTTGGTTATACCTCTGCAATTTAGGGGTTTCCTTCTCACCTTAGCCCATGATATTCCTCTAGCAGGACACTTAGGCCAGAATAAGACCTGGAACAGGCTTGTCCCTCACTTTCACTGGCCTCACATGTCTGAAGACACCAAGGAGTTTTGTCGCTCCTGTGAAACCTGCCAAGCCAGTGGTAAAGTAGGTGGAACAACAAAGGCCCCCCTGATACCACTACCTGTGGTGGGGTTTCCCTTTGAAAGAGTGGGGATTGATATTGTAGGTCCAATGGATCCCCCTACAGCATCTGGGCACAGATTCATACTGGTGGTAGTGGATCATGCCACCAGGTACCCAGAGGCAATTCCACTTAGGACCACAACAGCTCCTGTTGTGGCCAGGGCCTTACTTGGAGTTTTCTCCAGAGTGGGGTTTCCTAAGGAGGTAATATCTGATAGAGATCCCAACTTCATGTCAGGATATTTGACAGCTATGTGGAAGGAATGTGGTGTCAACTACAAGTTCACCACTCCTTATCACCCACAATGCAATGGGATTGTTGAGAGATTTAACAAGACCCTAAAGGGCATGATTAAAGGATTACCTGAAAAGCTCAGGCGAAGATGGGACATCCTACTGCCCTGCCTTTTGTTTGCTTACAGAGAGGTCCCTCAAAAGGGTGTTGGTTTTAGCCCCTTTGAATTGTTGTTTGGGCACCCTGTAAGAGGACCCCTGTGTCTGGTGAAGGAAGGATGGGAGTTACCTCTCAAAAAGCCTAAGCAAGACATAGTGACTATGCACTTGGTCTCCGCTCCAGGATGGCAGAGTACATGGAAAAGGCATCCAAAAACCTTGAGGCTAGCCAAGAATTACAGAAAGCTTGGCATGACCAAAAGGCTGTCCTTGTTGAGTTTCAGCCTGGACAGAAGGTATGGGTGTTGGAGCCAGTGGCCCCAGCAGCACTCCAAGACAAATGGTCTGGACCCCATACAATTCTGGAGAAGAAGGGAGAGGTTACCTACTTGGTGGACCTAGGAACTCCCATAAGCCCCCACAGGGTGCTCCATGTAAACAGATTGAAGGCATATGTCAGCAAGGAAGACATGGGCTTGCTCATGGCTACAGATGAGGGACAGGAGGAAGAGAGTGACCCTCTCCCAGACCTGCTCACTCAGAACCCTGAGGATGGCTCAGTTGATGGTGTGACCTTAGGTGGCAGCCTCACTGAACATCAGCAACATGACTGCAGACAAGTTCTACAGGCATACAGGCATATGTTCTCATTGACACCCAGTCAGACTAACTGGTGTACACATGTGGTGGACACTGGTGACAGTCTTCCTGTAAAGAGCAAGATTTACAGGCAACCTGACCACGTCAGGGACTGTATAAAGACTGAGGTGCAAAATATGCTGGAATTAGGTGTTATTGAGCCTTCAGAGAGCCCCTGGGCTAGCCCAGTGGTTCTGGTCCCCAAACCTCACACCAAAGATGGCAAGAGAGAGATGAGGTTCTGTGTGGATTACAGAGGACTCAATGCTGTCACCAGGACAGATGCACACCCTATTCCAAGGGCAGATGAGCTCATTGACAAGTTGGCTTCTGCCAAATATTTGAGCACATTTGACTTGACAGCTGGCTACTGGCAAATCAGGTTAGCTGAGGAGTCTAAAGCCAAGACAGCATTTTCTACCCCTAGTGGGCATTATCAATTTGTGGTGATGCCCTTTGGTTTGAAAAATGCACCTGCCACCTCCCAAAGGTTGGTAAATCAAGTCCTTACTGGGTTGGATGACCTTTGTGCAGCTTATCTGGATGATATTGCTGTCTTTAGCTCCACCTGGGAGGATCACCTGGTCCACCTGAAGGAAGTGCTTGAGGCTCTGCAAAAGGCAGGCCTCACTATCAAGGCAACAAAGTGCCAGATATGGCACAGCAAGGTTGTATACCTGGGCCACCTTGTAGGTGGAGGCCAAGTTCAACCACTGGAGAGTAGGATCCAGACCATAAAGGACTGGTCCCCTCCAACTACCCAGACTCAGGTCAGAGCTTTCTTGGGCCTGACTGGGTACTACAGGAAGTTTGTTAAGAACTATGGGTCCATTGTGACTCCTCTTAATGATCTGACATCTAAGAAGATGCCCAAAAAGGTTCAGTGGACAGAAATCTGTCAAAAGGCATTTGATGACCTGAAGAAGGCCATCTGCTCTGCACCTATCCTGAAGAGTCCTGACTACTCAAGAGAGTTCATTGTCCAAACAGATGCTTCTGAGTTGGGAGTGGGAGCTGTGCTTTCACAGCTTAATGTAGATGGCCAGGACCAGCCCATTGCTTTTATTAGCAGAAGGCTGACCCCCAGAGAGAAACGTTGGTCAGCTATAGAGAGGGAGGCCTTTGCTGTGGTGTGGGCCCTGAAGAAGTTGAGACCATACTTATTTGGCACTCACTTCAAGATTCAGACCGACCATAAGCCCCTCTTATGGCTTAATCAGATGAAGGGTGAAAACCCCAAACTACTCAGGTGGTCCATTTCCCTACAGGAGATGGACTTTACAGTGGAGCACCGCCCAGGGACTGACCATGGCAACGCAGATGGTCTCTCCAGGTACTTCCACTTAGAACATGAAGACACAACTGGTCAAGGTTAGTCTAATGTCCCTGCGTTTGGGGGGGGGGGGTTATGTAGGAGAGTAGGGTCTGCTATCCTATGGTCACCCCAAATTTTTGCTTTTTGCTTCACTGGTTTATGACTTAATGTGGCGGTGGGCCTGCTAATCAGACCCACAGCCTGCTGTTCTCTCTCTAAATTACTGCCAATGCACTTTAGGTGCATTACGAATTGGAACTGGTTCACCTTATTAGCCCCTGTAACAGTGTACCCTAGGTACCCAGGGCATAGGTGTTTCCAAGGCCTACCAGGGGCTGCAGCATGTATTGTGCCACCCCTGGCCTGGCCTCCATATTTGACACAACTGGCTGATCACTCAGCTGGGGTAAGTTGGTGTGACCACCTCTTACTTAGGTACAGTATGCCTGTGCCTAACCCTAAACTGGACACATATGTTCCTGTCAGCCACTCCTATGGAAGGCCTCATCAATCCTGGAGGCAGAGTGCGTGGAATATGTGAGGTGGTGCTCTAGCATGAGCTGAGCCTGTCTGCAGCTGTCGGGAACCACTCCCTAAGCTGTTCCGGGATATTGCCATACCATATACTCTTAAGTGCATTATAATCCTCGCGGTTAAATGCTATCTTTGGTTTGGCTTTATCAAAACATGTCGAGTAAGGTGTCATACGAATTGGAATACTATCCCCTCGACAGTGCTGTCGACGGGGATAGCATTCCACCCTTCTAGAGGGACACGACATGTGTGTAGCCTTAACCCCGGTTAAAGTTAACCAGAGCCTCAGCATCACAAAATGGATGCTGCCACCACAGACACGAGTCTGGCCTCCTGCTGCTGACCGAAACTCAGCAGATGGTGGCCTGGACAAAGGGTTTCCTGCATTGGGAGGTGCGAGCACCACCCCAGACAGGGTTTTGTGTATTGGGTAGGACAGGGCTGAATAGAATCAGACATGCCCGAGGCACACAAGGTGTCCCCATGCATAGGCCAGTCCAAACCGGTCCTGGGACTTTCCAGAACCAGGCTTGGCGCGGAACTGGACAAAGGAAAGGGGGTGTAACCGCCCCCCTTCCTAGTTCCTCCCAGAGGAGGGACCTAGTAGGTGATCCACCCCTCAGATTGGGAATAAGAGTGGGAGCAGTGCCATTGCACAGCAGATCATCCTGAATCAACTTGAAACTAAGAAGACGACTGGACTTCGACATTCTGCTGCTCAGAAGACTGAAGAGAATCTCCCTTGTGGCCTAGGAGTGGCCACCCTGTGAACACAGGCACCAACCAGCAACTCGACGTCTGCTTTGCCGCCGCCTCCCGCCTCCCGCCGGAGCCAGAGCCTGACAAGAACAAGACTCTCAGACCTCTCAGAGCCAGATCCACAGTCCCTGCAAAGAAGGGACCCGTGGAGGCACCGAGTGACGTGGGACTGGACCTCTTGGAAGACACTCGAAAAGCTGACTGCGCAGCTTCTGAGGTATCCTCGACGTTGTGCTTTGTGGACTGAGAACCCCCACCATCGAGCAGCCCTTGAACCAAAGATCAGCCCCCCAGCATCTCCACGATCTGCGTGGGGCCCTTTTGCATTGTGCCACTCGACGCGCCATCCCGGCCTCTAGCCACGTGGTCAGCGGCCATCTTGGCGACGAAACCGACTAACTACACAGCG
The DNA here is from genome assembly GCF_964263255.1 of Lissotriton vulgaris. Taxonomy (NCBI): domain Eukaryota; kingdom Metazoa; phylum Chordata; class Amphibia; order Caudata; family Salamandridae; genus Lissotriton; species Lissotriton vulgaris. Next base: position 947,760,776 of record NC_141696.1, read on the forward strand.
GGTCTAGTTGCTCCAGACTCACCCAAGCTCCTGTGAAAAGGAGCACTCGCTCTGACCTTGCTGGTCCGAGTGTTAAGCATCTTTCAATTCCTGCGTGGCTTGCATTAGCCAAGGCCTGTTTGCTCCGATCAGGTCGGCGACACCGCCATCAACAAGAAGCCTGCGTGGGACAGCTTGTGACCGACTCCTGGACGTCCTCGACCCCCGGTGTCCACGTGGCTGCAGAGAGAAGCTACACCTCAACGCCTGTTTGCACCCAACATCGCCTGGTTCCAATCTGGTTCCACGGTAGTTACTGGCTAGTGACTTTGAACATTGTCCCCTCTGCTTTCAGGTCTTCACATCTTCAGATCCACCCTTGGATCCACCGGAACTCTTCACATCGAGCCGCCTGCAGCATCTTCAGCTCCAAGCACCATCGACCAGCGTGACGAAACCCGACACTACTTCGACCCTGTGCACCCGCTTCCTGTGGGTGAGGTAACTCAGCTCTGCCAGTGTTCCTACACTGGTACACATCTCAAGGGCCTGTGTCTTAAGTTTCAGCATTCTAGGTCACTCGAAAGGTTCCTAACTCTTTAACTTTGTACTTTTTACGCACCATAGACTTTACATTGGAAAGTGCGTGCACTTTGAACATTGCACCCGAGTCCCGCGGGCCTTTCCCGACTTAGTCACTGCTAGTCTTGAATAGCTCCAGCGATTCCCAAGGCCATAGGCCTGTTCCTTTTCCTATTGGTATCTCTTATACCACTTTCTTAGTATATGGTTTAGGTGGCCCCTAGGGCTCATCCATATTGTGCAACTTTTGTGTATTTTAAACTGTCTTGTGATTTAACGCTTGTGCTTCTGTGCTCATAAAGACTCCAGGGGATTTTATAGTTAATAAATCAATATATATTTTCAATATATATCTGTGTGGTGTCCCTTTCATTTGGTATTCAAGGGGGTTGTGTATGGTATTACAGGTGGCTTCACATGCCTTTCAGAGTTTAGCCTAAGACTGCTTTGTCCACGTTACCACTAGGATAACTGGTCTACAAGGTTGAATTACAACCAATCATCATAAGGGTTGCTTGGCATGGTACAAAGTGATCACTAGAATTAGTGAGCATTATATACCAGGCCAACTTCTCACATGCCCTGTTCCCATGATGCACTGGGCCAGGGACAGACTAATTTGCATGTAGCCAGGTTCTGAGCTGGGATGGTGCAGTGAGCAAAAAAACGGTGATGGATCAAGCCCTGATCTGTTGACTGGGTAGGAGTGTTCTGCTTAATTAAGAAACTCTGTCCATCACCACCCCCCTTTTCTGAATCGTTTTGTCCACCATAAGCGTGGAAGGGTATGTTCAGACATGAGTCCCTTGCTCACTGCACCATCAGGATTCAAGCAAGCCGGGCCGAAGACAGCTGTAATGCCAGAAACCGATCCCCGGAAGCTTGCTTCCTTTCCAGTAAAAGAATTGGCTTGGTAGTTTGGTCTGCCCTGTTCCCATTATGCACTGGGCCAGGGACAGACTAATTTGTATGTAGCCAGGTTCTGAGCTGGGATGGTGCAGTGAGCTAAAAAACGGTGATGGATAAAGCCCTGAACTGTTGACTGGGTAGGAGTGTTCTGCTTAATTCAGATACTCTGTCCATCACCACCCCCCTTTTCTGAATCGTTTTGTCCACCATAAGCGTGGAAGGGTATGCTCAGACATGAGTCCCTTGCTCACTGCACCTTCAGGATTCAAGCAAGCCGGGCCGAAGACGGCTGTAATGCCAGAAACCGGTCCCCGGAAGCTTGTTTCCTTTCCAGTAAAAGAATTGGCTTGGTAGTTTGGTCTGCCCTGTTCCCATGATGCACTGGGCCAGGGACAGACTAATTTGCATGTAGCCAGGTTCTGAGCTGGGATGGTCCAGTGAGCTAAAAACGGTGATGGATCAAGCCCTGATCTGTTGACTGGGTAGGAGTGTTCTGCTTAATTCAGATACTCTGTCCATCACCACTCCCCTTTTCTGAATCGTTTTGTCCACCATAAGCATGGAAGGGTATGCTCAGACATGAGTCCCTTGCTCAATGCACCATCAGGATTCAAGCAAGCCGGGCCGAAGACGGCTGTAATGCCAGAAACCGGTCCCCGGAAGCTTGTTTCTTTTCCAGTAAAAGAATTGGCTTGGTAGTATGGTCTGCCCTGTTCCCATGATGCACTGGGCCAGGGACAGACTAATTTGCATGTAGCCAGGTTCTGAGCTGGGATGGTGCAGTGAGCTAAAAAACGGTGATGGATCAAGCCCTGATCTGTTGACTGGGTAGGAGTGTTCTGCTTAATTCAGATACTCTGTCCATCACCACCCCCCTTTTCTGAATCGTTTTGTCCACCATAAGCGTGGAAGGGTATGCTCAGACTTGAGTCCCGTGCTCACTGCACCATCAGGATTCAAGCAAGCCGGGCCGAAGACGGCTGTAATGCCAGAAACTGGTCCCCGAAAGCTTCTTTCCTTTCCAGTAAAAGAATTTGCTTGGTAGTTTGGTCTGCCCTGTTCCCATGATGCACTGGGCCAGGGACAGACTAATTTGCATGTAGCCAGGTTCTGAGCTGGGATGGTGCAGTGAGCTAAAAAACGGTGATGGATCAAGCCCTAATCTGTTGACTGGGTAGGAGTGTTCTGCTTAATTCAGATACTCTGTCCATCACCACCCCCTTTTCTGAATCGTTTTGTCCACCATAAGCGTGGACGGGTATGCTCAGACATGAGTCCCTTGCTCACTGCACCATCAGGATTCAAGCAAGCCGGGGCGAAGACGGCTGTAATGACAGAAACCGGTCCCCGGAAGCTTGTTTCCTTTCCAGTAAAAGAATTGGCTTGGTAGTTTGGTCTGCCCTGTTCTCATGATGCACTGGGCCAGGGACAGACTAATTTGCATGTAGCCAGGTTCTGAGCTGGGATGGTGCAGTGAGCAAAAAAACGGTGATGGATCAAGCCCTGATCTGTTGACTGGGTAGGAGTGTTCTGCTTAATTCAGATACTCTTTCCATCACCACCCCCCTTTTCTGAATCTTTTCGTCCACCATAAGCGTGGAAGGGTATGCTCAGACATGAGTCCCTTGCTCACTGCACCATCAGGGTTCAAGCAAGCCGGGCCGAAGACGGCTGTAATGCCAGAAACTGGTCCCCGGAAGCTTGTTTCCTTTCCAGTAAAAGAATTGGATTGGTAGTTTGGTCTGCCCTGTTCCCATGATGCACTGGGCCAGGGACAGACTAATTTGCATGTAGCCAGGTACTGAGCTGGGATGGTGCATTGAGCTAAAAAACGGTGATGGATCAAGCCCTGATCTGTTGACTGGGTACGAGTGTTCTGCTTAATTCAGATACTCTGTCCATCACCACCCCCCTTTTCTGAATCGTTTTGTCCACAATAAGCGTGGAAGGGTATGCTCAGACATGAGTCCCTTGCTCACTGCACAATCAGGATTCAAGCAAGCCGGGCCGAAGACGGCTGTAATGCCAGAAACTGGTCCCCGGAAGCTTCTTTCCTTTCCAGTAAAAGAATTGGCTTGGTAGATTGGTCTGCCCTGTTCCCATGATGCACTGGGCCAGGGACAGACTAATTTGCATGTAGCCAGGTTCTGAGCTGGGATGGTGCAGTGAGCTAAAAAACGGTGATGGATCAAGCCCTGATCTGTTGACTGGGTAGGAGTGTTCTGCTTATTCCAGATACTCTGTCCATCACCACCCCCTTTTCTGAATGGTTTTGTCCACCATAAGCGTGGAAGGGTATGCTCAGACATGAGTCCCTTGCTCACTGCACCATCAGGATTCAAGCAAGCCGGGCCGAAGACGGCTGTAATGCCAAAAACCGGTCCCCGGAAGCTTATTTCCTTTCCAGTAAAAGAATTGGCATGGTAGTTTGGTCTGCCCTGTTCCCATGATGCACTGAGCCAGGGACAGACTAATTTGCATGTAGCCAGGTTCTAAGCTGGGATGGTGCAGTGAGCTAAAAAACGGTGATGGATCAAGCCCTGATCTGTTGACTGGGTAGGAGTGTTCTGCTCAATTCAGATACTCTGTCCATCACCACCCCCCTTTTCTGAATCTTTTTGTCCACCATAAGCGTGGAAGGGTATGCTCAGACATGAGTCCCTTTCTCACTGCACCATCAGGATTCATGCAAGCCGGGCCGAAGACAGCTGTAATGCCAGAAACCGGTCCCCGGAAGCTTGTTTCCTTTCCAGTAACTGAATTGGCTTGGTAGTTTGGTCTGCCCTGTTCCCATGATGCACTGGGCCAGGGACAGACTAATTTGCATGTAGCCAGGTTCTGAGCTGGGATGGTGCAGTGAGCAAAAAAACGGTGATGGATCAATCCCTGATCTGTTGACTGGGTAGGAGTGTTCTGCTTAATTCAGATACTCTGTCCATCACCACCCCCCTTTTCTGAATCGTTTTGTCCACCATAAGCGTGGAAGGGTATGCTCAGACATGAGTCCCTTGCTCAGTGCACCATCAGGATTCAAGCAAGCCGGGCCGAAGACGGCTGTAATGCCAAAAACCGGTCCCCGGAAGCTTATTTCCTTTCCAGTAAAAGAATTGGCATGGTAGTTTGGTCTGCCCTGTTCCCATGATGCACTGAGCCAGGGACAGACTAATTTGCATGTAGCCAGGTTCTAAGCTGGGATGGTGCAGTGAGCTAAAAAACGGTGATGGATCAAGCCCTGATCTGTTGACTGGGTAGGAGTGTTCTGCTCAATTCAGATACTCTGTCCATCACCACCCCCCTTTTCTGAATCTTTTTGTCCACCATAAGCGTGGAAGGGTATGCTCAGACATGAGTCCCTTGCTCACTGCACCATCAGGATTCATGCAAGCCGGGCCGAAGACAGCTGTAATGCCAGAAACCGGTCCCCGGAAGCTTGTTTCCTTTCCAGTAACTGAATTGGCTTGGTAGTTTGGTCTGCCCTGTTCCCATGATGCACTGGGCCAGGGACAGACTAATTTGCATGTAGCCAGGTTCTGAGCTGGGATGGTGCAGTGAGCAAAAAAACGGTGATGGATCAATCCCTGATCTGTTGACTGGGTAGGAGTGTTCTGCTTAATTCAGATACTCTGTCCATCACCACCCCCCTTTTCTGAATCGTTTTGTCCACCATAAGCGTGGAAGGGTATGCTCAGACATGAGTCCCTTGCTCACTGCACCATCAGGATTCAAGCAAGCCGGGCCGAAGACAGCTGTAATGCCAGAAACCGGTCCCCGGAAGCTTGTTTCCTTTCCAGTAAAAGAATTGGCTTGATAGTTTGGTCTGCCCTGTTCCCATGATGCACTGGGCCAGGGACAGACTAATTTGCATGTAGCCAGGTTCTGAGCTGGGATGGTGCAGTGAGCTAAAAAACGGTGATGGATCAAGCCCTGATCTGTTGACTGGGTAGGAGTGTTCTGGTTAATTCAGATACTCTTTCCATCACCACCCCCCTTTTCTGAATCTTTTGGTCCGCCATAAGCGTGGAAGGGTATGCTCAGACATGAGTCCCTTGCTCACTGCACCATCAGGATTCAAGCAAGCCGGGCCGAAGACGGCTGTAATGCCAGAAACTGGTCCCCAGAAGCTTGTTTCCTTTCCAGTAAAAGAATTGGATTGGTAGTTTGGTCTGCCCTGTTCCCATGATGCACTGGGCCAGGGACAGACTAATTTGCATGTAGCCAGGTTCTGAGCTGGGATGGTGCAGTGAGCTAAAAAACAGTGATGGATCAAGCCCTGATCTGTTGACTGGGTACGAGTGTTCTGCTTAATTCAGATACTCTGTCCATCACCACCCCCCTTTTCGGAATCGTTTTGTCCACCATAAGCGTGGAAGGGTATGCTCAGACATGAGTCCCTTGCTCACTGCACCATCAGGATTCAAGCAAGCCGGGCCGAAGACGGCTGTAATGCCAGAAACTGGTCTCCGGAAGCTTCTTTCCTTTCCAGTAAAAGAATTGGCTTGGTAGTTTGGTATGCCCTGTTCCCATGATGCACTGGGCCAGGGACAGACTAATTTGCATGTAGCCAGGTTCTGAGCTGGGATGGTGCAGTGAGCTAAAAAACGGTGATGGATCAAGCCCTGATCTGTTGACTGGGTAGGAGTGTTCTGCTTAATTCAGATACTCTGTCCATCACCACCCCCTTTTCTGAATAGTTTTATCCACCATAAGCGTGTAAGGGTATGCTCAGACATGAGTCCCTTGCTCACTGCACCATCAGGATTCAAGCAAGCCGGGCCGAAGACGGCTGTAATGCTAGAAACCGGTCCCTGGAAGCTTGTTTCCCTTCCAGTAAAAGAATTGGCTTGGTAGTTTGGTCTGCCCTGTTCCCATGATGCACTGGGCCAGGGACAGACTAATTTGCATGTAGCAAGGTTCTGAGCTGGGATGGTGGAGTGAGCAAAAAAACGGTGATGGATCAAGCCCTGATCTGTTGACTGGGTAGGAGTGTTCTGCTTAATTCAGATACTCTGTCCATCACCACCCCCCTTTTCTGAATCGTTTTGTCGACCATAAGCGTGGAAGGGTATGCTCAGACATGAGTCCCTTGCTCACTGCACCATCAGGATTCAAACAAGCCGGGCCGAAGACAGCTGTAATGTCACAAACCGGTCCCCGGAAGCTTGTTTCCTTTCCAGTAAAAGAATTGGCTTGGTAGTTTGGTCCGCCCTGTTCCCATGATGCACTGGGCCAGGGACAGACTAATTTGCATGTAGCCAGGTTCTGAGCTGGGATGGTGCAGTGAGCTAAAAAACGGTGATGGATCAAGCACTGATCTGTTGACTGGGTAGGAGTGTTCTGCTTAATTCAGATACTCTGTCCATCACCGCCCCCCTTTTCTGAATCGTTTTGTCCACCATAAGCGTGGAAGGGTATGCTCAGACTTGAGTCCCTTGCTTACTGCACCATCAGGATTCAAGCAAGCCGGGCCGAATACGGCTGTAATGCCAGAAACCGTTCCCCGGAAGCTTGTTTCCTTTCCAGTAAAAGAATTGGCTTGGTAGTTTGGTCTGCCCTGTTCCCATGATGCACTGGGCCAGGGACAGACTAATTTGCATGTAGCCAGGTTCTGAGCTGGGATGGTGCAGTGAGCTAAAAAACGGTGATGGATCAAGCCCTGATCTGTTTACTGGGTAGGAGTGTTCTGCTTAATTCAGATACTCTGTCCATCACCACCCCCCTTTTCTGAATCGTAGGTACTATGAGGCAGTAGAAGCCATTTTAACGCTTGAAACTAAGACACTGAGTCTCCCAAACGCAATACACCCAACCTTTGTCCATGTGCATTAGGCTGGGGTCACAGTTACATATTGGGCCTAAAGCCTGTTGTCACGGAACATGGCTGCTGAAAGTTATATCTTTGAATAAGGTTTTGCCACTAGTAAATTACTGCACCCAACCACCATGACTTCAGAAGCTGCTGTACACAGCCTTCAATTGAGGCAGGATGCTCTCATTTCAAGGCATGATCTCTGGACAAAAAACTCCTGAAGCCTTAACAGTGAAAGAAACCACACTTTACCGCTATATATAATATAATGGCTGCATTCTGCGCTCACCCCGAGTTGCCACCTGAAATTCTTGCCCTCAACATTTCATATTGTACCAAAGTAACATGGAACAAATTTCATATGCCAAAAAGATGTAGCCCTAAATATAATTTTCAGACATATTGCCCCTTTGAAGTATTTGTAGAAAATGTACATCCTATTTCAAAATATTTATGTAAATTATATCTAGTCCACGATTTTTATGTGAGGCAATATTTCTATAATTTGTGTTCAGACATATACTATAACATTCAGCGAGGTGGCATAAAAAGAACTCTCTGGTGATATGCAGGCATGGTGTAGATGCATTATTGTTAATGTTAAAAAGCATATTAAGGCAAGAAAAAGGAACAGTAGATTGGGTGTATTGCGTTTGGGAGGCTCAATGTCTTAGTTTTAAGCATTACAAAAGGAACAATAGTTCTAACTTTATGTATTAGCTGGTATCAAAAAAATATTTCATTTAAACAGATTTTAAATGTTTCTGAACAACACACTTTGCGCTTCAAATCCAATACAGATTTATTGCTGCAAAAAGGAAGGTGAACAAAGAGATTTTAAAGGAAAAAATATATTTGGGTACTTTTTATTATTGAGAATGTTTTGCTCCCAAAAGTTTGTCCTTTTAGGAAATTAAACGTCTGCAGGTATTTCTGTGTATACCATAGTTCTGCTAGTTTTCTGTGCTTTTTAGAGGATAATGGCCGATGAAGCAAGGTTTCATACGTACAGAAACTTACTTGGACTCAACCCTCTCGAAATAACCTTTAATAAATTAATCAACATGTTTTGTCTACTAATATTTGCATTTACATGACATTTTTAGTAAGCTGGGAAGCTTGCATATGTGCTTTTATTAACAGTAGCCCGAGTGTCCTAAAATGGCCGCCGAAAATGCGGGAAACTTACTGTGCATGCGTCTGCCACATCTACGTGGTGTGATGTCCTTTGCTTTGGTGAGAAAATTCTTGCTTCTGCGCACTAGTGTCAAGATGGCCACTTCATGCTTACTCATACTAAAGCATATGCTGCTGCTTATACTAAAACTTGTTTGTTCTGCTTAACCATTACTGCTATAGTATAAATAACCATTACTGCTATAGTATAAATAAAGTAATGGGGTTAGAGTAGAGATAGGTGGCATACAGTGCATTCATTTATATTTTGTATTCTAATATGTTTCTCTTTGACTTTGTTCTAGCTCGTATTCGGGCCTGAAAGTGACACAAAACTCCATATTGAAAAAGATACGCCTGCGCAGAGAACCCTGAAAGTCATGCATCCACTGCCATTGAATGGCTGCCAACACCCTTCTTACCCATGATGTTCCTGGGAATCTGCTCATCTGACCTCTAAAGAGGAAGCGAACAGACTGTATCAAATCCAATGTATTTGATTTTTATACTAATATTGCTGGGTAGAATAAAGACATGAGAAAATAAATCATGGGCAGGAACTTGATCAATATAAGCCAATGAAGAATGATCTCATCTTACTATGGTGTGATGACCTCTCCTCGTCTTTCCAACCAATCACTAAAGGTAACACATAGATTTGCAACATTTAAAGGTGGTACATTGCCCTGGAAATGGTATAACTAAGGTAGGCTTACTTAGAGAAATTGTCCGATTTGTCCGAATAACTGACCTGTCACTGACACAACGCATGCTATAGGAGCTTGGGAGCTGAGGTGCTGGCGGAACATTCTGTCAGAAGAATCAAGGTTTTAAAGGGGAATTATTGATTACCCAGACGGGGTACCATATTTTGCTAGAGAGGGGTGTGACGCTGGCTTTGCACTTAACCTGTCCTGAACTGCACCTGTCTTGACCCGTGGGCACCTTGTCTTTTGCCCCAGTCCATGGCCAGGATTGGTCCTTGCACCATTGCACCATTCTAGGTAAATATAATCCATGTGGTATGTCCTTGTGCTATTTTCTTTTCTCATCCTTCCCAGGTACCAATGTCTAAAGGTGTTACTGTGATTTCTTGCAAACTTTGGGGCATATTACCAACAACTAGCGATAATTTTTGTCTCTAACTTGTTTAGAGACAAAAATTATCGACGCACATCGGCGATTTTTATCGCAGATAAACCTTGCTATTAGCAAGGTTTATCGCAAATGCGATAAAAAACGGCCGCAATGCATGAATATCGCTGAAAAGTCAGCGATATTCATGCATTATCGAGCAAATGCTCTTAGCCATGTTATCCACCTCCCATTGGATAACATGGCTAAGAACTGCTCAGGGCAGGTGTTAGCTTTTGGAGATATTCGCGCTTAGCGCGAATATCTCCATAAGTTGGTAATAGGAGATAGCGATGTTAGGGACTGTTTCCAGTCGCTAACATCTTGGCACGCCCACTTTGCATGTCATTAGTGATAAATATCACTGACATGCAAAGCGGGGCCCAAGATGGTCGCTATCTCCTATTAGCTGTCTCTAACTGGTGTTGGCGACAGCTTGGTAATAGGGAGATAATTTTATCTCCGCTTTCTTGGCTTTTAAAGCCAAAAAAGCGGAGATAAACCCCCTTGATAATATGCCCCTTTATATCTTATTAGTCTTATTTTCACTTTTGAAATTTATGGTCTCTGTAATTTGAATAAAGGCTCACTTAAACTTTCATAGATAAAGCATTTAAAACGTTCCCCTAGTCTGTGGTTATTACAGGAAAGGTAACATTGTTTAAATACTGCTTATTTATTCTAACACCCTTTCGATCCCAAGGACTATAGCAAAGGTGACAAGGAGTGGTAAGTCATGGTTTACAGACATAAGTCCTAAAAGGACTCAAAGCGATTAATAGAAAAAAGCAGGACTACTAGTTCAAAGTGTGAATGTTTATGGGCCCAGGTGAGTATGGTAAATTGAGCTAGTTGTCCCGTGCTCTATCATGGCTGTAGGACATAAGATTCTGGATCACCTACTTTTCATTCTGGACCTTGTGAGGTTGTTGAGACTCAACAACACCCTTTTCTTTTGCCCAAAACTTCATCTCATATCTTGGCTATTTTTTTCAATTAGCTTCAGCTCTGTTTTTACATGCCATATCAAACTGGTGGGAATTTGGACCATGCAATATTTTTGTCACTCATTTGTTCTCGCTCTCACAGACTGAATAAAGTCTAGACCCAGAAGATGGTAGCGTATGTTGTGCAGGTTCCATAATTTGAACTTGCCAGTCAAGAGAGAGGCATGCTACTCTTATGTCCTTGTGAATGTGGTTGAAGTAGGTGGAGTGGATTGTTACTTCTGCTCAGCTAAATTAATCATCCATTTTTATTGTGGAAAAAAACTGCAACATCTGTGTCAAGATGGAAGTGCTAGCAAAAATGACTTCACAGAGGCTGATGAAGAAAGACTCAAGGTTCATAGTTATGTAAAGGTGCACACATTAACAATGTATGTTTTTCTTTGTTGCACATAGGATTGCACATGTTTTTGGAACACTTATTTTTAGTTTGCATAAAATATTTACTTTGGTAGTTATTTTTCAAAGTCAGCAAAAAGAGAAAAGTGCATGCAGATTAAAACGTCACACGTCGTTCCTTTGGGAATTAAATTAGGAAATACACCTTTCAACCTCCACTGCTCCCCAACCGATCTGCCTCAAATTACATTGGAGGATCCCATTTGAATGAGCTTTTTTTTAGAAATTGTCATTCTGATTTCTCCAATGGTGCAAATGTATTAGAAAATATATTAGAAACTCTACCCTAGCACATTGACGGCATTTCAAATCAGATCATTGACCACAGCATCACCCACAGGCACAACCAGTTTATTCACTTTGCATTAAACATACACCATGTATTAATTCTGTGACCAATACTAAGGCAACATATGCCTCCTTCATACATGAATGCACCAATAATCATACAAAAACATGCACTATTATGTACTCATAAAACTGTTATAAACCACTAAACAAGAAGTATTATAGAGATAAATCCTTCTTTCTCACTGCAACGCATTCACCCAAGCTTCATCAAACAGCCAGTATGAAAAAATACGCAACCGGTAGAAACATATACAATGAATATCAACCTACTAAAAACCTAGCATAATATAAAAGTACACCTTTGTAACTTAATCAAATAACCAGTGCCATGCATGAAAATATCCCATATTAGATCACTAAATCAAAAATTGTACACTCGGCGAAAAGGAAAGCAAGCATGAAAAGATATAACATTAACCATACTCTCTCTCTCTAACATACACGAATATATACATCCCCATACAAACGGTAGAGTAGTGTCTGAAACCCTTCCACCCACATCATTATATATTCAAACACATTAAGAAATGCACCTTTATACCAATATATACACATAGAATTACCATTATTGCACAAGAAATACACAATAGTGCATATATATATATATATATATATATATATATATATATATATATATATATATATATATATATATATATATATATATATATAATATGTATGTATATATATATATATATATATATATATATATATATATATATATATATATATATATATATATATATATATATATATATATATATATATATATATATATATATATATATATTATTTTCCACAAAAACACAGCGGCAACTGTGTATATGCACTCCCGTCCAGCGTATTATAAATCCACAAAGACCAGTGGGTGTGCTGCAAATCGATTTATTCATCCATAGCGTTCCAGCATGTAATCACGGCAAACATGGAAACAAAACCCTACGCGTTTCGGCGAGTAGACCTCTCGCCTTGCTCACGGGTAAATCAAATGTGAGAAACAACTAGTTAAATAAAGTTTAAGTTTTACAAAAAGTGCTCATGTGGTCAGTGGTAACGGTATGAACATAAACAAAGGACACAGGTAGGGGTCACTTTGGCAGACATCTTGAACTGGTTCTATAACAGTGTGCTCAATGTCAAATCAAATTAATAATTATGAACGAAAAGAGTCTTTGCAATACATTGCTATGCAAACTGAGCACCCCCAAAACGTATTATTTACAACTTAATGCCCAGTGGCAGGTTCAGATGGCAAAAGTGCCGCTATTACTGACCCCTTGAAAAGTTTGCTGCATAACCACCTTGTTGCAGTCAAAATACAGATCAAAATTAGAATTAGAGAGGCTGGCAAGGAAAGAAATTGCTGATGGGTAAGGGTCTTTCCTTACCCATCAGCAATTTCTTTCCTTGTTTGATTTACTTATGTGAACTGATTAGTTGAGGAAATATGGGACCACTTGGTACTATAATCATATAACTATGTATTCCGACAGTAATTGTATGTAATGACTATTCATACAAGCAGATTATAATTTTCAGGTCCACCTGGATTGTATCAAGTTCCAGCCTCTCTAATTCTAATTTGGATCTGTATTTTGACTGCAACAAGGTGGTTATGCAGCAAACTTTTCAAGGGGTCAGTAATAGCGGCACTTTTGCCATCTGAACCTGCCACTGGGCATTAAGTTGTAAATAATACGTTTTGGGGGTGCTCAGTTTGCATAGCAATGTATTGCAAAGACTCTTTTCGTTCATAATTATTAATTTGATTTGACATTGAGCACACTGTTATAGAACCAGTTCAAGATGTCTGCCAAAGTGACCCCTACCTGTGTCCTTTGTTTATGTTCATACCGTTACCACTGACCACATGAGCACTTTTTGTAAAACTTAAACTTTATTTAACTGGTTGTTTCTCACATTTGATTTACCCGTGAGCAAGGCGAGAGGTCTACTCGCCGAAACGCGTAGGGTTTTGTTTCCATGTTTGCCGTGATTACATGCTGGAATGCTATGGATGAATAAATCGATTTGCAGCACACGCACTGGTCTTTGTGGATTTATAATACGCTGGACGGGAGTGCATATACACAGTTGCCGCTGTGTTTTTGTGGAAAATAATTTAGACAGGGCGACCTCCGCCCCTGGAATGCACCACAGTTGGAAGGTCCCGGTGTAAAGGGAGGAAGTGGACTGCTCTATATATATATATATATATATATATATATATATATATATATATATATATATATATATTACCTACTGGCGGTCGCCAGTAGGTAGTTATAGTTAGGATTGTTTTCCATAGGAAATCCTCAACATTCTATTTGGAATAACTTTGGCCCTGGTGGATGAATCTTTGTGAATTTCTCAAAGAAGGTGGCTCGGTCCACTGCGCTCCTTTCCTGAAAGTGGGGGCTGAGATATAAGGGGGGTCCCAAAACGTGTTTTCTCCATGTTATTTTCCATAGGACCTTTAGACTCGGCTACAGGTCGTACAGCTGAATGGATTTATAAGAAATTTGGCAAAACTGTAGAGTCCTGTTCGCAGATTACGCTTTTTTTGGAATGGTGTAAATCCGTTCAGTAGTTGTTGAGAAAATTAAAGTTAAAGTCAATTATATATCTATAGGCGCGCACACGTGCGTGCACCCAAGCGGCTGCGCGTGAGCGGAATTTTTTTTTGCTGCGTGACGTCTGTTAATGTTCGATTCGAAGGAAATCAGGAAGTTTTGTCCGCCATTTTGTCACTGCGAGTAAATATATTGTGCATTTCAAAGCGTTGAAACATGGAAAGGGGTGAAGGTAGAGATTGTCTTGCTGCGTAGGTTTTCTCGGGGTGTGCAGTAAGGCCCTTAAACGCGAAAAGATATATTTTTTTTCCGGAATAAAATAGCGGGGTGCGCGCACCCGGTCGCGCACACCTATTAACGAGAGTGTGAAAATGGAGATAAATCAGAAGTTTGAGTGCTTAGATATAAGGTGGCTCTGAAAAGAGCCATTGTGTTAATTGAGTGTTTTCTGCATTTATAAGTAAGTACCGATGCAGAGCCTGATGTTGCAGAGGAAGATTCTGTTTCCCTCATTCGTGAAATGAACACCGTCTCTCCTATAGACGTCTTGCATGTGGTATCGCAAGTTGTTGTGGTAAATAGAACCCATGCTATAATCTCTGAGGAACGCAGAAACAGATTTATTTACATGTCTCCTTGCTTTCTCAAATTGTGCACAATGTTGATTGGACCAATTCCATTTCTGTCTTTGGCATATATTAGAATATACCAAGACAGATCGAGGAAAAAGTGTCATCAATTGTCGAAAGGTGTCTTTTAGAAGCATTTCCAGACCTACCCCAGTGATTGTGCCTAGATCGTTCCCACCACAGTGCACAATTATAAGGTCTGGTTCTGGGAGATGCATAAAAGTTTTCACCAATGGAATTAATTGGTGACATTTCAATCCTCTTTTGGCAATCCATGTTATGTGTACATTTGGTAAGCCGAGGTTGCAAATTCGTCTGCTTACTGCATATTTTTCACTCCAGTGAATATAACTGTGTCCTATTAGCCAGACCTTCATTTTCAAGGGATTTGTAGTTGTCCTCCGATCGGTTCTGGAAGTGGAATGGTAGTTAGAAGTTGAAATTCTAAATTAAAAAAAAGGAAGAGGCTGGGTGTGGTTAAAAAAATAAAAATGATTGGTTGATTATAATAAGTGGAGATTGAAGAGTACGTTGCATGTTAATGTTTATGTTAAACGAAAAGTACTATTGGGTGTGAAAAAAAAGACATGTAACAGAGTTGTGGATTGGCAGGTGTTTCTGGAGGGAAAACAGTCTTCTTAGTTTGCTGTAGAACGTTGAGACATGAACTTTTGACCTGTGTCTTCAGCAAGGTGCAGAATGAGGTGTTACCATGGAAACAGCCGGAGATGGCAGTTGGTGATGGGTGTCTCTCACGTGAGTCTGAAAATATTGTGAAGGACAACCAATTGAAATGTAAATTTGATTTTACAATTTTGCGTGAGGAAATGTGATTGGCTGAAGAGAGTTATATGAGTGTGTATTGACTGGATATCTGTGCCATTGAATTTTGGTTGTAGTGATAGAAGCAATATTCAGAGTTCCGCTAACGAATATCTGTTTTGTGACTTTCACTGTTCTACATCGTTCAAAGCATTGGTAAAGGTAAGTGCATAACTGTTTGTTTTGTCATGTACCGTATAATATAGTTTAATCAGAAACAATGATTGATTTTCCATGTAAAAACTAATTTATGGCTGTCATAATGTGTTGTATTTCTAAAAGTAATTTCTTCCATTTAAATGTTGAATACGCAGTAAAAAATATTTTTAATATAGAGTAATTATTTTTGAAATTTTGAAGCGTTTATATATAATGAGAGAAGTTGTTGAGGAAATGAAGAAATGATATTAGCAGAGACACAGATAATGCAGAAAGAGAGAGAAATGGTAAATTACTAGTGATACCGTTGTGAAAAAATGGTAATGGTTAATGAATTCGTAAACTTTTTGTCAGTCGACAAACTTTCAGGCTGGTTGGTGGCCGTGGCCTGCACTGGTGGGGGTGGGGCAAGAGGGACGGGGAAGGGGGCTAAAGTGGTAATGATTAAGGTATTCACAAAGTTTCTGTTAGACGTCAAAATGATAGTGCGGTTTCTGGTTGTCGTTTGCACTGGTGGGGTGAGGGAGGTGGTCGAGTGAAACAAAATGAAAAGTTTTGACCATGAGGTTGTATAGAGATTTGTGTAGTAAATGTGTTTGTACATTGAGGTTGGAAACGGAGCATAAAAATATCTCTCTCAGTTCTGCTGTTTGACTGCATCTTCATGTCCCTTCTGTTTTCCATCTCCGTTGCCCTGTGTTATCTTATTGTCTGTGTGTTTGCCTTCAATCCGGGCTGAGGAAGTTTGCTGTGGAGGCACACACAGATAGTCCTATCAAAGTGATTGGAACGTTTTCAAAAAAATAATTATATAATTGCATTTGTATTTTGAAAGCCCTACTGAATGTTTTCTTTCACAATTACCGCTTGGTTGCTTTCTCAGAGCAGAGGGTATGTCGTATTTCACTCTTTGGTGCCTCTGCATCTGAGTCTGTTCTCTGGTGGCTGGCGGAGAACTGTTTGTTATTGTGGAGATGAAAGGGTGATAAGGAGAGAAATACGACATAGCGTTTGGCCTGTAGAAGCGTGGGAGCAGTGATTAAGTCTGAGTGAAGCGGAACTGTGGCGGTGCTTGGTAACAGTAAAAAAAAAAATTTAACAGTGGTATAACTGTCTGTACGGTGTGCGACCTACTAAGAAAGAGTTCACGGGCCGTAATTGGCTTGCAGGTTCTAGTATCAGTAAGTGAGGTCGAGAAAAGAAAACATTCAGGGCCTTATTTATGAAGGCCTTGCGCCACCGGTGCGTCACTTTTTCTCATTTTAAAAAATGTGGCACCGGCGGCGGAAGTTCTTCATAAATAAGGTCCTCAGTGTCTACAGTTAAGGTTATGTGGAACCCATGAATAGTTTTTCAATATGAAATCATTTCAGTTGAGATTATGGATTAAAAGAGAAACAGTGAATATTTGAAATGTTTATTTAGAAATGTACTGTTTTAAAGGCGAATCATTATGTAATATGAGTACAGAAATTGCAAAAAACACAGTAATTGGTATTGTCAGTAGTACATGGAATACAAACGCTATAGTTGAAGAAAAATGAATATAGTTGGGAAAAAACATTGTACACTCTTATAAGGAAGTATATTATATTTTAATAAGTGGAAGAAGGTCTCTGGCCTTTCAGTTTAAGAACGATATATGAAAATGCAAGTGGTTATATATCATTACTTTATCAATCAGCTGTCTACATGCGAAGCACTATCAAGTTTGTGTTATGTCAGTGTTTGAGGGGAAAAAAAAGGCGCCAAAAGTGACAAAATGGTGAGAGGTGCATGTATGTAATCTGTTGGATGCTGCGCAAATCACTATTGAGGAGAACTACTGTATTGAGATATCTTTTGAAGGTTGCAGTATTGCATTTGAAATACTGCACTAGTAATAATGGAAATATTGTTGAAAGAACATATTTTTCTGTAAAGTTTTTTAAAAACATAATTTTATAGCAAATTAAAGGAGTAGAGGCATGTGAGGCGGAAATAAGCAGTTGAGATGCGAAATGGCGTTTACAGTTATAAAAAACTTGTTTAAAATTTACACATTAATTAGGGTACATGTAGCATATATTAGCGAGTTTTGCATCGAGTATGTTTGAAATAACCTTAGATAAGATATGCAATAGAATTGTTGAGATTACACTGTAAAAAAATAAAGTTGAAATTTGAGTAGCTGAAGGAACAAATGTAGTTCATATAAAAGACCAAAATTTAGCCAGCACGAAATCATAATGTCCACTGTTAGTAAAGCCAATAGGTCTGTTCTTTAAAAGAAAATATGGAAAAGAATGTGAAGAATATAGAGCAGCAAAAGGAAATGAGGACGTCAATGGCTTATATAAGAGTTATTTATGCATTGTTTAGGCAAAATAGGTAGCTTCTGCTTCTAACAGGAAATCACTTTTATCATTTGAAAGTATGTCAGCTATCAAATGGAATAGAGTAAAGTAGTACTCATGATCTGTTAAAATCAGAGCCTCTTTTATTTTCAGAGGGCAGCTCGGTGGGTTTTCGATGTAGTTCTCTGTTAGGAAGAGTTAACCGTCCATTGTGTAGGCAAAATAGGTAGCAAGTGCTTGTAACAAGAAATCACTGTTATTATCTGAAAACATGTCAGCCATCCAATTGAGAAGATGAAAGGAGCATTCATGATCTGTCATTATTGGAGCGTCTTTTACCATCATAGGGCAGCTCGGTGGGTTTTCGATGTAGCTCTGTGTTAGGAAATATTGCGCCGCTGCGAATATATTCCAATGACCCAGAACTCCTTGTATCGCTGCAAAGGCCATAATCCCTCCTTCGGAACAAAGTTGTTCATGATCAATTAACGGATTCATGAGGTGATTGTAATTCGCTTCAGGAGGAACCAAATTGCAGAGACATAAATCCAGGGCCCACGTGAAATCACAGCTGAAGCAATGAAATATAGGCTGCACACAAGTGAAATACGAATATAGAAATGATAATCGATATGAAGTATTCAAAGTTGAGAGTGTTAAGGTGCCGTAGTACAGAAGCATTCTCTGTCGAAATAGTTGTATGTGGTCCGGCTCGTTTGCGAAGGCAGGAGGGACATCCATTTTGAATTTACCAAGGTGGTAAAGGAAACGGCGCAGTACTGCCGGTCGTATAGGAATTCCACAGAATTAGTTCGCCGGCTATGCAGTGGAGAGGAGCATAATGACTTGATAAATTTTCTAGGAGTTTAGTCACTTAAATATTGCTAAGGAGTTTGCCACGGAAATATGTATCCATTTTCAGAAGTTTATTATATTAAGGATATATATTAACATGGTGGCTCTTGGTGTTTTGTGGTTCTGTGCAAGTGTACTGCTTGCATGTGTATAATGCTGGCCCTGTAGTTTTTCTCTATGGACATGGGGCCTTATTTATGACGGCTTTGCGTCACCCGTGCGTCACTTTTCCCATGGTAAAAGTGACGCAGTGGCAGCGTAATGTTTCATTAATAAGGCTTTTTTTGTTTTGTGACTTGGCCTTTTACTTTTGAAAGCCTACTGTTGTAGGTGCATTAATTTTAACATGGGGAAAAGTGACATATCTGTGGCACAATGCTTTTATAAATGAGAAATGTTGTATTTATTTTTAATGGAGAGTATTTTGGGAATCTTATTACTTATGCTTGTTCAATGCTATAATGATTGTATATTGTGTAGGAAATAAGTTTGTAATAAGTTAATAAAATTTTATTTTTTCCATTTTTAGAGTGTTTGGTGCCTGTAAGGATCAACCTGTTGAAGTTATATATTGAGAGTATATATTCTTTTTTTCAGGTGAGTTCCTTTTTATGCTTTGGCAATTTCTGTGGGTGGTGATGAAAATAATAAAGAATAATTTGTAAATGTTTTGAACATGATTTTATCTTAAATATTTCACATGTGGTTCTATCTGCTTATAGTACATATGTTTTTGAGATGTTCTCCATTGACAGTTCAAATTATGTTTTAATGAGCTTGGGATATGTGATCTTTTGCAAGGAGTTGAGATTTAGAAATCATTGGAGTATAATTCTTTCAGGTTTGTTTTAATAATACTTGTGAAGTGCTCATTATTTTTAAAATCTTGCTGTATTATGTTTGGCAGTGTTCCATTTTTAATTACAGAGAGGTATTATGATATGGATCTAAATGTAATGCTCATTTTCCTGCATATCTGTGAATATACTATGTATAGGCACTTTTTTTAAATATTAATGTAGAGTTTTATTATGAGGTGGTTGTTCATGGTAAGTATGACATTTTGCATATGCTAAGACATTGACATGGTGAGTATAATGTTGTAATATAAATGGAACTGTCTCTGTGGGAAGTAGTAATCTGTAAAGTGAATTAAATGGTTTGTATAGTGTGATCCTTTTCTTTAGAGTGCATATATTTATATTGCACTTTGTAGTGATGAAATAAAAGAAATGGGTCTCTAAAAATTATTATACAGGTAATAAATATTTCAAATATGTAGAAAATCTAAAAATAAATTTTACAGTGAAATGTCTTTTATCAACAGTAATTATTTAATTTAAAAAAAAGCACAGTGTCAATGTTTAGAGTTATATTGCCAATTTCTTTTTCAAAACAAGAGGAATGTGGTATCGTACAAATTATAGAGTTAATAAGTTACAGATTATAAAATTATCTGTAGTTTAAAAATTAGTAAAGGTAGTTTTCAATTATACACTTATGGACAAAGCTATAATTTAGTCTTTATATTTTTTTAAAAGGAAAAAGAAGAATTTATTGAAAAAAATACAATGGAAATTTTTTGGGAAAAAAATGAAGTGCATTTTGAAATTATAAATGAACTGATGGAGGAAATATTACATGCGGTTGTTGGAGAGGAAGAAGATGAAAATGACTATTTTATGGACCTTTCATTAGATTCAGCATATTTAGAGCTGATAGAAGAGGAGGACAATGGACTTGAAGAAGTCCCTGATGAACTGATGTTAGAAGTTCTTTTAAATTATGCACTTTCAAATAAATAAAAAAAAGTGATAGCAAACCATTCGTGATGATAGTTTTCTTGATATATTCGTCGATGAAGTGCTTCATGAGAGTGATAAGATATGTTCTCATGAAGTGTAAAAGAGATTGTAGAAAAAAAGATTAAAACACTTATGATGACCGATAGTTTTTGAAAAAAGTGTACTGTTTATATGCTTTTAAAAATTTTAAAAAAAATTGTCTATGAAGTTTAAAGAAATATACAGTGTGATAAATTTACAAGGAAAATTCACTACAGGATTTACTACTTTGTTCAGAGATTTTCTGTTATTATGTGTATTTTATTAAAAAATGAATGTGTGGTTTTAATTTGTACGGTATATTCTAGTACTAAACTATAATATTTGTTATTTTTGTGTCTTACAGGTTTACAATCTCATCAAAATTTTAAATTAAGATGCCGACCAGAATTGAAAAAAAGAAACTCTACAAACGGACGTACAGTTTAAAGAAGAAAAGTACAGAATTATTTTCAAAGACTGAGAGGACGGATACAAAGAAGAGTACTCCTGGTAAGCAAACTAAAAAGTTTTTCAAAAGCATTTTGGGAAGGAAAAATGTAATTATTGAAGTTAAGAAGGAGAAAACGATTTCATCATCTAAAAGGAGAACAGGAGTTAAACAAACTACTATTACTGGAATTAGGAAAGATGAAAGTCAGTACAGTAAAACCCGGACCAATCAATTTAGCCAAATCAGGAAGCATATGTTTTACAACAGAGTCGTTGCGAATTTATTACAAAAGGAAAAAGTTTCTAAAAAAAGATCTGTTTTTCTTAAAAAAAAACTATATATAGAGGCTTTTGTTGAGCGTGCATTTGAGACAAAACGAAAGTTATTTATTTTAATACTTAATAGAATAAATATTTTAAATAAGGCAATTCGATTTTTCAAAAGTAAAAGTAAATGGAAGAGACATATAAATAGGAGTAATTTTTGTAAAGTGTTTTCTGGGAAGTGGATGCATACTTCAACTTCTGAGCCATTTTTTAATGAAGAGAGTTACTTTCAAAGTAACGATCTGTTGCATGCAGTTGACACCACAGGTCGAGCGTATGAGGTGAAGGATGGTTGTGTTATTGAGAAAGAGAAAATTGTGGTTAGAAATGCAGAAGATGTTATGGCTAGAGAAGCTTTAGAGGGACGTCCTAATGCTCCTGTTTACAGTTGGAATTGTAGTAGTATTTCTAGTGTACGACAGGATTCAATTGATTTCTTTCGCAATTTCTTACGTAAGTACACTAAAGAAAGTCTAAAGAAAAAAATTAAAATGTTGCAAGAATTAGATGAATGCAGAGTGCGCGAGAAAATAGGTCTGCAAGGCCATTCGCTGGCTTGTCTCTCTAAAAAAATATGCCAGAGTGTGTTTCATCACTTCAGGATGTTAGCAGTGCATCACACTAAAATGAGAAAATTAGTGAGAAAGTTGTACTATGCAAAAAGTCCAGCACTTAAACTTAAACAGTTAAATAGTGCTCTTTTGTATGGATGTGAATTAGATGTTAAGAAGATTTGTGCAGAAATTGAGGTAAGTTATTTTGGTCCCGAGGAAGATAATGCAGAAGGTTATATAATTATAGAAGGAAATGTGTTAGAAAATGTTGGGAATGTAAATATTGAAAATTTTGAACAAGAAATAATAAAGTTTAAGGTAATTGCAGGTGAGAAACCAAATTGTTCTTGTGTCTGTTGTCGACGCATTCATTACAAATGTCAACGAGGTTAGTTGATTTATATTTAAAAAGTGAAGATGAAAGTAATGGTCAATGGAAAGATTTTGCAACTTATTTGTTGGTGGAAAACTATTTTGATTTGGGTTTTGAGCAACGTGTTTGTAAATATTGTTATAATAAATTAGATGAAAATAAAATGCCTGCTAGAGCTGTTCACAATAATCTAGAGTTGGTAAATATTCCATCTGAATTGATGAATTTAAATACTTATGAGACGATTCTGATTCAATGTGTACATCCTTTTCAGGCTATTGTTTGAATGGAGCCCAAGACTGATAAATTAAATCCTTCAGACTTACTAAGAGGATTAAAGGGTAGAGTTGTGTATTTGCCTCTTGATCTTAAAAAAAATATGGAAACAATTGGTGTTGAAAATGTAGAAGAGGAACCTCTAGTTATTCTAGTGAATGGTGTACCTACAAAGAGTAAGAAAATCTGGCAAGATTTAGTGGATGTTAGGAAAGTGAAAAAGGCAACGTTGTATTTAGTGCAAAATAATAAGTATTACAAAGATGTATACGTAGAACAAGAAGATGTAAGTGAAGAAGAGGATAGTGATTTGTGTAGTGGACAAATTGAAAAAGTTGATGTATCTAGATCTGAAGAAATTTATGAACATTACAGTGTTCATCCACTGCATTCCAAAGAAGCAATAGGGAATGCTATTGAATTATTTCAGATGAAAAAGGCGAAAGGAAATCCTATTAGTGTCTGGGAAGAAAGTTTGGATGGTCGTTGTTTTCCACAGTTATTTCCTACAGGTGAAGGTACACGATATGATGATCGACCTATGCAGATTCCTGCATCTGAGTACCGGACAACAAGATTATATGCAGAAGATCCAAGGTTTCACCAATGCATTCCATATCTGTTTCATCTTCTGTTTGAGAGTGACTTATCTGGTCTGTCTTATGCAGTAAATCATATCTTAAAAAGTGGTGTACATCTGCAAAATATTTCAGCAAAGGAATTTATGGATAGAGTGCATCAGAAAGATAGTGTTTTGGATTCTCATTTAATTAATTTAATGGCTTGTCAGCGGGGTACTAATGAGTATTGGTACCGTCGTCATGGAGATTTGAAGTGCATGCTTAGAAACTTAGGAGCACCAACATGGTTTTTAACTCTAAGCTGTGCAGAGTATGCTTGGGAAGATTTAATTGAATTTCTTCAGGAGGCGAATGCAAACATAGAAAATATAAACTACAAGACACCTGGAGAACTGTGTTCATTAGATCCAGTTAATGTTTGCAGGTATTTTATTCATAGATTTGAAGCTATGATGTCTTTCATTACTAACAAGAAAAATCTGCCTCTTGGCGAAGTCCTGGATTTCTTTTGCAGAAAAGAATATCAAGCAAGAGGTGCTCCTCATATTCATATGCTGCTATGGATCAAGGATGCTCCTAAATTTGGAATACACTCGGATGAGACTGTACTGTCTTTTATTGAACAGTATGCCACTTGTGACATACCTAATAGTACCACTGATAAGGACTTAAGAGGAAAAGTGTTACGTTTTCAAAGTCATCGCTGTGGAAAATATTGTCGGCGAAAATTCAAATCAAATAGCAAATTTTACACCAAATGTCGCTTTGGATTTGCACGACCGGTACTTTCAAAAGGAAGAGTCAACAATTTGATGTCATGTTTGCGACATAATATCAGAAGGAGGTCACCTAAAAATACCTACAATTTAAGAAGAGGTGAAGAATCGAAATATATTAATGACTATAACCCAGTCATTTTGTCCATGTGGAATGCTAACATGGACATACAATATGTTGCAGACAACTCTATTGCTGTGGCTCGATATGTAACGTCTTACATCACGAAATCTGAAAAGACGGAACTGAAGGAGATGTGGATAGACATTTCTCATGAAAAGAGCCTGAACAAGAAATTATATACGTACAGTTTGAAGATGCTGTCTCATCGAGAAATTGGAGCATATGAATGTTGTGACAGATTATCATCAGCAAGTCTTTATGCGAAATCAAGGACTATTCTCTGGGTGAGTTTGGGCCTAGCAGAAACACGAAACCGTGTTCTGAAACCTGTGCAAGAAATTGAGTACTTAGCCCAGAAAGAACCAAACAGTACAGATATTTTTAAAACAAATATGTTGGATACATACTATCCAAATAGAAGTACTGTGCTTGAAAACATTTGTCTGTATGAAATACTTCAAAATTATACTTTTAAGAGAAATGCTACCGAGAATATTGATAAAGGTGTACATGCTGTAATTGGACATGAAGGATGGCTGGTAAAACAAAGAAAAGGACACTTGATAAATCATCGGAAACTGAGTTGCGAAACACCTGATAAAAGAGAATTTTAGTATTTTGCTCTTTTGCAACTCTTTAAACCATGGCGAGAGAAGAGGAACTACTTGGAGACTTTGATAGTTATGAAGATTCATTCAACGCATCTAAAAGTAGTATTGAATGTCCTGTTTTCAGCAATTATCTCCAAATGTTGAATGACGAGATAGAGCAAGAAGCGACAATTGCAGCAGAGATTGCTAGAGATAGTTCACAAGGTAGTCAAAGTTCGGCATCATTAAGTCAAGATCCACTGGGACAACCAATTATTCAAAATGAAGCAGCCACCGCCATGGATGAGGTGGAAAGCGCAATGCAGCAAGGTCAAGAGGAAGTAATCGACTTAGAAGAATTAAAGAAGCAGTTTAATGTTGAGCAAAGACAGATATATGATGAAGTGACAGAGCACATTGAGCATGGCTTTCGTCATGAGAGAAAAGATTGCTCATGTATGTCATTTGAGCCTATTCGATTATATGTAAGTAGAGAAGCTGGGACTGGTAAAAGTTTCCTAATTAAAGGAATTACTACATATTTACAGAAAAGAACTCAGTCAACACTGTCGTGTGTTGTTACTGCTCCAACTGGATTGGCAGCACATAATATAAAAGGTGTTACTTTACATCGTTTGCTGATGCTGCCAGTTGAACATGAAAATAAATTACAATATCAGAAGCTATCTGGAGAAGCTTGTTTTGAAGTTTCTAGAGTCCTTAAAAAAATGAAACTTCTTATTATTGATGAAGTAAGTATGGTCTCCAATTTAATGCTTGCTTTTGTGCATTTAAGAATGCAACAGACACTTAAGACAGAGTATGATGTGTTATTTGGAGGTAAACATGTCATAGTTTTTGGAGATCTACTGCAGCTGACTCCTGTGAAAGGACAACCTGTATTTGAAACTGTTACACATGAGGAGACCAGAAAGTGCCTGGGCAGTATTGGAAATGTAAATATATGGTCACATTTCAAATATACTGAACTGATTCAAAATATGCGACAGGCAAAGGATACTAAATATGGAAGTATTCTTCAAGATATTAGGATTGGAAAATTAACTGAAGATGCGAATCATACTCTACGAACTCGATTACTTTCCAAGCTGTTTCCTAATGAAGATAATGTTCCTGAGAGAATATATAGTAAAGAGGTAGTAGATAAGTCAGTGATATGCTTGATGCCAACTCTGAAAAAATGTTCAGTTTTTAATGAGAAAATGTTGAATTTAGAAAATCAAGAAATGAAGAAACTGGAAGCTAAAGATAGAATAGAGCATGAAGGTAGTACTATTGTTTTGTCTGAAAAGTTGAAATTAAAATTGGATTCTCTTCAAAAAACTATATCTAAAACTGCTGGTTTAGAGAAAAATCTGTATGTATGTTTTAATTGTCGGATAATTTTAAGAAGAAATTTACATGTAGAAAGAGGATTGGTAAATGGAGCAATGGGTAATGTTGTTGGTTTTGTCAATTATACCAATAGAGATGAGATTGAATTTTTGAGGATAAAATTTGATGGGATTGAGGAAGTTCAACAAATTAGTCAATGTTCAACTCGTTTTGTGCTTGTGAAAGACTTATATGTCCGTCGTAAGCAATTTCCAATTTGTTTGGCATATGCAGTGACTGTACATAAATCTCAAGGTTTAAGTGTAGATTGTGCTTTGGTAAATATTGGAAGCACTGTATTCAAAGAGGGCATGGCGTATGTTGCTCTATCGCGTGTTAGAACTTTATGTGGACTTTATCTAATTGATTATGATGAGACAAAGATTAGTGCAGATTTAAATTGTGTGAAGGAGTATAATAGGTTAAGAAGAGAATATGCTCCAAGTTTACCTCAATATCCTTTAATTGAAAGGTGTATAGTTGGTCAGAAAAGGAAAAATGAGGACAAATGTGCTGAAGTAGACCAGAAACAACGAAAAAAAGATGTAGCTGTTGTTGGTAGCTCTAGCAAAACTGTTAGTATTGAAGAGATTGTTGGATTTAAGTTGGAAAATAGGTGTGGTGTCAACTGCTATGCAAATGTAGTAGTTAATGTTGTTTTCTTTCTGAAAAATGTTAAGGAACAGATTATAGAAAATCAGGAGCATACCTTTTGTCATTCTTTAAATTCTATATTTGAAACGTGTAGTAGTGGTGATAGTGAAGTAGGAAGTGTTTCGGAATTAAGGAATGTTTTAGACATTTGTGCAGGAGTAAATCAGTTTTCTCAGACTATTCAGCAAGATTGTCAGGAATTTATTATGTTTATGTTTACAGCTTTGGAAGATGAAGGTGTAGATATTGATAGTCTTTTTGGGCTTTCTTATAAATGGGAACATAAGTGTGATAATTGCTCATTTTTAAGTAGTACTGAGATACCCAGTGAAAGATTTTTATATTTGACATTACCAGACTGCAAAGAAGTGCCTTTTCATAAACTAGTTAAAGATGCGCATCAAAACATGGTCTGTTCTCAATGCACGTCTGAAATGTTATCAACTTTATTTATCCATAGATACGACAATATGTAATTTTAATGTTTCAACGATGCAGAGCTGATGGGAGTAAATTATCCACTTTAATTAAAAATGTTGTGGCTTCTCAAGTTTCTATTTCTAGAAGAACATTTGTAACTGTAGCCATTATTTATCATGAAGGGCATTCTACATCATCAGGACATTATACAGCTTATTTGAAGTGTGCTAGTGGCTGGACACTTTGCAATGATAGCCAATTGACTTTTAAAAAACGTTTGCCTTTTGCCTTAAGTAACTCTTATTTGTTATTTTTGGAACGCAAATTTCAGTAGAATGATTTTGCTGTAGGAATATGTATACTATAAAGATCTGAAACTTACTAGTTTATAAATATTATGTAAATGAGGGTTTACAAATCTATAAATGAAATTTGTGTTTTGCATAGTGATAACATCAGGTACAAATTTACTTAATGTTTGATGGTATAAAATATGGTACAAATTTTGATTGTGAAAGTACAGAAAACAATAGATAAGACTAAGATTAAATAATTTCAGAAAAAAACTACTTAACTCATAGTATTTGGCCACGTGGAAAAATATGAGAGAAGAAAATGAGTACTTTTGAGAATTATTTAGAAACTTATATGGACGCAAGTGTTTGGGAGAGGTATTTAAAAGATAATGAGTTACCTTATACAATTTGGCCACGCGGAAAGGTATGAGAGATGAAACTGTGTCTTTCAAATACATATTTTTAAAGGAGATTGCTGCACGGGGCTTTGTTGAGATATCTTGAAAAATAAGTGGTATACTTTAATTAGGTTGTAACTGCGGAAGATGTAGTGTGCTTACTCAAGAAATTGCGAATTTGAGGAAAACATTTAAGACATGTTTTTTTCAAGTATTTATAATATGTATGCAGATTTTGTATGGGTTTTTTAAACACAATCATTTTGACTGTGTTTTTTTTCCCCGCTGTTATATGATGATTAATATTGAAATCACTCTTGATAGTGAAAATCAATGTATTCTGAGAACAGCAAAAATAAATCATTTAATATGTTGTTTACTTATTTTGTTACATTGCATTTAGAAATATGTATTATAATAGATTTTTTTTTACTCTCCTCCACAGATATTATATGTATAAGGTAAGTTTAATTAATAATATCTGACAGTTTTCTTTGCATCTCTCTTATTGTTTCCTATTGTTTTTTCTTTAAATACTATACTTTATAATCTTATTTTTAATTTTTTTCCACAGGTGCTACGTTTTAATAAGAAATTTACTTTTTTTTTCTTTTTATTAGGTAAGTATATATAATAAAGACATTTTTACAACATTGTGTTATTTATTTCTCTATCCTTCTTAAAGCAATGTCATCTTTTATATTGAACACTTCCACATAGGATTGGGTGCATTGTTAGAAGGTATGCTTTAAAAGTTATTTAATAAAATGAGCGACATTTCACTGAGTGAGTTTAGCAAAAGTGATATATGAAAACAATGGTGCATATGATATTAAATGTTACATGGTGTTCTTTGCAGGACTTTAAATCCTGTGTTGCAGTTCCAATTCTGCCTCAAGATTAGGGGGCTGGGGGACTTAGTGGGACTTGTATGGTCATGATTGAGCTACTCCTTTTATGAGCCATGGTTCAGGTGTGTTTATGATAGAGTGGTTCCGTCATGGTTCTGCTTAGTGAATAGAACATGTTAAGGAAGCACAATGTTAGTGTTCTGCATGCACAGCGGCAAGTTCATCACAAATGTTGTCCGTCCTGAGGACAGATGAGGCAATGCTCATAATGGAGCAGCTTTGTGATGAGTATGGAAGCATTTAACAGCTGTTAAAAAAACCTGAAGGGTTTCTATAAAGACGAGATATGTGTGTCATTCTAGAGCCCTGTATCATAAAGAAGTGTTCTTCTGAAGTAATACGTATTGAAAGTGGTTGACTGTAATTTATGAGATTTTACTCAGTGAGTTTCTGGGCCATGTTGTTTCAAAACTGTGCATGTGATTGCTGCGTCAAGACCTACGCCTACTTCAATTTGAATATAGAGGTATATTATGAAGGGTGTTTATCTGTGTTTTTTTTGCTTTAAACGTCAAGAAAGCAGAGATAAAATTATCTCTCTATTACCTAGCTGCTGCTAACACCGGTTAGCAACACTTAGTAGAAGATAGTAAACATTTTGGGCCGCACTTTGCATGTCAGTTGCATTTATATCTAATGAGATGCAAAGTGGGCGTGCCAAGATGTTAGCGACTGAAAATAGTCTTTAACATCGCTATCTCTTATTACTAGCTTTTGGAGATATTTGCGCTAAGCGGGAATATTTCTAAAAGCTAACACCTGCCCTGAGCAGTTCTTAGCCATGTTATCCAATGGGAGGTGGATAACATGGCTAATAGCATTAGGTCGCTATGCATGAATAATCCTGATTTTTCTGTGATACTTATGCTTTGCAACGATTTTTACCGCATTTGCGTTAAACCTCATTAATACCAAGGTTTATTTGCGGAAGAAATCGCTGGAGCGCTGCGGTAAATGTTTAGTCTCTAACCAAGTAGAAGGACTGCTACATACTTGAATATTGTTTAGTGCTTATTTTCATTGAGACCGTCACAGAAGTTCAATGGATCTGAGACGCTGTTTTTGTGCATCTTGGCGACTGCAAAGCCTTTGTAGCAGTGGGAGTGAGGGCTCTCCAAGGGGCGCAGCGTAGCTCATTTTGATGTTTATAATTGCAGATAGCAGGGTAGAAATGTCCGCGGAATTTATGGATGCTTAGTCACAGTATAGTGTACGTGGTGCTCTTCGCACCTCATTACGACACACAGAGGAACAGTTCTCTGAACTTCTTTTGGCCTTGAACTTGGTCTCCCATGTCCAAGTTCCTACACACAAACATGGTCACGTGTTGGACCAGGTCTGGTCCCTCAATTGTTCTATTTCATCCATTTCTGTTTCCCCTTGTCCGTGGTCGGATCACTTTTTAGTTGCCTTTTCCCTCCATTACAGGTCAGCGGCGAAAGTTCCATTAGCCAAAAACACCTGGGCACGTAACTGGGGTCGTGCTGACCTCCAGTCTTTGTCATCTTCCCTACTGGACTCCTCGCCTAAGTTGACAGGCCTCTCCTCTTCATCCCAAGCCGCCATCCTTAACACCTGGCTTGCCAGGGGATGCGACTTGGTAGCTCCCCTACGTCGGATATCAACTAGACGTCCCAACGAATCCAATCGCTGGTTTAACGAGGAGTTAAAGGAGAAGAAGCTTGCTCTTAGGCGAGCAGAGAGGCTGTGGAGAAGGGAATACTGTCCTACATTGAAAGTTAGATACACCATCCTCCTGGGAGAGTATAAGAGAGCTATACTCGATGTAAAGACTGCTTATTTCTCCGCCAAAATTTTGGTGGCAGAAAATAAACCCAGAGAGATTTTTTCCATAGTTCATGACCTGGCCTACTCGGACAGGGCATCTCTCAAACCCCTGCCTACTCAACATTTATGTGATTCCCTTAATTCTTATTTTTTGGATAAAATAACCAACATTAAACTAAATATTCCTCCTCCTTCCCCGGCCTTCGTTGATCCTTCCCCCCCTATTGCCCGGTCTTCCCTCACTTCTATTCCTCCGCTCACTGAGGATGCGTTTCTGGCCATTCTCCCAAAAGTTAAATCGGGCTCTCCGACGGATGTCTGTCCAGCCCGCATCCTCAAACACATTTATACTGTTTGTCCCTTGCCCCCTCTTACTTTTCTTAACAATTCCTTGACTCAAGGGGTGGTGACTCCTTCCCTAAAATCCGCCATTATAGTGCCGATCCTCAAGAAAACGGGGGCTGACCCTTCCGCTCCAGCCAATTATCGTCCAATCTCGCTGCTGCCCTACCTGGGCAAGGTGCTGGAGCGGTATGTAACAACGATTTTCAGCTCCTTCATTGAGGAGAACGGCGCCTTAGCGCCCCGACAAGCAGGATTTCGACCAAGACACTCCACGGAGTCCGTTGTGGTGTCGGTCCTTAACAACCTTAGGGAGGGAGCAGACCAAAACCATCATCAGGCCCTGGTGCTCCTCGATCTCTCCGCCGCCTTCGACACGGTGGACCATTCCATCTTGTTGTCCCGTGTCGGAGCGGCGGGAATCGGGGGCTCGGCCTTGGTCTGGCTCTCCTCCTTTTTAAGGGATCGCACCCAGGCGGTCCGGCTGGGAGACTTTTCGGCTACCTCATTACCTGTCAATTGTGGTGTTCCTCAGGGCTCTTCTCTTTCCCCTCTCTTGTTTAATCTCTACATCTGTCCTTTGATTTTTGCTCTTCAGCAGCTGGAGGTCACCGTCTTTAATTATGCGGATGACCTCCAGCTTATCTTCAATCTTTCCTCTTCTTCTCATTCTATCTCTAATTTTCAGTCAGTTATGGTTTTCATCAGGGACTGGATGAATCACAACCACCTAAAGTTGAACCCGGACAAGACCGAGTTGGTCCTCACGGGTGGTTGCTCCAGTCCCTGGAATTCTCTATTCTGGCCTTCTTCTTTTGGGCCCCCTCCTTCTCCTTCTGCCTCAGTCAAGACACTAGGTGTCAAACTCAATAATCAACTCACTCTTCACTCACAAGTCAGTCATGTGGTTTCTTCTTGCTTTCTCACACTTCGCACTATTCGCACTGTTTCCCGTTTTTTTTCTTTTCCGGCACTCAAGTTGATTATGTCCGCTCTTGTTGTCTCCCGGCTGGACTACGCGAATGCCCTGTACAACGGCATTCCAGCGTATAGCCTACGGAAACTCCAGTTGGTTCAAAACCAGGCAGCCCGACTTATTCATGGCCTTTCTCGTTCGCATCACTGCACTCCTCTTCTAAAAGCACTTCATTGGTTGCCTGTCAAAGAGAGGGCCTTGTTTAAGTTGGGTTGCATGGTTTTTCACTCACGGCGGGGCTTGGCTCCCGCCTTCATTTCTTCTATGATTAGGGAGTATATCCCCACTCGAGAGCTTCGCTCTTCGTCTCAGTCCTTGTTGGTGGTCCCCCGCTTTAAGCGCAAGAAGTGGGGTGGGTCGAACTTTTCCACGCTGGCACCCACCTTTTGGAACTCTTTACCGGACCACCTAAGACTGGCAACACACTACCTTCCTTTTCGGAAAGACCTCAAAACTTTTCTTTTCAAACAGGCCTTTCCTTTGTGATATGCTCTCACTTTTCTTCAGGTCCACCAGTCGTCTGGTATGGTAGTCACTCTTCCCCATTGTTACCCTGCCCTCCACAGCGCCAAGAAACTGCTAGTGAATGTTGCGCTTAATAAATATTTTAAATTCAATTCAAATTCAGAGGAGTCGCGTTGCACAGTTGGAGATCAGAGACTTAGGAAATAAAACTTTATAATAGCAAGGGCTCTAAGCGATACAAATCGCCCGTTGTCGATGTAAAAAATATCAACGCTATTGGTGGTATTTTCTACGGTGTTAGTGGTCGAAGGAGAATAGTAACATATATGTGAAAGAAAATTCTGTAACAGGCTCAGCATTTCACATTATCGCGTGAAAACAAAAGTTTTTCTCACATAGCAATAAGTCTCTTATAATTAAGGGACGGAGTGTATCTAGTGCTATTTACTACACTGCTATGTGAACGATGTCGAATGTTTCATAAGGGGAGGCTTTAAAAGTTTTTCGATAAACTGGTTTTCTGGGGACGTGGGTGGAGTGTTCCGTGTAAATTGCAGAATAGAAACTAGTAAGAACCAATTGGAAGTGTTGTTTTAAAGTCACATGACTGCACATGCGTGTCTCGACGCCTGTACGCGATAGGTGGGTGCGCGCACCCGGTCGCGCACTAAATGAAAGCGGCGAGAAAATATCAGCTAATATGCTCTTGGAGCTCGTTTTGGTACAAAGAGTTAGTTCTGAAAAGAACTTTTTTTTTTCTTTTTTTTTTTTAAAAAAGTGTTATGATGCTTTTGATTTCTTAAAGTTGCTACAACATTTTTCAGTATGTCATACTATCCAAATAAAGTGAAGAAATTTAACTTTTCTAGGAGCATTTATGACTCTCAATTTTGTGTTTAATTAGAATAAAGCTTTGCTCTCCGTATACAAGAAGTTTTCCACAGTTGTTGCATTTCATGTGCACGTTCGCCAGACATGGTTTCAAGTCCATTTCAGCACTCGATGGAGATACAGGTCGTCCACTGGAAGATGTGCTGGTTACTTCTGATGGTAATAGCGTGGCCTCCGTTTTTCTTGTGAAAGGTGGTCGCTCATTTCCTTCAGATTCGGAAGATGAATGCGGAACGGTAGCCTTTGCAGCGAAGTCTTCGGGAAGATGTTCGACGTTGTTCTCTCTTGAGAGTAGAAAAGAAAGTGATGGAAGTGGGTGGAGTGCTGCGTGTAAATTCCAGAATAGAAACTACCAAGAACCAATTAGAAGTGTTGTTTTGAAGTCACATGACTTCACATGCAAGTCTCAGGTCCTGTACGCGATAGGAGGGTGCGCGCACCCGGTCGCGCACTAAAATAAAGCGGCGAAAAAACATGTCATAATATGCTCTTGGAGCACGTTTTGGTAGAAAGAGTTAGTTCTGAAAATAACTTTTTTTTTTTGGAAACAAGTGTTATGATGCTTTCGATTTCTTAAAGTTGCTACTACATTTTTCAGTATGTAATACTATGAAAATGAAGTGAAGAAATGTATCTTTTCTTGGGGCATTTATGACTTTCAATTTTCAGTTTAATAAGAACGAGGCTCTGCTCTCCATACAAAAGAATTTCTCCACACTCGTTGCATTTCATGTGCACCTTCGCAAGATATGGTCTCAAGTCCATCTCAGCACTCGATGGAGATACAGGTCCTCCACCAGAAGATGTGCTGGCCACCTCTGATGGTAATAGCGTGGCCAGGGCTCTTGTCGATGCTTTTGCATAATGCTCAGGGTGCCTTTCTTTAACATGCCGCAGCATGGTGTGTATAGAAAAGGAATATTTTCTATTTGGATTTCCCCTTGAAAGCTCCGAATTGCATATCGTGCAGGTTACTTTTGGCGCATTAACTTTCTTTTGATCTTCAGGATAAGTAAAAAATTGCCAAATGAAAGATTCCTTTTTTCTTCTTAACGGTGGTCGCTCATTTCCTTCAGATTCGGAAGATGAATGCGGAAGGGCAGCCATTTCAGCAAAGTTTTCCGGAAGATGCTCGACGTTGTTGTCTCTTGAGAGTAGAAAAGATTGTGAGGAAAGTGGGTGGAGTGCTTCATGCAAATTCCAGAACAGAAACTACTAGGAACCAATTGGAAGTCTTGTTTTCAAGTCACATGACTTTACATGCGCTTCTCAGGACGTGTAGGCGGTGACACTATCTAGTTACGAACGTGATTTGGAAGTAGCGATGTTCTTTACTTAAGTTTAAAAACGTGAAAAGAAGTGAATTCAAACACATATGGATTTCACATATTTTTAGAGCTCGATTTAAGTATACAATTAATAAATTATAAAACCTGTTATATTTTTTAAAAAAAATATTAAGGTGTGTACAACCAGTCACGCCCGAACGATTAAATAAAAATTCGGCTCCATTTAATTAAAAGGTTTATATGACAAAAAAAAGCCTAGGTTCAGTGTCTTAACGTACTATAAGTTCTTTCATTGGTCTATGAAGAAATTCATTAGGTTTAAATTGGAAAGCTTTCATGAAATAAATAGGTGGGTGCGTGCACTCGGTTGTGCACATAAGATTGCTATGTCGATATTTATTTCAGGTATATCTTTCATACTTAGGAACTAGCATTCAAAAAACCTATGAAATTCACTGAAAAAACCAAGGGTTTTACACACGTTATAATTAGGAAATAGCATTTGAAAAACCTATGAAATTCACTGAAAAAACCCTAGGTTTTACACACGTTATAGTTAGGAAGTAGCATTTGAAAAACCTATGAAATTCACTGAAAAAACCATAGGTTTGACACCAGTTATAGTTAGCTGGAAATTTTACTGACATAAAACCAATGAAATTCCACGTTATAGTTAGTTGGACTCACTATAACTTGCGCGTGTAATGCACTGCTGATGACATCACATATTACATCACTCATGACATGGTCAGTGACGTCACTCATGACATCACTGATGATACCATCCTTGTGACAGAGAGACTAACCTACTTGCACTGTAAAGTAACCCTTAAAACACATTTTGAAAAAAATAAACTAACATTTAAAAAAAAGTGGACATACCTATACCAGTTACAACAACCAATTCAGTAATTCCAACATTTATATACACATTCACTAATTCACTAACAGTTCTATATAGTCACTCGTATATATACTCACTGATTATATATAGTGATACAGCTATACATCCTGTTATATACCGACAGACATCCAAAAGTAAATCACACACATATTCACACTTGCAAATAAACTAATAAACATCCATTTATTTACATAGACAGATATACACACACTACCACCTTACTTCTAAGTAAACTTACACTTACTTACTCTTATAAACAATCACTTATAGAAACACATACTTATTTAAACAGGAACTCTTTCAATCTCTCACAGTCACATATACTCAGTTATATATATCAATACTTACATAAACTAGATTAAAACATATGTCGTTACTGATAAACACACTAGTGAGGCAGGCATTCACTCACTAACACACACATATACACACTCAGCCATCCATACAGTGCTCCACATCCATTAAGACACTTATTTAAACATTTATTTTTCCATCGACCTCTACATATACATATATAAAACATATTTATTTTTTAAAAAGACAGACATTCACTGGATGGTGTTATCGGTGATCTCATGAGTGATGTAATATGTGATGTCATCAGCAGTGCATTACACACGCAAGTTATAGTGAGTCCAACTAACTATAACGTAGAATTTCATTGGTTTTATGTCAGTAAAATTTCCAGCTAACTATAACTGGTGTCAAACCTATGGTTTTTTCAGTGAATTTCATAGGTTTTTCAAATGCTACTTCCTAACTATAACGTGTGTAAAACCTAGGGTTTTTTCAGTGAATTTCATAGGTTTTTCAAATGCTACTTCCTAACTATAACGTGTGTAAAACCCTTTGGTTTTTTCAGTGAATATATATATGGATATAAATATGTATATATGTATCTTTAAAGCCAACATATAAATTATGCCCTCAGTGGCCACTCCTCGTATTCTGCAGTGGGGCCCCATTATTTCATGTTATGTCACTGGTTGAGACTTACACTAACTCCACTTTACATTGTGTGTGCACTCTACTTATTACTTGTTAAATGAAAGCTCTGAGAGGGTCTTATCTTTATTACCAGGTTGCATCCTGTCTTTTCCAAGTTCCAGAATCATAACATTATTTTATTCAAGCTGGTCATAGTCTAACTTAATTGCATATGTTTTTTTATCAACAACTATAAAGTTTTATTTCCACTTTGTTTGTTTGCAGCGTTTCCATTGACCTAAATTGTATTCCTTTGGCAAAACAATCAAAAGGCAATGTTCTGTTTGTGGCCCTATGGTATAACTGCATTTTAATGTCTATGCTAATAGGTATGCCGCATTATTAGATTAGGTTTTAAAACTAACATTTAATTTGATTAAATACATTTCGCATGTTATCAGACATTTTCAGCTGGATGGGTTTTGCCAAATGCCTCTCTACTTTATTTCACTCTCTCCATAGGAACATGCAATGCAAGCTGTTATGTTCGAGGTTATGATAATTTCTTTGTTATATAACATTTGTGCATGAGTCATTCATGTATGGTTGTTTTACAGAAGCATGAGTCAATAAAATACTATTTGAGACAATCAAATCAGATTAGCCCACGTTCGAACTCTCTATACTTCATGTAGGAAGTGAAAAACCCATTAATAGGAGGAACACTGACCAATCTCATGTCTATGATATTTGTGGGTGCTGGTTGTTCAGTGCAGTTGACCACAATGGAACAGGCACACTGACCACGATTGTGTAATTACAAAAAGGGGCTGCTTACAAATGGCTCTGTGATAATTCATGATAATACCACATTAGGTATTACCGATACCTAGTGATATAACATTGCTTTTACTGGGCGATTCTGAGCTTTTAGACGTGGACTTGCTGATAGTGCATGTTGGACTTGGCCCTTAAGGCAGGTTCACCCCAATCTTTTTGATTTTTAATCTGTGATCTGTGTGGATGATTTTTGGTCTGTGCGCACTTTTTCCCTGTGTCCCAGAGTAAAGTGCGTACATGTAGTTAGGCTGGCCTGCTCTCCCATAGGAATGCATGGGGAATGTCTGTGTCCCTAGTAGTTCCTGATGCGTGGGGAGTGCATGCTCGAATTTGGTATGTGCGAGCTCGTGAGAATGAATGCTTTGCAATGGTGTATGTGGCATGTGTGTGTCATGTGTAGAAATGCCACTTCTAGGAGTTGGCATATA
Organism: Lissotriton vulgaris; assembly: GCF_964263255.1. Classification (NCBI taxonomy): domain Eukaryota; kingdom Metazoa; phylum Chordata; class Amphibia; order Caudata; family Salamandridae; genus Lissotriton; species Lissotriton vulgaris. Next base: position 947,798,294 of record NC_141696.1, read on the forward strand.
ATGTAAAATATGCCTGCTGTGTGATTGGCTGGAGCAGGCTGGTGAGCCTGGCTCCAGGAAGGCTGGATGGGTCTGCCCGGTGGTGAGTGTGAGATTAGCATGTTGATGGCTTGGGAGGAGTGCACCTAGTCCCTGATGGGCCTGGACTTTCCCCACACAATGCTGGCTCCACCCCCTGTAGTGCGACTGATGTCCCTAGCCCTGCCAGTGAATGAAATGGGTGGTTGAGCTATCAAGGGTACTTCAAAACTAGCTGCGACTGGTTTTCCCCCACCCTACACCTACAGACAAAGGGATTTTACGGTATAAGAAGGGGATGTGTCCCCATTCAATTTGGTTCTCTGTTCTTCTTTTGGATCCTTGCTAGAGGGGGCTGCTGCTGCTGCTGGGGCCAAGAGGACCGCCACTTGGCTGTCTCCCTGCCTGGAGACCCAGTGAGCTGGCTCTGGCCCTGCCTTGCCCCCCTGCCTGCCTCCAGACCCTGCTGGAGCTTGACTTTGTGCTTAGGGAGCGCTCTCCCTTGTCTCCAGCGCTGGGAATGCTTTGTGTCTGCCCCTTAGCGCTGAGAGCGCTTCTTTCATGCTGCCTAGCGCTGGGAGCGCTTTATTGTCCCTGCTATGTGCTGGGAGCACTTTTTATCTTTATCTAGCGCCTGAGAGGCTCAGGGGGCACTTCTTTCCTTTGCGAGCCCCGAGAGGCTCGTTGGGCATTTACCTCGGTTTCAGAGTCCCCCGTGAGGGACTCCAACGACAGCCCTGATTGTATTTACGAGCCCCGAGGCTCGAGGGGGCACTTTGATTCACGGGTCCCAAGAGGCTCGAGGGGCATTCATTATTCTGAGCCCTGAGAGGCTCCCCGCCCACATCATTGTTTTGAGAGCGCTGAAGCTCTAAGGTGCCACATTTTGCTTTGCGAGCCCTTGAGAGGCTCTTTGTCCACCCTTGTTCTTGAGCCCACGAGGCTCCAACGTTGCCCTAACATTATCTGCACCAGTTGCCCAGCACTTTGTGGGCAACTGCTACGTTTAGGATTGTGGTTTGCGCTGCCTGCGCAGACCCCCTGACAATTTGGACTCAGGGCATTTCAGCCCTAGCGAGGCCAGTTGGCCTGAGGGACAATTCTAGTGTTGTGCTATGTGCACCCTGCACATTGTAATTTACTGATGTATGTGATTCCTGCGCAAATGTTCTACCTGCACCTCTGAACGTGTTTTAAGGCCCCATGCGCAATGTGTTTCATGTTTTATCCCCTTTGCTAAGAGTGACCTGCTTAGAGGATTGTTTATGTGTTATTACCTTTGCTAAATGTGACCTGCTTAGGTGATTGTTTAGGTTTCCTTCCCTTTGCTAAAAGTGACCTGCTTAGGTGATGGTATTCCTTCCTTAGGTCCTGATGATAAGGTCCTAGTTCCCTGCGTGATTTTCCTACAGTGTTTAGGGTTGCGTAGAAGGTATTTACTCTTTACCATTGATTACTGGTTGTGTGCTACATGTACTATTTTGGTGACAGTCATTATATGTGTATGTGCTAAGTGTATACCTACAAGTATTATTTCTAACAAGTGCCTACCCCTGACAGTGGTCCACGTGGCCCTGTCCTGTACATAATCCCTTGTAAATTCTGCCCGTGCCTGTTGGCACATTGTAAAGTTTGTGTGTTATCTAATCTGTTTTTACTACAATACAAAGGCTATTTTTTATATAACCTTGTGTGGAGTTTCCTTTGTGGTGGGCCTTGGGTGTTGTTGCTGGGGTGCGTGCGCAAATACTTAACTCATACCGCCTCCAAGTTTAGCCTTGCTGCTCGCGCCACGTTACCTAGAGGGTGAGCAGGGGTTATCTTGGCGTGTAACTCCCTTGCCCTGACTTAGGAGTGGTGGTCTCTGACTGACTTTGGCGTGAGCCCTGGCCAGCCAGGGATCCCGTTTCTAACATTGGCGGCAAGCGACGAGGATAAGGATTTGTGTTTGCGCTGTACCACAGTAGCAACAGGCCGCACTACAAAACTCTACATTTTTAGATAACCACATTTTGGGGATTATTGTTTTTAGGTGAAGATCAGTATTGCTTCTCCTGAAAGGTGTCATTTTGTGATTGTGTCCAGTACCTTGTTCCCCGCCCTGCTCCCAGAGTTTGGTACCTGTGTCGCTTGTGGTCAGGTTGAGAAAATCAGGGGTGGTAGAAACTGCCTTACTAGTCTTAGGGGAGGGTGTGTGTGAATAAGTGTGTGTTACACTGGACAGAGGAGTGCAAGTTCTCTGAGATAGGAATCTTGCTGAATTTTGTTAATTGTATTCTTCTGTTTAGCTCAGACCCCCAGGTTCCCTGTGTCAAACTTTTCTTGAGAACGTCCGCCAAAATGGATCCAGTTTTTGATCTCTGTAGTCTTTTTAGGTACAGTAGATTAGAGCTGGTCAGATTCTGTGAAAAGGGAGGCATAGAGGTGAGTGAGTTGGATACTCAGTCCCAGCTTAGGGACAGCCTGATCCTGTGGCAAAAGGATCAGTGGGATCTTGAGCACAGTGAGAGAGACAGGGCCCGGGCCACACGCCATGAGGGTGGTGAGTCTGTGGGGAGCCCTGAAGATTCTGATGAAGAATGTGAGTTGTATGATGATGACAGTGGATGGGCCCCAGTAGATAGTGAGGACCCCATAGATAGGGAGTCCCTTGCTGGGTCCAGTGTCAGTACCAGCGCCCCATCCCTTTCCCTGTCCCCAGAGGAGTGGTTGGATAGGAAGGAAGAGATGGCCTTGTTCAGGGAGAAGGTAACCCTAGAGAGTAGGTTATCCCCTGAGTGCAGTTGTAATTGTCTGGATTCCCCAGGGAGGGTGGAGTCCAGTGGTGGCAGCTTTTTAAATGTCAGTGTAGACAGTCCCACTCCCAGTTCCCCGAGTATAGTATCTGCTTCCCCCGCAGAAGAGTTTGGGTTGAAGTTCAGGAGACTTAGGAAACTGCTTCATCAGTCGTGGGAAGACTTTGAAGATGAGTGTTGTGAAGCACTGTTTGATTGGGAAAAGGCTCACGTGAACGACAAGTATGGCGGATTGTTCAGCATGGTTATCACAGAGCACCTGCTCAGTTATTGTTCACCAGGGTTGCGCCAGCACCTGTTGAGGTTTGGATCTTTTTTTGCATGTGAGCCTGCAGCGGAAGCAGACCGATGGGAAGGTGCGAGAGTTTCTTTAGCGTCACTAGTGAGTGATTCCAACAATAGTGGGTCAGGTTTCCTCCAACCCCGCGTGGTGGAGGAGGGTGAAAGTAGCCCAGCTAGGTCCCAGTATAGTGAGGAGGGTGTAGGGGCTTACTGCCTGTTTCAGTGGAGCGGGAGTGAGTGTGAGACCGAGAGTCCCCAGATGCCCGAAGCCCTGCCTCAGAGCCTGGATGGTTTCTTTAGGGAACACCAGGGTGGGGACCTAAGCTTACCTGTTAGTTCACTTGAGGGAGATCTCCTAGTGTGTGGAGGACCTGGAGCATCTGTAAGCAGAGCTTCTATGGTTGTAGAGTCTGGCAGTAGTGCTCCGGTAGGGAGGGTACAGAAGTCCAGTGAAAAGAGGATGTGAGTCCCCAGAAGTCCTGGAGTGCCAGGCAGTGATTCCACCGAAGGTTCTAGACTGGAGGCTGGAGGTCCAGGTTCAGGGTTTGCCTGACCTGAAGGGTGTGAATACTGTAATCAGTGTCCTGACCAGTTCTTTCTCCAGAGGTACCGCCCCGGTTGGGAGGGAGCAGGACTCTGGAAGGGGGTGCAGAGGGTGGGAGAGCCCACCTCTGACCCCGGTACCACCTGAGGGGTTAAACCCTAGGTTGGGAGAATGGTGTTTAGAGGGCACCCCTCGCAGGAGGAGGAGGAACCCTAGGAGAAGAGGTAAGGGGAGGAGAGCCTTCCCTGAGACTCCTGGCCAACCTAAGGTTGTAGACCCTAGGCTGGAGAACCAGTGGCAGTCTAGCCCTGTCTTGCAGACAGGAAGAGTGGAAAATGGCTATTATGTGCCAGGGGTTACTACCCCCCACTTTGTGAGTAGGCATGAACCAGTCGCACCTGGGTGGCCTAATGCCTGGTCCTGGCCGAGGGCAGCTGGAGAGTACCAGTGGGGAAGCCCAGTTAGTCCCTACCATAGTTTTAGAAAGAACCCCAGGGGTTCACCGTGGCGTAAAACAGGAGGGTGTCCCTGCAGTTGCGGGCCCGCGTCCGTGTTTTATCGCCCCAAGCAGGGAAGTCCATCACGGTGGTGATGGGTCGGCCTTGCGTTTTGGCTGGAAGGGGGTTGTGTTGGACTTGGCCCTTAAGGCAGGTTCACCCCTAATCTTTTTGATTTTTAATCTGTGATCTGTGTGGATGATTTTTGGTCTGTGCGCACTTTTTCCCTGTGTCCCAGAGTAAAGTGCGTACATGTAGTTAGGCTGGCCTGCTCTCCCATAGGAATGCATGGGGAATGTCTGTGTCCCTAGTAGTTCCTGATACGTGGGGAGTGCATGCTCGAATTTGGTATGTGCGAGCTCGTGAGAATGAATGCTTCACAATGGTGTATGTGGCATATGTGTGTCATGTGTAGAAATGCTACTTCTAGGAGTTGGCATATTAGTGTAAAATATGCCTGCCGTGTGATTGGCTGGAGCTGGATGGTGAGCCTGGCTCCAGGAAGGCTGGATGGGTCTGCCCTGTGGTGAGTATGAGATTAGCATGTTGATGGCTTGGGAGGAGTGCGCCTGGTCCCTGATGGGCCTGGACTTTCCCCACACAATGCTGGCTCCACCCCCTGTAGTGCGACTGATATCCCTAGCCCTGCCAGTGAATGAAATGGGTGGTTGAGCTATCAAGGGTACTTCAAAACATGCTGCGACTGGTTCTCCCCCACCCTGCACCTACAGACAAAGGGATTTTACAGTATAAGAAGGGGCTGTGTCCCCATACAATTTGGTTCTCTGTTCTTCTTTTGGATCCTTGCCAGAGGGGGCTGCTGCTGCTGCTGGGGCAAAGAGGACTGCCACTTAGCTGTCTCCCTGCCTGGAGACCCAGTGAGCTGGCTCTGTCCCTGCCTTGCCCCCCTGCCTGCCTCCAGACCCTGCTGGAGCTTGACTTTGTGCTTAGGGAGCGCTGTCCCTTGTCCCCAGCGCTGGGAGCGCTTTGTGTCTGCCCCTTAGCGCTGAGAGCGCTTCTTTCATGCTGCCTAGCGCTGGAAGCGCTTTATTGTCCCTGCTACGCGCTGGGAGCACTTTTTATCTTTATCTAGCGCTGAGAGCGCTTTATTGTCCCTGCTACGCGCTGGGAGCGCTTTTTATCTTTATCTAGCGCTGGGAAGCGCTTTGGTTGCCGAGCTGGTCCCGCCCGGCATTTGCCCGCTTCAATTGCCGATTTTTGGCATAGCGAGTGCCCACCTCGCTTTGTCTTTTATTTAAAGGCCGGAGCCCACCCGGCATTGCCTCGCTTATATTTTATTATTTAAAGCCGAAGCCCACCCGGCATTGCCCCATGATCACCGCCGCTGCCAAGGAGCACCGAAAACCGTTGCCGGCCTGCTGCCTAGTGCGACCCAGAAGTCCCGCCTCCTTACCCCCAGGGCCGCGCTGCCATTGGCGGCCCCGGCGGAAGTCAGGCAGAGTGCAGCATGACGAGGCCGGGCGGGAGACAAAGGAAGCCGGCTGCCGTGTCCGCGAGGCTCCCCAAGTGAAGAGGGGCCCCGCGCTGTTCAGAGAAGGTGAGCCAGCAGTGTTTCCCGCCTGCCGCAGCACCAGTGAAGTCCCGGTGAGTGCGGGGGCGGGTTCTCTTGATCCTTCGAGCGGCCCCAGTTGGCAAAGGGCCGCTCCAACGTCTGCCGCATTTATTTGATTTACGAGCCTGAGAGGCTCAGGGGGCACTTCTTTCCTTTGCGAGCTCCGAGAGGCTTGTTGAGCATTTACCTCGGTTTCTGAGTCCCCCGTGAGGGACTCCAACGACCGCCCTGATTGTATTTACGAGCCCCGAGGCTCGAGGGGGCACTTTGATTCACGAGTCCCAAGAGGCTCGAGGGGCATTCATTATTCTGAGCCCTGAGAGGCTCCCCGCCCACATCATTGTTTTGAGAGCGCTGAAGCTCTAAGGTGCCACATTTTGCTTTGCGAGCCCCTGAGAGGCTCCTTGTCCACCCTTGTTCTTGAGCCCACGAGGCTCCAACGTTGCCCTAACATTATCTGCACCAGTTGCCCAGCACTTTGTGGGCAACTGCTACGTTTAGGCTTGTGGTTTCGCTGCCTGCGCAGACCCCCTGACAATTTGGACTCAGGGCATTTCAGCCCTTGCGAGGCCAGTTTGCCTGAGGGACAATTCTAGTGTTGTGCTATGTGCACCATTCGCTTTGCAATTTACTGATGTATGTGATTCCTGCGCAAATGTTCTACCTGCACCTCTGAATGTGTTTTAAGGCCTCATGTGCAATGTGTTTCATGTTTTATCCCCTTTGCTAAGAGTGACCTGCTTAGAGGATTATTTATGTGTTATTACCTTTGCTAAATGTGACCTGCTTAGGTGATTGTTTAGGTTTCTTTCCCTTTGCTAAAAGTGACCTGCTTAGGTGATGGTATTCCTTCCTTAGGTCCTGATGATAAGGTCCTAGTTCCCTGCGTGATTTTCCTACAGTGTTTAGGGTTGCGTAGGAGGTATTTACTCTTTACCAGTGATTACTGGTTGTGTGCTACATGTACTATTTTGGTGGCAGTCATTATATGTGTATGTGCTAAGTGTATACCTACAAGTATTATTTCTAACAAGTGCCTACCCCTGACAGTGGTCCACGTGGCCCTGTCCTGTACATAATCCCTTGTAAATTCTGCCCGTGCCTGTTGGCACATTGTAAAGTTTGTGTGTTATCTAATGTGTTTTTACTATAATACAAAGGCTATTTTTTATATAACCTTGTGTGGAGTTTCCTTTGTGGTGGGCCTTGGGTGTTGTTGCTGGGGTGCGTGCGCAAATACTTAACTCATACCGCCTCCAAGTTTAGCCTTGCTGCTCGCGCCACGTTACCTAGAGGGTGAGCAGGGGTTATCTTGGCGTGTAACTCCCTTGCCCTGACTTAGGAGTGGTGGTCTCTGACTGACTTTGGCGTGAGCCCTGGCCAGCCAGGGATCCCGTTTCTTACAGTGCACATATTCTGTTTTCTCAAATTCCTCTACATTTTCCTTTTTTATTCCACCTGCTTTTGAAGCTGGGTACATGCCCAGAAACACTGGACACCTGTATACGGTTGCAGCTGATAATAAGAGTTTCCAGCCTGAAGGTGGGATTACTGAAACACTTGAAATTATGGCTGAAAAAGTAGATGTTAGAATGAAACTTCATTGGATCTAGACTAGTAAATTAACGGTCTCCATAAAAGAAATAAAACAGCTATAAGTTTCCGGATTCACAAAAGAACAAGGTACCAATGGGGTAAAACTGTAAGGTAGTAGATATGAACTTGCAAACTTGAGGGGGTAGATTTATAACAAAGTCACGCAATGGAACACAGCACAACATCTTGCTGTACTGTGCTGCATGACAGGGAGAGAGCAAAAAGGCACCAAATCTACTAAAATATACTGCATTTCTGCTCTCTCCCTGAGCTGGTGCACTGAGTGCTGCCAAGTGACAATGCAGACACCCTAGAAGTGTTCCTGCATTAGAAGCTGGATTGTTGTTTTGCAGGAAGGGACTACTTCCTGGCCAAAAACAGCAATTTAAGGGATTTTCATCTTTGTTTATATGTTGCAGAATTCAGCACATGTAGACAGAAAAAATAATGAAGAGAAATAAAGTTATTTCACCTTGTTATGCCTCTGTTGGGAAGGTGTATCGTTTGAACACAATTCCATGTTTACTAAATTTAGAAAACGTGGGATTACATGAGAATCCATAGGAGAATGCAGTGGAATTCCCATGCTCCACCCACCGAATGTTTCCTAACACAGAAAAATGCAAGGCAGACTAGTGGATTTGTCTGGCTTAGTAAATCTCACCAAAGGCCTTGCGTTCCTGTATGTCACCTTGCATGATCTTGGTCACTACATACCTTTATCAACTAGGGATATGGCACGGAATTACTAAAATGGGACAGCTGAGTCCTGCTTGATATTCAAAAGTAATGTAGTGTACGAAACACACAAAAGTGTTCAGCACCATTTTTGCAAAAATCAGATGTTATAGCTGCTCTTGTGCTAAAAATGCTGGTGTAGCTTTAGACCACAGCACAAATGCAAGAAAGAGGTGCTATGCTGTTACTTTGCTTATGTGGCACAAACTCCCATGCAGACTTCTATAAGAAGTTGTTGACGATATTTTTGCATTCATGTTTTTTATTGCAGAATTAACAATGTACCTTTGTCTGCACATGTACGCACTGATATTGTGCTTCATTGTTTAAACAGATGTCTTATGACATGTAGAAGTGTGTGTCCTGACCTATGTTAACTAGGCCTCAGCTTATGCCCGGTAGCCATATTTTCCAAAATGGAAGTCTTCTCCCTGCACATTTCAATGTTCATTATTTCTTCTGCACAGAGTCAAGCAGAGTCGTGTTTGTTTATTCCCACATTGTTCTGGCTGCTATTCTCAAAGAAATCTTTCTAGCTTGGTCACAACATTATAACTGAAGTGAAGGTCATTCTGCTAGCACACTGTACCCTATTCATTCATTATAGTTTACTGTGGTTTATCTATCTACTTTGCTCTGCCATCTCCAGGGAGCATTAGCATAGAGTGGGCAGAATCAATAGTCATGTAGTGGCACAGTGCCTAAGTGCTTAGGCTATAAGACATTTAATGAAACTATGTTCTGAGTTGCTAATAACATGATACATTTGCTCACTGTGTCATGAATTTCTACATTGTTCCTTTTGGATGTTTCCTATTTGCGGGTGAACCGGGAAGCTTCCCTGAGCTACTAGGTATGCTGTACGTTTCTCTATTGATTTGATGCCCACTTGGAATTTAGAATATTTCGTATTTTGCACTGCTCTATTCACCACGAGACTTCATGGCAATTCACATGAAAGATTCCACAAGATAGCTATGTATCAATGAAGTTAATGTTCCACGGGTATTTGATGAGTTGAGCAATTGTAGTAAAAAATTAAGAAGATAGGTCACGGCTAAAAATGTAGGGGCATATTACCAAGCAATAGCGATAATTATCGCTATTGCTTGGTTAGAGACAAAAATTTACCGCTGAGCTGCGGCGATTTTTATCGCAGATAAACCTTGGTATTACCAAGGTTTATCGCAAAAGCGATAAACATCGGCCGCAATGCATGAATATCGCTGAAAAGTCCGCGATATTCATGCATTACCGAGCTAATGCTCTTAGCCATGTTCTCCACCTCCCATTGGATAACATGGCTAAGAACTGCTCAGGGCAGGTGTTAGCTTTGGAGATATTCGTGCTTAGCGCGAATATCTCCAAAAGTTGGTAATAGGAGATAGCGATGTTAGCAACTGTTTCCAGTTGCTAACATCTTGGCACGCCCACTTTGCATGTCATTAGTGATAAATATCATTGACATGCAAAGTGGGGCCCAAGATGGTCGCTATCTCTTACTAGCTGTCGCTAACTGGTGTTAGCGACAGCTAGGTAATAGGGAAATAATTTTATCTCCGCTTTCTTGGCTTTTAAAGCCAGAAAAGGGGAGATAAACCCCCTTGATAATATGCCCCGTAGCCTTTATTTCATAAGACAAAACATACAGCCAAAGTGTTTCGTCCCTTAACCCCTCCCCTGCTGATGACGGAACCGCTCCGTCATCAGCTACAGTTAAGCTGTGCTGATGACGGAGCGGTTCCGTCATGGCCCAGCCGCCGCGCCTGCGCGGCGCTGATTTCGCGCCTGCGCAGGCGTTCTAATGAGCGGGGCGGGTCATGACGGAACCGCTCCGTCACCAGCATAGCTCAACCGCGGCTGGTGACGGAGCGGCTCCGTCACCAGCATGCGGCCGCCGTGCGGCCGCCCCGCTCCTTTAGCGCTGCGGCGGAATAGCCGCCACAGCGAAGGGGTTAAGGAATCTTCAGTCAATCAATATTAATTGAGTCATTTTTATATTCAATGGGCCCACAAGCATTCTGTATTTGTATAACTAACTTGTCCTCTTCATGATTTTCTATTTTCCATCAATCCTAAAATACATGTCGTTTGGCATCAATTTCGACAGTCCCCTGTCTCAGTTTCAATGAGCGTGCATCAAAACGCCATGATGGCTCTGTTTTTCATTCTATCACCCAGGTGTATGCCAATACAAAACCCCAGTTCACAAAGAACAAAAGTTTAATTATCACTTGCTATGATAAGGATAAAAAAGAGACATCCTCACTGTCTTGAAATTAACACGATATCATATCAATGATTTGGGACCTATGCACCAGCTAACTGACAGCCCTTGTCAGTCAGTAACCATTTACAAAGTAGAAACTTTTTGTTTGAAACAACATCCAGTGAACAATTGACAACTGCATTCAAAGTAGGCAGCAAACAGTGGTTCCATGCTGATTGTGATGCCCCTTTCACATTGCGTCGACATTGATGTTTCTTGCAGTCGTGTTTCTTGATTTGACAGGGGTTTAGGTACAGGAACTTTGTGTATACCATCCAGAGAAGGAATTAGTCTGTCTCTTGCACGTCACTCAACAAATATGTCCCTCGAATGCTAATCAGGCAAAACAATTCTGAACTCCTTGAAAAAGCTGGGTATGTTTGTTTAATATATTCTATCAGGTGTAAAGATTTGCCTGATATTCATCACAGATGCTTTGCAAACCCCTACCCAGGTCACTGTACATCTTGCCTTAGATTCAAAAAGACATTTGCTGTCGACAATGTCAGGCTGGCAATTACAGCCTACGTCCTTTTGAGTCTACTTGTCAGATACAATGGGTAAGATGACAAAACGTTTTTGACTGGTGCTAATCAATGTCCTTGGTGATATGGTTAAGACAGTGCCTGTTCCAACACATTTTACCACTCTTTTTTGAAAACAGTTTTCTGGAGGTGGTACTGTGTGACAAGAAAGCTGGCGCACATCTGCTGTGTCAAATTTTGTTGCAGCAGTGATGTGTTTTATTTTGTTTTCATGCTAATATGTCTTTGTGCTGCATCATTGTAATGTGATATGTTGAGTGGTATAGTGGTTGTTGTGTGGTCTTCTGTTTTGACTGTTTTGTTGTGATGTGTTTTGTTATGTTTAAAATGTCTTATTATGTTGCCTTGTATACGTTATTGTGATAAGTAATGTTGTTTACTTTAAATATGTCAACAAAGGCTGTCAGCTAAAAACTGTGGCCTCTGCAAGTGCTCATGTTATGTGATATGGCCTTTGTCTAAACTTACTACTCACAGTGCTTGCTGTATGTAATACGGCACTGGGTCCTAAGGTAGTACTTCCAGGACTCACTTTTTCTGAAACAGATCAATGAAAAGAGGCTGCGCTATTTTGCACAGTGCTGTACATAAATCCATGAAGACATATCAGAAAAACCAACAGAAAGAAAGGCTGGACAACAAGAAAGGCATTTCATTGGCTTTGTTTGCTGGTGTTTTCGGGGAGAGCAACGACATGGGTTCAATTGTCAACAGAATGGCTGTGTGTGCTTGATATGCAATGACATCCCTTCATAATGTTCCTGGTTTAAGGCTCCTCCAAATAATACAATATGTGTAACACATCAATAGCTTTCCATGTATCACTGAACACTTTACATCAATGTAGTAGTTTTATTTGCCTAATTTAGATGTTAAACATAACTAACAATATAAAGAACTCTTAGGCCTCAGTTCAGAGTTTGTCAGAATCTAGGTGCTTTTTAACACACCAGATAAATAAAGACACATTGGGGTATGTTATTTATTGGTTGCACAAGATAGTAACTATAGCAGGTTTCTGAGAAATAACATATGCATTTTGATGCTCACTGCACCAAAACCCAAATCGTACTGTAAATGCCATACATGTTTCCCCTGTTAACTTTTTACAGGGTTTCCTGACCTTAATCTCAGCCCCTGGTAACTACTAGGGGCCGCATCCGAGTATATTGTGGCTTGGCATTATGGGCTTGACTTTTCAAATTGGAGCAGAGCCAAGAATGATTTTCATAAAGCCGAGTCCAAACTGAGGTTGCATTGCGTAAAAAATAACAATGGATTTGATATCGCCTGAGTAAACAATAGTGGCTGAAATTAATTCAAGTATTCCATCCACCACTGTTTACTAAAAAATGACACCCTAAGTGGGACAGGTATGTCCAGATGAGGGTTCTGTGCACAATGTGCCACTGGAATCAAGCTATACCCCATGGGCGGCTCCTCCACTAAGGTGGAAAAGGTATCGCCCACTGCCTTTCAGCACTGCAAAAAAGGGGAATAAATGATCATATTATTTTTCCATGCTGAGGCAGTTTTGCTGGGTGTGACTCCTCTGACCACATGAGCAGGGGAAGTGGTGAGCACACTTAACAAGTGTGCGTGAACGTTTGCCCGTCCATCTCGGGCCGACCTAACATTCATGCGCACTGTGCATGTTTTCCACCCAGGCTGCATTACAGCCTGGGTGGAGAACATGCTAAGGCTACCATTCCCTGTCTGAGTGCCGAGCCATGGCACTCAGACCAATCAGAATGCGGCATTGCAGCATTGTGATTGGTCTAAGGAGCCTACGTGATTCCTGATTCCTGTTAGCAGAGAAGCCAGCAAAAGAGGATGGAGGCAGCCGGCCTGCATGTAAGTGATCCTATTTTTTTATACTCCCCTCCTCACCCCCACCCCTACCCACTCCCCACCCCACTGCCGATTTGCTGGAGGAGACACCACTGCTATAACCAACTGATGAGACCTAATAAGCCTGCTGGGGTTGCTTGTGTTCCAGTCAATGGATCGCCTTGCCAGACAGTTTGGGCTGGAATGTTCCTACTGCAGCAGGTTCAAGACTGATTTGAACATGACTGGTGAAGAGATGGCATGCTGTGCAAAACAACAATGGAAATGGTGCATTGCATCATCTCTTTTTGTATTCTTCAGTTTAATAGAAATATTGTCAGTAAAAGCAAACTTTCTGAGATACGTATGTATATTTGAGACAAACTTTACATTAGATTACAACCGGGAAAACAGAATCAGAGAATGTATCATAATCCCATTTTCTGCACTGTACCGGAGCAAAAGCGATCTGTGCGTTTCTGTTTTGTGTCTTTTGCACATACCTTAAGTCAAAATATCTCCTTGTAAGTTCATGTTTGGCTGACAAGAAAGCTTGAAAGGTCAGGGCAATAACTGGCTCACATACCTCATCCTCTCACTCACCAAATACCCCTCCCACCACTAGGACAAACTTCTGCAACACAATTTCCAGTATTGCCGACCAACTGCCTGAAGCTCAACACTGACAAGACAGAAGTGCTGATCGTTAGAAAGGACACCTCCCTGTGGGACAACATCTGGTGGCCATCCGAGCTCCCATACCAACAGTCCACGCCCATAACCTCAGCATCATCCTCGACAATAAACTCATCATGAAGCACCAAATCAACACAAGCTCTGAAAAATCATCAGATGGACCCCAGTCAACACCAGAAAAACTGTCAACCAGGTCCTTGTCACCAGCCGGCTCAACTACGGAAATGTTTGGTACTCCACTATCACCGCCCAACTCCTCAAGAAACATCAGATCATACAGAAAGCAGCCAACAGACTCATCATTAACCTCCTCAGGCATACCCATATCCCCCCCCTCACCGTCCAGAAGAGATGCCAGTTAAAGCTACTGGCACACACCTACAGAGCTCTAAACGACCATTGCCAACATAAATCAACCATTAAATGAACTTCCACCAACCCACCAGGCACCTGCCCTGCACCTCTCTGGCCCTCACACACACCTGCATTCATCACAGACACAGCGGAGATCGCTCCATCTCCTACCTCGCTACCAAGGCTTGGAATAATATCCTGCCCCTCAAACTATAAATATCACTCTCCCTGGCAGATTTCAGAAGGGGACCTAAGACCTGGCTTTTCCACTGAGACCAGCTAAACCTCAGTGCCCGGATAAGCTCAGGGGTGAAGAGCAATGCTTTGTAAATAACTTATTGATTGATTGATTTTGTTGTGGGTTCAGATTTGTTGAATATAGAATAGTGTGGTACCTTAAGAGATTAGCCAAACTATTGATGATAAAACGATCAAAAGGTAATTAAACATAGATTTTTGAATCCTAACTCTACATATGTGTAATTAAATGTGAATATATCTTTACGATACATAGATGTGGAGTTAGGAATTATAAACCATTACCTCCCTGCGTGCACCTATTGATCAATTATTTTGTCCTTGATCATTTGACTATGATATTGAGATGGGAAGATATTCCATACTCAATATTCTGTAATAGAGCACCTCTGTATTTCCACGAGCAAAACATCCTGTAAGTCAGAGATATTTCGAGTCAATGTAGTCACTGAGGGCTCTATTTATCAAGTAATTGGTTGCACTTGCACCACACCATGGGGTACATGCACAATGCCACTACAAACTGTGATTTATCAAGCCATGCAAGTCACCTTACGTAGCCCAGAGTGGCTTGATAAGTCTGTAGTACAGCAGCGCAAATCGCTGAGTTGAGTTACTCTGCCCCAGGTAGGCGTTCCACGTGTGGTGCATGGGTGTTCTCACATAACAGCAATGGATTTTGATGAATTCCCAGATATACCATATGTAGTAGACCTGGGAAAGTGCCAAAACTGCTACGCCTCCGCAGGCTAGGTGTAAGAAAGAGAAATGTTTATTTCTTCCCGTTTTTTTTTCTTTGTTTACAGTATTCGGCAGCACACATACAAAGAGGACAATGCCTTGGGGGATTATTTTTTAGCAGGTCGGTGACTCATCATGCTAAAAAATAATCCTGCTTACAACTCAAGCTCTCCTGCGTTGGTGCTAGGCAGCACATTGTGTGGCAGCACTGGGAAATTACAGGAATGTGCCATACGTTGTTAAATATGGCACATTCCTGCAGTTTTACTATCATGCAGCGCAGCTAGTGCCTTTCTGCATTGCTTGATATAATAAATATGCCCCTCAGGGCACCAAAAAAAAAGCTCTGATCCCATCTACACTTTCACAGTGCATAAAATGGGATCATGATACGCCCCTGGATTTCTGTTACTGGGACCTTAGGACAATGAGATATTATTTGGTAGGACTTTTTTATGGTTTGTCTTTTAGGACATTGTTTAATTGATATTTATGGAATTAAAATTTTTGAAATTTTTGTTCAGTCCAAATTGGTCTTTCTGAGCTAATTCGACCACCTATCAACGAGTTTCAGTGCAGAGACCAGCTGATTGATTCTGGGATTGTACCCTACGTAGTTGTCTTGAAGAAATAAGGAAACCAGTAAATGAAATTATATACAGCCAAACCTGAAGTATTATTGTTGTTGACCATGAAAACATGTTTGTATCTGATCATTTATAATATGAGGACATTACATCACTAATACATTAGGCATTTTAATGATTAAAAATCCAGCTGTATGGTCATGATCTTTAAAAAAATCGAGTAATAATTATTAGAAAAAAGAAATTCTGTCATCCTACCAATCTCCTCTAGCTTAGAAAAAAAGTTTAATTAGTGTAATCTCTTTTAATTGCAGTTTCACAGAGCATCAACATTAGTTCAGTTCAGAAACCTCTACGAATGATGGAACGGTTAATAGGTTAAAGAGATTTTTCTGAAAGTTATTTAGTTCAAATGTTCATCGTATTTGGATAAGTAAGTAATAACTTCTTGTCTTACGTTCATCAGGAAACGGGGGCCATAATGCAATATCCAAAATATTGCCAGTGGGTGGACTTAGTCACATCTAACTGTTAAAGGGAGACTTTCACCATTTGGAATTTTAGAATAATAGTGCTTTCTGGGACAAGAATATGCCACACTTTAGGGGAGGTGGTCATTCCTGAGGGTTACACGCTGCACTCCATTGGTCTGGGGTGCACCCTGCCCGACACCTAGGAAAAATGGACAAAAATGGAAGAGCTGACCAGCACCTCAGATCTACTGTCTAAAACAAGGGGAAGAAGGACTACCCTGCTGGATCCCTGATATACACCCTAGAGACTGCTCTCTAAAGGAGTGCACCTGCTGCACAATCTGGTACTACAGCTCTAAGGAATTTGCCTGGCTTCAAAAGGATTAGGAGAACCTATGTTTACACATTGGTGTTGGATTTTTATTATGTCCTGTGTCTTACTTATTTAATGTATTGCTGTTTTTAATTGATTTACACACCTGTCTCCTAAGTTAAGATTGCCTTCTCCCAGCCAGCTACCAAAGGTTGCGCAAGGGAGCAATGTTTTGAGACCTTTTATTATGTGTATGGCCTTATTACTAGTGGTAGGTTCCTACTTATCAGTACTAATGAGCCACTTTTCAACAACAGCTTAGTGCAAAATGATTAGGTATTTAAAGAGGTCTTTATGGTACATGAATAGTGGAGCTACTCCTAGGATTTCATGCTAAACCATAATTACTAAATCACACAACAAAACATTGTCTAGCTTTGTGTAAAATTCAATGAATATACACAGGTATGCACAAGCACTTTATTGTGTTATCCTACAACCATTGCTGACATGGTTTACCCTTCCTGCTATTCTTCCTTTTGTACATGGCCCAAATATTAGTCAGATGGAGCAATATCTCTGAGGCGCACCTGCCCCGGAACGCCCACCCTGCGTCGGAACGCCCAGAAGCGGCGCAGGGCTTTACAACGTGATGCATCTGCCTAGATGCGTCACGTTGTAAATCGTTCGTAGGGATGCGCCACGTTTACGCCGCCTTGCGTGACACAACAGCGGCGTAAACGTGGTGCAAGGGCCTCATAAATCTGCCCCTTAATGTTTTTAACAAGGTCCTAAATGAGAAATGTAACTTTTAGTGGCTCACTAAACAGGAGATTCCCAAACTCACATTTAAACTTCAATTTGGAATGACCAGTTTAATTCCTTGTATTTGTTCTGCCCTCACAGTATCGGTGTGGATAGTTCTAGTAATTTTGGGTATGGAGCGTACGAGTATTTGTTGAATAACTTGCCAGTATCCTTTTTTCTATGCGGATTTCTATGTGTTTGCCTAGTACTTCAGCAGGTGAAACATTTTCCATGCGGGTTAACCCGGTAAATCCTGATGCTGGATCAATCAGCATTTATTAACCACTCCTAATGAGACCTTGGTGCTATGTGTGAATCTCATTGCTACCTACATCCAATTAACCACCATCTCCTGTAACTGCAGTGTCAAATAACATGCCTCCGTTTCTTGGACCACCAACTAACATCGTCCCTTGAGCTTGGTATGAAATTCCTGATTGGCTCTGTGCTGCTGTTTGCTTCAGATGACTGAGGAGAACGTTTCTTAGACTTATTTAAAAAGTATTATTTAAACCTATTCAAACACATTCAAAGCTAATAAATACAACTAACTGAACAAGCATTTTAGGTGGCAGTTTTCAGACACTGCGTTATACATCATACCTCACCTCTAAATTGGGCATATTTATAGCAAGATATATGACTGTGAATGATAGTTTGATGAGATGACAAGTGAGCAAACGATATTATATGGGCGATTTAAAATTTGATGGAGAGGAGCTCCAAAATAAATAGGTTGGGTGTCCTACTAACCAAACTTGTAGGCCACTTGCTGCAGGTAGAGGTGGGAATGTGACAGTTTTCCTACCGAGGAACCTCAGCTGGCCCCATTATTGAAACATAAAGGACTGCGGGTCACAGTGGCAGTACCGCACTGCTTCTGATTTCCAAGCATGGAA
Organism: Lissotriton vulgaris; assembly: GCF_964263255.1. NCBI lineage: Eukaryota > Metazoa > Chordata > Amphibia > Caudata > Salamandridae > Lissotriton > Lissotriton vulgaris. The sequence continues at coordinate 947,816,109 of NC_141696.1, forward strand.
AACACGAAATGTCCTTGACACGAAGTGACATATCCCTGCATGTTTGAGCCATTGAGATTGGCTTTTAGACAACTCGAACTGTGGAAATTTGTTAGAGAAAAAGCATATAGAGTGAACCAGAATCCGGCAACTTGCAAAGTCTCAATAAGCCCCTTTATCTTTAGAGGTCTGTAGTGATGCTTGTATTATATTGATTATTTAAACTAAAACCATTCAAAACAAGTTATGGGTTGAAGGTGATGGAACTTTGAAGGAAATTATCGCCATGGTCAAAAAAGCAGAACTTTCGGAACGTTGTGCTAAAGCTTCTCTTTCCAGTGAAAAAAAAGAAACTGAAATTGTAAACAAAATTTCTGAAGGGAAAACTTTTGTTAAAAGTAACAAAGATTTCAGGTCTGGTAATTCTAGAAAGGAAACTTTTGATTATAAGAAAACTTCTGAACCAGTGTGTTATAGATGTGGTAGTCACTCTCACCTTGCTCATTATCCTAAATGTCCAGCTAAGAACACTAAATGTTTGAACTGTGGGGTTATGGGGCATTTTGCTAAGGTTTGTAAGAAGAAAGTGTTTAAAAATTCCAAAGGTAATATTGCTTGCATTCAAGAGGTCGCACAGGAGTGTACCTCATCTTCTGATGAAGAAGTGCTACTGATGCAAAATGTAGTTAAAAAAAAAAGTAGTATTGAATATTTCTGACGTTGATTCCAGTAAACCCTTATGCCAAGTTTCATTAGGTGGAATCATGACACAACTTGCTGCAGATTCTGGATCACCCTATACTATTGTGAATAAGCATGTTTGGGATCATAAATTTGTTAACCAAATTGGAAATTGGTTGGAACCTTCTGATATCTCACCTGTTAGTTATACTTACAACACAATTGAGATTTTAGGGTTCAGGCTTTATGTTTCTAAGGATGGCCCTTCGGTGTTAGGTTGGAGGGATCAAAAAAGCCTACACATCATTTTAGATCCCAACAGTAAGGAACAAGTTTTGGTTTCTTGCATAAGTGAAGACACCAAAAAATGGGTTATTGATGAGTATCCTTCGGTGTATTTACTGGCACTATTGGCAAACTGAAAGGTTTTACACATCAAATCAGACTAAAAGATAATGCAGTCCCAAAAATCCACAAAGCTAGGAACATTCCTATCATCATTAAGGATGAGGTTAAATCCGAATTGGATAAATTGTTAAACTCTAACATTATTGAGACGGTAGAGGCAGCTGAATGGGTTTCGCCATTGGTCGTCGCACGCAAGGCCAATGGTAAGGCCCGTTTATGTGTGGATTTGAGATATTTGAACAGTCAAATTTTGGTTGATCAATATCCACTTCCACGCATTGATGAAATGTTGTCATTAACCAAAGATGCAAAGATATTTTCCACTCTAGACCTATCGGCAGCTTATCATCAGGTTGTTCTTGATCCTGAAAGTAGACATCTGACATCATTTGCCACCCCATTTGGATGTTTTAGATTTAAAAGAATGCCATTTGGTTTAGCTTCTGCTACGGCAGTATTTCAGAGGTTAATGGCCAACCTTTTTGGACATATTAAAGGTGTAATTTTTTTCCAGGATGATATTTTAATCATGGGAAAAGATAAAGATCACCATGACAATCTCCTGAGAAAAGTTCTAAAATTTTTAGCTGATAATGGTCTAGTTGGGGAGCTCAGCAAATGTAAATTTTCGGAAAGTTCTGTTACTTACTTAGGTCACGAAATCTGTGATGGAGGTATAAGACCTAAAACAAAGTTAGTGGAAGCTATTGCTATTGTGAACTCCCCTGAATCTAAGTCCAAGGATGAACTTAGATCATTTCTCGGATTAGCTGAGTTTTACTCTAAATTTGTTAATCAATTTTCACAGAAAACGTTTCACATGCGTGTTCTTATGAAGAACAAATCACCTTTTGTTTGGGATGAAAAATGTAGAGCTGCATTTAAGGAAATCAAATATGCCATAGTTAATGCACCTATGTTACAAGGTTTTGACCCTTCCGCTAAAACATATTTGACCACTGACGCCAGTGGAGTTGGTCTAGGTAGTGTTCTCTCACAGATTTCTGAACAGGGTGATGAAGTCGTTGTAGCTTTCGCTTCACGTTCCTTATCGCCTTGTGAGGAAAAGTACTCTGTGATTGAGCGCGAAACTCTTGCTGTTGTATGGTCAATGGAACACTTTCGTAAATTTATTTGGGGTAAACAATTTATTTTACGTTCGGACCACAAACCTCTGACCAAACTTCTCACTACGGAGGGTTTGTCCAGAGCATCAGCCAGGATTGCTCGATTATCCATGAGACTTCAGGATTTCATATACACTATACAATATGTACCTGGAGCAAAGAATGTGGTCGCTGACTTCCTAAGTAGATTACCCTTACCCATGAAGGAAATTGATTTGAACTCATGGAACGATTGTTGAGTTGCAGGAATTTGTTCTGATCCTCATGGCCTATCAAAGGATGATTGGGATTCAGCATCTGTCAAAGATGGGGTACTTGAAACAATCAAGACAAAAATCAACCAAGGATGGTTTGTTTTAGAAAAATCTGACATCCAATTTAAGCCATTCTGGGAGGTCAAAGATGAACTCAGTGTTGACGGTGATTTCTTATGTCGTGGTGACAAACTTATACCACCGTTAGGTGTACGTCAAAAGATTATTTCCTTAGGCCATGAGGGACATCCTGGAATATCCAGAACTAAAAGGGTTATAAAAGCCTTGTACTGGTGGCCTGGTGTTGATTTGGAGATTGAAAGGGCTGTTCAAGATTGTGTGCAATGTGAATGTTCAGATAAGAGCCAGAAAACGCTTAATCCTCCAATGTCCTCACTTAACTGTCCCAAATTACCATGGGAGTAATTAGCGTTAGATATTATGGGACCTATTGTGTGGCAAGATGATTCTATCAAATGTATCTTAGTCTTGGTAGATCTATTTTCTAGATGGATCGAATTGAAAGTGGTTAACAAAGTAAACACTGTCACTGTCATAGCATTTTTGGTTGAGTGTTTTATCAGAGAAGGTCTGCCTGCTTCTATTCTAACTGACAATGGTGTTCAGTTCAAATCGGATACCATGAAGGTCTTTATGGAATCGTCTGGTATCAAGCAAAGATTTTCTGCGGTTTATCATCCTCAAGGCAATTCTGTTGTAGAGAGGGTTAACAGAGTCATTAAAGGTACTTTACAACTGGCCAACAAGAACAGAAAGAATTGGTACATCGAACTTGACAAAATGTTATGGTCATATAGAATCACTATTCATGAAACTTGTGGTGAGAGTCCTTTTGGTTTAATGAGAGGCAGGTTTCCTTATTCCAAGTTGAATCCTGTGTGGATGGGCAGAAGTAAAGAATATATTTGGAATGCTGACAGTGTCAGTGATAACATTTGCAAATCCCAGGACAAAAGCAAACTGTATTATGATAAAAAACATGGCACCAGGGATACTCATGTTGAGGTTGGTCAACTAGTTAGAGTTAAGTCTTCCAAGAAAACTGGTAAGTTGCAACCTCGTTTTTCAGATCCCAAAACCATTACTAAAGTAATGCGCAATACTGTTATGTTAGATGATGATTCCATTCATCATATGAGTAAGATTGCTTTTGCCAGAGGATTTGATTCGTGCAAAAATAAGAAAGGGGATGTGGGTGATGTTGGTGACTTTTGGTAGTTGACTCCAGTTGGGGCCTTAGATTCCAGTATAGATTCTCTTGACAGGGACAATACTGTTATTCAACCTTTAACTCCTCTGGTTGGTTCTGAGTCGTTGGTTGAAGAGTCTCAGAACGTGGGTGAAGAGTCTGGTCCCTTACCATCGTCATCTCTTTCCGCTATTCCCAAAAGTATTAGCTCTGATTCTTCTCAGATTCCGTGTTATACCAATCCTTCTGTTTCTAAAGGTTTGCAATCTCCAACCTGTACCAGAAGTGGAAGAAGTGTTGTTGCTCCTAAATTTTTAGATGATTTTGTGTGTAAATAATTTTCTTAATTTTTTTTGTTTTTGTTTTTTTAAATTTATTTTAAGGAGGAGGATGTGTAGTGATGCTTGTATTATATTGATTTACTTTAGTGATGTTAGTTTACTAATGTGCCATTTGGAATTGTTGTAGGTCATGAGTAGAATATATGTGTGTCATTATGCTTGTACTTGGAGTGCTGGTCAGTCCTGAGTTCTTCTTCAAGCTGGCAGCACCTTATTACCTGTACTACTTATCTTGAGGAAGAAAAGAAGATTTATACAAGATTGCTGTGTATTGAATCACTACAAGGTCTCTGTTAAGAAAAAAAATGATCAGTTTCACTACACATTCAGACTCATTCATAACGATAGCCCAGATGAATACCAATTGGTTTGTCAGAGAATACAGAGCTGTAAAGAGAAACTTTGTAAATGCAATTATGGCACTCATCAAAAGTGGCTCAGTGTTTAGTGCAATATTTCTCGCACCTAGATAAAATCTGACTGGTACGATAAATGTATAACACGATTTGAAGTATAACATGCAGCGTTTTGCCTCAACGCAACAAAATCGTGTTTCAGCAGTTATCAGTATGTTTACCTTGGTAAATATCAGGCAGTTTTGACCTCCCAAAATTCAAGCAGAAAACTTCGGGACTGTGGCGTCTGCTGATAAACTTGTAATTATGGTTTTAGAGGTAACAGTTATTATCACACATACCAGAATTTAATGTGTCACTGATCATGAGGGTCTTAATGTTACTGTACAAACCAAGGTAAGACAATAAACAATTTATGAAGAGTATAAGACATTTGCCAGTACAAAATGAAAACAAACCAACTGGGAGACTTTTAGATCTATATCCAAAATAAAGTCCTTAAACATATTTGGACTTTTACAACTCAAAGATGAATCTCAAAATGCTCAGTGCCATTTTGGTTTAATATTGAATTTGTTCACTCAGAATATAAATGTAAGATCTCAGTCTGAAGGCTATGTTGGAGAGAGAGAAGATAACATGAAAGAGTCTCAAATGGTCCTGCCATCTTATGGCCCAACACCATCATTAATGCAGTAGGAAATATTTGATGCATGCATGATGAACTTTTTAGGATCTGATGAGGAGGGATAGTTTCCTTTACCCGATCTTTAGGCTCTCATCAAAAATATGAAAGCACTACACAGCAAGGCATTTCATCTGATCATTGTTAAATGGGTTGTTTGATCCACAAAATGTAGTCGAGACATGTTATGTTGTAGGGTGGGCACTCCAAACACAAAGTAGTGATATGGGAAGTAGCATACATTATATTGTTGCAAGTGTAGTGTTAAGTTTAAATGCAATCTTGTGAGTAAGTTATCCTTTTTGCCCTGATCACCACCCTTTTTGCATGAAACCTATGGTAATTCAGTCTGAAGGTGCCCTAGGACCTGCTTATGAGATGCAGGGAGAGTGCTCTGATTATAAGGTATACAGTAATCAGTTTTAATTTCAATTGCTTTAAGTTCCTAGTATAGGGCATTTAGGTTTTGAGGCAGTAGACTTAATGCACTTGAGTGTGCACGCTGTAGTGCTATCATTTTAAAAGCCAGCCCTGCCTTGCAGGATGTTTTAAAGTAGAATTATATGTACATTTTAGTTTGGAATTAAAGGTACTTACAAAGTAATACATTACCCTATTTTTTCAAAAAAAAAGTCACCTGTAAGGTGTCCCATGGGTGCCCCAGGGGTAGGGTGTCTTGTAATCCTAAGCATGGACATTATAAAAGATGTATTATATGTCCTGGTGAGGGAAAAACTGCACATTTTGTTTTTCCCTATTGTAATACATGGGCTCAATTGGCTAACATTGGAATTCTTTAATAAAGTATAACTATTGATAGAAAGGAGCTAAAAATATAATTCAAGGACTCAAACTATTAGATTCATAACTATTACAGAAAATACGTTACAGAGCTTTCTTTTCTGAGAGCCAAAATCCAGCCTTCCAGCAGTTCTTCTCCGAGTGGCCAGTCTCTGCCAGGCTGAGCCAAGCAGTCTTAATGAGGTGTGATTTGGCCTACCTTTAGACAAAGTATTTCCTGTGGGAGGTGTACTGCAAGCTGCGAAGTACAATGCAGAAAGTGGGTGGAAAGGCCAGACTAGTCTTCAAAGAGGGAATGACAGTTTGGACAGGACACAGCTTCACCCCGACATCCTGTACCCACAACCATATAGGAACCCCTGCAATTAGATTAATGAAGGAGATGGAAGGGAAGTGTTAGAGAATCTTAGCCACGCCAGTGGGTGGACTTAGTCACATCTAACTGTTAAAGGGAGACTTTCACCATTTGGAATTTTAGAAGAATAGTGCTTTCTGGGACAAGAATATGCCACAGTTTAGGGGAGGTGGTCATACCTGAGGGTGGCACACTGCACCCCATCGGTCTGGGGTGCCCCCCTGCTCGACACCCAGGAAAAATGGACAAAAATGGGAGAGCTGACCAGCACCTCAGATCTACTGCCTAAAACAAGGGGAAGAAGGACTACGCTGCTGGATCCCTGATATACACCCTAGAAACTGCACTCTAAAGGAGTGCACCTGCTGCACAATCTGGTACTACAGCTCTAAGGACTTTGCCTGGCTTCAAAAGGATTAAGGAGTAGACTCCCTAAAAGCTAAAGGTTAACAGATCTCACCTACATCACTTTCTTCAAGAAGTCCCCAGCCTGGAGTGCGTCCAGTGTCCAGGTGCATTGAGGGAATTGTGGTCTTAATATCCCAAGGACTAGAGCTTCTTGACCACTAATTGATGTTGTGTCCACTTTGAACCCTCAAGGAGACCTTTTAGAAGAAGTTCCAGATGTTTGGAGCAACATTTGTAAACACCTTCATACGTTGACCAGGTACATTGTGGGAGCTGTAGTCCCAGACTTCAAGAGGCAAACCAGAACAAATGAACCATTGGATGGTGTTGTGGACCACTTTCCTGAATGAAGAAACACTTCTGGAAGTAAGTGTTAAAAACGCTTGACTTTTTCCCAGTCCCGCATGACCTGTTTTGAACCCTTTGGGCACTATTTGCTTATAAGCACTAGTTTTACCTTTAATCTTTAACAAATCATATCTCTGGTTCCCTACATTGAAGTTTTGTCATTTTGGTGTCTATTTGTTCATAAAAAGATAACCCATATTTACACATTGGTGTTGGATTTTTATTATGTTCTGTGCCTTACTTATTTAATGTATTGCTGTTTTTAATTGATTTACACACCTGTCTCCTAAGTTCAGCCTGCCTACTCCCAGCCAGCTACCAAAGGTTGCGCAGGGGAACAATGTATTGAGACCTTTTATTATGTGTATGGCCTTATTACTAGTGGTAGGTTCCTACTTATCACTATTAATGAGCCACTTTTCAACAAAAGCTTAGTGCAAAAATGATTAGGTATTTGAAGAGGTCTTTATTGTAAATGAATAGTGGAGCTACTCCTAGGGTTTCATGCTAAATCATAATTACTAAATCACACAACAAAACTTTGTCTAGCCTTGTGTAAAATGCAATGAATATACACAAGTATGCACAAACACTTTATTGTGTTATCCTACAACCATTGCTGACATGGTTTACCCTTCCTGCTATTCTTCCTTTTGAACATGGCCCAAATATTGGTCAGATGGAGCAATATCTCTGGTTCCCCTCTCTTTGACTAAAAGGGCTCAGATGTTCTTGTGCCCGGATTTACTTGGAGAGGGAACATCAGGCTTGATTTTACTGGCTGACAAAGCATGCCACTACAATGAAATGAGGATTGAGGAGGAGTGCAGGCATAAGATTAGATCAAACCCCTCTGAACACTCTCATAAAGCATGGAATTCTCCATTTTGCCTGCTTGCGCTTGCCCTGTTCCATGCCATCCTCACATTCCTGCTCACCACCCCGCAAGCCGCTACAATCCCCCACTCGCTTTTACCATAACTTCACTGGCAGGAAAGATTCAGTAACTAGTCTGCCTGGGAGTTCTGCATGGTACTCTACCAGTATTGTGCAACATGCTGGCTCCCTATTGTAGAAGTTACTTTCAAGCACTGTCGGAGGCATGGCAGCCTTATTACCTTAAGGTAATTTCATTTGCGCAACACTGACAGTCCTGCACTGCACAAACCTCCCCTTTTTCTCACATTTCTCCCTCTGAGGAGCAACTTGTGTTGGAGGGTGTTTCACCTACATTGTCCTTTGTTTTTATATCCGATACAGCCATTTGTGAAACCAGCAATAACTGTATCTGTGGATTTACCTGAAGCCTCACATCTGCTTTAAGCAGATGATTAAAATCCCCAGTCTTATCAAACACATCCCCAAGGCAATAATTTGGTATCAATTTCCCATCTTATCCCTGTATATTTCATTTAGACAGTTTGTATTTTTGCCTTGAAGAACAGGTCATATGTAGGGGGATCAAAAGACTTTTTTAATATAGAGTGTGCCATTGGGCCAATTCACCAGGCCAAATATTTGGTTAAGCTATCTCTCAGACCACACATTCTAGAACAGGTTTATGGTTGTAGCCAGATCACGAACTGTCCTTCCAGGAGTGTGCATTGCAAGCCAGACAGTGAACTTGGCTGTGCAGTGTAATCTAGTGGATATGGGAATGTAAAGTAGCAGCACTGATTATATTCTAAATAGGAGATGACAGTAAAGTTTGCAAAAATACTATTTTGGTGCCATTGGAAGCTCAGGATTACAACTAATGCTCTGTAAATTGTTCTGGAGGCTGTCAGTAGTACAGTGGCCCCCAACTTAGACTACAGACGTTTTGTCTTATGGTACGTCTCCCTAGAGATCAAATCCCTTAGCTTGGAACAGATTTTCCATGATTTCAAGCATTTCTGGACCCTGTAATTTTGGACATGGGCTCTGGAGTGTGGGGTCCTCTATTGATTGGTTCCAAAGCTGCACTAGCAGTAGTATGAAAAATTGAAATAAGACGGTGGCAAGCATCTTATTGGCTTTACTACCTTATTAACAATGATAACGATTTACAGTGGTATTCAAATAGTGGATTATATCATGGTTCTGTTTTTATAAATGTGGTGATACCCTGACAAAGCCTGTAGGCCTCCATTATCGATAATTGGGATATTATATCTGACATAGGTGAGGGGACAGTGATTTTGGTTTCAGGGCTTGATGGAGGTTTGAACTGTTTTAAGGGTGTCACCAAAGTTATTTCCATCTATGTGATTCTGCATTTGTGGACATTACTGCATCGTATTTCGTAGTGTGTGCATTATAAAGTACTTTTTCTAGTTTATAAAAAAAACACTGGCAGGACAATACTTTATTGAATGTTATTGTTACGTACCAGGGAGCAGGGGTTACTAGCTCACACCAGCTCCCCTGAGTTGGCCATTGACTGCTCAGCTCTGGTAACCTGCGAGGGCCAAGAGCTACAATGTGGTCCTCATCAAAGAAAATATGTAGACCGATTATTTGTGAAGGACTTACATCCCTCACAACTAATAACCCAATTTCTTACATTGGTTACCATTGTTGAAAAAAAATAGTACACAAATTACCTTTGATATTTTACGTTTTTTTTCTGCACATTACTTACGTGTTAATTTGAAAACATCAGAATTTTAAGGCACTGGAAGGGGTTTATAGATTTGGGTGTGTGAACTCAAGAAGTGGAAAGGGAAACTCCCTGAACATTTGTTCTATGTGAAGAAAATAATCGTTGATGTATTAACTGTGTTTAAGGAGACTGGTTTTCATTTTAAAATTATTTGAAGGAAGGGTGGGCTATCAAAGAATTGTTTACATTTACAGAAATCCCATGCCATAATGTCCTTTGAACCCCAGCACTACATATACTACACCTGTTTTAGGAGGGTGGTTCGCTGAAGGTTTAAGGTCTGTAACAAGTACCCACACAATAGATAGGGATAAAGGTGTGGAGCCTGCTTCATGGGTTGTAGTAGAAGATTGTGGGACTCCATAAAATGTTTGTATTTATAATGGAAAATGCAAATTTCCACTGAAGGACCTTACATTGTATAATTTTTTGCAGAGGTGTTCCTGCCATTGATGCAGGCCAAACCCACTGGCACAGCAGGATGGGAAAATACCAGGAAGTAAGTGCCACCACCAGTGATTCCCATGAGCAGGTTTGGGTAGTTCCTGAAAAATGTTCTCAAAGTGGTGGCACACTATAAAGTCAAAGTTCCTAAGCTCCACATAGGGGAACTGGAGCGGTCTATCCAAAGGTGGCCCATGCTGGTAGGTGACCCAGTAAAGGGATACTTTCTGAAGTAAGAGGTGTAGTTGTACACTCTAAGGAGATAGAGGTATGGTAGTCAGTCTTTTAGCTTCCCAATTGGGTTAGTGACTGACCTTCAGGACATCTGGAAGGGGGTGGTGGACTCAGTAGATTCCCAGTATGAGTTAGGAGAGGACCCTGATCTGAGGGTAGACTAGGTGACTGTCTGAATACAAAGAATAATTGTACCCTAGAAAATGTTTTGCCAGCTCCTGAGGCAGCAGATGTGGTTATTCTCAGGCTTTTGTTCTCTCGTGTAGGTCATGTGGGATCAGACACTATGGACAAGGGATGGAAACCCCTGAGAAGGTGTTGTGTATGAAATGGGTAGAGTTCTGCAATGGCAGGATGTAGCCTGCTCTATCAAGAGAGAACCCTCAGAATCCTCTGTTAGGCATTGTCACTATAACCTGTACGCAGGACAGGCGGCGGAAGACTGCCTCATCATTCTGCTGTCTGATGCCTTTTAGCTGTATAATAATTGTGGAACAAGGCTCTGAGTCGCCATGAAGTTTAGGCTTATTAGGCAATTGTTCAATAAGCATGAGTGCCCCTTCACCCGTGTGAAATTGAAGGTAACAGTATCAGCCTGTGCAAGGCGCTGTTAAATTTCACTAAAAGACATTTAGGGACCCTTCTTTGTGTCCAGCCTCACTGCTTGGAAGCTGGGGAGCTGCCTGACGTGGGGGTTGTCAGGCAAGGCTATCCCATGGCCCATGGGCACTCTTAGTTGACACTATAGGCTTGGGAGTCCTTGGGTTAGGGACATGGACCATGTTCTTGTAAAGGATAGGGAGATCTAAGCTCTTAGGGTGGTTACTGTGGGTAGAGCTGCCAAGCGGTTGGTGCTGGGCTCCTCCAGAGGGAAATTTCAATCCTTCCTATGACCTGAAGGGATCAGACAGTTCCTAGGATGTGGGACATGGATCATGTTGTCATAGAAGGCAACGGGATCCAAGGTCCTGGGAGGTATTCATAGGTGGAGTTGCCTGAAAAGAGTGTGCTGCATGTTCTCCAGATGGGAGACCTCATCACTCTTTTCACAGCCGGGCTGGTAGTGCGTGGCTTTAGCTTGACTGCTGAGGGTACAGGACTGGACTGTTCTGTACCAGCAGGGAACAAGACCAATGGACCAGAGGTGCTTCTCTGTCAGGAAAGGGTCATGCTTTTTAGGGAACTGTCTTCCACAGGGAAGATTCAGTATCCCAAAGGGGTTTTGACAGTCCTGCGGGAGCTGTCTACCTCTGCACATTTAGGGTATAGTGACTCAGATGAGTGAGGGTACTGGAGTTGTGTATTCTTCAGAAGGAGGCCCATGGGGCAGGTATACACGTTAGGCTTGATGGCATTGGCGCTGAGGAACTGAATCCTAGCCAGGGGGAGTGGGATTGGTGCAGAGTTCTGACACCCAATGAGGAAATATGAATTTTTATGGTCAATTATGTCCCCTATCGTAGACCCCAACGGCTCATGTACGTGCTTCAAGTACATGTATGTTCCCTCCGCTTTCAGCTATGAAGACGCAAATACATTTGCGTCCAACGTTAACATGTTCTCTTTCAGATCCACCATGAATGGGTCGAATATTCCGTTCCTAAGTGTGCCTTGCCAACGTCTTTACATGGTGCACTTTTTCACGTTTCCCCTGGTTCCGGCGAGTTAGGCCCTGATTTCTGCCATCGAGCTTTTTCCTGCCTTCTGTCTCTGGATGCTACAGCCTGGACCTGCATCTGTATCCCTGACCTTTGTCTTACTCCCTGCGCGGCTAGCGGTGCCTGGCTCGGCCTGCTTGCCTGCCAAGACTGTATTTTGCCTTCAAGTTATCTGCTCCGCTCCTCGAAAATACATTCCTGTCTAGTAGTTTAGGTAAACATCCTTCCCGGCTGCAGAGCAAAGGGCTCGGCCTTTCTGTCTCCATGCAAGTTATTCATTGCTCCTGTTACCATGGTAGGCCCATGGCCCCCACACTACATGTAGACACGTAGACGCATATACACGCACTAGCAGTCAGTATAGAATAGCCTCTGCCCGAGAGACCTTTCCCTCTAGATAATACAGTTCCTCAAACACCAGATATTAGATATGATTTGGGATTAGGTGGTTCTGACACCCCAGACTTCTGTCTCCTCATGTAAGGCTAAATGTCAAGTCCCCTTCACCCTCCAGTTTCACGTCAATCACACGTCATGCTGCTGCGCGCGCATCTCTGCCATGTATTTTTGCTGACACTGCAGGATTCTCTTATGGATCCACCCCCTTGTGCACACCTTCTGTTCTGCCTTTTTCATTACGTATATGTTTTCTTATCTCTTCTCTCAGCTGTTACGCCTTCTGCATCCATCACCACTGTAATGCATTGACTATATATATGATATTCTGTCAATAAAGTATTGTCTATCCCTTCCTGAACCTTCGTGGTGATGGAACATGATTGCCTGGTTCGAACCAATTCCTTTTTAAGGAATAAAACCCCTTTTAAAACCTCAGATGCCACGGACTCTGCCTCTTATTTTTTCTGAGTTATTCTTATTGAACTTTACCGCATAAATTAAGTATAGGTAATTTAAATTTACCACATAATTGGCGCCCGAACAGGGACCCCTCCCCCACCTTACGCACCGGCGGTGCGTTGCAGGCCCGGTCCCCTGCCACAGCCGGACGGACAACTACGCGTACCCGCAGGATTTCCTGTATCTCCCTCAGGCCAACGGAGGTGACTGAGGCTGCGATCGACACCCAGACGAGGCGGTGAGGAGTGCGGAGGATCCCGACCAGATCCTAGCTGAGAGAGCAAGGTCCGAGGTATTCAGAGGCCCACCAGGTTCCGAAATCCCGAAGTACCTACGTCACGAGTCGAGTCCAGTCCGGTCCAGTCCAGTGTCGAGTTTCCGAGGCCTTCCGTTCCGTGCTTCCCGGTGAGTACCGTTGCTGGGGACGCATCTAGACGAGCGCATTAATTTGTGCCGGTCAAGACGGGTTTGGGTACACAGACCCGGTCTGCACTGTTTTAGCTGTGTATCTGTACTGTTTAGCAGTATATCCAGTATGGAGTTAGCTAGTTTCATTCTAATTATTATTGTTCGTTTTTAAAAATGTTCCACAGTGTTCTAAATGTCGTGGTATGAGTGATTGTTCGATCTTCATTACTGTGTTTTATTGTATTTACTGTATTCAAGTTCGAGTAAGTATCAAGTAGCAAGGTTCAAGATGCCTTTATTTTCCAAACTAAGACAAATAAAAACTAGAAAAGGGATACTCGAGGAAGCTGTTCCCATCCCACCCAGGGACACTCCCGGATATTTTATGTACCATAAGCACGGCCTAGATGCCGTATTATACCTTGACTTGTGGGTGGATTACACCACAGATTTAGAAGAGAATCAGAAATGGCCCGCTACGGGAACATGGGATGCCGACTGCATCATGAGAGTAGAAGAAGCATTATGGAAAAAGAAAGCCAGACAGTCACAGAAAGATGCCATTGAATTATGGCGTAAAGAATCGCATAGACGCACAGAGAAAGCACTCAGAAAAGCAGAGAAAAGTAGAGAGGATTCAGACAAAGCCCGAGAAAACATATTAGTTGAGGAAGGTATACGAGTTAAAGCAAAACAAGTAGACAGACAACGAAATACTCTTATGAATGGTATGTATCGTCTTCTGGCCGAGGGTTTACCTAAGGCCACCCCGGATGTACCAAAAGATCTGCCACCTCCATTGCTCCCGACTAAAGTACGCCACAAGACCGCAACGGACATTTTCCTTTCTTCCTATTTAGACGATGTAGCCCCCGAATATGTTAATATTCCGCCGCCACGCACACCACCCGCTGATGGCACTCCGCCCCGAAATAACCAACCACTTCCGCAACAACAAACTTCCCCTCCCGTTCCACATCCCGCGCCTGTTCCCCCAGCCCCAGTTCTTCCTGCACCTATTATTCCTGGCATGAATCCACTAAATCCCTTTTTACCTGGCACCTCAGGAGGTGCGACAGGAGGTTTCCAGACACCACCACAAACACATCGATTGACTTATAGGGATTTAGCACAACAACGTACACCTCAAACAGCGAGTTACGACATACTTAAAGAGCCTCTTACAGACTGTAGATATGATCCAGTACCCGGTAAAGATGACAGAATGATGCTATCATCAGTACGTCTACGACGAGTTGCAAACTATTTAATGTTACTACCAGGAATTATTGAGCATCTAGACAGAATTTATCTTTTTGTCTAAACGGGGCAAGGCCCTGAAAGTATTGGCGAGGCCATGGCACACCAGAAAGTTGACACTCAAAGAATGATATTACGTTTCTTCATAAACTGCTTGATAAGAGACGAAGATAGACCTGGTGTAGACCAGGAAGAAATGAAAGCACTTAACAAATGGGGTCAGAATATAGCAGACGGAAAACATGATAAACAGAGTTGTATAGAAAATATGTACCGAAGGATCCGAAAAGCAGTAGAACAAATACACGAAAGAAGACAGCCTGAAAGGGAAATAGATACAGACAAGAATGAATCCTCGGAGGAGGAGGAACAACCAGAAACAACAACAGGAGCATTGCAGTTACCAGCTAGAGAAATTATAGCATATGTAGGTAAGGGAAGACCCTTTAATAATTCAATACGTCCGGTACGTCCAGAAAGTAAGAGACTTTTTCAAGCAGCCATGTCAAACCCGAAGACCCCTGAACACCTATTTCAGGCTACCGATAAAATACTTCAAGAACGAATGGGGTACCATGTACTCGATTCCATGGATGAACAAGAATTAGCCAGGTCAGCAGTACAATGGGCTGACAGTTCCGATAAATATAGTGATGACGCGTTAGCGCAAACGTTTTTGAATCTTTCCCCAGATGAACAGCGTCTAGCTGGTATGTACATGATACAACACCTTCTTATATTGTACAAAAGCCAACACTCTGATCCTGGTCCCCTACCTGATATATTAATAGAACTACTCATGAATAAATGGAGAGGCCTAGGTACCGATTTAATTAAAGTAATTCTAGAACATCGGCACAGATATAGTGCCTTCCTGTGTCCACAGTTTGATCCAGCTCCACCCATAGAAAGAAAAACGTATTACATAGACAGACAGAATCCCTTACGAGAAGTGCACCCAGTCAGGAATGATGATAATACTTTTAGACGCGTGTTTGTGTACACGCCCATAACTAAAATAGAACTATTGGAAATGAAGAAATTAGTGCCCAGCCATGACAAATATCCAGCAGGTTTTCACCGTGAAATAAAAGACATGTTACTCATGGGTGATTATACCTATCCCGACATTATGAAAATATTAAAAGTATTATTGCCTGCCGGTATTTACGAGAAACTCAAAGAAAAAGAATGGGAGGTGGGAGAGCAAAAGATTGATTGGACTGCATTAGAAAACGAAGAAAACACTCGAACTCCAGGCCTAGGGCTTGGGGACAAAATTAAAGCATTACCAGGATTGTTAGTACACGTATTGCCACGTTTATTAGCAACGTAAAAGGAAGACTGGGGTGCAATCTCAGCCTGCAAACAGAAACCCGATGAAGACACTAGTTATTTTTATTCCCGATTTGAGAAATGTTTTGGTATTAATAGTGGCCTGAAAGCAAGTAGCGAGTCATATCCACATCTTTTTGTAACAAAATTAGTCGAGAATTCCCTGCCCCAGGTTAAGAACAGAGTACTGAAAGTCGAGAGCACATGGCAAGCTAATACACCTTCACAAATGTTACAAATGTTACAGTACCACCAGAATAGAATTAGAGAGGAACAAGAGCACGAACAAAGACGTATGAAAGACACGAAAATGAAAATGCTAGTTGCTCAGTCAGTTCCAGCTGACGGTAATAAAAAGGGTATGACACAGTCCAATAATTCAGTAGCTCCTGTTAAAGGGACATGCAACTATTGTAAACAGCCAGGTCACTATATAAACGATTGTGCAGTATTGAAACACAATATAGCTACAGGTAAAACTAAAGAAAGACCGCGTCCTCCTAGACAGGACCAGGCCCAACAACAAGTATCACAGAATATCCAGCCTATGCATGCTTCACAACAGACAGTACAGACCGTAGCAGTACCACAGTCACAGCCCATTGCCGCAACACAAAACACGACACAACAGATGTACCAGTATGCACAAAATGATTATCCCGATTATCAGCGATACACATGAAACAGCCTAGAGAGGGAGGTTGGCTTGCCCCTTATCGAGGTTCCTGTAGATCAAGAGGGTCCTTATGTACATAGTCAAGTATTAGGGAAAGACAGAAAGTTTTTAATTGACACAGGGGCAAGCAGGACAACTATAAGTCACGACGAGGTTCCAGGGGCACCCCTCTCAGGCTCACAGAATGTTTCCCTTGGATTTTCAGGCAAACCTATTGTTAATGAAGTATCGCAACCACTTCCCCTTGTAGTTGGTCCATTGACACGTACTACAGATTTACTACTTACAAAATCATGTCCAGAAAACTTGTTAGGTATAAAGACACTGGAAGCTCTAGGAGCTGTTATTTGCTGTTCTCCAGAAGGAGTAAGATTGTTTTTACGTGACTTTAAGGGTCACTATGTGTTGAGAGATATGGACCACAGGTTACAGAATGTCCCTGCACATTTATGGGCACAAGGCCCCACTGATGTAGGTTGTATGCACATCACACCATATCGAGTCACACTCAAGCCAGGAGTAGTGTTACCACGAATTCGACAATATAAGTTACCGCCAGATGCTGGAGTGGCTTTACTGAAAATCATTGACAAGCTCATTGCACAAGGAGTGGTTGTGGAAACCGACTACAATCTCTGTAATTCCCCCATCATTCCAATTCTTAAACGTACTGATCCAAATGCACCCCCAGTTTATCGATTAGTTATCGATTTACGCGAATTGAATAAATGCATTGTACCACAGTATCCCGTGGTCCCAGATATCTCTTCACTATTAACTGCTATTGATTCAGAAGCAACGTTCTTTACTGTAATTGACCTCAAGAACGCCTTCTTTAGTGTCCCGATCGATCCGGAAAGCCAATATCTTTTCGGATTCTGTTTAAATGGACGAAGCTTCAAATTTGCACGCGCACCTCAAGGATTCACAGAAAGCCCCAGCATCTATAGCCAAGCACTGAAAAGACAACTTGACAGTATTCACATGTCTGAAAACACTGCCCTGCTTCAGTATGTCGATGATCTACTGATCACCGCCCGAAGCGAACCTGAATGTGAACGAGCATCACTGACGGTTTTGCATTTCCTGGCTGACAAGGGACACAAGGTGTCTCCTTCAAAGCTTCAATTCTGTGTTCAGCAAGTTGTGTACCTTGGGCACTTGCTGTCCAAAGGGGGGAGACAGCTCACACCTGACCGCATCCAGTTAATTGTAAACATGTCACCACCGAAGACACAAAAGGAGGTGCGGGCCTTTATAGGCCTCACTTCTTACTGCAGACAATGGATTCCCCAGTACGCATTTCTAGCAAAGCCACTCATACAGTTGACAACTCAGGAGGCAGCGTCTTCGACTGTCCTCCCTTGGACTCAGGAACATACACAAGCTTTTGAAGACTTAAAGAAAGCTTTATGCCAAGCACCTGTTTTAGCGACACCATGTTACAGCAAGCCTTTTACACTTTTTGTCACCGAACGCGAAGGTACTGCATTGTCAGTGCTCACTCAGGAACAAGCAGGTTCACACAAACCGTGTGCTTATTTTTCTAGCACTTTAGATCCAGTAGCCCAGGCGTTGCCCGCGTGCTTGAAATCAGTAGCAGCGACAGCTCTAGCAATCAGACAAAGTGATTCCATAGTGTTAGGACACCAATTGACAGTGCAAGTTCTACATTCCGTGGAAGTTCTTTTAAACCGAACACAGACCCAGCACTTGACTATAGCACGACTGACAGGTTATGAATTGACATTGTTTCAGCCACACATAGAAATCAGACGCTGTAATACATTGAATCCCGCTACACTTCTGCCATTAAGTGAGACAGACCCATTGGCACATGATTGTATTGAAATCATTACTATTACGACGAAACCCAGACAAGACTTGACAGACACTCCATTACCAGATCCAGACCTGACACTTTATGTGGATGGTTCATGCATGAGAACAAGTACAGGAGAGTTAGTGGCCGCCTACGCAGTCACGACAGAAACTGACGTTATAGAAACGAATTGTATTGACACCCTGTCAGCTCAAGCAGCAGAGCTCATCGCTCTGACACAAGCCTGTATTCAAGCCAGAAATAAGAGAGTTAACATATATACAGATTCACGTTATGCATTCGGAGTCGTACACGACTTCGGTGTCCTCTGGCGAGAGAGAGGTTATTTGACTTCTCACGGTGCCAAAATTCAACACGGTCCCCTCATTCAAGCACTGTTAGATGCAATACATCTGCCTACAGCCATATCCATCATGAAGTGCAAAGCACATACGAAAGTCACCGATATCATTTCCCAGGGTAACGACCTGGCAGACCGAACAGCCAAGCATACAGCTCAGAATCAGACTCACGCAACTGACTTGACAAAGACAATAGTTCCGACACACTGCATGACAGTTAGGGATCCCGCCCTTGATGTAATTGACATACAGACACATGCTACACCAGATGAAATCAAGAAATGGACTGAACTAGGAGGGATCCAAACAGATCAGGGATGGATGACGAAGGGAAAATCTACATGGTTTCTCCCCGACTCTATGGTTCAAGTCATCATTAACACAGTACATAGTCCTGCACATCTAGGAGAAAAAGCCATGTTAGACAGTATTCAAAACATTTGGTTCAATAAACATTTACGAGCAGCAGCCAAACAGAAAGTGCGTACTTGCATGATTTGTTGTCAGTTCAACCCAGGTAAAAGCATTCCTGTAGAGCAAGGTGGATTTCATCCTCCCGATCACCCTTTTGAAGTCCTCCAGATGGATTATATCCGGATGGAACGTTGTCGAGGATTCAAATATGTCCTCGTAGTTGTATGTGCGCTTTCCCGTTGGACAGAAGCATATCCAGTCCCAGATTACACTGCCCCGACCACTGCCAAGCAGCTGGTACGTGAATTCTTCCCCAGGTATGGTTTGCCCCGTATCGTATACTCAGATAACGGTCAGCCATTCTCGTCCGAGCTTGTGAAACAGGTTACACTCCTGCTCGGCTATCAGTGGAAGTTCCATTGTGTCCGACATCCCGAGGCAGCAGGTCTCGTGGAACGGCATAATCAGACTCTGAAAATTCGTCTTGCCAAAATCTGTAGAGAGAAAGGCGTCGACTGGATAGTAGCTCTACCAGTCGCACTCTTTTACATGAGAATGATCGCACACTCCAGAACAGGGCTATCCCCGTACGAGGTGGTCTTTGGTAGGCCACCAAATATGTGGGGGACCCCTCTGCCTCGAAAAATCACCGATGTTGACTGTAATATGCTGACAGATTACCTTGCCTCCTTGATGTCTGCACTACAATCATGTCGTTCACAGGTCGCTGCAGCCTTTCCCGACAACACCGAGGTGAAGCCCCATGAAGTTGTTCCAGGAGATTTCGTCTTCGTAAGGAATTTCGACAGGAGGAGTCCGCTGGAGCCCCGTTGGCAGACGCCGAAGCTAGTACTTTTGACCACAAGGACTGCTATAAAAGTGGAGGGCCGCAAGGGCTGGCTTCACTCGAGTCATATCAAAAAGTTCCATGGACTGCCGCCAGATTTGAACTCTCAGCCCTGCCCTCCTCCACAGACTGATTCAAAACTCCCCCTGGTCGAGAAAACTTCTTCCCAAGAATATAAGTTGAAATTGAGGTCTAGCAAGTCAGACAGTTTAATTGTTTAAGTCCTCCCCTAGGTGAATCGGTTAGACGAGTCTCTGACATGTATCCCCTAGACCCCAACAGAGAGAGAGATAGACAGAAACAGCTCAAGAAACGTGAATATTGTAAATCACTTCGTAGTCACTGTATTGTGACACTATTAATTATGTTCTTTCTGAGTCTTTTGATTATTGCTGCAAGTATACTGTTGCATATATACTACCCTATTTTCAAGCGTGCACATTCTCCCTTCAATGTTACTGTCGAGCATACTTTCAGTGAACTACCCCCTCATGAGTTGTCTTACCGACTTGCGCTGCGCAACAACACATTCATTAGTATGTTACATCATTCCCATCAGACCAGCAACGCTACAAATTGTTGGATATGTGGCCAACTCCCTCCCTATCAGAAATACAAGGGAGTTCTGCCCCTCTTTCCGTATCCGTTCACACACAATGGTTCCTGTAGTGCATGGTTTAGTTTGATTAACTCCTTAGATTCCAATTCCGTAGTTTACCAGGGCAACTGGGTATGGGGAAATCTGAACACCGTTTTGCATAAAGTATGTTTCCCTGACAAAGAGGGTCTTCCAAAAAGGACAGGGACTGATCTAGAAAATGAAGTATATGGATTAGGTAACTTTACACTTAACCTCATGATTCTGAATGTTGAATCTGAAACTGCACCAGTCTTGCCTGCTATGTCAGTACTACCAGTCAAAGGTGAATTATGTGTTAGAAAGAATGGTTCAGTACACCTGGGTCATAGTAAATGTACTACTGTGATCGAATTCAGTGATAAAGGCAAGTCTACGTTTAAAGCTTCCCGTCATTCCTATTTCATTTGTGGTCATACCGCATATATACGCTTACCTCTAGATTGGGATGGCACCTGCTACATTGCATTCCTTCTGCCACCTGTTTTCCTAGCCCCTCCTGATTATCATAGGAATACTCATCTAGTACACAATAGACCCCAGAGAGATCTCCCGATTGTCGACTACACTGAAACGGCATGGGAGCAATACACAGACTTCAATAAAGGTTTCTTTCCCTACTTAGGTGCTGTCTTTAATAGTAAACTGATACGTAGATTAACCAGAACCCTCGAAGCAGTCGTGAATGAGACTACTTCCGCCCTAGGCAACTTAACAGAGGAGCAGTCTGCGATGCGGATTGTTGTCCTTCAAAATCGTCTTGTCCTTGACGTCATCCTGGCCGATAGGGGCGGAGCTTGTAGGGTCATCGGATCGAGCTGCTGTGTTTTCATTCCAGAAAACGCGCCATCAGTATATAGAGCCATAACCCGTCTTCACAAAATTGCAAGTCAGATACACCAGAATCCAGGCACCTGGACTTGGTCCGGTTGGTTC
The DNA here is from genome assembly GCF_964263255.1 of Lissotriton vulgaris. NCBI lineage: Eukaryota > Metazoa > Chordata > Amphibia > Caudata > Salamandridae > Lissotriton > Lissotriton vulgaris. The sequence goes on from NC_141696.1 coordinate 947,837,597, forward strand.
TGGAGCGTGTTGTCAGCCTGGGGATGGAAGGTCCTATCCTTCCTAGGTATTGCCCTTCTCATAGTATTCAGTTGCTGCCTATGTTTACAATGTGGGCCAGCGATTTGCGGTCTGTGCGCCACATCATGTATTCCTCATTCAAGTCCACGTTCAAAACACCGTAAGAAGAAAGAAGAGCAAATGATGTTACATGAACAGATTGATAGATTAATGAGGATTGATATATCATGAAGGGTCCGTAGGAGACAAGGAGGGAATGAGGAAATATGAATTTTTATGGTCAATTATGTCCCCTATCGTAGACCCCAACGGCTCCATGTACGTGCTTCAAGTACATGTATGTTCCCTCCGCTTTCAGCTATTGTGCAACATGCTGGCTCCCTATTGTAGAAGTTACTTTCAAGCACTGTCGGAGGCATGGCAGCCTTATTACCTTAAGGTAATTTCATTTGCGCAACACTGACAGTCCTGCACTGCACAAACCTCCCCTTTTTCTCACATTTCTCCCTCTGAGGAGCAACTTGTGTTGGAGGGTGTTTCACCTACATTGTCCTTTGTTTTTATATCCGATACAGCCATTTGTGAAACCAGCAATAACTGTATCTGTGGATTTACCTGAAGCCTCACATCTGCTTTAAGCAGATGATTAAAATCCCCAGTCTTATCAAACACATCCCCAAGGCAATAATTTGGTATCAATTTCCCATCTTATCCCTGTATATTTCATTTAGACAGTTTGTATTTTTGCCTTGAAGAACAGGTCATATGTAGGGGGATCAACAGACTTTTTTAATAGAGAGTGTGCCATTGGGCCAATTCACCAGGCCAAATATTTGGTTAAGCTATCTCTCAGACCACACATTCTAGAACAGGTTTATGGTTGTAGCCAGATCACGAACTGTCCTTCCAGGAGTGTGCATTGCAAGCCAGACAGTGAACTTGGCTGTGCAGTGTAATCTAGTGGATATGGGAATGTAAAGTAGCAGCACTGATTATATTCTAAATAGGAGATGACAGTAAAGTTTGCAAAAATACTATTTTGGTGCCATTGGAAGCTCAGGATTACAACTAATGCTCTGTAAATTGTTCTGGAGGCTGTCAGTAGTACAGTGGCCCCCAACTTAGACTACAGACGTTTTGTCTTATGGTACGTCTCCCTAGAGATCAAATCCCTTAGCTTGGAACAGATTTTCCATGATTTCAAGCATTTCTGGACCCTGTAATTTTGGACATGGGCTCTGGAGTGTGGAGTCCTCTATTGATTGGTTCCAAAGCTGCACTAGCAGTAGTATGAAAAATTGAAATAAGACGGTGGCAAGCATCTTATTGGCTTTACTACTTTATTAACAATGATAACGATTTACAGTGGTATTCAAATAGTGGATTATATCATGGTTCTGTTTTTATAAATGTGGTGATACCCTGACAAAGCCTGTAGGCCTCCATTATCGATAATTGGGATATTATATCTGACATAGGTGAGGGGACAGTGATTTTGGTTTCAGGACTTGATGGAGGTTTGAACTGTTTTAAGGGTGTCACCAAAGTTATTTCCATCTATGTGATTCTGCATTTGTGGACATTACTGCATCGTATTTCGTAGTGTGTGCATTATAAAGTACTTTTTCTAGTTTATAAAAAAAACACTGGCAGGACAATACTTTATTGAATGTTATTGTTACGTACCAGGGAGCAGGGGTTACTAGCTCACACCAGCTCCCCTGAGTTGGCCATTGACTGCTCAGCTCTGGTAACCTGCGAGGGCCAAGAGCTACAATGTGGTCCTCATCAAAGAAAATATGTAGACCGATTATTTGTGAAGGACTTACATCCCTCACAACTAATAACCCAATTTCTTACATTGGTTACCATTGTTGAAAAAAAATAGTACACAAATTACCTTTGATATTTTACGTTTTTTTCTGCACATTACTTACGTGTTAATTTGAAAACATCAGAATTTTAAGGCACTGGAAGGGGTTTATAGATTTGGGTGTGTGAACTCAAGAAGTGGAAAGGGAAACTCCCTGAACATTTGTTCTATGTGAAGAAAATAATCGTTGATGTATTAACTGTGTTTAAGGAGACTGGTTTTCATTTTAAAATTATTTGAAGGAAGGGTGGGCTATCAAAGAATTGTTTACATTTACAGAAATCCCATGCCATAATGTCCTTTGAACCCCAGCACTACATATACTACACCTGTTTTAGGAGGGTGGTTCGCTGAAGGTTTAAGGTCTGTAACAAGTACCCACACAATAGATAGGGATAAAGGTGTGGAGCCTGCTTCATGGGTTGTAGTAGAAGATTGTGGGACTCCATAAAATGTTTGTATTTATAATGGAAAATGCAAATTTCCACTGAAGGACCTTACATTGTATAATTTTTTGCAGAGGTGTTCCTGCCATTGATGCAGACCAAACCCACTGGCACAGCAGGATGGGAAAATACCAGGAAGTAAGTGCCACCACCAGTGATTCCCATGAGCAGGTTTGGTTAGTTGCTGAAAAATGTTCTCAAAGTGGTGGCAAACTATAAAGTCAAAGTTCCTAAGGTCCACATAGGGGGACCGGAGCGGTCTATCCAAAGGTGGCCCATGCTGGTAGGTGACCCAGTAAAGGGATACTTTCTGAAGTAAGAGGTGTAGTTGTACACTCTAAGGAGATAGAGGTATGGTAGTCAGTCTTTTAGCTTCCCAATTGGGTTAGTGACTGACCTTCAGGACATCTGGAAGGGGTGGTGGACTCAGTAGATTCCCAGTATGAGTTAGGAGAGGACCCTGATCTGAGGGTAGACTAGGTGACTGTCTGAATACAAAGAAGAATTGTACCCTAGAAAATGTTTTGCCAGCTCCTGAGGCAGCAGATGTGGTTATTCTCAGGCTTTTGTTCTCTCGTGTAGGTCATGTGGGATCAGACACTATGGACAAGGGATGGAAACCCCTGAGAAGGTGTTGTGTATGAAATGGGTAGAGTTCTGCAATGGCAGGATGTAGCCTGCTCTATCAAGAGAGAACCCTCAGAATCCTCTGTTAGGCATTGTCACTATAACCTGTACGCAGGACAGGCGGCGGAAGACTGCCTCATCATTCTGCTGTCTGATGCCTTTTAGCTGTAAAATAATTGTGGAACAAGGCTCTGAGTGGCCATGAAGTTTAGGCTTATTAGGCAATTGTTCAATAAGCATGAGTGCCCCTTCACCTGTGTGAAATTGAAGGTAACAGTATCAGCCTGTGCAAGGCGCTGTTAAATTTCACTAAAAGACATTTAGGGACCCTTCTTTGTGTCCAGCCTCACTGCTTGGAAGCTGGGGAGCTGCCTGACGTGGGGGTTGTCAGGCAAGGCTATCCCACGGCCCATGGGCACTCTTAGTTGACACTATAGGCTTGGGAATCCTTGGGTTGGGGACATGGACCATGTTCTTGTAAAGGATAGGGAGATCAAAGCTCTTAGGGTGGTTACTGTGGGTAGAGCTGCCAAGCGGTTGGTGCTGGGCTCCTCCAGAGGGAAATTTCAATCCTTCCTATGACCTGAAGGGATCAGACAGTTCCTAGGATGTGGGACATGGATCATGTTGTCATAGAAGGCAACGGGATCCAAGGTCCTGGGAGGTATTCATAGGTGGAGTTGCCTGAAAAGAGTGTGCTGCATGTTCTCCAGATGGGAGACCTCATCACTCTTTTCACAGCCAGTCTGGTAGTGCGTGGCTTTAGCTTGACTGCTGAGGGTACAGGACTGGACTGTTCTGTACCAGCAGGGAACAAGACAAATGGACCAGAGGTGCTTCTCTGTCAGGAAAGGGTCATGCTTTTTAGGGAACTGTCTTCCACAGGGAAGATTCAGTATCCCAAAGGGGTTTTGACAGTCCTGTGGGAGCTGTCTACCTCTGCACATTTAGGGTATAGTGACTCAGATGAGTGAGGGTACTGGAGTTGTGTATTCTTCAGAAGGAGGCCCATGGGGCAGGTATACACGTTAGGCTTGATGGCATTGGCGCTGAGGAACTGAATCCTAGCCAGGGGGAGTGGGATTGGTGCAGAGTTCTGACACCCAAGGGTGGTCCTGGAACTGTTTAGGCCATTTAGGCACGTAAAGGCTTATTTACAAGAGGCTTGCTCCACCGAGGCATCACTTTATTTGACGCTCAGGTGGCACAGGCAGGTCAATTATATCTATGAAGCAACGCAAAGCCACCCTGCATGGCTTTGCTTGGCCTATAGATATGTGCATAGCGCTGTCTTGCCCTACTCTGCGTCAAGGAGGCATTCCATGGGCATTGTGGTAGGTGTTCCCACGCAACATCCATGGATTTTGACACTGTCCCAGATTTAAAAAATCAAGCAAACCTGAGGCAGTGCCAAAACCTTATGCCTCCCCAGAGCAGGCGTCACAAGGGGCAATGTTTTCATTTTTCCTCGTCTTTCCTCATTACTTGTTTGCTGCATTCTGCAGCACACATAGAACAAGGAAAATTCCTCTATGAATTGTTTTTGTGCAGGACAAAAACAATCCTCTCAACAATGCAGACACCCTTGCACCATGGTGCAAAGGGGCCTGCGTTGACACTAGGCACCACATTGTGCGCCAGCACTGGCTGAAAGGACATGAATGTACTATTTCTCATAAATGTGGTGCATTACTGTCCTTTCAAATTGGTGTAGGTCAGCGCTTCAAAAAGACTTGCAACGCTGCTCTATGCCATTTTTTTGTCAATGAGGCCCTTAGCGTCCTGGATGCATCTGATAAAAGAACCAGGGCGGTTTGTAGTACTGTATAAGTTCACTTTTGGGAGAGGTGTCCTAATGGTTGAGTTAGGTGGGTGGTCTTTGGTGTGAAATGCCAGCTTAAGATATCTGAGGCAGCCGACATCTGGAGAATGGTGTGCCTGGTAAGAAAGAACTGCCACTCCTTCTATTGTCCAATAATAGGAACGTTTATGCATGAGCAATGGCTAGCTGCATTTCGTAGTTTAAGCTGGCATGTAGGTTGCAGTAGCAAAGTTGGTTCAGCCCAATTAACCCCTTTGTATTTTTTACTTTCTGACTAACTGGTTTTGTACTTTTACTGAGAGTGTGTCTCAATTGCTAAGTCTCACTCACAGTAAATTGTATGGAAATGGACTGAGAATGTTAATTTTATGCATCCACTTTTTACCATAAGGTCTGCCACTACACAGCTTGGGCAAGATGCTCTGAGCTGGTTGCCAGTGAGCACATGCGTATGTGCACATGTATGAGCTTCGTATGTGAGACTACTGTCTTGAGCAAACAGGTGGCTGTGCCCAGGCAGCCTGCTGTGGAAGAGACCTTTGAAGGAGAGGAGCTGACCTGAGTTGGGCTTTATAATGAGAGTTGGCATTCATAGTGTAGCTCTGTAGCACTAACTGAAAGTCTATGGTGCTTATCTGAATAACACATTATAGGTGACATGTGCAGCAAAGTAAAATGTTGTCCAACTTATGTCTACACAGTCCAGTGACATATCAAACTTAGGATCAACATGTTCACTGAGTGTGGAATCAGAAGGATAAACCTATAGAAACATAAGAGAAAGACCAGACTCTTGGAGCCAAACACAGGGGCTCCGTCTTTGACGTTTAGGTAGAAACAGAACAGGTTATTGTGTCAATTGGACATGAAGCTGAGGCTTGCAGGAAAGGTCTGTTCATAGACCATTTGAAGTTATCATGTTGAAATGTCCAAGAATGATGCACAGGAGGGTTTGGGTATTTGGTGGATTGTTGATGGGACACTGCAGGATACGGCATCTATGTCTTTCTTCCAGAACGTTCCATGTCCTCTTAGAAACCTCTGCATGAGAAGGATACACTAGAAAAGACAAAGGATATGAGAAAAACGATTGCAAAAAAGTGCCCAGCTGGAAGGAAAGCCATCTGACCCTACTGAGAAGATGGATCGAATGATTCTGACTCCAGCTAGTGCCTATGACTAGGATGGGTCTCTCTAGGGCCAGTGGGCCTGGCCTCCTTGTGCACCCTGAGTAACAGTTGGGAGAATATACCTTCTGGGGATGTTGGGGGGTATTCCTGAGATTTCTGTGGACTCATCCCTGCCCCTGAGTCTGCTGACGCACAGGTGCACTGCAAGTAGCTAAAAGCCTGTGTGTCCTGAGGATTCCAAAAGGAGGAATATTCTGTCACTTCGCTGTGGAGTGGATGTGAAAGATATCCCCATTTAGTATGCAAAAAAGATGTAATATGTGAGGAAATGCCTCTTTTTGCATGGTCACTCACAAGGTTTTAGACTGATAATGTTTGCTTTCCGATTCCAAGAGTGCACTGAGATCTGTAACCAGACCTCAGTACCAGAACTTTGACCATTAAAATGTGTATGTTTGATTGACTCACCCACAAATGGTGAATATAAACTTACTTATAAGAACCTAGTATATGGTACAAAGGTTACCCATGGCCTGTTATTTAAAGTATTTTGTGTGCACTGCACAACATATTGTGCCACTTCAAGTGTGACAAACCAAAGCTCGACTCCCAGCCTGCCATTGCTGATTGGCAGAGTAGTTTTCTATTCTAACTGCTACCTCTACTTTTCCATTTAAACTAATGACAACGTCCAAGCCATCCTTTTTATTAAATATGTATGTCATCCCTAAGATAGTTCAATTGAGCCCTAATGCAGGATGCCATATGATAAAAAGTATTTCATGCATTTGTATGTGTCCTAACAATAAAACCACATATTTTCATTTTTGCTGTGAAAAGGCTAGTAGCCCCATTGGTGAGCACCGGATTGCACATTAATAACTCAGCTGTGCTAACCTCTGAATGAAACTACTAAAGTTGCTTCTTCAAGGATTACAGTGAATCATTACATTAAACACAAGTTGAATGAATGTCATTTTTAAGTAGATGACAACTTAAGAAATGTGCCATTCTGTTGCCCAAGTTTTCCAGTGACTGTTTAAGGTTGCTGGCCATGAGACAGGCTTTTGTCCTCCTGGGCAGATGTGTGTGAGAATGACTCCTAAGAAGGAACACCAAGTGCCTGCCCTTGGAAGAGGTGTTACATTTCCATGGCAAAAAGGCAAAACAGGGTGTGAGTCCAAAAGGCGAGTTTCAAAGGGAAAGCTGGCTTTGAAGGTAAACTGTTGGACACACATAAGAGGGGCTGCTTTTTTGTTCTGGTAGACAGGTTGCTGTGGGGGACACCAAGTGAGGGGTTCTGCCATCTTGGGAGTTGGAAGAATATGCCACTCTGGCATATAGATGCCACACTTTGCAGGAAATCATCATCATTTTGGGAGAGGACCTGGTAGTCCAATGACAATTAGTCACTACATCCTTCAAGGGCAAGTTGTGGGCATAAAAGTAATAATAAACAGAAATGGGTGAGGTCCATGTAAAGTGACATAGGAGCTGGGCCCATTAACTTGACTAAGAAAAATCACTCATATCGCTACACTTTTGAATGCTTAAATTACGGTTCAAATAAATCAGCCATATCATCCAACTCAATTGTGTCAGCCTTTTCATTTAAATCACACACATATTCCAGGCACAATGTACAACTATTTCAATTCTAAAATGTTGACATTTTATGTGAGATTCAAGACCCCAGTGCCTAGGTGAAAAAAATCACATGCACAATGCTTACATATATCACTTCTTAAAAGACCCAAATCCTACAAATAAAGAAGTCTGACAGTGCAGTCCACAATGACAAACCAATCCACTGAGTCACAAAATCCCTGAGGGTTAATGTCTTTCAAAACCATCAATCCTACAAAATGTGATAAATGCAGCAGGGAAAGGAGCTATCTTTCTGAGGCCATGCTTAATTTTTGAAGACCCTGGAGCCTCTCTCCGTTCCTTATCTTCAGTTGCTCCTAGTGAGTAAGTTGTTGATGCATTTCAACCCCTTATCGTTGGGGAGGGGGAGTGGTTCTCTTCAGGACCTTCGGTTATCCAATGTGCTGGATTTAATTAAAGCTGCACTCCTGTGCTATGGGTTTCTGTCTTGGTAGCAAACAAATGTACTTTTAGATTGTTAGGTCTTCCATAATGATTATTTGATTTCTTGGTACAAGTCTATAGAGGCTTCCACCAAAGTGGTCTGTAGGCAGAATCTGTTTACTTTGTCTCACTGGTTAACCTTGGTGGATATAGCATGCGTTGAAAAGTTCTTCCTGTCATATTGTGAATCATTCATGGAACAGGAGAAATTTGGAAACCAATGTTGCTGGACTATGTTATAGTTAAACCCACACTAAACATGGAGCCATATTTGGCCTGCACTCCCTAGGAATGGCAGCTTTTGTTAAAATTCAGATTGCGCTCTATAAGATCCCACCTTTGTTTTCTGCTTGGGCATTATGATCCTACATCTATCTTAAATTGTCCCTAAGATGAGACTTCAGTGCAAATGCTAGAGCATTTTGTCTTCTTTTGCTCCTGTTGTAAACCTTTGGCAAGGAACTTTTTTAAACCGGTTGCTAAATTACATGGCTTTAAACAGTACAAACTTTCTTTGTATCTATACTACTATTATAAAGGAAGAACTTTGAGGCTTTGAGGCGGGTAAACTCGCAAACCACAGCACCAATCCACACACCCGATACATCGTTGGAATCCTCAGGGTGTGCAGATGGACATAGGCTATATAAATTTAAAAAATACGTTATAATAAAAAAATTTACATTTTAAAAAAAGTAGTCCCCTCGAAGTAGCGCCGGCCGCAACCTGCGTGCTGACGTCGTCCAGGAGCGCGAGGAGGAGTGGCGGACATGGCGTGTGGAGGAGCACTGACGAGCGGCACACAGGCGGTGAGCAGCAGCAGACCGGCGGAGCGGCGAGGAACACTGAACTGAGGAGCGGCAGCTGAGGTAAGGCTCCAGGGGACAATGTCGGGGCAGGCGGGGGTCGGGGCACGCGGGGGATGGGGAGTTACAACAAAAAGGCTCCGGGGGACAATGTCAGGGCAGGCGGGGGTCGGGACAGGCGGGGGACCCTCTGGCATAATTGTGCTTAAGCTCCCGACTCCCGCCGGCCGCTCCATACTCTGTGAACTCCTACTCTTATCCCTGCAACCTCTGCTCATTATCGCCTCCCTGCAAACAGAGTGCCAGAGCCCCACTTACCCAGAAATCTCCCCAGTGCCTCAGGCGCTGCTGCTGGTCACCACTGGGTCTCTGGCATAATTGTGTGAGGTAAACCTCCGGAGGACAATGTCAGGGCAGGCGGGGGTCAGGGCAGCCGGGGGACGGGGCGGACGGGGGCCCGGGCTGATGGCTAATGTCGGGGCAGGCGGGGGTCGGGGAAGCCTGATTGCTCAGGGACAAGGTCGGGACGGGCTGCTACGTTTCGTTATAAAGTGGATTCGTTTGCTCTAGCATTGGAAGTTTTTTTTTTAAATTGATGTGCATAAGCGAATTTCAATTACATTTTGAATGTACATCTTTTTTGTTGTTGTTGCTTTTGATATATATCTTTAATATTTCTGCTTTTATTTTTCTACTTGACTTGTGGAATAAAGCTATTTTGATTTTTGAGCCTCAATGCTCAAAAGATGCATATGAGTCTGCTGAGTCCAGCAGAGCCATTGGAATGCAGTTTGGTTGACTAAGATTACCACTAACCTCTTTTATAGGGAACCACTGGTTCTGCCGTAACCAGATACCATTTGACCACTGACAACTGTTTTTTGGCTTAAATTCAACAGGATATTGAGGGACATCAAACTCTGCGGCCAAAGTTGCCACACTGCATTTGTGGACTAAGCAGTGTCCAGCAAGACCCCCGTCAACCAGATCAGCATCCACAGCACCCTTCAGCATCTTTAACATCCTGTAGCCCTTGCACCTGGACAATCCGGTTGATGTCTAAGGTAGTTCACCCATAGAGCCTGTAACTGGGCTGTAGACTGCTTTGACTACAAGGTAACTGTTGTGCCAACCCTTCTTGGTCCCTGTGATTTGCTCCTATCTAAGGTGATCGCCAAAAGCAAGTCATGTAACCGGACACACCTATTTTTATATGCATTGTTTACTAGTTTCAGCAAAATATCAGCTTCACACACATAAACAAGAGCCAGCCCCAGCCATGTCACATAGAGGAATGGTTATCACAGATCATGTCATACATTAACACAGGAGTACTGCACTAAAATCAAACTCCTCCACAACCACAGAATAGGTCAAGTACCTGTATCTGTAGAGTTTACACCGTCATTTGAAGACAGCACCTCTGAGCACCCGTAGCCCACACATTTGCAGACTTTCAAATCCTCCTCTTCTTTTTCATCATGTCTACCATTTTTTAGGTGCACCTCCTCAGTCATCACCCATCACTCCACAGTGGGGCCAAACTGACCTATCCAGGTGATCACTCTTTTTTATTTTACTTTCCTCCCTCATTTCATTCTATTGCATTCCTCATTTCATCCTATTTCATCACATTGCACTCCCACCGTATTTTAACTTATTCTATTTAATCTAAGTATATCATTTTGTTGCTTCCCTCCCTCATCTCATTTCATGGCATTCCTCCCTCGTTTCATCAAATTTCTTTGCACTTCTCACTCATTTCATGTTATCTTTCTCTTTGCCCTTGGTCTCTTCTCCTCTATTAGCTAGCCATCTCCGCTTGCAATCTAATCTATTTAATTTAAGTACTTCATCTCACTGCATTCCTCCCTTATTCCTTTTCATTGCATTCCTCCCTCATCGTATCTCACTTCCTTGCATCCTCCCTCATTTTATGCAATCTTTCTTCTTGCCATTGGTTTCTTCTCCTAGCTAGTCAATTCCACACCATACTCTGCTCCTGGCACCCTTGGAACATTTAGTAATATATTTGTTCATACCCCTGTTTTCCCCCTCAGCTCAAGAACCAGCCACCTCCTTAGTTGCTCTTCCCCCTCCCATACCCATCCTCCCCCCTAACCCATCGCGCCGCATTGCACTGACACCTCACAAGCCACATCCTCGTTCCCACCCCATATCATCTCACCTACTATCCAGGCCATAGCATGGAGCTCACTGGCACACATACCCACACCATCACCGACCCCCCTGACCTCTCAAGAAAAGCAGCCAAATGATTCAAGCACAATCTGATAAAACTCCACCCAGAAACACTCATCGCTGTCCCCTATTTCTCAATACATAACGGTAAAACAACATCTGATATCATCTTCCACACAAAACGTAGAGCACAATGGAGGAGAGCATTCTTTGCCTTATTTAAGATCTCATCCTCTAGGAAAACCACGCATGGGCTAGTCATTTATATCTCCCCCTTCCAGCTCTTCCAAGGGACTGCAACCATTAGAATAAACAAAATTTGAACCATCGTCATGCAATCCACAGACTGTAGCTTAAGTCTCCTGGATAACATATTCCACAGTATTAGTGAACCAGTGGCTAAGCCCCATACTGCCACCCAAGCTACTCCCACCACCATTACTCAAAATATCACTTCGCCAATCCCGTCCGACAGCCACGCCTCTCCACCTCACAGCCCATTACGAGCGTCAGCTTCTTTCACTACCTCCTTCCATACCACACCCCCAGCACATCTCACGTCACTTCCCCAAACCCTTCCCCATCTACTCTCCCCTACTTCACAGACCACTTCCCACACGGAAGACTCATGCCATTCCCATGCCAACTAACTCACATACCGTACTTCTGCAGAGCACAATTGAGACAGAATCTGGCACCCCCTATTGAGATTGATTCCCCTCCCTGCGCGAACATTGTTCCCCCACCACTATCATCATCCCCTCCATAACCAACTCTAGCGCTACCTCACCCTTGCTGCACAATGTTACGTTTAGCACGCAATCTCGCCATCGCAGTCCACCCCCCTGGCCAGACGCTGCTACATACTAGGACACCCCATTACCACTTAGATAACACTCTGACCTTAGACCACTTATTGCACCTGAGTATACTACCATTACCACCACCCCAGCCTGCCACAGCCACAGCTCAGCTATCATCTTCCATAACCCACCCATCCACACCCTCACCCCAGCCAGTCACACCCACACCTTAGACATCTAAATCCACCCCTTCGACTATACTAATTCCGGCACACAAACACAGACTGGACCAGACCACAATGCAGCCATTTACATTCACATCACAGCCACCTACCACATTCCTAACCGCACCAGACCCTAGACTGGATGAAATCATGTTCACACTTCGCCAAATCAAAGAAGAACTCCAAACTGTTAAAGGTGCGATATCGAGTCAATAATGGGGCGTTAGAACTACTAGACTCTCAAGCAAGCAATCTAGCAAGCCAGCAAGGAGGCTCCCGAAACACTTAACATTCACCGCGAACCCCACTCTACCCAGCTGGAAATTAATTCATTCCCATAATAACTCAACGCGTCCAATTCAAAGCACCAATTCGTTCCCGGAGAGCGATCTCCTTTCTCTTCTGCAGTCTTACGAAACCTCTCTTGCGATCCCCTTCACTACCACTGCACAGGCTATCCTCACCATCCCACCAAACCTTCACAGGACCTCTAAACAAAACACTAGAGGAATCATCAACAACAACTTAAGAAGAGTCTCTCTCACTCAGGACCCCTCTCCATCCCCCTTCACACCCGTCTTAAATGCATACTCCTAAACGGTAGATCGGCCTCCAGACAAGCAGCGGACATAGCTGACCTCATTATATCACAAGACCTGGATCTAATATTGTTAACTGAAACCTGGCTTTCGGAATCATCCTCACCAATCATCGACATTCTAGTACCCCAAACTATGACATCCTCAGACTGGATAGAATGGACAAGACAGGGGGTGGGATTGCTTGTATACATCGTAGCAACATCTCTGTAAACAAAGCTATATCCCCATCATTCTCACGAATACATGTGCCTCAACATCTCCAGCAATGGCAAACCACTATGCTCCTTACACTCCATCTACCATTCACCAGGTGACAACCTCACCTTCACCCAACACTTCATGGATATGTTATCTGCAAACAATGGGCATCAAAATACCCAAATATTCCTTTGCGACTTCAATCTCCATTGGAATGACCATAGTGATGCAGTGGTCAATGGCTTCAAGAATGTCCTCGATGATCTGGACCTCATCCAAATTTGCAACAGCCCTACACACAATAAAGGCTCTATCCTAGATATAATAATCTCCAAAAAAGACTCAGTTCAGCTTAAGTCGATCCAACCCTGTGACTGGTCTGACCATCACATCATCACCTTACTGATCAAGTAAACAGTGAAATTTAACTCTGCTCAATCCACAAGCTCAAAAATTTGGAAAACACATCTAAAAAATTTCAACCCTAAACTACTTCCATCTTCCAGCCACAACCTGCTTTTGCCCCCATCAGGTTCTACCGATGCCCAGGATCTCACCAACCACTACCTCAATGCCATGACCTCCTTAATAAACGAGGTAGCCCCCCTGCAACTAAAGAGAGTCTCAGCAAAAAATTCTAAGCCCTGGTACAATGGTCTACTCAAAGAAGATAGGAGGTCCCTCAGAACTACGGAACGCAATTGGAGATCAGTGCCATCTGCGAATCATCTCATGAAACTAAGGAAAAAGAGAAATGCATATTTCAGACAGATCAAGAGCACTAAAGCAGACTTTTTCAGCCACCAACTAGATCAAGCAAGAAATCGTCCCCAAACATTTTGAACTAATCAAAACCCAAGCTAACGTTGCACCTCAATAGCTACAAGACTTAGCTGGCCTTCAACTCATCTGGGAAGATTTATCTGCCTTCTTTACTCAGAAGACCGACAACATCAAGAAGGACCTCCTCAGGATTTAATCTTACACTCAGGTCCGTACTCGAAAACCACCCCTACACTTCCAACGTCGCAACTCCAAATCCCCACAAAGCTTGACCTAAAAAATTATGCAGCTTGGTCTTCCTTTGCTACTTATACTGAAGAAGATATATATAAGATTCTCACTGCCCTGAAGCCTGCTAATCATTTCATCGATCCCCTACCCGCAAATGCTGTTAAAGACTTTTCGCCTCTACTCCTGCCTCTCTGGACCAGCTCTCTTCAATAAGGCTGCATCCCGGATACCCTCAAAATGGGTCAAGTATCACCCATTCCAAAGAAACCCGCAGCGGACCCTACGGACCTAAACAATTATCACCCTATTTCCAATATCCCTACCTTGGCCAAATTATTTGGAAAAATGTATTCACATCCAACTGACCAGGCATATTGATCATTTTGACCTTCTTAACAAACACCAATCAGGCTTCCGAGCAGGTCATAGTACCGAATCAGCCATGACTCACATAATTGATGATACGCTACAAATCCTTGATCAGAATGGATCTTGCCTACTCGTCCTACTAGACCTCTCACTGCCTTTGATACCCTCAAACAAGAGGACTTGATAGTGCTTCTAAAACACAGAATGGGTCTATCTGGGGCAGTGCTAAACTGGTTTACCTCTTTTCTACAAAACCAGACACAAAAATTCAAAGTCAACAACTCCTTGACCAAACCCCTCCCAGTAACGTTGGGAGTCCGGCAAGGGTCCTCACTTTCCCCGACATCGTTTAATCTCTTTATGAAACCTCTCACCGAAATGCTACACGCGTTTAATGTATGATATCACATGTTCGCTGACGACACACAACTATACCTTAAGATCAACCCCATAGAAGACATCAAACTGCTCAACTCAGCTCTAAGGAATACCCAGTCATGGCTGGCGGAAAACCACCTCAAATTGAATGCCCAAAAAACCGAATTTCTTCTAATAGCTCCTCCTGCCTAAGTCCCCAATATGCAAGAATGAATCTTACGCCACTTAACGTTCAACCAACTATTGTGGAGTGTGCGAAATCCTTGGGAATAACCCTTGACAGTTACCTCAATATGCAAAATCATATCAGCAATGCAACAAAGGGAGCAAACTTCCAGATAAACACACTGAGGAAACTGAAACCCTTCCTTCCAGCCAATGATTTCAAGCAGGCAGTTCAAGCTCTTGTTATTCCCAGAGTAGAGTATGGAAGTGTCTCTCTGTGTGGCCTTCCGAAAGTCACAACTGCACCTTTAAGAGCCTCAATAAATGCTGCTGCAAGACTCATCACTGGCTCTAAAAGAAGGGCCAACATCTCCCCAGACCTAAAATCCTTGAATTGGCTACCATTGGAAGATAGAATTAATTTGAAAATAGCGCGTATCACGCACAAACCTTGCATCACAAGGCACCAAGCTATCTGGCTCAAAAACTGACGATTTCTGGTGGGTTGCGATCCTTAAGAGGAGCGGAAAGTCTACTTCTGAAACTGCAAAGATTCAACAAGAAGAAAACCTACGATCCTTCTCAGGGATGGGGGCCCAGGATTTGGAATCCCCTCCAGAAATCAGACTTAACTCTTCTGCTGCATCTTTCAAAAAGGAAGTAAAATCGATTCTCATGGCAAAATTCTCCTGATCATAACCTACAGAAATGTTGATACCATAAGTACCCGCACTTCTATGCCTCCCTATGACAATGGCCCATTAGAGTTACTAATCATCATTTTTATCCTGCACCGGACTCAACTGTATTGTTCTTTGTTTTACTGTACCGCTCCATTGTTCTATGACGCTATGTATACCTGTTTAACTCGCTTTTAATTAATGTATAAGGAACCATAATATATGTAAAGCGCTCTGCTACCCGCAAGGTTTTTTTTCGCACTCTAGAAAACTTTCAAAATAAAATAAAATAAATTAACAAGTGTAAGGCCTCAAACTCCATTTTCTTACCCTTATGCCATCCGCTATTACCCAACAGGCAAAGAACTGTGGTCCACCAATACCGGCATACTCACAATAGCAGCCACAACAGTAATCCAGAAGGCATGTATCACTGGGCAGTTCCACGTCAATGTAACCAAGATGCCATAAAAGCTGTCATTTTGGGCAACCACTGGGTTTACTGGGATCAATTTTATGTATACCTACTGGTGTCATGAATTTGCAGTGCTGAAAATTTAAGTGAGTCAGTTTAAACCTAGCATTACAGGAAATAGCCGGAGCCAATGCACACATCCTATTCCATCGTACATCCTTCAGTTGGATTCCTAATTCACGATCCCTGGCAACGCGGGCACGATTGGCCATCATGGCTCTGGTTCAATTCAAAAGACCCCGGAAAGTGAACATGTGCTCAGAGCCACAGGGAAGTTGAGGTAAATATCTCTGACTATGGCTGCTATACTAGCATATATTAGAAATTGCCCAGGCCCTACTCCTTAGGTATCTTGTGCCGTCTGAAAATTAATAAACTCTTTGTTGGGGTATAAGTCACCCTTGTTCTTGAAGCCACCCTCATTGCAGCCAGTTACATCCACCGACTCACCAATGCCGATAGGTCCCAGAAGTCGAAGAGTGATTTCTTACAGTTACCCTCATCAGTGAACCAGTTCTCAGGATGCTGAAACTGTGAGGTAAAATAGTACAATTCAGGATTGGCTACTGCAAACCCACTCCCTCAATTAGGGACAAGTATGACTAGACCACAATATCATACATGTCCAAAGAAATCAAAGTTTTAGGACATACGCCATCACTAGCCAACTCCCCACACAGAAAATCCTTAATTTGGAGAAGAAGAAGCACCCCTCCCCAACACGTACAAGAGGCGCTAAACAATAGACAAATACGCCAAAATAATACACCATAAAAAGCCATTGTTGTCGGTCTTCTGAGTAAAGAAGGCAGATAAATCTTCCCAGTTGAGTTGAAGGCCAGCTAAGTCTTGTAGCTATTGAGGTGCAACGTTACACCATAAAAAGCCAACCAGCAACTCAGAAGAAGACCCCATCACCCAAGAAGGAGACATAGACAATATACATGAAAACAATCATCTCCCACGTGGCCAGGGCTGACTCCAGTATTGAACCTTAAAAAATATTTAGAACAGCCCCTCCCCCACATCAACTGTTCTTCAAGTGGACAACGGTCAGTCAATCACCCCCAACCCCAATCCCCCGAAGCACAGCGGAGCAGCCTACAGGGAAGGCCCCTGCAGTCAGGAGCATTATGAAACAATCCAGAAAGATGGTACAGTTTTGGCAATAATGTCATCACTATTGTGTGAGTGAACATCTGAGATCATGCTGAGATCATGCTATTATGTGGGGTGGTCACTCTGTTGCATCTCCGGCACCTGTAAAGGCTCCACCACTGCAGTGGCCGTCATCCAATATCGCAATGCAGCCAGGGCTCCCTGCCACAGGCAACAGCACCAACTTAGCTCACTGTTAGTGTGAAAAGACTACAATAGGACCAGGGGAGAACAGGTGCTCTGTACAACATATTCAGCCATGACCAGAAATCCTCAGGGTGCTTAAGGAAGTGCAACTTCCCCACCACTATGACTATGACCACGACAAGCAGCT
This sequence comes from Lissotriton vulgaris, assembly GCF_964263255.1. Lineage (NCBI taxonomy): Eukaryota > Metazoa > Chordata > Amphibia > Caudata > Salamandridae > Lissotriton > Lissotriton vulgaris. The sequence goes on from NC_141696.1 coordinate 947,854,994, forward strand.
GTTTCTTGACATCTAAAAATCAGTTGTTATAACTCTTCACCTTTTGTGTGTATTCAGGATACACTGCAATGTTTCTGTTCTCAAACTATGGAACAGGAGCATCACTGGCAACTCTCAGGATCACATCCCTGAGAATATATTTCAATATGCTAGCAATGAGTGCCTTCAGAGGGGTGCCTAGAGGAAAGATTGATGCCAATGCCCTATCTGCCCTCTCTATAACAAAAAGAGGGAGACCAACTTCCAGGCCACAACGTGTTTCTCATCCAGTGCTCCAAGAAGTGATCTGCAGACTGTCCACCAGCCTTTTCAAGAAATCACAACAGGTGCAAAATGTTCCTCTGTGAATGACCCTGAGCATTCCAGACTCAATGCTCCAAGTTGCCTGGGACCCTGGTCATCTGCGTCAACTCCTCTTTAAATTTCTCACACCTCCGTCTGGAGGGAAGCAATATTGGATTCCACATTTCCCATCTTGCTCACTACTTAGTGGGACTACTATAGGAGAGTAGGATCTGCTTACAGTGGTTACCCCCCCTTTTTGCTGGCGTTTCACTGTTTTTCGACTTTAGTTTGGCTGGGGCCCTGCTATCCAGGACCCCAGTCTCGCTGCTTTATCTCTAAAATGACTGCATGTACTTTGGGTACACTCTAGATTGGTTACTGGGGTACCCTTGTGAGTCCCTTGTATATGGTACACTATGTACTGAGCGCATAGGTGCCCCAGAGGCCTGCCAGGGGCTGCAGCATGTATTATGCCACCCCTGGGAAGCCTTCCAAAATGACACCACAGGACTGCTACTGCAGCCTGGGTAAGGTGGTGCATGCACCCCTTACTAAGATATAGGTCACCTATATCTACCTTTATTCACTGACACATATAAACCTATCAGTCACTCCTATGGCAGGCCGTATCAATCCTGAAGGCAGAGTGCTTGGTTTTGAGTGAGAGGGTGCCCATGCATGAGAAGGACCCTCTGCTGCTTTCGGAATCTATTCTCTGAAGCTGTTCTGTGATACAGCCAGACCATATACTCTTAAGTGCATTGTAACCTCGCTGTAAATGCTAACTTTGGAATGGCTGCATGTCGTGTTTGGTGTCAAACACTTTGGAATCCTACCCCCCTTCAGTCCAGGCAGCGAGGGTAGAATTCCACCCTTCTAGAGGTAGAGACATGTACACACTTGTCTGACAGGTAATAGTTTAAAAGAGCCCTGGCATCACAAAATGGATGCTGCAGGCACAGACACGAGTCTGGCATCCTGCTGCTGGATGAAACTCAAGCAGGGGAGGCCTGAACAATAGGTTTCCTGTCGCAGGGAGGTGTAACCACCTCCCAGACAGGCTTTTGTGTATTGGGGCTGAGTGGGTGCACTGTGAAAGTGCTTTGAAGTCAGCGCTGGCGGCACATTTGGTGTCCCTGTGCATAGCCCAGTTCAAACCAGTTGCAGGGGCTACCAGCCCCTGCTCTGGCACGAACCTGGACAAAAGAAATGGGTGTAGCCACCCCTCTTTCCAAACCCTCCCCTAGGTGGGTCCCCAGAGTATGTCCAACCCCTTTTCTTAGTATAAGTAAGGGACCCCTGGCAACATGACTTCAGTTTACACCTGGAAAACTCTGAAACTGTATCCTGGAACTTCAACACTCTACTGACAATTAGAGGGCAGAATAATTTTTCTTGGGGTCAAGGAGTGACTCCCCTGATCAAACAGGCACCAACAAAGCATTTACAGGTCTGCATCTGCGAAGCTCCCGCTGGACTCCGAAGTATTTGCAGCACAGGCAGAGAGTTTCCAGACTTCTCAAAGGCCGACCCGAGTCCCCATCAAAGCTGAGACTAGCAGCCCTCACGAGTAACCATGCACATTTGCAAATGCATTGATTTCCTGATCTTTTCTGAATTTGTGCTTTAGGTTACTTGTAGCCCAAGCCCCAAGAACCATCTGTACATAATATTGTGAGTCTACACTCCACGAGTGTTCCGTGAGCCCACTCCTTGCATTTCCACTTGAGGCTCCTTCGCGATCCCTGGTCCATTGACTGTTGGGTCCCCTCAAAGGTAACTCTACTTTTCCTTGGACTTCTCTGGTTGCGCCAGACGTGCCCTGACTCTCCACCATATGGTGAGTCCTTCAGACCTTGCTGGTCTCACCAAAGCCTATCTCTGCTATCTGTGTGGGTTCTGTTGCCAAGACTTGTTGAGTCCAATCCGGAAACCGACACCGCAACACCCGACATCTGTTGTTGGACAGCTCGAATCCAGATCCTGGTTGTGTTGACGCCTCCTTGTCCTCGTAGCTGAAGCTTCACCTTCTTCACCTGAAATCACCCAACATCAGTGGGCATCTGCCTAACGTGCAGCTGGTGGTCACTGGCAAGTGACCCAGACTCTGTCTCCTCTGCTGTCAGGTTCTTCACATCTCTGATCCAGGCTTGGATTACTCCGGATACTTTCCACTTGGACGCCAGCAGCACTTTGCAGCAGATCACCATTGCAAATGACGAAAAAAACGGTCACGAAAAGACACCTATGCACCCGGCTTCCCTGGGTGAGGTAACTCGGATACTCTGGTGCTCCCGTGGGTGTTGACTTGAGAACCTCCTAGTTCTAGAGGGGTTTGCTCCAAGTCCTCTTATAAGTGTTGTTTATCTTCGAAATTCCAACCACGGTTTTCTCCATGGAAGTTAACAGTGATTCGCTGCTGTGTTCACACACTGCGCGCGTCCCCCGTGGGTCCCCTGTGTCACTACCTTTTGGTATTTCCTGGTGGCCCCACTGGTTCTAAAGGCTCTAGGCCTTGTTTCTATGCAAGTCGTGGTTCTTATACCACTTTCCTAATATATGGTTTGGTACGCCCCTAGGGCACAACATATATTGTGTTAATTTACAGTGTGTTATTAACTTTACTGAATGTACTTTTGCCTCTAGACTCATAAAAAGACGAGTGAGATGTGTTTAGAATAAATACATATATTTTATAAATATACCTGGTGTGGTTCTCCTTTCATTTGGTCATTCACGTGATAATAGACTGGTAAAACAAGCTGCTTTCAAGACTTAGCCTAAAGGCTGCTCTCCACAGCTACCACTAGGATAGCTTTCTATTAAGGTTGTCTTTAACCTACCATCAATAAGGGTCGTTTGGACTGGTGCATATGTCAGGCCACCTTCTCACACTTAGTGCTAATCAACTCGGAGCAGATCCTTTTAGATGACTACTCCTGCAAGTTGACCCCTGAGCCCCACTCAGGGTCCTGGTAATGCTTTCAAGAGAGTGGTACACAAGGGTTCTTCCTGATGATCTGGGGAACATTATGGTGTGCCACAGTGCTCCTGTTCAGTAATTCTCTGGGCAGTCTCACGCAAAATGGCTTATTGAGTAATGATGTTACCCTGCTGTTGCCTCTGGCGCATAATATTTCCCATAACGCAGGTTAGACAGTCCAAAGAGTAAGCACTAAATTCTCAGTGTAGTCCAGAAGACAGAGGCCCCCTTACACCCGTATTGGCAGGCAGCAGTCACCAAAGTGGAAAGATGCTGTCGTAGGTGCCCTGAAACATCTTTGATGAATGACTATCCCAGAGTGTTCACCCCTGTACAATAGTCACAAAGGAACAGAGCTTTGGGCTACAGAGGAGTGAACAAACTGTTGTTTTTGCATTTGGCACCCCACTGGAGTCAAGCTATCCTGGCTGAAGACGGCTGATAGCCAGAAACCGGTCCTAGGATGCTTGATTCCGGTCCAGGAAAGACATGGCTTGGCAGTTCGGGCTGGACTGTTCCCATGAGGCACAGGGTCAAGGCTGATTTGCATATGGCCATGTCTGAACTGGGGTGGTGTGGAGTGCAAAAAAACAATGGATTTAGGCCTAGATCTCTTTACTGGGGTGAATGTATGACATTGTTCTGCATTCTGTCCATCAACTGTTATTTTTGCATTTGGCACCCCGAGTGGGATGGGTATGCTCAGACGTGAGTCCCATGCTTTCCACACCACTGGAGTCAAGCTATCCTGGCTGAAGATGGCTGATAGCCGAAACCGGTCTTAGGATGCTTGTTTCCGGTCCAGGAAAGACATGGCTTGGCAGTTCGGGCTGGACTGTTCCCATGAGGCACAGGGTCAAGGCTGATTTGCATATGGCCATGTCTGAACTGGGGTGGTGTGGAGTGCAAAAAAACAATGGATTTAGGCCCAGATCTCTGTATTGGGGTGAATGTATGACATTGTTCTGCATTCTGTCCATCAACTGTTATTTTTGCATTTGGCACCCCGAGTGGGATGGGTATGCTCAGACGTGAGTCCCATGCTTTCCACACCACTGGAGTCAAGCTATCCTGGCTGAAGACGGTTGATAGCCAGAAACCGGTCCTAGGATGCTTGATTCCGGTCCAGGAAAGACATGGCTTGGCAGTTCGGGCTGGACTGTTCCCATGAGGCACAGGGTGAAGGCTGATTTGCATATGGCCATGTCTGAACTGGGGTGGTGTGGAGTGCAAAAAATCGATGGATTTAGGCCCAGATCTCTGTACTGGGGTGAATGTATGACATTGTTCTGCATTCTGTCCATCAACTGTTATTTTTGCATTGAACAAAGTAGTTGCCATGGGGACAGAGGGAGGCGATAGGAGGAGCAGATATCAAAACTAAAGCAGGGCCACAACCCCATGTCAAGGGGGCAGCCCAGGGCAGGGGCCACACCCAAATCTGCTCCCCCACCCAACGTCAATGGGGCAGAACAGAAAGTGAGGCACAGAAGGGCGAAGGACTTATGTCCCCCAAACTTGATGGAGTTCGCCATACAAGATTGGACCTACAGACCCCCTGACATCCATGTAGGGTGGGCTTATTTCATCGGGCCTTCAACACAAACGAGGCAAGTTGGGCACCCTACACCACTACTGACAGCAGGGCTCCACTGGGTCCTCATGGAAAATCACACTGAGCCTCAAAAAGGAGAGACTTTAGCGTCTTTTTCACTGGGCCACCTCCAGTACTGTCCAAGGTCCCCCGGTCTATCAGCGGGTCCAAGAGCAGGTCCTGTGTCACTGCTGTTCAGGACCGATAGCATGGGGCACCCGCCAATGCAGAAGGATGGTTCCTTGCAGGAAGGGCTGCACATTCCCAGGTGCCTTCCCACAGACGGGCTGTGTAGGGTCCCAGGGAGGCCTTGTTTATGTTGCAAATACAATGGCTTTTCAGACCCTGACAAGTAAGGGGGAATGGGGAACTACACCTCTGGCTCGCTTGCTAACTCAAAGGGCCCCAGAGAATCTCAAATCAAACATCTTCCGGTTCTCCAGCGCATGCTAGACCAGATGGCATATTTGGGCGGGCAAATCATGATCATCCAACCCATCCGTGTGGAGCTCCACTGCAGCATCCACATGGGCCCGGGCAGTTATCTTTGCTGGTGTAGGGAAGAGTTCACCCAGCGGCCACACACTGAGCTGTGACCGAACCCATCGAAGGCCCCGGTTCGCGTGTACCATGATGCCTATGTCTCTTTCCTCCTCTAGTCAGTGTCCACTCGCCCAGAGGGCTACACAGATGTGAGGGCAGGTGGGCCATGTTCAGCAGGGCCAAGATGGTCATTTAGATCGGCAGGACGTCAGAGGATTCAGTAGTAGGGAGCCCATGGGACATAACTTTACAAAGGTTTTAATAACTTTTCAAAGTAAACACTAACCACAGTAGTTGTTAATGCTTGTTTCACGATTTGAATGAAAATATGTGGTTAATTATTGGCTTAATAAATTATATATCTGGAGCCCTTTGGTAGAGATATGTTCATTTTAGTATCTATAAATTCATAAAAATAAGAGCTACTTTTATAAATTTGCATCAGTGTTCCTTTGTGTTATGCTTTTTTCTTATTTAACTGCTTTGGTACTTCTCATTGCTTTACACATGTTCCTTTAGCAAAGCCTGACTGCTTGAAGCCAGAGCTAACCAAGGTTACTCAATCTTATCCCAGTCCATCATTACTTTGCACACCATGCCACCTTAGTTAGGATCCAGTCATATGCAAATCGGTCTTGACTCTGTTCCAATATGAACAGACAAGCCTAAACTGCCAGTGTAGGTCCTCCCTGAACTGGAACACAAGTGTTGCCCTTATTACGGCCCATCAGTCAGTTATAACTTATTTCCTTTGGAACAGTGTGCGCTGAGCATACCTGCCACATTTTGGGTGTCACACTCAAGTATACAAAAAAGTGATGGATGGACTGTTCCATTGAAACAAGGTCAAGACTGATTTTCACATAGCTGGGACCAGACTGAGGAGACATTTGTGCAAGGTAAGTATAGATTGTGATGCACCCGGTGTAAGAAACCAGATTATTGATTGAGAGGGTTGGAAGCATACTCAGCCAGAAACCACTATCCTTGTTAGAGCGAATCACAAAAGTATTTATGCAGCGCACAAACAGTAATAAAGTGAAAACACAAATAAATTCCAAAGTAATGTAGGACAATAGAATATTTTTTTATGAATAAAAGGATACTAGAACAACAAACATCCAATCAGTAAAACTGATGATATTTAATTTTAAAATATTTAAGGGAAAAAAGCCTCCCAAAAAAAAAATCACCACCTGTGGCTATCTGGTCAAGCTACACTAGCGGAAAGTCACAAGTTCAGGCTGACCACAATGGAGTGCAGATCGATTACAGGAAGTATGTTAATCCAGCTGAATAGTTATCTTCTCTAATCCGGCCCAAAGAGGTCGGTCTGTTTATACTGGAGGAGGCTGAGTGTCGTGGATGGTCGTCGCTATAGAGCAAAGAGCAGATCGGTTGTTAAACATGGTTGTCACTGTATCATGAAGAGATGGTTGTGCCATTTACAACCATAAAAAGGCTTTTTCAAAAGCACAAATTGCAAAATGTGATTCGGTAAGTTGTTACTGAATTGCAGTTTGCATTTGTTATTCAGAATTCAGAAGGGGCATGTTTTGGTTTTCCCTTCCAAATACAAAAGAGGTATGGTATGTATCACTGTTTTGCGACTGAATTCCGGCAAACAATAATTCTTTACCAGTATTTTAAAAGTGGAGGTAACCCATTCTTAAAGGGGAAGGGGTCCCCTTGGGGCCCTTCCCCCATGAGTATGTTGAAAGAATATTTTTAAGAGGAGACAGTGGTCTCATGGTATACTGCCTGTTCTTAAAAAGCTAAATTTCAAAGTATCATTTTGCTTTTTTAAAACACTTCCCATTTTCCAATAAAGGAAAAAGGGCTGCACTTTAAAAATAAATTGCTTTATTAAAAAGCAATCACAGACATGGTATCTGCTGACCTAAGCAGGCTGCAAGCCCTTTGATGACTTTGATTACTAATGGGTCCCAAACTGCAATATACCTCATTAATATTTATGAGGTTGGTCAACTTGTTGGTTGTTGTGGGTGTTCAACTGCATGCAAGGACCTCAGGGATTGTTGAGTGCAGCTTGCCTAGGCAGCCTGCAGTGAGTTCACCTGAACCAGCTGCTACCATTCCAGCTCCTGCTGAGGGGAGCATGCAGGAACTCTGTAGGCTTTGATCTTGCAGGCATGGGTAAGACTAAATTCGTGCCAAGTCTGCCCAGAGGAAATTTGCTTGCTGAAAATGCTGCAGTCCTGGAACACTTTTGACTTTACAATAGGGCCACAATGGACTCTTGAGACTCAGGCTACACATGGGGCATACTTTGGATAATCCAAGTTGCAATTAAGGGCCATATTCACTTACATTTCGCATGAGCCGTCATATAGAACACAAATTCCAGATGACTGTTTCTATATAAAAACTATATAAAAATGATATATAAAAAATATTGTTTTGTAACAGTAGACACATTAGTGATATAGTGATGGGAGTAAATAGTAATTAACCCCATGAGTTATCAGATAGTGTAGGATATAACTGATACACCTTCTATTTCAAACAGGTTGATGCAGAACCTCACAGCTTTTTAAATATTTACGTCCAGAAGTATTCTCAGGTAAATTCTTTATACTACCATCTATTGACCTTGGCTTTCGAGGGAATCCCAAATGTACTAAAACATTTTTTTTGTTATATATACATTTCGGAGCCAGAAGTTTTTAAACTTGGGGATGTGCTAGACTCAATCGCTATCCAGTCACGATTTGCAAGCAGACCAATTTCACAGTCGTTTTCCGGGCACCCAACAGGCAAGTCTTTACGGGCCCCGGTTTTGTATTTAATTTGAGAACAGTGGACCCACGTATCAAATTAGCTAAGATCCTTCATTTATTTATCTTTACAGTTTTTTGATTTTATCAATACGGAACATTCATACGAAGGTCTCCCATAATTTGAGTCCGTTATACATTGGTATGTATTAAAAAAAATTCACCAATGTTTAGGTTTAGTTTTAGTTTTAATTATATGAAGGGGGTATTTATGAGATATCCTTTCTATTTTTATTTTTGACTAGGTACCCATTCCTGGTGTAATCTTTATGAAATTTTAGAAATACTAGCCACAGATAATTGAGGTCATAGACACGGGAAGTGACAACTGTTGTTAGACCTGTCCTTGTGATTAAGAAAGGTATGTCTATTTTGAAGTGTCCTAAGGTTATCTAATTCCTCTTAGGATATATGCTGTTTATCAATTTGAAAAGATCCAGTTGGAATTTTAACGTTCCTTTCTAAAAAATGAAATAATGATGTAACTAAGATGTACGTGCTCGAGAGCGGGCACAGGGCAAGATTTTATTTTGTGCAGTTAAAAGAGGGTGTCACCAACAACATGTTTGAAGAATAACAGTATGTATTGTTTTTATTATTTAGAAAACTGTCCTGAAGAAGGTGAACATCTGTATGAAATCACCGAAACGCAGCGTCGACTTTGTTTTCTTGAATTATGTATTGTATAGATGATTGCTAATGAAAAAATGTTTTAATGAATTATGCTTTTTTAATTCCTTGTGTAATAAATTGTTGATAATTTTTTTATAAACCATACTCTCTTGTATTTCTTTGTATTTTCTGTTGTTTAAGTGACCCCCAAAGTGACATCTTTGCACATGGTTATTGTATTTTAATTGGATGTTGCCTATGATGAATGGGGAATAACCAATATCGCTAGAGTGAGGAAGGAGTGTGACACAGGGAACTGCCTACGAAACATTAGAGCCCCAACCTCAGGGTATTTGTTTAATTCTTTGTGGAAGTCGTATTTCTCTTTGTTCTGATAGCGGAAGAAATAAAATACTTCTTTTTGTCATAAAAGTGAGTGTTTGACTGGACAAGAGTTTATTGCTGCTATTGCATGTATTTTGAGTTTTTAGCCTGTGTTCATCACTTGTATCCACCCCTCCATGAGGGAGCATCAGACTGCTCAGACCACGCTATTCCTAGGAATCAAGAGCTGAAAGAGTGCTCTGAATCCATAGTAGGTCTGGCCCCGGGACATAAGGAGTAAAAGGCCTTAACCCTTATCGCTGGAATCTGTAGCTCCTGCTTGCCCCATAGCCCCGAAGGGGTTCTTGAATAGCATCTAAAATAGGAATATTGAGGAAATATTCATATACAAGTAATGCATATCATATACAATTATTACAAAAAGAAAGAACTGTGCCCTCTTTGCACGTTTCTTAACAGGGACTTAGGAATTTCAGTAAAAAACTTCTCCTGTAGTACTATGTCCTGTACTCATAAATCCTTTTGTAAATTCCCCCCTGAATTATTTGTATTATTGCCCGCTCCAGTAGCTTTTTGTACACGTTGAAGTTCAAACCCTTTTCGTTGATTATTCATGAAAAAAACTGTTCCTCTCTTATAGGATTTATTCCCCCTATCAGTAATTTTAACTGTCAACTGTTATTTTAAATACAAAATCCTAGTCCAGTTTATGTTATAATCATTTTCCAAGCAATCGCCCAATATCAACTAATGTCCTTCATTACTCCTGGTTCTGTTGTCCTCTTCTCTTTCTTTACAACATTAGATATTACTATCTTGCAGACAGAAAAAAGAATGAAATAAATACTTGAACCCCTACCCTACCCTCTCCCAGCAGGGGTACATAAATGTTCTTACCCATCTTTCCTTCTGAACTACCAAGTCTCCCAAATGAAGGCCGGCCATCAGGGAGGCAGGGTGGTGCACAATGAATGGAACAAGCACAATAGGACCAGGAGTAAGCATCAGACATGGATACTTTTTTGTTACTTACGGACTTGGAAATGTTAGGCCTTCGCCAATTGGTTACTTCCCCAACTCACGAAGCCGGCCATATATTGGATGGCATCTTTTCCAACCTGGCTGGACTACGCATAATAGATATCCTCCCTGTGCCTTGGTCGGATCATCATGCTATTATAGGTAGCAACACTATTAGTGATAGCCCCCTTCCTAGAGCAACTACTCCCAGGCCAGAATCATTTAAGGTTTGGACAGATATAAATAGAGCAGATTTAATAGAACTAATGGATAGTACTCGTCCTACCTTATCTACTGATCCTAACAAGGCCACTCTACAATTTCAGAACTGGCTAGGGCATGCCACACTCTCACTTGTACCCTCTAAAACATTATCCAGAAACAGAGCTACCCCATCAGCACCATGGTACACCGATGATTTAAGGAAACAGAAACAACTTTGCAGGAACAGGGAAAGGCAATGGCGGAAGTCCTATACTTCAGATAGTAAAGCTAGTTATAGGGAAATCCTTGCAATATATAAATCCATGATTGCGGAGGCAAAAAAGAAATTCTTTACCGAACAAATCGAAAAGGCGAAAAATTCTTGTAAACAACTTTATGAGATCACTAATCAGCTGGCTGGAAATGTTCCAGAGTATGTACCACCACCTTCCCAATCACTCTGTGATGCGCTGGCAAATTTTTTCTTTACGAAAGTAAATGATATATACCAAGCCTTCTCTTCCGGACCTGATGCCAACTTAAACTCTAGCTGTAACTCTCTCCCTCAGGCGCTTCTGACACAGTTTACCGACCTCACTGAGGATCAAACCTTGGAAATTAACAGTGTTATTAAATCCGGGTCAGCCTTGAACCCCTACCCTTTTAAAGTATTGCCCCCAGTGATGGACTCGCTTATCACGCTTATTACGCAGGTCTGTAATACCATATTTAGATCCGGGATCTACCCTGATATACTGAAAAAGACTCTATTTAAACCCCTTTTAAAAAAAACACTTTTGGATAAGGACGATCTAAAAAAAATTGACTCATAGCGAGCCTCTCATTTTTAGCAAAAGTAGCTGAAAAAGCCATGAATCAACAGCTCTCTGATTTCATCGAGAAACATCATCAGCTGGACAGTACCCAATTTGGATTTCGTAGATTCCATGGTACAGAAACAGCGCTAATAAAAGCATCCGATGACATCAGAGTTATTCGAGATCAAGGAGGTACAGCGGTCCGGGTGATGTTTGACTTATCTGCTGCCTTCGACACAGTCGATCATAAGATCCTGATCGACCGTGTCGGAAAAATGGGCATCCAACGGGTAGGCAAAGACCTGCTGGCCTCTTTTTTGGTGGGGCGCACACAAGCGGTTACCCTGGGCTCTTTCCAATCACCTCAGCTATCTCTACTGTGTGGGGTTCTTCAAGGCTCATCCCTAAGTCCGACACTGTTTAATATCTACGTGTCGGACCTGGCCAAAGTCATCTTGGCCCATGGGATGAGCCTAACCTCCTATGCAGATGATACGCAGCTGGTCTTGGCTATAAATAGTGACGGAGACAGGGTGGCAGAACGTTTTCAAGGAGGTATGTTAGCAATTGGAGAGTGGATGGCTTCCAATTGTTTAAAGCTTAACTCCGACAAAACGGAGGTGATCATTTTTGGACCACTCTCGCCAGCATGGTCATCAGTTTGGTGGCCTCCATCTTTTGGCGCGCTCCCCAAACCGGTTCCCAAAGTAAGAAACTTGGGAGTGGTCTTTGATGAGGTCCTTAATTTTATGGCCCATGCCAATAAAACGGCAGCCACAGCCTGTCATAATTTAAAACTGGTAAGCAAAATCCTCCCTTTTTTACCTGAAACAGCCGGAAAAACTCTTGTAAGCTCTTTAGTCTTATCCTCGTTGGATTACTGTAACAGTCTTGTTGTCAACGCTCAGCTCCATGTCATCAACAAAATGCAAACTATACAGAATGCGGCAGCCAGAGTCCTTTCAAGAACTCCTAAATTCAAACCTATTTCACACGTAATAAGGAACTATCACTGGCTGACGATCCGCAACCTGATTAAGTTTAAGACCTTAGGCATAGTCTATAAAGCACTCCACAACGAGGGACCGCAGTTTCTCAAGAATCATTTGATTCCCTATACCCCCTCTAGACAACTCCGTTCTACCGCTCTGAATCAATTATTGGTTCCCCGCACAAAAACAGTCTCCTGGGGCGATCGACGCTTCCTGGTATCCGTGCCCAAGTTATGGAATACACTACCTCAATCAATCAGGACAGGCCCCACACTCAGGCTTTTTCGCAAACAATTGAAGACATGGCTTTTTAACCAATAATTCTCAGCTGTTTCCTCCAGAGATCTTGTAATCATTCGCTAGCGCCAGGACGCCTATGGGTATTCGTTCGCGCTTAATAAATAGCAATAATAAATAAATAAATAATATTGGATGAAATCACAAAAGAATGCAATATACTACAGCACCCATAAGTGATTTTTGTAGTACTAAACAGAACGCAAATCTGGAGCTTAGTGCATACAAGACTCCTAATCCAAAAGTGGTATCATCACACAGTACATTCTGGAGCCGATAATGCCAGACAAAAGTATTAGAGGAGGCCTAAGTAGCAGCCCTGCAAATTTCTGAAAGGGACGCCCCCCTCAACTCAGTCCAGGAAGCTGCCACACATCAAGTTGAACAACCATGCACCCCTACAGGAGGAGGAGATCCTGACAGAGAGTAAGCTAGCTTGTTCACTTGCTTAATCCACTGACAAATGGACAAAGAAGAAGCTTTCTCCCTATGGGAGGAAACTTCAAATGAAGCAAACAACGATTCAGGCTTGTAGAAAAACTTGTGCTATCCAAATAGACCAGCAATGCCCACTTTACGTCAAACAAGGACCACAGAATACCATTTGCAGATTCCCAATCTGCTTTCAAACAAGGCTAAAACAACTCCTGCGACTGATGGAATTGAGACGCCACTTGGGGAACAAAGGATGAATCCAAAACGCAGCAGAACCCCATCCCCCGAAAAAGACATAGAGGGTTCACCTGCCATCTGAACCGAAGTGATGGCGACCGAAAACATAACTTTAAATGTGATCAACTTAATGTCTACCAACTATACAGGCTCAAAGGGAGCCGCAAAGAGAGTCCCACAAAGGTAACAGAGGCTTCACCTAAGGGCAAGAAAGAGAAAAACCTGTCAATAATCTAGACAACAAGTCATACACATCTGCCAGATTCCCACAAGTGGACCTAAAAGCCTTAATCACAGCACACTGTGCCCGCAAGGTTGACACTGCCAACTGTGTCATCAAAGCCATCCCACAAAACCTGCAAAACAGCCAGTAAGAAATACTCCAGGGGAGACAATTGACAAGTGCCCCACCAATGCTGGAAATTACCCCAATGCCTCTCATAGGACTAGAGCATAAAAGGCCTACGCGACTGAGGAATGGCCACTGCAAAGTGTTGGGGATCCCTTTGCCCTGCAGTCCCCTCCTTTTAACTTCCATATCGACAGACCTAACCTCAAAAGAGTCAAGGAAGGAGCCCACTACAGAGTAGAGGGGAAGCGTGGAATTAACCTTGTACCCTGAATAGCCCAGAACTTGAGAGTGGGGAACCACAAGCAACTGGGCCAAGATGGGATCACCAGCACTAGAATCCTAGATTCCCCCAGCAGACGTAAAAGGAATTTGGGTATCAGAGCAATTGGAGGAAAGGCATACATCAGCTGGGACTGATAAGGAATTTTCAAAGCATCAAACCCCCCAGACTCATTCCTGCTGACTATGTGCATAAAACCTGGGAACCTAAGCATGCAGCTGGAAGCAAACAGGTCCAGGAAAGGAACTCCTAACCTCCAGCACTCCTGACAAAATACCTCCCTTATGAGAGACATTTCCTGGAAGAGTGGAAAGAACTGACTGAGGGTATCCACCACCCATTGTCCACTCCTCGGATGTGAACAGCCACCAATGACTGAAGGTGCTCCTCCCCCCAGTTAAACAAGGGCCTAACTACTGCTTTCAGAGATCTGGAACAAATCATCCCCTGGTGGTTCGGATGTGCCACAATCACCTGCTTGTCGGATTGTACCAACAATTTGTGACCCAGCAGAAGAGGTTAGAACCCCATGACCGCTCTGTAGACTGCCATTAGTTCCCTCTAATTTGAAGAACACCTCCCCTCTTGGAGAAACCAACAAACCTGCAGAGAACTGGTGCTACTTTCATCCATAGTAAGAACTACAGGAGGAGCTGCTGCAACAGCACACCAATCAGAAGATTGTCCTGCACTGTCTACCTGTACAGATCTGGACCAATGACTGGAGTTAACGAAAACACATGGTTGAGATCCTGAGAGCACGGATCCCAAAATGGCAGTAGATGAACCCACAGGGGCCGTAGGTGAAAGCGGGCCCAGGGAACTGTGAACACTGCTGCTACCATGAGACCCAACAGCTGTAATCCCTGCTGAACCTGAAAGAAAGCCCGTTAGCATCTCTGCCATCGACTTCATGGCCCTAGGAATTAGCTGGAAGACCCTGTTCAAATTGGTGCAAAACCAGGCTCCTCTAAATTTCATATCCTGTGATGGTATGAACTGGCACTTTCCACGATTCAAAGCAAACACAAGAAGATGATAGATGGAGCAATGAGACTTTTTAGACACTCAACCCAGTTACATATCTGAGTTGAATCCATCACTCTTCTTTAGCTCACGACACCACCCCAGTTCAGACCTACATTCTGTCCATCAATTGTTCTTTTTGCATTTGTCACCCGAGTGGGACGGGTATGCCCAGACGTGGGTCCATGCTCTCCATGCCGCTGGAGTCAAGATAACCTGGCTGATGAGGGGTGAAACTCCGTAAGCGGTCCTAGGATTCTAGTTTCCAGTCCAGGGAGGACCTGGCCTGGCAATTCGGGCTGGACTGTTCCCATTGGGCGCAGGGTCAAGGCTGATTTGCATATGGCTTTGTTTAAACTGCACAGGCATGGAGATCAAAAAAACAAGGGCTTCAGAGCCAGATCTCTGTACTGAGGTGAATGTATGACTTGTTCTGCATTCGGTCCATCAATTGTTCTTTTTGCATTTGTCACCCCGAGTGGGACAGGTATGCTCAGACTTGGGTCCCCTGCTCTCCATGCTACTGGAATCAAGCTATCCTGGCAGACGAGGGGTCAAGCCCCGAAACCAGTCCTAGGATGCTTGTTTCCAGTCCAGGGAGGACCTGGCCTGGCAGTTCGGGCTGGGCCACTGGACGCAAGGTCAAGACTAGTTTGCATATGGCTGGGTTCAAACTAGAATGGCATGGAGAGCAAAAAAAACCAATGGATTCAGGACCAAACCTTTGTACTGGGGAGTATGTATGACATTGTTCTGCATTCTGTCTGTCTATCCATCAATTGTTCTTTTTTCACTTTCCCTGATTCAGGAGGAACTCAGGGGCCAAAAATGCTGCACGCAGCTTTGTTGGAGCATGAAGCAGTCAATTGTCCAGAAAGGTGTACATGGGATGCCCTGGACATGGAGATATGTAACCAATTAGGCACCACCTTGGTGCACACCCTGACTGAAGGCTGAACGGTAACACATGACACTGATATTGATTCCCCTGTATGCAGAACCTTAGGAACTGCTGACAGTGGGAATGAATTGGTACATGGGGGTACGCATCTTGTAGATCCAATGTGCACATTAGGCGGCCCCTGAGCACCAATTGGCTCACCCTCTACAAGGTCTCCCTCTTGAAGCACAGGTTGAAAATAAACCTAGTCAGAGCCTTCAAATCCGATCCCCTCCCTCTCTCCTTTGCAGGAACTTCCAAAATAACACCCTGTTGTAGAAGTTAGCAAACTCCCAGTGACAATGCCACCCTTTTCTCTGGTTTGGAGGGCCAAGGAGTTGTATGTACCCCTGAATCCGGTGGAATAGTTGCAAATGCTATCCAATAGCCCTGCAACAAATGTTCAACACCAAGGAATCCAAAGTAGATTTCTCCTAGATCTCAAGAAGTGCAGATCCGCCCGCCAACTACAGATTCCTGACCCACAACCATATAGTCAGGAACGAGGCATCGGAGGGTGGAGACTTGGCCTTCCTGTCCCTCCCTCTGCCAGATGGAAATCAACGCTGGTAACAGGGATAATGTCGTCTAGAAGGTTGACTTCAATTACTGCATATCAGAAGAGGCTTGTTTCAGGGAAACAAATGTTTCTTCTCTTTCAAAAGTTTGTGGAGTTCACCCTCAAACTCAGCCCTAAACAACATATTCATCTGGTAAGGTAACCTCAGGTAGAAGCTTTCTAGGATTAATCATTCTGCAAACCTTTCAAGACAAAATTCCGGCGAGCCTCACCAGAGAGTGCAGGCGCTCTCACCACATAAAGATCAAATCTAAGAGATATTACACTTGGCGTTCAAATTTGTCCCAACAATCCAGAACAATTAGATGTGTCATCGAAGGATCTGCATAAGTTCTTAACAACGGAAATCAGGGACTGGGCCACAAATGCACCATAAATACCAATGATGAGAGCTAGGTGAGAGCCTGAATACACCTTCCTGAGAGAGACATCCACATTCTTATCCAGTGGATACTAAATCACAGCCTCCTCCACCAGGGTTGTCTGCCCTAACAGACTGGCCACAAAAGAATCAATGAAAATAGAGTCCAGCATTTCTGTCTGCATATCCTGCAGAATGCACTATTTGGCCATGAACCAAGGCAGTATGATCCTGTCCAGATACTTCCACTCCCTTTTCAGCACTTTATGGATGCAAAGATGAACTGGGGGAACAGCGTTTACAACGCAACTTTTAACACGCAGTACCTTTACCACGCAACTTTTACAATGCAAGTCGTTACAACGACTTGCGCTGGGGGGCGCTGTAGGATAGGGAATAGTTTAATTTACTATCCAAAACCTTCCCTACTATCCACGGGGACTGGAGTTGGAATAGTAAATTAAACTATTCACTATCCAGTGCCCCTCAACGCAAGTTGTTGTAACGACTTGCGTTGTAAAGCCTGCGTGGTAAAGGCATGCGTTGTAAAAGCATGCATAGTAACGACATACATCCTGCAATGGGACATCACTAGTGGCAGAGCTCTGAAACTGGCCAAGGAGCGACCCAGCAGAATTACCTGGTGCCTCATCATCTTGAAAGACCCTGTTCACTTTAACATATTAAAGTAACTCAGGTAACTTGTCCTGATCAATGTATTTTTCTTTATTCTGCTCTGGCCCCAGACCTTCCTCCTCCGACTCTGAGGAATGCGATGATGGAACTAGGAAAACCTCTTTAGGTCTGCAACCTTCACCCATTTCCAGGAATGTCTCCCGAATCAACCTTTTGATTCTGACATTGTCACTGCCCCTGCAGCACTTTGACTGAGGAGGGGAGAAACTTCCTTCACATGCCTGCCTTTCCTTGAGTGTTTGCCCATGGCAACACCACAATCTACTGCAAAGCAATCCACTACTCCAGCAAATGCAGTCTGACAGCAAGCCTGCATATGTAGCCATTTTCCTCCTGCAGTAATTCTGGCAAAACACATATCCCAGCACCACTCCGGGCATGTCTGCCAAGCAACCAAATGCCCCAACAGGATGTCAAGCAACACAGGTAGCGTTCACCCAATTTCATGCACCCTGGGCACTGTGTAGCCAATCAACCTGGATGCACATCTCACCGACAGCCCCACAACCAGGGAGGTGCGCACCACGTCACTTATCTGTAAGCCCGACTACGACTTCCACACTCAGGAATATGCACCTTCTATATGTCTCCGTGCAAACCCAACAGCCATAGAGACATGTACACTGGCTGCCGTCATCGACGCCCTGCAGCGATGATGGAGCACCAAGCCGCTAGTCCAACATGCAGGAGCACCCCATTCCACATATCATTTTGTCTGCAGACAGAAAAAATAACAGAAGGAATGCTGGGTAAGAATGTTTATGTACTCCCGGGGGGAGGGGGTTGGGTAGGGCTTATAGTATTACTTTCGTCGTTTTTTCTGTCTGCGAGATAGTAATATTTCACTTTGTAATAAATGGGCCAAGGGCAGGAAGGACCTGAAAATAGTTCAAATATCTAGATAGAAACTAAGAAAATAACCTAGAAACACCACAGGCCGATTCATACATGCATTTATTAATATATTATCTAGGACTACAGGAACACTATTTCACCTAGTCACAAATGACTTTTTGGCTTTACCTTGAAATGTCTAACAGCCTATTAGTAAATACCAAAGTAAGAGTTTTTTATAATTTGTATGAATCTTCCATGACAACTCCAATGTTCTTCCCATTTTAGATGTTTTGGGGCAAACTAACAAAGGAATTTAAGAGTACATGAAATAGTACTTCTAGGAGTACTACTTCAAATTCTTATGAATACATTTAATAGTTGGCCAACTTTCTTTTCCTTTACTGTTGTGGACATACTTGACAATTGGTTCCTTCACTAAAATATAGGTACTTTCACAGGTACGGCCGCCTGCAAGGAAATGCAGGCTGTCCAAAGGCACCCACAGATCCTGCATCCCACAGTATCTTAGCGGTGCAATTCAAATCTTCGAGTCTCTAGGATGGGAGAGGGGCCACCAGGGTAACATGCACACAGCGTAGGTGGGCTGCAGCAGTGTTGGGAAGGAGTGCAGTGAATTCAGTCAGTGCACAGCTACAAAGTGCTGCTCATGGACCCACTCTACTGTGGCATAAAGTACTGGTCACAGACAAACTCCACTTTCACTCGTACATGAAGCACTGATTGTAGACAAACTCCAGTCACTTAGAGACTAAGTGCTGATCAAAGACAAACTCTGCTGTCACTCGGACATGAAGCTCACATTGTAGGTAAGCTCCCCAGTCACTCAGGCACTAATGGCAGCGCCCAGCTGCTGTTTAGGAAAAAACGAATGCTTTGTTGTTCCGGAGACTTCTTGAGCAGGGAGAAGCCAACAAACCCTTGGAGATCACCTGGGAGAAGGCTTAGTTCAGCTCTCTTTCATCTGAGTCAAATAGTAGCAGGCAGCAAGGCAACAAGCAGAAATGCAGTCCTTCCAGAAAAGCAATCACGTTGAGTTCTTTAGACAGCACAGCAACTCTACTGACATAGTTTCAGTTACAAGTCCAGTATTCTCTGATTTTAGGATGTCAGAGACCCACTACGTATGTCCAGAAATGCCTTTGATGGGGAGTGACTTCAAAGCAACTCTATGAAGTGCGCAAAACATCCTTTGAACCCAGTCCTGTCTGCAAGGCTATCAGTGGGGGGTAATCAGTCCTTTGTGTGGTGACAGAATACAGCCTATTCAAGTTAAGTGTTAACCCCTTCCTCCCATCCTGCCCAGACAGGGCCTTCAGAATGCAGATGTATGTAGATGGGTACTCAGACACACATAGCCTTCCTGTGTTTGTGGATACCTCAAGTAAATATACAAAGTGTAGCAGTCACCCAGCCCAGACGTCCGGCAAACAGAGCAATAAGTATAGAGACATGTCCATGTTCTAAAACCGGCATTTGTAAAAGAGTAAAGTTAAAACCAACTTCACCAGTAAGGAAAATGTATCAATACCATTCTAAACATATGAATCATGAAAAAGCTACTCTTCTCTGATCAGGAATTACAGCTCGAAAGTGTATTAAGAAATGTCCAATGCTAACCTATGAGAGTATAACCCCTTAAGTGCTGCTGACGGCCAATGGTCGTCAGCAGTGCTACCTCCCCAGTGCTGCGCACGACCATTGAACGTCCATTCAGCACTAGTTCTAATGGACAGCGCAGCACTGGGGAGGAATGTGTAATAGCAGCTATGAGGTTAAGGCAGCAGGGCAGCAAGCAGAAAAGCAGTCCTTCCAGAAAGCAATCCAGTTGTGTCATTTAGGAAACAAAGCAGCTCTTTTGCCAGAGTTTCAGTTACAAGTCCAGTAGTCTCTGATTTTTGGAGGTTAGAAACCCAGTACTTATATCCAAAAGTGGCTTTGATGGAGGTTGACCTCAAAGCAAATCTCTAAATTACACAAATACCCCTTTCAACCCAGTCCTGTTTGCCATGCTATCTGTGGGGAGTGATCAGTAGGGGTTGGCGGAGCTCGTGGAGTTTCATTCCACACAGTTCTGTGGACCTACCAAAAAATGCCACTAAATACCACAGAGTTCCCCAAGTGGGCGGAGTATTGCTTAACCACTTCTAGTTTACATACTGGCCGTGGGGCTTGTGAGCAATATCTCTCTGCAGTGCACCCATTTCACACATTGTCTGCTAAGCGTCTGTCTGCAGCTCCTTAGCACTGTACCCTGCAGTTATAGAACTCTACACATGGGCATGTGCCAGCAATAGAGGTGGTTGCAGCACAGCACCAGTCCAGGCAGTTGCCTTCTACTTGCTGTGTAGTCTCCTGGGCATGCAGACTGTGACACAGCTGGAATAACACCATGGGCGAAAAGCACAAACAACTTGTGGCAATGCAGGCAATGTCAATTGGAAATCCTCTTAAGTAAGGAAAACTCATTACGTACCTGCGGTGATTAGCAGCACTAACATCAGTGCAATCAGTACAGACAACAGTGCCTGGTTCTGCTCACCAATTTCTCACTTGCAACTTTCTACATATGGCTGAAAGACCAGGAGGGAGTTCCTGCCTGCCTCCTGCCAGCCCTAACCAGCTCCTCTGTCCTTCTGCTGGTTGAGCCCAGGTCCATAAACCAAAGACACCATAATGAACCAGTAAGATGTGTGTCATGAAGAAGGAGAATTCTGTATGCTCAGTGCAGAGAGGATACAACTATCACAGCATCAGACATATGCCACATGCAATCCTGAAAATGCATTACAAATCTGTGGATACACTTATTATTCTAAGACAGTGCCACAAATGAAAAGGAAAAAAAGCTCCACCGCATGTGAGCAAGGTATCCACCTATGTGCAACTAAATGAATTTGAGATCAACTTGTATAAAAGAAGATAATGAGATGGCCAATCAGACTACGTCAAAAACCATTCTTAAGAGTGTTTGCAGAAGTAGAAATCAAAACTAGGGGGCAAGGAGGGGGTCGTTCAGTAGAGGGAAGTGAGGGCTCTAGTCAGTGCAGTAGTGATGCTCTGTGAATCTTGTCTGACATCAGCAGTGCACTAATAAAGAACAAACGCAGCTCCCCGCCCAAACCACACCAGCAGCCCCTCCACCTCATCTATTACTAAAGAGAGACTCAGGTTGTAGGCTGGGGATCCTCCTTTAAAAGAAAAGGGCAGGTAGGGAGGCTACACTTTTGTGCTTGGAAAATTCACCCATGTTTGCAAGCGCCTAATAATAAAATACTGTGTGTTGAGTAAATGTAGCCAGTGAGCCCTGAGCTGCCAGCACCATGTCAATTCTACCCTTTGTCAACCAGACGTCTGCAATCATGAACTGATGCAGCTACCTCGGAACCTCCATTTGGACCCAGCCAAAGGGGCAGTAGAGAATTTGTTGAATGCATGATACCGGGAGGGTTAGGAGAACCTGGCTTCAGGAGAGCAGCTGTGCGCCAGACAAGCAGTGAGATGTAGGTTGGGATGTTGTTTTTGTTTGTTTTTGTTCCTCCCATCTCCCACAATTCAGATCCCAGTATCCAGCCAGAAGAGGAGACAAGCACATGCTAGTCACTTTCGATGAGCTGACTCTAAGGATTAAAGTATGCAAGGATATTTCTCTCTACAGGGCATACAATGCCTCAGTAGTGAACTTGTCTTGTTATCGAAAGGGTTCCCCAGCTACTGTGATTCATCCTGTGTTTGAGCTGCTTCTTACTTTTGCTCAAGTAGATGCTCTATTTGAGCAGCAGCATCTTTACCGCGAATGGAAGGTTCCTCAGTGTGAGAGGTTGTGACCATCCGCAATCGCCCACGTTAAGAAATGTGGCTGGTAGGTGTTCTACCATCTTATTTTTCTCATTTGTGCTTGCCAACTTGACATTGGAGTGGGCAATCAAGGGAAAAACTCAGCTCTGCAAACTGTGCGGGATCAGCGGAAAGTGGAGTGCAGAAAACTCTGTAAACTCCATGAATGGAGTGTAGTTCATTGCCCAGACCTAGTCGGTGGCCACCCATCCCTCCTTTGCCCCCTCCACTGGAGAAACTGTGGAGAGAAAGCAGCTAGCCCTTTATGCAAACATAGCAGACATCTTGCCTTCCTCTGCTGTGCAGCAATATACTCAATCAATACACACTGCTGTAGACATTGTCAATATAAAGCAGAATCCTTGGCCTATGTATAAGAGTTAGCAGTGGGTGCATGCCAGCAAACTCTGCCCACCCTGACACTGGCGGCGTTTTTCCCAAACTCCGCACTCCAAGCACAGCAAACCTCTGTGAACACTGCTGGCAGAGCGTAGTTTATCTGCCACTCCCAGTGATCACTCCTTTGTATGGGGACAGGGTGCAGTCTATTCAAGTGAAGTGTTGGCCCCTCCCTTCCATCCTGCCCAGACAGTGCTATCAGAATGCAGAAGTACGTAGATGGGTACTCAGACACACCTAGCCTTCCTGTGTTTTTGACTGTCTCCAGGGAACGCATAAAGGAAAGTTGTCACCTAGCCTCGATGTGTAATGAAGACATACTGCAAGGCACTTAGAGCAGTAAGTACAAAGAAATGTCCACTTTCTAAAACTGACATTTCTAAAACAGTAATGTTAAATCCAACATCACCAGTAAGGAGAATTTATCAGTACCATTCCAAACATATGAAACATGAAAAAGCCACTCATCTCTGATCAGGAATTATAGCTTAAAAGTGTATTAAGGAATTACCAATGCTAACCTATGAGAAGAGTATGCCTCATAGTAGTGAAAAACTAAATAGGCTATTTGTCACAACCAGGATAAGCAAAACATAAAAGTACATGTCCTACCTTTTAACCCCTTTGATGCTCATGACGGAGCGGTTCCGTCATGAGCATCGGTTGGGCTGTGCTCATGTCGGAACCGCTCCGCCATGGCACCCACCCATGGGGTAAGTATTGGCGCTCCCCGATGGGCAGCCCAACATGTTGGCACCAAGGGGATGGCAGCTGAAGAGCTTCTGCTGCCACCCCGACCCCCCCTCGGTGATCCTATGACGTCAGCTCGCACAGCGCGCACCAACGTCATTAGGAAGCACAACGTCGGGATCGTGCAGCAGGAATGCTCCACTAGACACCAGTGATGTCCTTTTTTGTTAAAAGGAAGCGACCCCTTGGGCAAGGTTCACTTCCTATGGGGGTCCATTCATTTAAAGACTTCTCCGCCCCCCGGGGACAGATCGGTCATTTTTTTGGCCGTTTCTGGCCGGGGGGGGGGGATGGCAGAAAAGCCAACTAGAACCAGGGATCATTTTTAAATTTAAATGGAAGTGACCCCTTGGGCAAGGGTCGCTTCCAGGGGGCAGTTTGTTTAGTTTGGGAATTCTGCCACCCCTGGGGGCAGTTTGCCCCATTTTGGCAGAAACCCCCACTAGACACCAGGGAAATATTTTAAATTGTAATGGAAGTGACTCCTTGGGCAAGGGTCACTTCTAGGGGCATATTGTTTTTATATGCATATTCTGCCCCCCCCTAGCGGCAGATTGGCCTGTGTTTTTTGCCTTTCTGTCACGGCGGGCAGAAAACTCCACTAGACTACAGAAACTTCTTTTAAATAAAATGGAAGCAACCCATTGGCCAAGGGTCGCTTCCAGGGAAGATATTTTTTATATATGTGCATTCTGCCCCCCCCCCGGGGGCAGACCAGCCAATTTTTTTGCCTTTTCTGCCCCCAGGAGGGCAGAAAATCCCACTAGGCACCAGATATTTAGTTTTTGTGTTATGGAAGTGACATGGTTGCTTCCTGAGGACAGATCTGCCCCTTTTTTGGCCTTTCTGCCCTAGGCGGGAGGGTGGAGGAAGAAAACCCTACTAGGCATAAGGATTTATTATTTTTGCAAGGGGGGCACATTTCTGTCTCCTGTTTTCTACCCCAGACAGATTGGACTGGCAGACAACATCACCCGATCCCTTGGGCAAGATCACCGCCCATTTTCTCAGCCCTACTTGAAGGCCCATCTGGCAGATTAACCATTTGGGTAGTGACATAGCATGTTATAATGTAAATTGCTTTATTTTTGGTGAATTGCAATTGTAATGCTTTATTTCTCCCTTTTTGTTCTAGTTAAGAGCTTTTGCTCTTTAGACTGTTCCAGGTTGCGGTTTTGTTACTGGTGGTTCTGCTGTTTGTGTAGTTGCATGTGTTTGGTAAGAGACTTTATTTGTAAAATGTAAATGAGTTTAATTTCTCTGCATGAATGTGTTTTTGCAAATGGTGTAATAATAGCAGTATGTTTGGCTTCTGTTGATTGAGTGTCAAAAACTTTTTGCATTTGTGCTCGATGTGTATTTTGTTGTCTTGTGAGTAATTGTTTTTGTTTTTTTCTTTTAGTGGGATATCGTTGGTTTTTGCTGTGTCTCTGCAGAGTCGGTGCTGGTGAGTGTAGCTGTCTCTTGTAAGTGAATCATATAGTTTTGAGTATATAGATTTTGTGATAAAGGCACACATTTTTTTACTTCCTTATTTTGCAGAGTGTTGGTTGTTGTTGATTTGTTTTTGCAGACTCCTTTCTTAGTAAGGATAATGGCTAGCCGCATGATTACTGCTCAGCAGGTTGTTGGTATGCTTTTTGAGTCTTCCTCTGACCATGGATCAGAGACTGATTCTGCATCCGAGGCAGAGGAGGCAGGGGAAGATTCAGGCAGGGAGTTTTCTCTCCACATGGAATCATCGGATGATGAAGCAACTCTCAGGGCGGATGAAGCTAATCTTATCTGCAGCTGGGGGCTGCAAGACTTCCCGTTTGTATAGTGCAGCAAGAGGCATCTGGGCTGCAGCCTGGGGCTGCAAGGCTTCCCGTGGAAAGTTCTGACCTTTGGGTTGCCCCAGGCATGGTGCAGCCGGCATTGCCAGACTTTACTGGTGTTCCAGGGTGTAGAGTGAATTTTTTGTATGCCAAACAATTATTGAGGGACAACAGTGCCAGCGGTAAGCCCCACTCTAGAGCTACCGGGTGGACTCTCACAAATCTGGAAGAGATGAAGACGTTCTTAGGTTTAACTTTTTTGATGGGCTTGCTAAGGAAGCCATCAATGTCTTCATATTGGTCTACTAGTCCCTTGATGGCAACAGCTACATTTCCCCCAGTCATGAATCGTGATAGATATTTGCTTCTGCTTCGGATGATGCATTTTGTCAATAATGGTTTAGCTTTTGGCACGAGATCATGCTGATTGTGACCGTCTTTTTAAGATTTGGCCTGTCATTGATCACTTTTTTGATCGATTTTCTGAGATCAATGCTCCAGGGAAAGAAATAGCCGTGGGTGAGTCTTTGGTGTTGTTCAAGGGCTGCTCAGTGTTTAGGCAAAACATTCCTAGTTAGAGGGCACACTATGGAATTAAGCTGTATATGCTGTGTGACAGTAGGACTGGATATGTCTCTAATTTCAGGGTGTACACCGGTAAGGAATCCAGGATTAACCCCACTGGTTGTCCATCTACTTTTTGAGTGACTGAGAAAATTGTGTGGGAACTTGGTAGGGGACTTTTTAACAAAGGCCACCATTTATATGTAGATAACTTCAACACTTGTGTGCTGTTGTTCAGGGAATTGGCCAAAGTGGACACTGTTGCTTGTGGCACAATCCGCTCTAACCGTAAAGGTTTCCCAAATAAACTTGTTTATCAAATGCTTGTGCATGGACAGTGCAGTGTGTTGCGTTGCGAGGAGCTTCTAGCTGTGAAGTTTTCAGACAGGAGAGATGTCTACATGCTCCCTGCCATCCATGATGAAAGCACTTCACCTGTGCCTGTTTGGAGTCAGGTTGCTAAAATGCGCAAACCTATGCACATTTTAGACTATAATAGGCACATGGGTATTGTTGACTGAGTAGATCAGAGGTTGGAACCTTACGCTGCTCTTCATAAGGCTTACATTTGGCATTAGAAGTTGGATATCCATCTTTTCCACTTGGCAACCTTTAATGCTTTTGCTGTATTCCAGGATTCTTGTCCTGAGTCAAAGATGACTTTTGCTAGGTTTCAGGAGTCATAAATAGGCAGCCTTGTTTTAGTGGAACAGGCAAGTGTTCCTAGAGTTGGAGTGGTGGAGGATGTTGCTACATTGAAAGATTGCCACTTTCCTGATCACATTCCTCCCACACCCTCAAAAGACTTTCCCAGTAGGAGATGTAGAGCATGTTGGCGAAGAAGTAATGCCCCAAGTGTCCTTCTAACCCTGGGCTGTTTGTGCCTGCTTCTTTTAGAATGTACCACCCGAAAAATAATTTTTGGGAGCATCCATGAGTGGTAAAGTGAACTGCCTGAATGAATAAATGAATGAATGAATGAATGAATGAATGAATGAATGAATAAATGAATGAATGAAATATAATTTCTATATCGCGGAACTACCTGGAGGCAGTCCTGGATTACTTGAAGTTTTTTTATAGTAGCACAAGGAGCACCCAAATATAGAGCACTCCCGTAGTCCAATCGGGACAGGATAAGGGCTTGCACCATAATCCTGGGCGCCTGAAAAGGAAGTAAAGGTAAGATTTTCTGTAGCATCCTCATCAGACCAAAACAGGTAGCTGAGAGCTTGGCAGCTTGATGGTTGAAGCAGAGGGAACTGTCAAGCCAAATGCCAAGACTCTTAATCTGCTGCTTAGGGATGTGCATGCTGCCAAGACAGGACGGCCAGGATAATGTCATAGGAAGTGAGGATGGTTTGCCCAGGAACATTAGCTCTGTCTTGTCTCCGTTTAGCTTAAGATAAGATAGTTCCATCCATTCGGCTACCGCCTCTAGGCAGTTGCCCAAAGTGCAAGATTAACCCTGCGGGTGGTTTAATGCCACCACCAGTTGGGTATCATCTGCATAGGTGAATGCTGAATGGAAGAAATATCCCTGCCAGTGGGGCCATATAGGTGTTAAATAGCGTAGGGGTCAGTGATGAACCCTGAGGAACCCCACAGCTGAGAGGCCAGTGATTAGATGTAGCCGTGTCCTCAATGACTTGGAAGAACCAGTCCTCTAAAAAGGACTTGAACCAATCCAGAGCCCTGTGCCTCACTCCAAGGTTCTTCAGGCGCTCAAGCAGGGTGGTATGATCAACAGTGTCGAAAGCGGCACTGAGATCCAGCAAAATAATTGCTGCTGACTCGCCCTGGTATACCAGCCTCCTGGCCTCTTCCGTTACTGCCAGTAGGGCGGTCTCTGTCCCGTACTTTGGATGAAACCCTGTCTGGGACTCATGGAGAAGATTGTTTAATTCCAGATATTGGACTAAGGTGGAGTTGATGTGTTTCTAAACCAACTTACTCAGCCAAGGAAGAAGGGAGTTGGGTCTGAAATTAGCCAGGTTAGAGGGATCTAAATTTGTTTTTTTAAAAGGGCTCTAACCTGAGCACATTTCCAGGCTAAGGGTACCCTTTCCATGATGATAGAAGCATTTAGGGTATTCAGAATTGTTGGACAGATGACTTCCATGACTAAAGTGAGACGTTGTGGAGGGGCTGGGTCCATAAGTGAACCGGAAGCGACCCTGAAAATTAGTGTCGTCAGCGTCGTCTCATCTAGCAAAGGAAACTCGGTTAGTGAACACAGTGGATTGGGGAGGGAACTCTTGTTGCTGGAGACTGTGGACCCACTCCGGTTGGAAGGGAAGGATTGGGATATCAGGTGGATTTTTTGATGAAAATATTTAGCCAGATTATCACACTGAGCTTGTGCATCTTCTGAATTGGTAACTTTATGTGGTATGGTGGTGAGGGATTTAACAATACGAAATATTTCTTTAGGTGAATTTGCAGCTGCGCCAATCCTCTCCTCATAAAAGGAGGATTGAGCGATTTTAATTTCAGCCTTGTAATTTCTTATTGCCTCACTGTAGTCATTTTTCCTTTCAACTGCAGAGTTATGTCTCCATCTACTTTCCAGTTTTCTGCAGATTTGTTTGAGTTCTCTTAGTTTGAGGGAGTACCAAGGAACCAACTTTATGTGTGAGTCTTGCGGGAAAGTTGTTTTGCGAGAAGAGTGTCAAGTGAGTTTTGGATCCAGGAGTTAAAATGATTATTTGCCCTTTCTGGATCTGAATCAGCACCGGGAGTAGTGGCTACTAGAGTTGCAGACCACCGGCTGGGGGACAAATTTGCCCATTTCCTTTCCAACCGTGGAGCAAAGTTCTGCGCAGGGAAAGGGACAGCAGTTTCCCAGATCAAGGAGGCCTGGCCTCTATTGTTTAATAATTTTTGTTTAGTTTCGAGGTTGGCATTTGTGTAGTATATTTAGTTTCAGATTTTGTGTTAGTTTGTTTGTGTTTTCTTACTTATATTAGAAAAATCCTAAATGTGATGCTGGTCTTCATGGAATGGCGCTTGTCTGGCGCTATGCGTGGTCTGGCACTTGGATGGCGGTGTGTGTGGATTGGTGCTTGGCTGGTGGTGTGCGTGGACAGGTGCTTGGCTGGTGGTGTGTTTATGCTGGCAATTGCCTGGAAGTGTGTTTCGACTGGCTCTTGGCTGGTGGTGTGCGTGGACTGGCGCTTAGCTGGTGGTATGCGTGGACTTGCGCTTGACTGCGGTGTGTTTGTACTGGCGCTTGGCTGGTGGTGCGCGTAGACCTGCCCTTGGCTGGGGGTGTGTGTGGACTGGCGCTTGACTGTGAGTGTGTGTGTGGATTTGTGCATGGCTGGCTGTGTGTGTGGAAAGGTGCTTATCTGGCTGTGTGTGTGGACTGGTGCTTGGCTGGCGGTGTATGCAGACTGGTGCTCGGCTGGCCATGTAAGTGGACTAGCGCTTGGCTGGCGGTGTGTGAGTAGTGAATAGCTGCTGGTCACTACACACACTGCTAGCCAAACGCCCCTCAAACCAATCCATGAGCAGGTTTGGTTGCTGTGTCAGGAATGTGGGCATGTGAAAGTGATGGTCCCTTGTATGGCGCTGTCTGCTGGTGTGAGTGTTGTAAGTGCTAGGCCCGCGGCTGGCATTGTAAATGGTTTTGTATGTGTCACACATATGAAAGGTGTGTGAATGGCCTGTAAAGAGGTTGGCGCCATGTCGTGGCTTTTCAGCTCACAAGCTGTGAGTCAATGGTTCAGTTTCTCTTCCTTTCAATTAACAGTACATTTCATTTTTGTGAAATCTCTGGTAAATACAACTGTAGATACTGAACCATCACTTACCCTCGTGCCAAATCCATTCAGTATGTATGTGTACTTGAGGAATAGGTGGTTGTACATAAAAATGTGTCTTTTCTGTTTTTGTCAAGCAGGGTGTACCTTGTCCTTTCTGTGAATGTTGTAAGACCATTCACACCACCAGGCACAAAACCAACATATTACAACATTGTTGTAAGTGAGGTACCATTTTAATCGGGAGACCTGGGGGAATGCTGGGTGGGGGGGAATTTGTGGATCCACGCAGATTCCAGAACGTTCCCACACAGAAATTTGAGAAAAAAGTGATTATTCATCAAAATTTGAGGTTTGTAGGGGATTCTGGGTAGGAGAATGTTGGGGGAACCACGCAAGCCATACCTCACTAGACTCCTCTGGGTATTAGTTTCCAGAAATATGTGGGTTTGATAGGTTTCCCTAGATGGCTGCCGAGCCCTTGGCCAAAAACTCATGGGACCCCCGTGAAAAACCAGGTTGGTTTGTGATAGGTAATTTTGATGTTGCCTCAATAGGTTTTGGGCCCTTGCCTATAGCGGGTCCTTGACACACCCATATAAGCGAGGTACCATTTTTATTGGGAGACCTGGGGAAATGCTGGTTGGGAGGAAATTTGTGGATCCACGCAGATTCCAGAACTTTCCCACACAGAAATTTGAGAAACAATTGATTTTTCAGCACAATCTGAGGTTTGCAGGGGAATACTGTGTAGAAGAATGTTGGGGGACCCACGCAAGCCATACCTCACTAGACTCCCCTGGGTGTCTAGTTTTCAAAAATGAGAGGGTTTTGGTAGATTTCCCTAGATGGCTGCCGAGCCTCAGCCAAAAACTCATGGGACCCCCTTGCAAAACCAGGTTAGTTTGTGATAGGTAATTTTGATGTCGCCTCAATAGGTTTTGATCCCTTGCCTGTCACAAGTCCTTTACCCACCGACGCACTTGAGGTACCATTTCCTTTCGCGGGCACTATGCCTACCCACACAAGTGAGGTACCATTTTTCTCTGAATACTTTGGGTAACGCGGGGTGGGTGGAAATTTGTGGATCCACGCAGATTCCAGAACTTTGCACCACAGAAATGTGAGGAAAATGTTTTTTTTAAACAATTTTTTAGGTTTGCAAGGGACTCTGGGTAAAAGAACCTGATGAGAGGCAGTCAAGTCACCCAATCCTGGATTCCCCTGGGTGTCTAGTTTTAAAAAATGAAAAGATTTGCTAGGTTTCCCTAGGTGCCGGCAGAGCTATGGTTCAAAAACTGCAGCTGGGCACTTTGCAAAAAAAGGGTAATTTTTCACGGTGAAATTGTGGTGTGTCCATGTTGCGTTTTGCACCATTTCCTGTAGCGGGCACTATGCCTAGCCACTCAAGTGAGGTACAATTTTTCTTAAAAGACTTTGGGGAATGTGGGGTGGGTGGAAATTTGTGGATCCACGCAGATTCCAGAACTTTTCACCACAGAAATGTGAGGCAAATGTGTTTTTCAACACTTTTTTAGATTTGCAAGGTATTCTGGGTAACAGAACTTGGTGAGAGGCAGTCAAGTCACTCGATCTTCAATTTTCCTAGGTGTCTAGTTTTAAAAAATGTATAGGTTTGTTAGGTTTCCCTAGGTGCCGGCCGAGCTAGGTTTCAAAAACTACAGCTAGGCACTTTGCCAAAAAAGGGTCATTTTTCACTGCGAAATTGAGGTGTGTCCAAGTTGTGTTTTGCACTGTTTCCTGTTGCGGGCACTATGCCAACACACACAAGTGAGGTACCATTTTTTCTTGGAAGACTTTGAGAAATGCAGGGTGGGTGGAAATTTTTGGATCCACACAGATTCCATAACTTTCCACCACAGAAATGGGAGGAAAATGTGTTTTTTGGACACTTTTTTAGGTTTGCGAGGGATTCTGGGTAACAGAACCTGTTGAGAGTCAGTCAAGTCACCCCATTCTGGATACCCCTGGGAGTCTAGTTTTCAACAATGTGTAAGTTTGCTAAGTTTCCCTAGTCACATCAGAGCTAGGGTTAAAAAACTACAGCTAGTCACTTTGCCAAAAAAGTGTCATTTTTCACGAGGAAATGTAGATGTGCCCAAGTTGAGTTTTGAGCCGTTTTCCTGTTGTGGGCACTAGGTCGACCCACACAAGTGGCATACCATTTTTCTTGGAAGACTTTGGGAAACACAAGGTGGGTGGAAATTGTGGATCCACACAGATTCCAGAACTTTCCACCACTTAAATGTGAGGAAAATGTGTTTTTTTTGGACAATTTTTTAGGTTTGCAAGGGATTCTGGGTAACTGAACCTTGTGAAAGGCAGTAAAGTCACCCATCCTGGATTCCCCTGGATGTCTAGTTTTGAAAAATGTATTGGTTGCTAGGTTTCCCTAAGTGCCGTCAGAGCTAGGGTTAAAAAATAACAGCTAGAAATTGAGCTCTGTCCACGTTGCATTGTGCGCCATTTCCTGTCGCGGGCACTAAGCCTACCCACAAAAGTAAGGTACCATTCTTCTGGGAGGACTATGGGGAACGCAGCGTGGGTGGAAATTTGTGTATCCACACAGGTTCCATAACTTTCTGTTATACCTCGACACAGAAATATCATACATGCACTACAAGAACCACAAAGCTACATAGATGTAGGAAATGTGTGCTGTCCCATACTGCTGCACGATAGGTCACCTGGTATGAAGGGAGGTTCTTAAGCTCCCAGAGGTGTCATGGCGGCACTTGGATTTCCTGCCCTGTGCTATGTTCCTACCTTCCCGGATACCTTGTTTCCTTTCTCCCGCGACCAGCAGTCAAGTTCCACCCTTCCTGGCGTTCGTTTTCCTCGGAGATCCGTGGGTCCCGGTTTCCTGAATCTACGACGCTTTACAGTCAGTGAAGATTCCTTTCACGATATATGAGCACTGTGAGTCCTGAAGCGCTGTAGCCGCGCACCCTGAGCACCGTGAGTCCGGAAGCGCTGTCGCCCCCTCTTCCTCGATGCTCGGAGGAAGATCCTGATTCCCGGCAGTGTGACTCCACAGCATTGCTCGCAAGTGATTAATTGATGAGGCTGTTCCCTGGCGTTTCCCGTGAGCTTCAGGCTAACGCTCCTTTTTTACTTGTTTGTTTATTGAAAACTTTATCTCGGACATTCTTGCCTCAGCGCCTTTCCTGGTGCCATTTTTTTAGTGTTTACACCGCGTCAAAAAGCTGCCTCATTAAGACTCACTCAATTTTGTTTGAACAGCATTGATTCCTTATTGCTGTTTACAGGATACATTTGTTTTGGCAACAACAAAAACATTGCAATTGCATATTGGATAACTGTGGATCTTACAAATACTTTTTGGAACTGAATATCCACGCACATTTCAAGACTGTGGTTTTCCTTTTGCGCCGTGCCTACGTTAGGTAAAAGCGCTATTCTTATTTCACTGGTGAAGATAACCAGGAACCTTTATTTAAGAGACCAAGACGTTAAGCTTCCATCCTTCTGCCACTTGTTCCTTGGATAGCACACTTTACAAGGTTTTTTGTTAAAAGAGATTGTTGCACCTATATTGTCTTGTTATCTAATCTTAGTGTTGTTCCCTCCCATATTGCAGGGATTATATACCCTTCCTACCTGAGTCTATTCGCCCTTCTTTCCGGTGGCTCACATCTACGACCATATTGATTTTGGTCTCTTCATTTTCTGAAGGGGTTCTTTCTTCGCTGTTGTGTTCTTGTGTAACACAGAGAGGGGTTATTGGATTACTGCCTGGACACCCTATGCTCCCGACACTTTCCACAGAAATGTGAGGAAAATGTGTTTTTTACACTTCTTTAGGTTTGCAAGGGATTCTGGGTAACAGAACTTGGTGAGATGCAGTCGAGTCAACCCATCCTGGATTTCCCTGGGTGTCTAGTTTTCACAAATGTATAGGTTTGCTAGGTTTCCCTAAGTGCCAGCAGAGCTATGGTTCAAAAACTACAGCTAGGCAATTTGTCAAAAAAGGGTCATTTTTCACTGTGAAATTGTGATGTGTCCATGTTGTGTTTTGCACTGTTTCCTGTCACAAGCCCTATGCCTATCGCCACAAGTGAGGTACCATTTTTCTCGAAGACTTTGGGAAACATGGGTTGGCTGTAAATTAGTGGATCCACGCAGATTCCAGAACTTTCCACCACAGAAATGTGAGGAAAATGTGTTTTTTTAGACAATTTTTAAGATTTGCCAGGGATTCTGGGTTACAGAACCTTGTGAGAGGCAGTCAAGTCACCCATCCTGTATTCCCCTGGATGTCAAGTTTTCAAAAATGTATAGGTTTGCTAGGTTTCCCTTGGTGCCAGCAGAGCTATGGATCAAAAACTACAGCTAGGCACTTTGCCAAAAAAGGGGCATTTTTCACTGCAAAATTATGGAGTTTCCATGTTGCATTTTTATGCTGTTTCCTGTCGCGGGCACTATGCCTACCTACACACGTGATGTAACATTTTTCTCGGAAGACTTTCGGGAACGCGGGGTGGGTGGAAATTTGTGTATCCACACAGATTCCAGAACTTTCCACCCATGGGCGTCCGCAGAAATTTTTCCAGGGGGGGACAAACCTGGCAAATGAAGAGGTGTGGCTAATGTTAATCAATAGAGGCGGGGCTAAAATGGCAGACAATCAGGATCGGGTAATACTCAGGCCAAGCTGAGAAAAACAAGCATTGGCATAGCCAACAGGTCTCGCCTTTGGTACCTTACAAGTATTTAGTTATGCAGCAGTCCCAAAGGTGAGACCTATTGGCTATGCCAATGCTTGTTGTTATATCTGGGCATATTGAGAGGCTAGGGGACTGGATCTCGATGTCGGGTTTGGAGCACAGCAATGACCTACTCAATTTGAATGCGTAGGAAATACAACCGAAGGCGTGAAATGAAAGGTTCCCTACCAGGAATAACAGGAAGGTAGAAAGTTAGGCTGGTTAGAAAGGTAAGGAGAGGTAGAGGCAGGCATGGTGGTGAGGGGAGAAACAGATGCATGCTAGGAGAGCGCTTAGAGGTAGGGAGGCGAAATGGGAATAGGCACTGAAAGGTGGGTTGGATAAAGACCGTAGTGAGGCAAACAGAAGGGTTGCGAGGGGTGAAGGGTAGACAAAGAAGTGAAGTGTGGAAGAAAAAGATTCAAGTGCAGAGATAGGTAAATTAAAGATGGAGAGGGGAGAATAACGCAGTCATAGAACAAGAGAGGGCCAGGTAGAGAGGGAGAGGTGAGTCAGAGACAAGTAGAGACAGCTGAGGAAGAGGGAATAATAAAGACTGAGGCAGACAGGTGAGGTAGAGGGGTGCGTTGATATAAAGGAAGTGCAGAGATGTGTCAGAGAGCTGTTACTGAAGAGGAAAAGAAGTAGAGGTATTGAGAAAAGAGTAAGGTACTAAAAGAAGTAAGGGGGTAAACAGAGGTAGAAAGAATGGAAGGGGAGAGAACACGTAGAAGATGAATTTCAGGGTAAAGTGAGCGATCAGGCAGAGTGTGTGAGGAGTGGGATACAGAGGGATATGTGGCATTGAGCGCAAGGTGTGGTGTACAGAGGAATATTTGGCAGTGAGAGCGAGGTGTGGGCTACAGAGGGGGATGTACGACGTTATAACGCGTACTTTCACAACGCGTGCCGTTACTACGCAACTTTTACAACGCAAGTCGTTACAACGACTTGCGTTGGGGGGCGCTGGATAGAAAATATTTTAATTTACTATTCCAACTCCAGTCCCCGTGGATAGTAGGGAAGGAGTTGGATAGTAAAATAAACTATTTACTATCCTGGAGTGCCCCCCAGCGCAAGTCGGTGTAACGACTTGCGTTGTAAAAGTTGCGTGGTAACAGTACTGTGTTGTAAAACCTTTGTTGTAAAGGTTGTTCCCCACAGAGGGATATGTGGCAGTGAGCGCGAGGTGTGGGGTACAGAGGGATATGTGGCAGTGAGTGCGAGGTGTGAGGTACAGAGGGATATAAGGCAGTGAGCACGAGGTATGGGGTACCGAGGGATATATGGCAGTGAGCGCAAGGTGTGGGGTACAGAGGGATGTGTGGCAGTCAGCGCGGGTAGTGGGGTACAGAGGGATATGTGGCAGTGCGCGAGGTGTGGGGAACAGAGGGATATGTTATGGCAGTGAGTGCAAGGTGTGGGGTACAGAGGGATATCTTGTGGCAGTGAGCGCAAGGTGTGGGGTACAGAGGGATATGTTGTGGCAGTGAGCGTGAGGTGTGGGGTACAGAGGGATATCTTGTGGCAGTAAGTGCGAGGTGTGGGGTACAGAGGGATATCTTGTGGCAGTGAGCGTGAGGTGTGGGGTACAGAGGGATATGTTATGGCAGTGAGCGCAAGGTGTGGGGTACAGACGGATATGTTGTGGCAGTGAGCGCAAGGAGTTGGGTACAGAGGGATATGTTGTTTATTTATAAAGTTTTATATAGCGCTAACAAGAACCCAAAGGTTATCAGAGCGCTTTACAAAAGGTTATCAGAGCGCTTTACAAAAGAGTGGAAGGAAGGTCAAAAACCCAATATCTACATCAAGTAAGAATACACAACATGAATAATCGCATGATTCACAGACAAATGACACAAAGGAGAGTGACACAAAAAAAAATTCAAGCTTTTGCGCTAGGTATCCTCTGGTGGGGGAGCCTCAGGAAGTGCTAACACTTTCCTCCTAAAACCATACAAGTATAATATGGGTCTGGTAGCTTAGTTGACTAATGTGTCCACTGTCGGGGCCTAAGTTTGACCTCATGGCCACAGGGTCAAACCCTGGTGGGTCCACTCAGCCTATCATCCTTCTGAGATCCATAAAATTAGTATCATTGAGTTGGATAACAATAAACATCTGTTATTCAGTGCCAACATACCCTTCTGGGTGGAGGTGCGCTTTACAAATACACGTTATGTTATAAATAGGATTCGCTGCCCATCTGGAGGGAACAGGTGTTATATGGCTACCAATTTAGTTTAGTCCCCTAACACCTCACAACTGTACTACCTCTGTACCAGTAGGCAGCTCTATCTAAGTAAACCTCTGCTTCTTTCGTCTACCTCTTTCCCCTGTGTAGGAAGGTGGCTACCTGACTATGGTTACCCCAGATTTTTTTGCCTTGTGTTTAGCTGGTTTTCGACTTAGTTGGCCTGGCTCCCTGCTAATCAGGGCCCCAGGCTATCTGCTCTCTCTGTAAAATGGATTCCATGTACCCTAGGTACATACCACAATTGGAAATGGACTCCTTGTCAGCCCCTGTACCATGCACTATAGGTGCTCAGGGCATAGGTGCCACCAAGGCCTACCAGGGGCTGAAGCATAGCTTTTGCCACCCCTGGCTGGTTCTTAAATTGACACAACTGGCTGATCACTCAGCTGGGGCAAGTGGGTGTAATCACCCCTTGCTTAGGTATAGTATACCTATACCTAAACCTATATCTGGACACATATATAGCCTGTAAGCCACTCCTATGGAAGGCCTCATCAATCCTGGAGGCAGAGTGCGTGGTTTTATGTGAGATGGAGCTCTGGCATGAGCTGAGCCTGTCTGCAGCTGTCGGGAACAACTCCCTAAGCTGATCCGGGATAATGCCATACCATATACTCTTAAGCGCCTTATAATCCTCGCGGTTATATAGCAACTTTGGTTTGGCTTTATCAAAACATGTCGTGTAAGGTGTCATACGATTTGGAATACTACCCCCTCGCCAGTTCTGGCGACGGGGGTAGCATTCCACCCTTCTAGAGGGATAAGACATGTTACTTTACTGAAACACGGTTGATTTAAAATGAGCCTCAGATCCACAAAATGGATGCCCCTGCCACAGACACGGGTCTGGCCTCCTGCTGCTGACCGAAACTCAGCATATGGTGGCCTGGACAAAGGGTTTCCTGTCGCAGGGCGGTGTCAAACCACCCCAGACAGGAGATAGTGGATTGTAGTAGGGAGGTTTCAAAGAAACCAGACACTGCCTGGGGAGCACAAGGCTGCCCCTTGCATAATCCGGCCAAACCGGTTCTGGGGCCTTCCAGCCCCCGTCCCAGCGTGGCCTGGATCAAAGGTAAGGGGTGTAACCACCCCCTTCCTGGGTCCCACCCATAGGAGGGGACCTAGCAGGATGTCCAGCCCACCAGATTCGAATAAGAGTGGGAGCAGTGCCAATGCAACTCAGATCATCCTGAAGAAACATAAGAAACGAATTCTGGACCCTTCGACTTTCTACTCAACAAAGAAGACTGAAGAATCTCCCTTGTAGTCAAGGAGTGACCACCCTGTGCAAACAGGCAACATCCAGCCCTCGACCCTTGCTTTGTTGCAGTTCCTGCCGGAACTCGAGCGATAGAGATCAACGAGATCAAGCTTGCCTGCCTTCTCCCTGCCCGATCCACAGTCTCTGCAGAGCTGAGACCAGTGGAGGCGACCGGAAGCGTGGGGCACGCCATCTTGAAAAGGCCACGAGACGCTGACCCTGCAGCCCACGAGTGACCCTTGAAGCTGTACACCGGGGTTTGAGAAGCCCCAACCCCGAGCTCCACTTGCACCAAAGCTACCCCCTACACACTCGGCGAGTGCTGCGTGGGGCCCTTCTGCTTGTGTTGACTCGACGCATTGGTCACGTCACTTGCCAGCTGGCTTGTGGCCCCTGTGCCAACAAAAACTTGAATACGACTCGCTTTTCTGGTTGCTCCAGATCTGCACCAGTTTCTGTAAAAAGGAGCCCCCACTCTGACCCTCCTGGTCCGAGTGATAAGCAATCTCCCGGTTCCGCGTGGATTGCTTTTGCCAAGTGCTGTTTGCTGCAATCTTGAAGCCGACGGTGCTGACGGCGAGAGCCTACGTGGGACAGATCGTGACCTGCTCCTGGACGTCGCAGATGCCCCAGAGCCCACGTGACAGCGGAGAGAAGCCTATCGACAACCACCTGATTGCGCCCGACATTGCCTGGTTCCGTCCTAGTTCCACCCTAGTCACTGCTGAGTGACCCAGACTCTGTCCCCTCTGCTTTCAGGTACTTTTCTACTTCGATCCACCCTTGGATCGCACCGGACACTTCTGCTTCACATCGCCTGCAGCTTCAACAGCCCCAAGCACCAAGAGCCTGCGTGTCAAAACCCGACGCCACTTCGACCCTGTGCACCCACGGCCTGTGGGTGAGGTAACATTGCAACGCCGGTGTTCCTATACTGGTACACACCTCTAGGGTCTGTGTCTAAAGTTTTGTTCCTCTAGGTTCAGCGGAAGTATCTTTTAACTCACTTTGTGTAACTTTTACGCACCATTGACATTGCATTGGTGCAAGCCGCACTTTCCGTGCTGCACCCGAGTTCCGTGGGCTACTCCCGACTTCAGCATTGCTAGTCCTGACTGCTCCCAGCGAATCTCTAGGCCCTAGGCCTAACCACTGTTCGATTGGTATCTCTTATACCACTTTTTTAGTATATGGTTTAAGTGGCCACCGGCCCTCATCCAAAATTGTGCAACTTTGTATGTTATACTGTGCTTTTGATTTAACGCTTGTGCCCCTTTCCTCATAAAGAGTACTGGGGAGTAATTTAGAAATAAATACATATATTTTTACAATATATACTTGTGTGGTGTCCTTTCATTTGATTACAGGATTGTATGTGGTAAAACAGCTTGCTTAACACGACCTCTTAAGTTTAGCCTTTAAGGCTGCTTAGTCCATGCTACCACTAGGATAGCTTGTCTAACAAGGTTGACTTACAACCAGACATCTTTGGGGTTTGTTTGGACTGATACCAAGTGGTTCCAGAATTGGAAACACTACATATCAGGCCAACTTCTCACACCCTGTCTTGTTTCAACTGACTGGTCTCATCCCAGGCTCAAAACTTTACAGCGTGGTTGGCCCAATGGCTGCAGTCAGTAACTGAAAGCATAACAGAAACAAGAAGACATTGCATTGAACTTGCATAGAAAATTATAACTAACAGCTGATTACAACGATATTTTCGATGCCCATCTTTCACACCGCATCCTCCATCACACTGCCAGACAGTGCAACCAAAGTGAAGAGAAGAGTGACACCAAAACGCTTTTTATAATGTACTTTGGCCCCTCAAAAGGGTGCCCTATATAAATGCTACAGTACAATACTGTATGCTGATTAGGCTCATGTTAATTCGCCAGTCAGATACGGCAGCCATTATATCAAAAGAAAGTAACATGAGTCGACGACGGGTGTTTTGCTGCTGCTCTGAACAGATTTAGATCAAGCCTCGTCAATAGCGAAGAGCAATGGATTTAACTCTGTAGTCTCCCCCACTTACAAGCCACATTATACATGGCCTGCTCCTCCTCCTTGCATTTGCTGCAACAGGTGGGTCAGCTTAGGAAGTAATCATACCATTCATGACAGTAGACAGTACAATCATGCTAAAGCTCAGGTGTCCACTTAAC
Organism: Lissotriton vulgaris; assembly: GCF_964263255.1. Classification (NCBI taxonomy): domain Eukaryota; kingdom Metazoa; phylum Chordata; class Amphibia; order Caudata; family Salamandridae; genus Lissotriton; species Lissotriton vulgaris. The sequence continues at coordinate 947,894,818 of NC_141696.1, forward strand.
CAAATAACTTATTCAAAGCTTTTTGAAAAAGGATGAGAAATACCATTCAAAGTCAACTTCTAAATGATTTATAGTATGGTTGAGCTCAACCATCTTACTGAGGCATAATGCATCGATTCCCCCCAGAACTTAATTCAGAAGACCTCTTGCTCTCAAGCTACACAGTGTTAAAAGGAGGTCTTGGTATCCAGACCTAACCACTCGTGCTTGTGGCGCGCAGCTCAAACCGACCATTGTCGTTCTGTTTGTGATAATCAGCCACAGACAGAATGACAATAGGCAGGAGGGGCTGCGAGGAGGAGTGCGAGGCGCCCCATCAGGGAGTTTAGGCCTCTGGCAGGGAACAGCTCTGCTCCCTGCAGGGCCCGGAATTATGGATAAAAGACATCTGTAAAAGCATGGGCAGGCGCAGGAGGGGTGCTCCAGGGGGGGGGGCAAGCGCCCCTCCTTCCCCCCCCCTGCGGACGCCCATGTTTCCACCACAGAATTGTGAGGAAATTTTTTTGGGACAATTCTTTAGGTTTGCAAGGGATTCTGGGCAGGCGCGGTGCGTCCATTAGGGCAATTGGGCATTGCCCCACTGAGCATTGCCGTCACACGTCTAACTCTGACTCTCTCTCTGACTCACCACAATGCAATCCCTGTATTCATTCCCAGGCCGATGGAGGCAGTCGGCTAAGAAAGGGGGCGGGGCAGCACTGCAGCAGTTCAGCTGCAAGTGTCTGATTGACTTGACATCCACCATAATAACACATAACAGGGGGTCGGGGAGTGCACAGTAGGAGTGCGCATGGTCTGCTTAGGGCTTAAACATTTTGCACCAGCCCTGAACATGCGCACACTAGGCTGCTCAATAGAAGAGCGCGGATTGTTTCATGCCACTCTTCTAATAAGCAGCCTAGTGCGCATGCTCAGGCTCGTTGCAAAAAATGTTAAACCCTAAACACAACATGCGCATTACTGCTCAAGCCAATCCTGGCGCTGCTGCTGGAGCAGCGTCTGGATTGGCTGAGAGCAGGTGGTATTTGCCAAGGCGCCAATGCGGGAGTCGGACCTCGCACCAGGACCAGGAGGACTAGCAGAGGCGGTGCAGATCCGGTAAGTTTATTTTTGTTAATAATGGTGTTTTTTTAATCTCCCCACGCGATCCCCGAACTCCCTGACCCCCCCACAAGCATTGCAGCGCGAGCCATGGCCGGCCCGTGACTGCTGCAGCTAAACCATATTTCTGCGCAGTTTGGTGTGAGGAAACTGCTGGCCGACAATATATATGGAATACGAAAGAAGGGCCTCAAGTACATTCCTCTGAGAACTGTGAGTGCTAAATCGAAATGCCCCTTGACTCTGTCTGGATTCTTTCAAACCGAGCAGAAGGATTGTATTAGCACTAGTTTTATGGTCTCGGGTTTATACTTTTATTTTCTAACTCAGCCTTTCCGAAATGAAAATAAAGGGCCTGTCCTGCATTTTGAAGCAGCCGTTCAACTTATCAGACTTGTGAATGAAATACTAGAGCAATTGTGGTTGGAAATTCGTTTGGACAGTAGCAACTTGATAGCCTGGAGGAAGGCAGAGCTCCCGATTCTTTTTCTGCACTTCCGGGATAGAAAGGGAATGATAATCGCAATTAATCAATTTAAAAACGTTTCCAAATAACTTGGTAAAGACAGCGCGCCTCCCTGTATTTTTATCGCATGTGGCAGGCCAGTCGTCTTGAATGACGGTACCTGTCTGTAGAGCTTGGTGACAGCCTAGGCTGTGTCGGTCAAAGGGTCGTAGTTCTATGTTATACTTAACATTCACACTGACTGTGCCCACGACTGTTTTGTATAAGCTGGTAAAAAGTGCTGCCTCGGGAGGCATGAAAGATACACAAGCCTTGAGGTACTGAATTTTTCACCCTCCCAAACCATGCTTCTTCGTCCCTTGATTTGCCACATGGTACTTATCACTGACGGCTTTCTCCTCACCGTAAATAACTTTATTTTAGTACAGTTATACTGGTGATTTGGGGTGTTTGTCAGCTGAGATTTGCACATTTCTTCGTGTATTTTGGCAAGAGATGAGCTAGTCGGCTCTTTTTAAACTGGTAAACAATATTTGTAGGTTGTAATGTTGGTGAATGATTATTTATGCATTATAAAAATATTATTATTATTACTATTACTGTCTTCCGAAATAGCAGCCAGCTACAATTTTATGTTGTGTATTCCCTACCTCGTACTCTTCAGTCCTCTCTGAAACCTGCAAGCACATCACGAGAAACACTGGATGTTCCAACCTGATGCAAGAACAGTTTCCTTTTTTGATAATTTCCGATCATTGTCTCAGAATGTTTCATCTTCCAGAGCTCCGAGAACGGGCTTTCTCACACATTTCCATATGAAGGGCTCAAAGTTCTGATCTGTGCGCGCTGAATGGACACAGCAGTTTTTAAGCACAGGTAGTGTGAGTTTATCTGTCTCAAGATATATTTTTTTTGCTTCAGTTAGAGAGTCGAACTACTAGTTAGATATGTTTGTATTTTTGTTGGCTAATCTGTAGCTGAAACAAAATTGTGCGAGCCTTAGCTGAATAGTTGTTGTGGAAATTCAACAGGTATTTCTTATTTAAAAAAAAAAAAACATAGTAAAACTAAGAGTTTTGCATTTTAAGACGCCAGGTGTATTGGTCGGCTGTATAGTGCCCCAATCATGATATTACTTAGAGTACCAAAAGACAATATGTCATATTGGAAGAGGCCTGTGGTGTACCCTTACTGCTATTGCAGGCACTTCCGCTGTTAGAAATGTAGGTCACTTGTAGTGTGAGTAACCCTGATCTATGTGTCAGGGAAGAATATGCTATACCTGTTGTATGCTTATAGGTGAGTGTTTGTGTGAGAGAGAGTGGGAGAAGCTTGCACAATGGCGTCTGCTTGAACTGTTCCTTGCTGTTGGCAGAGTTCTGTCTGCTGCTGTGCTCCCTGTTACTGAATCTAGGTAAAGCCAGACCTATTGACATTGTTGCCATTATTTACAATGCTGAAGTGGCCATTTATGTTTTGTTCTGGAATTGTTGTACAAAAGGGGGTGGCGATGGGCGGAGCATCTGAATCAATCAAACACTCACACCCAGTCAAAAGATCTGGGTTTAATCCATCACCGTTCTTTAGCCCACTCTGCCACCCCAGTTCAGACATGGCTATATGCAAATCAGTCTGACCCTGTGCCTCATGGGAACAGTCCAGCCCGAACTGCCAAGCCATGTCTTCCCTGGACCGGAAACAAGCTTATGAGGACCGGTTTCTGGCATTGCAGCCGTCTTCAGCCCGGCTTGCTTGAATCCAGTGGCAAAGTGAGCAAGGGACTCACATCTGAGCATACCCTGCCACACTTATGGCGGCCAAAAGCGATACAAAAAGGGGGTGGTGATGGACGGAGCATCTGAATCAATCAAACACTCACACCCAGTCAAAAGATCTGGGTTTAATCCATCACCGTTCTTTAGCCCACTCTGCCACCCCATGGCTCGAGTTTCTCAAGTGCAATCCCTTTGTACTTCCTGTGAACAGGAGGCTGCTTTCTTCTCATCTGATGATCGGTCTCTGACCCTTTATAAACAAGAGGAATTGCATAAAAGCCCTGCCACACACACACTAGGGTATGCAACGTCTTCCCGCCCTTTCCTCACTATGATGGACAGCTCACTCGAGGGACCTCGGCGCCTTTCGGCGCGTTGGAAAAGTTACAGACACACGTTTCAGAAATGGCAAAATAATCTGTGAGTTCGCCGGAAAATCTGCAGATTTTTTGCAATTTTGCTGGAATTCGTGGACCGCAAATCCGTAAATTCGCCCATACTTAGTGTGTCCACGTTGCAATTTGCGCCGTTTCCTGTCGTGGGCACTAGGCCTACGCACACAAGTAAGGTACCATTTTTCTCTGAAGACTTTGGGAAATGTGCGGATGGTGTGGAAATTTTGGGATCCACACAGATTCCAGAACTTTCCTCCACAGAAATATGAGAAAAATGTGTTTTTTTAAACTATTTTTTAGGTTTGCAAGGGATTCTGGGTAACAGAACCTGATGGGAGCCAGTCAAGTCACCCTATCCTGGATTCCCCTGGGTGTCTAGTTTTCAAAAATGTATATGTTTGCCAGTTTTCCCTAGGTGCTGTCAGAGCTAGGGTTCAAATACTACGGCTAGGCACTTTGCCAAAAAAGACTCATTTTTCACTGTGAAATTGAGGTGTGTCCACGTTGCATTTATGCGTTTCCTGTCACGGGCACTAGTCCTAACCACACAAGTGACGTACCATTTTTCTTGGAAGACTTTTAGGAATGCAGGGTGTGTAGAAATGTGGGGATCCAAGCAAATTTCCGAACTTTCCACCACAGAAATGTGAGGAAAATATTTTTTTTGCCACTTTTTTAGGTTTGCAAGGGATTCTGGGTAACAGAACCTGGTGAGAGGTAGTCAAGTCACCCTATCCTGAATTCCCCTGTGTGGCAATTTATAAAAAATGTATAGGTTTGCTAGGTTTCGCTAGGTGTCGGCAGAGCTAGGGTTTTAAAAACTACAGCTAGGCACTTTGCAAAAAAGAGTAATTTTTCATTGTGAAAATGTGGTATTCACGTTTCGTTTTGAGCCGTTTCCTGTCATGGGCACTCTGCCTACCCACACAAATGAGATATCATTTTGATCGGGAGTCTTAGGGTAATTCAGATTGGCAAAGCAACTGTTATTACCCAGTGACTTTTGATGCATTTCTTCCTTCCAAAGGAAAGACAATGTGTACAAAAGAAGTCATTTTGAAAAATGACTGATAATTCTCATGCTAGTCTGAGTATTCCCAATTTCGGAAATGTACAAATATATACTGTTTCTAAACTCTATAGTTTGTTCCCATTTCAGAAATACATAGGAGTGTTTCATACCTAATTTTCCATCTATACATTTGCCCAGAATAATTGTTATATACCCGGTACATAATAAAAAACTATTGCAAGACGCTGCTCAATTTTTGATTCTGAGTTTGTCAGGTTCTTGGTGAACCTACAAGTACTATATATCTCCATAACCAGTAATGTCCAGTGAATACAATGATATATTTATTTGAAAGTGCTTTCATAATTAGAAGAAGTTACAGGTGAAAACGTTGAGAAAAGGGCAGTTTTTTTCAACTACTTTTCAATTTTTCCTATATTTAACTGTTAGTTTTTATAAAGAAACCTTGATGGATTTACAGAAATGACCCCTTGTTGAATTTAGCATTTTGTCTACTTTTGTAAAATGTATAGCTGTCCAGGATCCATTAATGCTTTCTTACTCATTTCCACCATTAACTGGAAGGAGGTTGAAAGCACATAAAATAGCAAAAATATGTCCCAGAAAAATGCCAAAACTGTGTAAAAAGTTTTGGTTTTCTGACAAAAGTCTGTCATTCCATAAAAGCTGGGAAATGGTGATTTCAGCCTTACAAACCCTTTTTTGATACCATTTGCAGGGAAAACCCCAGGTGCTTTCATTTACAGCACTTTTTTCCAAATTTTCCCCCCAAAAAACAAACATTTAGCAGTATTTTGGCTAATTTCTGGGACCTTGGGTATCTTTGGAATCCCCATGATGTTGGAAGAAAAGGACACAAATGTTGCATGGATACCTTATGTGGTCAAAAAGTGACAGGGACCTAAGCTCAAACTACCCCACATTGCCCAAAAAAGGCTTAGCACGGGGGGAGGCCTAGCAGCGAAGGGGTTAATTACATAGCACCCTGCCATTAGGGCTACCTTGGGCCTAACTTAGGGGTGTCATAAATGTAATAAATAGGGAGTTTTAAGGCTTGCCAAGTAGTTTCAAATGCCAAGTTGCAGCTGCATTAAAGTGCACACCCAGGCACTGCAGTGGAAGGCCTGAGGCAGGGCTGAAAGGCTACTTCTGTGGGTGGCACAATCATTGCTGCAGGTCCAATAATAACATTTCATTTACAGGCCCGAGTGTTTGGCCTACCACCTTACAAGGGATCTTACAAGTAAATTGAATATGTCAATCAAGTATACACTATTGGAGAGGGAACCGCATATAATATTTTTAATGACATGAGAATCCAAATAATAATAATAATAATAATATGAAATTTATAATGCGCTCAGCTTACCCGGGGGCATCCCGGCGCAAATGATGTTACTTCTGAGAGAAAATGAATAAACATGCACCAAATACTTGTTCAAGAAAATGTGACAAGACAGCATAATTTTTAATTACTGCATTGTAAAAGTATGTAGAAAAGATGAAGGCTAGTTTATATAATTTGTGTCGAAAATATAGACTGTAATTTACTAATTGATAAAGTACTATATTTCCTAAACGTGCTAGAAATGTGTAAATGGTGTGCCCTCAAAATATGGAGTTTGCCTCTAATCATACTTTATTATCATTTATATCTGTGTATAACTAATGGGAGTTAGTTAAATATTAAGAATTTGCCAGATTATGATGGTGAATTCTACCAAAATCAATGTCTAAATATGTAGACTTGTGCACCACAATGACAAAAGAAGAATAGGTGCTACACATTCCTGATTAAGGATGCATCCGTGAAACTTTCAGAGATTGTATTTCACACATGTACTGATGTTATACATTTAAAAATAATTTCTTATATGGTGATTTGAAATTCATTTTCACGCAAGTACATTTGAAAAGTAGTAGTGTATCATAATGACACGTATTATTTGTAACCATGCTGACCAAGTGATTTCAACTGCATCAGAGCCATACTAGAATCCTGAGATCTTTACATTCTCTATGAATGTATGTCTAATGATCATATATATTTTATGTTAGATTATCTCACTTTAATGTGTGCCTGACTGAATATCTGAAGTCTTCGCTTGACTTGCTGAATCTACTTCTCATGAGAGAATTCCTGAATATGACTAATTAGGTAAAACAGTGTTTTCGTCCTGAGTTGTCATGTACTGGGAAATACATCTTGCCACATTTTTCGTTACAACCCTGAGAGCTGCCAGGGAAACTCTCTTCTTGAATTCGCTCATGTGCTCTTGCTAAAGGGGCATTGTTCTGACGTTTCACGTATTGGATTGCTTAAGGACTGAGTAATTGTCCCATCTATTTCTCTATATTTTGTGTCTTCGGTATATCGCCTGATACCCATCCTATACGAATAGACCAATGAACTGAATGGTCTGATTAGATGAGGTGACTCAAAGAGGCATCAGCCCGGGAGGTTTAAGAATATAATATTGCCTGATTAAACTGACAGTGGCTGGCTGGTGAAAAAGCTGATGGTGTTGGATGGGCTGCTGGCTATTTTCTTACTTTCGAAGTTCTATGGACGCCAGCAATCCTGTGTAGGAGACTTGCGTAACTTTCTTGGCAATCGTGACTTGCCCAGTGCTGACACACCTGGCTTCTTTCCCGAACTAATGCATATGCCATGTGCGACTAGTGGTCTCTCCTTTTCTGAGACCCTGCTTGAACGGGCAAGTTTCATGTCCCTTCCTGAACATTTAAGCTTTGGTATATCTATTTAGAATTCAACCAAATCATATTAAGACCGGATGCAAAACTTTTGATGAATTTGATTCCCCTTAATTTTTGTTAAACTATTATAACATTTCGATACTGGCTCAGCTATCGTGAATATTTCTATTCAACTAAATATGCATTCTTAAGTTGGGTTTATCAATGATCGGGAGTGATCATATTAGGGATACCTCAGACCATCAAATACTGATGCTATCATTCTGTATAGCTTTAATCGAGCTCTTTGGCTGTATGATGTTGGCTCACCTTCGTTTCTTCAGTAGAGTTGGGCTTGGTGTGGTAATCCATTACTTTTACAGCATTGTTTTGAAATTAATTCACATGAGTTGAATTTCTAGTTTGTAGTCTAGTGATTTAATTCCTGCTACTTATTGGATGATTGTTGGGACCCTTTATATCTGACCCTTCTCGGCACAAAACAAGAGCCATTGGAGGACCAAGACACTGGTACAAAATATACGGTAGAAAAAAAAAGAAAACATTCATGGGCGCTACAACAAAACCAATTACACACATGTTTAGGGAGGAAGCACATGCACTTTTGCACTGATTAGCAGTGGTGAAGTACTCAGAGTACTAAGGTCAACAAAATAACTCAGCAAAAAAAAGGAGGAAGAAGGCAAAAAGATTGGCCTAACCCTTCAGAGAGGTCAATTGCCCAACAGTATGGGATAGCATGATGAGGGTTTGGGACATAGGAAACTGCTCATGAAACACTAGAGCTGGACTTCAAAGTTACTGTATAACTGTTAGTGGCGGTCCTACTACCTTTGTGATGATAGTGGTAAAAATAAAATACATCTTTTGTCAGGTAAAGTAAGTATTTAGGTAGACAATAATTTATTGCTGCTACTGCATGTATTTTGAGTTGATAGCCTGTGTCCACTGGCTGTATATACCCCTGGGATACATGGCTCAGTTGCCCTGAGGCTATAGTAGGTCAGGCCCTGGGCACTAAAATTAAAAGGCCTTAACCCCCACAGTTGGGCCCAGTATCTCATGCTTTTCCCAGAACCCATTAAACAGCGTTATGCCATGGCCTCAAAATATCTAAATGAGAATATTGAGGAAATATTCACATGCAAGTGGAACATGTTATATACAATAAGTACAAAAAGAAAGGACCGTGCTCTCTTTCAACATTTACTAACAGGGGCTTAAAGATTTTAGTAAAAAAATCACTTCTGTAGTACTATGTCCTGTACTCATAAATGCTTTTGAAAATCACCCCCCACACTCGTATTATTTGGATTATTTTCCCGCTCCAGTAGCGTTTTGAACATGATGAGGTTCAAACCCTTTTTGGTTGATGATTCATGATAAATAGCAGTTTCTCTCTTACTGGAATTAATGCAGATAGCATGAATTAGAAAAGTTATTTTATCCCTTTCCGTGCGTTGGACGGCCCCCGGCCGTCCGACGTCATGGTGGACGTGCGGAGGACGGCCAGGGGCTGTCCTGACCACGCCCAGTCCTAAATCACCCGCACTGCGGCAGAATCCAGCCTCGGTCAACGGCTTAAATACATAAATCCTAGGCCAGTTTATATAATGATCATATTACAAGCAATCATCCAATGTCAACTAATTAAGATTGCCTGTAGAGTGAACAAGTGTTGTATTCACACCAGTTATTTCACAATGTTTCCCCACATTCCTTCAAGGATTCCACCCTATTTTCTGCATGTGCAGTTGAAAAATTCTAATCTTTGAAAAGAGGTTTGTGAATACCAAAAATAATTTACCCTGTAGTTTTACTCACCAAAATTAGACATTAGATATTTGCGTTTACCAAATAACGATTTCTTGGAAATCACTATTTGGTAAGCGCAAAATGAAATGCATTAACACAGGCAGCAAATAGCGATTCTGTAATTGCGATTCCTTAAGAATCACAAACGCAATTTGGGAATCGCTATTTGCAATTGCGACTCCATTCATTCCTATCAAGGTTCATAGATGAGAATCGTTTTGCATTACCTAACTTGTGATCACCTAGACAAAGGTGTTCGGGGGCCCCTAAAAAAATATGGTGCACAGGTAGGCACACACATGCCCTAGGGGCATGTGTGTGCCATTTGGCACTTTGAAAGATGCAGTTCTGTGCATTTTTCAAAGGATGCACATTTTAGCTTCAAATTGAAGTTGATACTAATAAGCGTTTACTAAATGCACAGTTTGCATTTAGGAAAGGCTTATGGCATTAACATTAGGGAATCTCAAATTGTGATTCCCCATTTGCATTTGCAATTTAGGTAATCGCAAGAAATTGCGCAAATGGCCGATTTTTGCGAATCGCACTGCTTGCGATTGCAAAATTGCTTGCTGCATGTGCTCCTTAAATTTGTATTTTGCACCCTGTTTCTACCCATTTTTGTTACAGTGCAAATATTATTAACTTGTTTGAATAGAGCTCATTCATTCCACATATATGGTGCTCGAAATCACTATATAAACCAGGCATATTTGTCACACAATGTAATGGTACTCTCTTCACACCCTCAGAAGCTGGCCCTCCCAGTATTCAAGCTTGTGACCTTCAGGTCGTAGAAGATATCAGCAATAAGCGCACTTCTTGAATAACAGTTTTCTGTACTTTTGGTGTGACAGCTGCATACTTTATAATTTATTTAATAAATAACTCTGAATTGTTGCAGAAAACGCAAGTTCACAATAACTGCTAAACCGTTTGACCAGATGCTATTTTACATTTTAAGACACTGTAGTCAGACAGGGTTTAATAAAGCAAAGTAAGATATGGCACGCAGATAAGAGATATTTTTTCTGGGATTTTCACGCAATATAGGTATTTGCCACATGATGGAAGTTGCCTGAATAGCACTAGGCATTCCAATCTCTCCTAGTCTTTCGATAACCAACAAGGATTATAGTGGTAGAACATTGCAAATGTGCAAAATCAACAAAAAAAACATAAACACTATATTAGAATGAAATTAACTGATGAGCCACCACTTTTGAAGATAGCATAATTCGAAGAAATAAGTTACTTAAATAGAGAGAGACAATTACCATTGCTTTACTTTAAATTCTGAACTCAGGTTTTGTCACCTTTCCAGTACAATTTCGTTTTGCAAAATGAAAAATAGGCCTTTCAGGGTGATATGTCGTCCATGACCTACGAACCACTTCATATCATGCCAGTAGAATCTGGAAAATACAATCGCAGTATCCCTTTGAAAGCAGTTACCATAGTAACTACTGGCCGGTCGACTCATAATCTTGAGTTACTTCAGGCCTGCCTCCTATTTAAAAAATTTGTTTGAGTGGGTGGAAGCAAAATACACTGTTAATCCGTGGCCAAATAGATTTCAGGGCTCAGTACAATTAACCTCTCTATGATACCTGTGTTTTTGCTGAGTATTAACATGAACTGAAATGTGTATGTAGTAGTCGGCTGGTAACGAGAGTTACATGCCTTTGGGAATGACATGGTCTCGTTTCACCCCCGGGCCAGGACTGCTGAAAGCAGCAGAAAGCTCGGGTTTTAGCGCTAGCGGGAAACAAGGAATTTTCAGAGGCATCAGTTTCGCAACTATCAATTTTCCCTTGATGACTTTGTTTTGTTTGTTAGAGTTTTTTACAGCGCGAACTAGAGCCAAGACATCAGGTACCAGAGCACTTTGCATGAGCACCTGTTTGGTTACAGATGGACACATTCATTTTTTTTTTGGGCACAGGGAGATTAAGTGATTTGCCCAGAATCACAGGATGTTGAGGGTTTTTGCCGAGACTCGAATCCGGTTCCCCAGCTTCGAGGTCAACCGCTCTAGCCCTAAGGCTTCATCCTCTCCTTATTTTTCAAAGGAACCTCAGGGTACAGGAATTATTCCCAAGTAGTTCTTAACCCTGAGAACTATATGTATCTCCGATATTAGTAATTCTATGTCAATACCAGAGGCGAGGATTATGCTATTCTTACTTCACTTTATTGAATAGCAGCCATTTGTAGTGAAGTAAAACAAACTATTATTCCCTTGAACCATAGTGAAGAAGCATTTTGGCCATCAGGGGCAGGAGTGGGATGAGAAAGGGGCCAAGGGCGTGAAGGCTCAGTATCGTCGCCATCATCTCCCTGGCCTCCATCTCCTGTGGCGGCGGAGGACACCGGAGGAGCAGTGCTGGCCAGGAAAGCCTGTTTAAGGCGGTCAAACGCATCGGAATCCACCCCAGCTTCCCTAACACGTTTGGCTGAAGGGGGCTGGTGGTCTGCTAGCGAACTGCTTGTGGACGGGACAGCTGAGAGAGACTGGGCGGCCTTAAAGAGCCTGTCACAGGCCTGATTGATTTTGCAACACAACCTCTCCTCAAGAGGTGTCTTGGCCTGTTCCACCGCCTTGTAGATGGATGCATCCACAGCATCGTAAAAATCCTCGTCCCATTGAAGGACAGTGGGTCCTCCTCCCACTGGTCGTCCTGATAGACATCTTCTTGGTAACTCTCCATAGTCAAGGAGGCAGATAAGTACCAAGGTTAGTATCATAATTGGGGAAGGATACCAGGCAATTACTTAAGAAATGCGGCAAGAGGTGGAGCGCCTCAATGAATAGGGAGGGCTGGGTTTCAACCCGTAATATGGGCGGGCAGTGCTGGCAATTAATACAAGGCTTAAAGCCCGAGACCCCACAGCCCAGGTGCAAAAGGTAATCTATAGGGCGACCTGCTCAACAAGGGTCCCAGCAGGCACTGTCTGCAATACAGACTCTCAAGCGTTATAAGAGCGTAATAATAATAGTAACCTAAATATACTGTCCCCCCCAGTGAAGAACTGCACGAGCTGCCTAATGGCAGATTAAAGACCCAGCATAACGTTGTGCGTTCAATGGGCGTATAATGTGACAAGCAACTGCATAATGGCAGGAAAACAAACAGACCAGGGTCAGGGGTGTAGGAGCAGGCAAGAGCAGGGAACCTGCGGCAATGCGGTGCAGGACTCTGCAGCGCGCTGGATGCACTGAGACCAGCACGTATGCCACAGGCAGGCGTACACACAAGCACCCTCTGGTGAGCGACATACCCTATTGTTCCCTATGGTTCATGGGAATAATAGTTTATTTTACTTGACTACAAATGGCTGCCATTCAAAAAAATGAAGAAAGAATAGCATAATCCTCACCTCCCAGTCCTTAATAGAATTGAAATTTTCCATTACGATAGCTAGGAAAATTTTCATTTTGGGGTTCAGAATTTGCACCACTAATTCCACATCTTTTTAATTGGGACTCTGGTGTCAGGCATGGATGTGATCTTTTATAAGAGGTTTCAAAGGCGAGAAGGGAGAGAGTTGAAGATTTCTACTTTCTCCACTGCTTGTCATTCGAAACTTAACAGTCTTGACAGTACATTTAAAGAATGCAGGCAGAGACGCACCAAAGCTGGAAGTTATTATCAACTAGTTATATTGTTCGTAGACGAGACGGTTCTGCTTGCTAAGGAGAGTCAATAGGCAAATATCAAAGATGGTGTATTTTTTTTAAAAAAAATGAGATTTAGTAACTTATAGTTTACCCACTAGAAACTGTCATATTTTATGGAAGGATCCATATCTTCTTTAAACTGTGGGGAGAATCCCTTGAAAATAATCTTTGAGGTCACAAAGGCCAATGTGGGAATGTCGTAATTCCACAACCCAATGGAGAGTTATTCCGTATCAGCAGTTTTGAATATCTATCATGCAAAGTGCTTGACTAGAGCAAAACATGGGCATCAATGTGAACCTGCAACTTGGCCAATTCAGTAGAGGTGAAGTACTACAATGTTTTGGAGTATTATTGGTAGAATTAAACAATATTGTAAACATGGCTGTGTAAAATAAATTTTTGCCTTGCACCTTTGGGTGATAGAATAAAATACTTTTGATTATGCAATAAAATGCTCTCTGCAAAGGATATGATGAAAATATAGAAGAAAACGCTGCCCCTTTTGGCAGTAATAATGGCCCAGGGCAACTTCTCAAGTTCCATGGCTAGTATGACTTTAGTAAATGTTTGGAGCGCTAGGCCTGAGACAAATGCTTACCAATCTACCAGACTTTGTAGAAACTAAAATAGCTAAAATATCTAGATATTTCTAGTCTAAGAAGAAGCCTAAAAACAGCAGAGGCCGATTCATAAATTAATTTATTAATACATGATTTAGGACTACAAGAACACTACTTTACCTGATCCCAAATGCCTTTTTGACTTGACCCTGAAATGTCCAACAACCTATTAGTAAAAGAGCAAAGAAGGCGCAGTCCTTTCTATTTGTGCATGAATATTCCATGGCAATTAAAATGTATTTCTCATTTTAGATGCTTACAAAGGCATTTTAGATGTTTTGGGGCCAACCCACAGGCATTGAAGAGTACATTAAATAATACTACTAAGAATGCTACATCACATTCTCATGAATACCCTTGTCAGTTGGTATCTTAGACAGTAAAGCTTGTGAATAACAGCACCAGTTTGTCGCAACAAGTTTTATAACACCAAACTTAGACCTAGCTCAACTGTCAATGCATAGTTCAACCACAACTCAAATGAACTAGTTGAAATAATTTTTCTTGAATATTTAACCTAATGGGGAAATAATTGTGATAACATTTGAACCTCGCCTTACGTATGTACTTTGGAACATAGAGATACCTTGATTCACTTTGTTTTAATGGTAGGGTATAGAGTGCAATTGTTTTCTTTTGCCACTGAATCAAAAAATAAAGGTTTGTAATGAGGCAAGATCCTAATGTTTACAACGAAATATGAATCAAATTAAAAATGATAGATTTTATCAGAAAGTCTCTGACTGTTTTTTTGCTTTGTTATGTTATGTGTATATTTAAAGTGCACTGTCACCCCAAAGAATATCCTGGCACTGAGTAGGTATATGTACCTAGCCCTGCCTAGGGTAGGTTAGTTATTCGAAAAGCCAGGTCTTCAGCATCTTACAACAAATGTTGTTGTAATAGCATGATGAGTAAAGGCATATGTGTGATCAAGAATACAGGTGAGTATAAACAACATATATATATCTAAGCAATCAAAGCATGTCGTGGTCCGTACCTGATTCTTGCCGTGACGGTGGCAATACAGGAGTGTGGATTTCTTCCTCTATTTTGGAAAAGTTCGGCTGTCTTTGCCTATATGTACCCTCCCTTCAAACTATGGCTGACCGGGACGCAGCCGATATCGCAGATGCGATTCAGTGCACAACAGGAGTATTAGTCGCGCCAGCCTCCCGCTGTTTGAATCCTAGGAAAAGAGAAGCACTTGGCAGCCTCACAGAGTTGTCCGCAGTTCTGAGGAGTCGGAGGACGCCGAGGAGCCGGTCGGGCTCTGGAGGGGTAAGCCGGGTCAGCTCTGCCTACATATTAACCCCCTGGCTGCAGCCGCGATTCTGCGCCTGTGCTGCACATTCCAATTGCGGGTACGGCCATGACGGCCGGGAGCCGTCATCAGCACACGAGCACTGTGTGCCATGACGGCTCCCGGCCGTCATCAGCATGGAAGGGGTTAAAGAGACAGTTGCGGGTGAAAGGGATTGTGCTGGAAGAGTGACCCGCCTGTAAAATCTATTCTACACAGCAGGCACGCAGATTGCAGACTGTATAATTGCAATCCAGCGTAACATGTCAACTTCAACAGACTTGCATTATTCTTAAATCTACCTGAAATAAATGATGTGCAAACTGGGCAAAGAGCCAACGGAAGTATCAATAATGATATAAAAACCTTGTTGAAGAGCCTGGAAAAACTGCACCGGACGGAGCTAACAAATGGTGAAAAAAGAAAAGTTTAGAGAAATATAAGGAAGTTGGAAGGGTATCCTCGGGGCCTCGGAGTACTCATTGCTTCATCATTTGAGAAGCCAAACCGCTCATGTTGAAAGGGTGGGCAATGAACAATTTAGAAGCAACCATGAATATGGTATCTATCTTAATTAAATATGCTGAAATTGACACATTGGAAATTGTCAAAGAAATTGACAAAACAAATGCTCTATTGGATGCACATAAACAGAAGGAGCTTGTCAAAAAAGATTGTGATGATATTGACATCAGATTGAAGAAACACGAGGAAACAATTAAGGCCCGTAAAATTAAAAAAAGATTACGAGAATGGTGGAGTATTTACATTCTCCAGGAAATTCAACACTGCTAAGAGACAGGCCTTAGTCTCTAAAACACCTGACAGAAATATAATAGTCCAAATGGGCAATGAATCATCTAATATGAAGTCTAGGTCTGGATGCAATAATTATGAGTCTGAAGACAGCAGTACCAACAACCAATTAACACAATTACCCACTGATTATACACCTGCAGAATAACTGGGTTTTCTAATAGAGGACCGCTTTCAAGCACTTCATCTCACAACCATACAAATAAACATGGTGACGGCGCAATACCCGCAGAAAACAAAGGTGGAAAATCCAGAGGCAGAGCAGAGGGGGCAGAGGCAAGAAGTGGCCTCAACATGAATGAGATCAAACAATTGGACAAAACAGTGATAAACCTATCTGATGTCGAAATATCGGTAGCTGAACTCCAACTGCTTGTTGTGTTGTGGAAGTGGGTAGTGGCAGCCTTAGGGGTCTTAACTTGGGGCCTACACTCCGGGGCATCTAGGTGCAACTAGGCCTGACACGTGGCCCTAGAAATAACAGAGACGGACACTGGGAATGACTTCTTGGCTCTCCGTCTGCGCGCCTAACTGCATACGTGCGTGCGGGGCCCCTCTTTATTATAGCAGGTCACATGACTCAACGTTGCACGCTCATGGCGTCATGGGCGTGCCAGAACCAGGAACACAACATTCCTCCTAAAACATGAAGAAAAACAGAACACACAAACATTGTCAAACAGTCTGTCATGATACTTTCTTTTGGCAAACTCTGCTCAACAGCTATTCAGATTATTGGGCATGATCACGGACATCACTATCACTTTCTATGAACAGTCTTACGTAAAGTAGTCGCGCAGCCGACAGGAGGGTGTGGGGTTTCTTCTCAGTCCATACTGCGACTCCCTTCGCCTCAGGATATCTTCTGCCGTAGCCGGGACTGTGGGCGGCGACCCACTGATTGCCACCTCGGGACATTGCATGTCTCCCAGAGCCCCAGAGCCTTCATTTGGCTCGCCACTCACTTCCGCACTACTGCTGCTTTTCTGGGTAATTTCTTGGCTGGGTATGGTTTCCTGGTGAGGAGAGCTGACAGCAACCTCGTTCCCAGCATCGAACGTTGGGGGGCGGGGTGATGTTATCTCAGGATGAAAACGTTTGAAGTGTGACACGCTTCTTGTTACTGTTTCCCGCCCCCGGACTGCTATGATACGGGTGCCTTTCACACCGATCAGCCGCCACGGTCCTCCTTCATAGTTCAGTCTGAATTTCCCACTGGTTACCCTGTTTCGGAGAAGCACTAGATCACCTCTGCTGAATTTGACCATCACAGCTCTTCTTTTCTTGCTGATTTGAGCAAAGGTGGCTTGTCTTTTCTGCGCGATTCGGTCTTCATCCGCCCCCTCAGGTGTCCACCGCGGGTGGTGGGGGATGGAATCAGTCACTATCCGCCCCATGAGGACGTGTGCTGGAGCTACCCCTGTGGTCGAGTGTGGGGTCTGTCTATAGCTCCGGATGAACGTGAAAATAGCCATTTCTGTTGACTGGCTTTTGTTGTGTGCAATGCGAATGACCTTGTTCAGGGTTCTCATGAATCGCTCTGCCTCTCCGTTAGCCTGAGGCCAGCAAGGGGTGATACGCCGATGCTGAGTGCCGAGGGAGGATAGATAATTGGCCAGTTCTTGTCCTTGAAATGGGGGCCCATTGTCGGTGCGTAGTTCACGCATTACCCCGTGAGCGGCAACAATCTTCTCTAGCTTGGGTATGACTTCCCCGTCCCGTGCTGGTTATTATTTCCACCTCCGGGTATTTGGAATGGTCATCAATCATTACTAAGTGATGTCTCCCGTCCGGTAGACTGCCGAAGTCCATGCTGACTCTTTCCCATGGTTGTCGTGGCCGTGGTTCCACTATGATCGGGGCTTCACAAGGAGCGTCCCCAGTGACTTGGCAGGCTGGGCATGATCTCACCGCGTTCTTCACCATTTCGTCCATCAGGGGGAACCACACTTTTTTTCTTAGACCTGCCTTGGTCTTCACCATTCCCTGGTGACCTACGTGTACGAGCTGCACCACTTGTTCAGCCAACGCAGCGGGTATAACCAGACGATGCCCTCTCAGCAGGCATCCGGTGTCATCTTCGTTTAGCTCTTCTTTGACATGGTGCAGGCTTTCCATTATCTTTCGGGCTTCTGGTGTGAGCACTTTCCAACTTTCCTTGGCCCGGTGCCAGTTTGCCTTTCGGAGAGCCTCTTTGGCCCTCTGTAGGCAGACGTCTTGCGCCGTGGCATTCGCAATGTCAACCACTGAGAGGGGTCGCGGACATGACCGCGCTATCACCCACTTAGCATAGGCTTCTGTTTCTTCCGCCTCTTCCATTTCTTCCGGGGTCGCCGGCCGGGGATGGCGTGAGAGGTAGTCCGCCGGATTCTTTGCCCCTGGCTGGTATTCAACGTTGCAGTTGTACTCCTGCAGTTGAAGCATCCATTTCTCAATGCGCGGCGGGGGTTTTGTCGAGGTCCCCGAGAATAAGGCCACCAATGGTTTGTGATCAGTCACCACCGTGAACGGCTTGCCATACATATAGAGGTGAAAATGTCTGCATCCCCAGTGGATGGCAATGGCTTCTTTTTCAATCTGGGAGTACCGTTGCTCCGTGTCCGTGAGGGATCGTCTTGCAAAAGCAATCGGCACCCAATCCATCTCATCCCTTTGTTTCTGCATTAGGACTGCCCCAAGCCCAGCAGGCCCAGCATCTACTGCTATCAGGGTGGAGTTTCGAGGATCAAAGAATGCCAGTGTCGTGTTGCTCGAGAGAGATTCCTTAATGTCCTGGAAAGCCTTCTCCTGTGCCGGTCCCCAGGTCCATGGCGTGGAGTCTTTCGTGAGTTCTCGCAGGGGAAGTGTGAGGTTGGCAAGATCTCTGATGAACCTCCCACAATAATTAACCATGCCGAGAAAACTCCGAACTTCGGTGACTGTGGTAGGGGGTTGTGCGTCTTTGACATCTTTGACTTTATCTGGGTCTGGGTTGACTCCTTCTGCGGAAAAGACGTACCCAAAGAATCCTATCTTTGTTTGTAGGAATTCACACTTCTCTCTATGGAGAGTGAGTCCAGCTTCCCTCAGCCTACGGACTACCTGGGTTAGTCGTTGATTGTGCTCTGTGATGGTACAGGCATGTATCATTATATCGTCGCTGACGTTTATCACCCCTGGTATGCCTGTGATCAGCTCTTAAATGACATTCTGGAAAACCTCCGCTGCGCTGGAAACTCCAAAACTGAGTCGGGTGTACCTTCGGAGGCCTATGTGGGTCGAGAAGGTGGGTATATTTCGCGACTCCTTGTCCAGTACCAGCTGGTGGTATCCCGACCGTAGATCCAGCTTCGAGAACCAGCAGGCTCCGGCCATTTCTCCTATTAGGTCGTCAATAGTGGGAGTTATATGACGTTCCCGCTTTATGGCTGCATTGGGGAGACGCATGTCCACGCATATTCTGACTGCCCCTGGCTGTTTCGGCTTCCTCGTGACCACAATGGGCGACACCCAGGGGGTGGGGCCTGAGACCTTTTCAATGATGCCAGCCGCCTCTAATTTTCGAAGCTCCTCTTCCACCAGGGGTCGAAGGTGGAACGCAATGCGTCTGTGTCTCAGGGCTACCGGCTGTACTGTGGGGTCGACGTGCAGGTGTACTTCACGGCCTTTGAAACGTCCAATGCCTTCGAATATGTCAGAGAAGTCCATGATAAGCTGCTGTACCGATTCCTCATGAACACCGAAGGCAAATATCACGACACCCAGGTCTTCGGCCGCTCTGCAGCTTAGCAGCATGCCCTGCCCCTCTTCTGATACGAAGATGTTCGCGTTGATTGTCTTGTCCCCATGGCGGACTGCCGCTCGGAATTTGCCTCGGATCTTGAGAGGGATGTCCTGCCCATACGCAAAGACAGTGATGGGCGTGGGGCTCAGGGCTGGAGGCGGTGTCATGGTTCTATAGAGCGTTGCACTCATGAGGTTGATGGATGCTCCCGTGTCCACTACCGCCATTATGTCTTGTTCAGCCACTCTGATTGAACATTGTGGGAGCGTTCTGGTGCGACGGGCAGCGGTGCCAATCATGTGTACTTTGTGCACCGACCGTTCTTCTTCTTCATCGTCGTCCATGTCACTAGGGCTCTGCTCACCTTCCGGCACTGCATTTACCACTTGGCGGGGCCTGCGGAATTTTTTCGAGCGGCACACTTTCTCGAAGTGGTTGAGCTTGCCACATCCCGAGCAGCGCTTCCCTCTGGCCGGACATTCTGGTGCCGGGTGACTCGGGCCTCCACAGTATCCACATGTGTGTCCAGATGCCCCACTCGGTGTGCGGGGTGTCTTTTTATGCCACTTGGACGGTGTTTGGACCTGAAGTTTGTTGACGGGTTCTGCCTTGACGGTGGCTTGCAATGCTGCCTCCATGTGTGCCGCTCTGGCTTTGGATAGTTCTTTTGTGCGGCCAAGAGTCAGGATGTTGGCTAACGGTTTGCCGGATTCTTCCAATATTCTTTCTCTCAGTTTGGCAGAGGCACAGCCCTGTATTATTTGACCTCGGATTTCCTCCGTTACATCTGCGAACCCACAGGATAGCGCTAGCTTTTTGAGTCTGGTGTGGTAGGTGTCCAGCGACTCCTCGGGCAGCTGACGCGCTTGTCTGAATACAAATCGTTCATAGTCCTAGTTGGCCATGGGTTCGAAGTGGGCATTTAGGGCATTTATCAGCGTGTGATGTGTTTTGGGGGTCGCCTCTGTGAGTGTTCTAGCGATAGAATGTATGTCCTTGCCTCCTAAGTGGAGCACCATGGCTCTTTTTTGTTCTTTGTGGACTTTCCTGGCCTCGAAGAATACCACCCATTCCTTCCATTGCGGAGCTAACGCCGAGGGCGCCCCCTCCACCACAAATGGTTCAATGGGCAGAATCGTGGCCATCGCCCTGCTGGCGCCTGATCAAGCCTTTGATGGGCGGGGAGCCCGACGGAGACTGCGCTCGTTGGGGCTGGATGTAGGCCTCTGCTAGACGCTGGGCCTCATGCGCACAGGGCCCGCCCTCTCCGTGATGGTGGTGCCGACGTCTGGGGGTTGGCACTCCCGTCGGGGAGCCCGGCGAGGCGCGTGCGACCGGCGCACTCACCACGGGCAACCAAGGCCAGCAGTGGGACAGGCAGGCGCCGCGTCCGCTAGATGCGTAAGAGGAGGCAGGGCGCCGCCCTACTCGCCGTGCAAGACGGACGGAAGCGCGCTTCACGCACGTGCCGGGAGGCCAGGTGCGGCGCTGGGCGTGAAGCCACTGATTGAAGTGCACACGTCCCCCTGCTGCGGGCAGGCGATCACGACAGTGCGCTCCGCAGGATAGTGCTGTGCAGCACGGCCCCGACAGCCGGCGTGGGACGGCAGCACTCAGCTCACCTGTACGCCCCCAGGGATCGGAGTCTTCACCACAAGTGCGCACCGCAGGGGCGTGTGAGGCCGTGAGGCACGAGCACCACGAGCCAGGGAACGGACTCGTGGCGCCGCACGGGACAGCAGGCACACACGCACCCCTGGCGAGGATCCAGCAGCCGCCCTCGTCGCCAGTTGTTGTGTTGTGGAAGTGGGTAGTGGCAGCCTTAGGGGTCTTAACTTGGGGCCTACACTCCGAAGCATCTAGGTGCAACTAGGCCTGACACGTGGCCCTAGAAATAACAGAGACGGACACTGGGAATAACTTCTTGGCTCTCCGTTTGCGCGCCTGACTGCTTACGTGCGTGCGGGCCCCTCTTTATTATAGCAGGTCACATGACTCAACGTTGCACGCTCATGGCGTCATGGGCGTGCCAGAACCAGGAACACAACACTGCTCTCTTTGGGCTTATCATTATGTTCTGGAAATAGCTTTAAATATGCTCAGTCACATGTTGACGTATTTAAATTCATTCATAAACTCAAACTTTTAAAGCATTTCAAGTTGAATAAAATCAATGAAACTGCCAATATAAATAGACCTGCAATTACATCAGGCAGAAACTTGCAGGTAGCAGATATTCATCTATTGAGATCTATGCATGCTTTAGCTCAAGATGTTGATAATATGGTCAGCTCAACTAAAGATGACCTTTCTGAACTTGGAGTGCAATGCAACCAAATGAGCTCAAATCCCTTTCAGCTGCCGTCTAAGTTCATACCATTGATGCCTTAAGATGCAATAGATATCTTTAGTAATTGTGTTGTGGAAGATCTTAAACAATTAAATCGAACTGTATTGCGCAAGGCAATATTCTACACTTAAGCGCAAACTTTGGTAATAAATAAATAAATGGTAATATCATCATAAACAAGTCGGCCAAAGGAGGAAATACTGTGCTCTTGCTCCGTGATTTGTATATGCAAGAAGCAGAAAGGCATCTGAGTGACAATGCTCCTTATTGACCTCAAACACATCAAGGATTCTACATTCAAAGAGATATCACAATGTAAAAGAATGGGACTCTTAAGCAAAAATTAATTTTGTGTTTTATAAATCATTACCCTACCACAGCAGTGTTGTACTTCATCCCAAAGGTACATAAAAACACAATACCTGTATCTGCTCAAAAAGGATTACTCGAACCAATGTCCAAATATGTGGACTATTTTCTACTTGAGTTCGTGGAAAATTTACCTCCATAAATTCGAGGTTCAGGCCATTTTCTGTTGAAACTCCAAGGTGTTGAGTGAAAACATGATTATGTTCTTATTGTTACGGACATATGCTCATTATATACCAGCATCCACCACACTGATGGGTTAGTAGCGGTTAAACATTTTGTATCTAAATGTAATATTGAATGTTACCATCAGAATGAAATGCTTTTGAGTATGATCAATATGTGCCTCACCAACTCTTATTTCCTTTTTAAAAAAGAGGTTTATCAACAGCTACGTGGAGTGGCAATGGGGGCGTGCTTTTCTCCCAGCTATGCATGTCTCCACTTTGGCTGGTGGGAGGAGTACTTCGTGAGAACCACCCACAGGGAGCTGTATGATGTGCATATTAAACAGTGGTGGCGATTCATAGATGATTTGTGCATTATATGGGAAGGATCTATTGAATCTGATAATTTTGGTAATGACATCAACAATAATGATTTAAATTTGAATTTCTCAGCCCAGGTCAGTAATGAGAGTGTACAATTTCTGGATGTCGAGGTACATATTGAGCATGATACGATACACAAAAACTACATAGAAATAGTACTGCAGGAAATGCAGTACTGCGTGCCAGCAGTTCCCACCCTAACCACCTCATTAAAAGTATCCCCTATGGGGAATTGTTAAGAAGAAGGTGAATTTGTAACTCAGATAAGGACCTCAAATTCTGTCAAAATGAGGCATTCCAGAGATTTAAGGCTCGAAGGTACAAGGATCAGGATCTCAATTCGGCCATGACTAAAGCAAATGGCCATACCAGAGATGAATGTTTACATAGTGCTAAAACTGACACCACATCCATGAGTAGCACCAGTATTACCGACCAATCGGGACCTAAGGATACAGTGAGACTTATTACAACCTATAGTCGCCAGGAGAGGCAATTCAGGAAAATGATTTACAAAAACTGGCCCATTGTAAAAACAGACTTACCAATGTCACAATTGGTGCCTGAGTTACCTGCGTTAACTTTTAAACGTGCACCCTCCATGAGGGATGCACTGGTGAAAACTAGTCAAGAGGTCACTGTTTCATCCAGTTGGTTGTCCAAAAGAACTGGCTCGTGTCGAGCATGTAAATTTGGGAAGAATACTTGTGAGTTCTCTACAGCATTTGACCTTAAACCTATGAGAATCAAAAGTTTGTGAACTTGTTGTACAGATTTTGCAGTCTACGTCTTAGAATGTTAATTTAAAGTAAAATATGTAGGCAGTACCAAACTACAAGTTTTTAACGGCATATTGCAACACTTGCGGGCTATAGTAAACTCTGACCCAAGTTACCCGTTGGCTCGACATTTTAAGCATGTGCATAACAACGATCTTAAAAACCTGTGTTACTTTGTGATTGACTCTGTGCCAAGAACACTTAGACGTGGTAATAGAGAGAAAAAACATACACAGTTAGAGTCCCACTGAGGTACCGGGTTTCTAGGGACCCGGCGGTGCCACGGGGAACACCCAAAGACCTCTTGAGTTCTTCCTGTTCTGGACCACAGAAACACAGAGTCTTCTAGGTGTGTGTATGATAAGGCGTGGTTTGTATGCGGTAAACAGTTTATGACATGTTGTGCCTTGATGTTAATCTTGCTCAGCCATTGGGATGGGGACTGCCCGAACAGGTTTGGCCTGAGGCAGTGGAGGCAGATCGCCCAGGTCACAGAGGAGTCAGCAAAGGTCTACGTGTCCTTTCAGATCGAATTCGGCCTTGGTCAGTGTGAGTTGTACTCCCGAAGGAGAACAGTACAAAGTCGCGTATAATCTCTTCAACAGATCTAATCCCAACAAGTTTTCGCCACATCCTGTTGTAAGAATGAGGGGTGCTTCCATTTCACATGGCCCAACAGAAAGGGACAAAGGACTAGAAATCGGGTTCCTAACCGGGGCGCCAGAAAAACCTACTGAAACATTCGTTTTGCCAGACAAAGGTGCGCCAGGAAGCTTTGAATGCATAATAGAACTCTTTGTAGCACCAGTATCCAACAGAAAAGGTTCTGACACACCTGATGAAATCACCTCGACATAAGGTCCATTCTGACCTACTGGAACTGAAACAAATCCCTCTCTTTGTCCATGGCTGTCCTAGCAATCATTACCCTCATTCTCGTTCTCTGCATAGTAGTCATCAGCATAGTACTGAGCTGTCCTAGAAGACGCATTATTCTGTTGATCAAAGCTGTTCATAGATTTCTGAGACGGAAAAGAAGGAGCATTCTGGGTGAAATTTCCACGGCCCCTAAATCTAGGAGCCTGCTGAACACCTCTACCTCTTGCACCCGAAACACCATTGAAACGTTGCAATAAAGCCGGACAACTATTCTTGAAATGACCCTCTTCCTTGCAATACGCACACTGATTGAGACCATATGGTAAACGCTGTTGAGGAGACTCGTTTCTTTGCAAGTTTCTCGAATACTGCTGAGGTTGCTGATAATCGTGCTGACTAGCAGTACGAGGTGGATAAGCTTGCTGTAGAAGGACTTTATTTTTCAATTCTTTAGTCTTTTTGTCTGCCTTCTCTAGCTCGTCTTTGCGCCTATTCTCATAGTACTGGGCTGTGGCTAAAATCTGCGCTGACGTGGAAACAGCCCATGCACTCTCTGAATCCTTCAACTTATTAAACAGTTCAGGAAGTAAATTATGTACAAATTTGTCTACAAACAATCTTTGGCCACCCTCGGTAGCCATATCCTGACCACTATGATCAACGAAAGTCTCTTCAAACCTCGTGAAAAAGTCAGACACATTCTCGTCTTTCTTCTGTTTGCACGCAGACAATTTGTCCCAATTCACACGCAATTCGGGCATTAAAGTCTTCATATACGTGATAATTCTACCAGGAAGCTCTGCTACCAAAGGCTCGGGTTTAGAGCCACCAACTTGTCTAGCATCAGCAGCAGCAATATTAACCCATGTATCACCTAACTCTTGATCATGGTCTGCATGACGAATCTTTCCCCATAAAGGCTGTGGAACAACATTTCCAAACAACATGTCTACATCTGCTAGATTCATGATACAGGAGCTGGTAGTCTGTGATAACTCCTTATAGTAGCCTGCAGGATTTTTACGGGGATCTGGCAATGTCTGCTTGAGCGCTAAAACTTCCGATCTTTTCCAGGGAACAAGTACCCATACACGCTAGAAATGCGGCGGAATGGCTGGATTCGCATTTGCCTCACCTTCCCTCCAAACTGAGGAACCTCTTTCATGGGATACTGTCGCGCCTTTTTCCTACCTGGCATGTCATGCTCAGACAGTGATCTAGAATTGCTTCCTTTACTCCTATAAGACAACAACATTTCAATTGCTTGTTCAACATCGGCACCTACAATCATGCCTTCTGCGAACTTGATCTCACACGAAATAATTAATTCATATCATATTCTGGATCATTTCCCTTCAAATCTTCACAGAGATATACACACATCTGTTCAAATACATATCTCTGTGTAGATGCTTCCCACTGACGGAAGACTTCCATAACGGACTGAACATCATACTTTACAGTATCAGTAACCCATTTATGTGCTAACTCATTCAGCACTTCTCATTCGTGATAGTCAGGCAGTCGACTCCGCAACTGTCTTCGTTCTGTGTTAGGGGTCGTCTTAGGTGACCCAAGAAAGGTGAGAAAAGACCAGTGACAGTATTTGCTACTCTCTGTCGAACAGAAGGAGAAGCTGGCGGAAAGGCAGATGCGCCCAAAAAGACAGGCTGATGCAAAGCAGAAGTCGAGGCAGTAGCAGAAAGAGTATTAGAATAAATAGTTGGAGCAGTAGGCAAAGTCGTAGAGAGAGCAGATGGAGTATGTAGCAAAGGCGTTGGCCCTTGAGAGGGCTGCGCCGGAGGAGTAGAAACCAGCTGAAGAGGAGCTGGTGCTTGTGGAAGAACTGGTGTTTGTGCGGCGGGGCGTAGTATAACAAAGCGTTGTGGGGGTGCAGTAGCATTTTGTGCATAGGGGGGTGGTGAACTCAATAAATGAGATATTAAAGGATCCTTCTCAGGTGTCTCTTTTGATCCCTGTCCTTTATGTGGCAACACTGGGTAGCATTTATCTACTGCTAACTTCCTACTTCTAAGCACTTGCTCATTCTCTTGCTCTTCCTCATTATCCCTGTATGCAACATCAGCTTGTACCATTGACATACCTCGTTTATTTTTCTTTGCTAATTTCATTTCTTTCTGTTTGGCTTCTTTACGCCATAGGCGAAAGGAGTCAAACATCGCCGGCCCGGATTTCATCTTGAACAGTTTCACCTCTAGATTATCTAAGATTTCTGTGTCAAAGCTACCATATTGTGGCCATTTTAAAACACCATCATTTCTGGTGTATCGGATCCACACTTAATTATATGTGATAGGACCTACGCCATGCTTCACATAGAGCTCATATGTTGGAGTTCCAATCGGAGGAACTGGACACGAATCCTCTAATCGGGAGTCCCTACTACAACCAAGACAAAACAAGTTTCCAAGTCTGCTAAGACCAGGCATCTTCGCTCACTAGTCTAGCTTCGAACTTCAAAGGATTATCAAATACGATATTCTCGTGAATACACGAGTCCCTTGGTTTTGGCGCTTGCAACTTCCAAACAAAGCGTATCTCAAGGATACCAAAACTAAGACCAAACTCAGGACTGGGAGACGCTCCACTTATACTTAACTGAAGTATCGATGATCGATGACGTCACTAGAAGACTTGTCAATCGTTTCGCTCTACCAAGCATCAATGGGTCCAAAACAGGGCGATAGTCAGGGCAGCAGTCCTTCGTAGCCGTCGGGATGCGAGGAACCTCACAGCAAAGACCTTCGGAACCACGTCGACATACAGGGGTCGCTGAAGTGGCTGGCCGTCCTCTGGAATTTTCACACGAAGCTCCTCACAAACATCTGGCTTGGACCGACACCGCTTGATACCACCCCGAGTTGGGCGCCAACTGAGGTACCGGGGTTTTAGGGACCCGGCGGTGTCAGGGGGAATACACAAAGACCTCTTGAGTTCTTCATGTTCTGGACCACAGAAACACAGAGTCTTCTAAGTGATGTCAAGGATCGAGTTTTATTGGCTGCAACCAAGTAACAAGCGTCCTAGAAGTACAACAGCACGGTGTGTATATTCTCAGGAGACTGTTCGTTTTTACAGAACCAGCCTTCTCCTTTTATGCAAAAATATTAGCCTCAGGCAAGAATTCTTCGTTTTTACGGTTCAACCATATACATATTTTCACAACAAAGAAAACGCAGAGTCATGATGGCAAACCCATATTTTCGTTTGTCCAGTTTGTGATAGATTACCCAGCAAGGCCCAGAACTTCCATCAGATATCGATGAACCCCCAATGAAATCGGGCACCTCCTCCTTGTAAAACTAGCCATAAAGAAGAAACAGGGACAGGTGTGTGTATGATAAGGCGTGGTTTGTATGTGGTAAACGGTTTATGACATGTTGTGCCTTGATGCTAATCTTGCTCGGCCATTGGGATGGGGACTGCGCGAACAGGTTTGGCCTGAGGCAGTGGAGGCAGCTCGCCCAGGTCACAGAGGAGTCAGCAAAGGTCTACGTGTCCTTTCAGATCGAATTTGGCCTTGGTAATGCACAACCTGCCTTCTCGTGGACATATAACGTAAAAGGCTTACTGTAGTCGAGGGTACCCAACACAGGAGCCAAACACAGTGCATCGCGCAATTCGTAAAAACTTTTCTGACAATCTTCAGACCATGGAATGGGTTTCGGTGTATCCTTGCAAGTTAATGCCGCCAAAGGTTTGGCCAACAAGGAGAAATTTGGTATCCATTGTCTGCAATATGATGTAAAGCCCAAGAAAGACCGCACTTCTCTCTGTGTCTTTGGGACACTCAATCTTGCAATTGCCTGTATTCTTTCTGGGGTCAGCTTCCTTCCCTCCTTCGATAAGATGTGACCTAAGTAGGTCACTTCTTGTCGACAATATTGTAATTTTGAAAGAGAGACTTTGTGCTTCATATCACATAGATGACGCAACAATGACAAAGTGGCATGCTTGCAAATCTCCTCAGTATCTGCAGCGACCAGCAAATCGTCTACGGACTGAATAAGGGTCGCACCATCAGGTAAAACAATTGTGTCAAGTTGTGATTTCAGAGCCTGACTGAATATTGAAGGGCTTTCACAGTAGCCCTGAGGAGCGTGTTTGAAGCGGAAGCTTCGGCCTCCTAAATTGAAGCCAAACATATCCCTGCTCTCCTCGGCAATAGGGATGCTGAAGAAAGCATTCTTCAAGTCAATCACCGAGAACCAAGTTGCTGAAGCTGGAACCATAGTCAATAGGGCAGTGATGTCGGGAACAACTGGAAACTGTGGCACAACAATCTTATTCACTTCTCTGAGATCAATCACGAATCTGTACACAGGTGGCTGGGAAGGATCAGTACGCTTTAAAACTGGCAGAACAGGACTATTACAGATGTTGCCTGTTGTCTCTTCAATGACATCTTTCTCAATCAGATCGTAAATGATTGCTAACAACGCATTTTCACCTTCGCTAGAGATCTTGTATTGGGGAATACGTGGCAACCTAACATTGGCTTTCAATGTATAACATATGGCGCTATTTCCAAAAGACCCACATCATTAGAACCAGTAGCCCAAAGTATATCTGGAAGAGACGATAATTCTGTTGGAATTTTTTCCCTTGACAAATACATCGGAGAAACCACTTTCTTACCCAGTGTGAGTTGTACTCCCGAAGGAGAACAGTACAAAGTCGCGTATAATCTCTTCAACAGATCTAATCCCAACAAGTTTTCGCCACATCCTGTTGTAAGAATGAGGGGTGCTTCCATTTCACATGGCCCAACAGAAAGGGACAAAGGACTAGAAATCGGGTTCCTAACCGGGGCGCCAGAAAAACCTACTGAAACATTCGTTTTGCCAGACAAAGGTGCGCCAGGAAGCTTTGAGTGCATAATAGACCTCTTTGTAGCACCAGTATCCAACAGAAAAGGTTCTGACACACCTGATGAAATCACCTCGACATAAGGTCCATTCTGACCTACTGGAACTGAAACAAATCCCTCTCTTTGTCCATGGCTGTCCTAGCAATCATTACCCTCATTCTCGTTCGCTGCATAGTAGTCGTCAGCATAGTACTGAGCTGTCCTAGAAGACGCATTATTCTGTTGATCAAAGCTGTTCATAGATTTCTGAGACGGAAAAGAAGGAGCATTCTGGGTGAAATTTCCACGGCCCCTAAATCTAGGAGCCTGCTGAACACCTCTACCTCTTGCACCCGAAACACCATTGAAACGTTGCAATAAAGCCGGACAACTATTCTTGAAATGACCCTCTTCCTTGCAATACGCACACTGATTGAGACCATATGGTAAACGCTGTTGAGGAGACTCGTTTCTTTGCAAGTTTCTCGAATACTGCTGAGGTTGCTGATAATCGTGCTGACTAGCAGTACGAGGTGGATAAGCTTGCTGTAGAAGGACTTTATTTTTCAATTCTTTAGTCTTTTTGTCTGCCTTCTCTAGCTCGTCTTTGCGCCTATTCTCATAGTACTGGGCTGTGGCTAAAATCTGCGCTGACGTGGAAACAGCCCATGCACTCTCTGAATCCTTCAACTTATTAAACAGTTCAGGAAGTAAATTATGTACAAATTTGTCTACAAACAATCTTTGGCCACCCTCGGTAGCCATATCCTGACCACTATGATCAACGAAAGTCTCTTCAAACCTCGTGAAAAAGTCAGACACATTCTCGTCTTTCTTCTGTTTGCACGCAGACAATTTGTCCCAATTCACACGCAATTCGGGCATTAAAGTCTTCATATACGTGATAATTCTACCAGGAAGCTCTGCTACCAAAGGCTCGGGTTTAGAGCCACCAACTTGTCTAGCATCAGCAGCAGCAATATTAACCCATGTATCACCTAACTCTTGATCATGGTCTGCATGACGAATCTTTCCCCATAAAGGCTGTGGAACAACATTTCCAAACAACATGTCTACATCTGCTAGATTCATGATACAGGAGCTGGTAGTCTGTGATAACTCCTTATAGTAGCCTGCAGGATTTTTACGGGGATCTGGCAATGTCTGCTTGAGCGCTAAAACTTCCGATCTTTTCCAGGGAACAAGTACCCATACACGCTAGAAATGCGGCAGAATGGCTGGATTCGCATTTGCATCACCTTCCCTCCAAACTGGAGGAACCTCTTTCATGGGATACTGTCGCGCCTTTTTCCTACCTGGCATGTCATGCTCAGACAGTGATCTAGAATTGCTTCCTTTACTCCTATAAGACAACAACATTTCAATTGCTTGTTCAACATCGGCACCTACAATCATGCCTTCTGCGAACTTGATCTCACACGAAATAATTAATTCATATCATATTCTGGATCATTTCCCTTCAAATCTTCACAGAGATATACACACATCTGTTCAAATACATATCTCTGTGTAGATGCTTCCCACTGACGGAAGACTTCCATAATGGACTGAACATCATACTTTACAGTATCAGTAACCCATTTATGTGCTAACTCATTCAGCACTTCTCATTCGTGATAGTCAGGCAGTCGACTCCGCAACTGTCTTCGTTCTGTGTTAGGGGTCGTCTTAGGTGACCCAAGAAAGGTGAGAAAAGACCAGTGACAGTATTTGCTACTCTCTGTCGAACAGAAGGAGAAGCTGGCGGAAAGGCAGATGCGCCCAAAAAGACAGGCTGATGCAAAGTAGAAGTCGAGGCAGTAGCAGAAAGAGTATTAGAATAAATAGTTGGAGCAGTAGGCAAAGTCGTAGAGAGAGCAGATGGAGTATGTAGCAAAGGCGTTGGCCCTTGAGAGGGCTGCGCCGGAGGAGTAGAAACCAGCTGAAGAGGAGCTGGTGCTTGTGGAAGAACTGGTGTTTGTGCGGCGGGGCGTAGTATAACAAAGCGTTGTGGGGGTGCAGTAGCATTTTGTGCATAGGGGGGTGGTGAACTCAATAGATGAGACATTAAAGGATCCTTCTCAGGTGTCTCTTTTGATCCCTGTCCTTTATGTGGCAACACTGGGTAGCATTTATCTACTGCTAACTTCCTACTTCTAAGCACTTGCTCATTCTCTTGCTCTTCCTCATTATCCCTGTATGCAACATCAGCTTGTACCATTGACATACCTCGTTTATTTTTCTTTGCTAATTTCATTTCTTTCTGTTTGGCTTCTTTACGCCATAGGCGAAAGGAGTCAAACATCGCCGGCCGGGCTTTCATCTTGAACAGTTTCACCTCTAGATTATCTAAGATTTCTGTGTCAAAGCTACCATATTGTGGCCATTTTAAAACACCATCATTTCTGGTGTATCGGATCCACACTTAATTATATGTGATAGGACCTACGTCATGCTTCACATAGAGCTCATATGTTGGAGTTCCAATCGGAGGAACTGGACACGAATCCTCTAATCGGGAGTCCCTACTACAACCAAGACAAAACAAGTTTCCAAGTCTGCTAAGACCAGGCATCTTCGCTCACTAGTCTAGCTTCGAACTTCAAAGGATTATCAAATACGATATTCTCGTGAATACACGAGTCCCTTGGTTTTGGCGCTTGCAACTTCCAAACAAAGCGTATCTCAAGGATACCAAAACTAAGACCAAACTCAGGACTGGGAGACGCTCCACTTATACTTAACTGAAGTATCGATGATCGATGACGTCACTAGAAGACTTGTCAATCGTTTCGCTCTACCAAGCATCAATGGGTCCAAAACAGGGCGATAGTCAGGGCAGCAGTCCTTCGTAGCCGTCGGGATGCGAGGAACCTCACAGCAAAGACCTTCGGAACCACGTCGACATACAGGGGTCGCTGAAGTGGCTGGCCGTCCTCTGGAATTTTCACACGAAGCTCCTCACAAACATCTGGCTTGGACCGACACCGCTTGATACCACCCCGAGTTGGGCGCCAACTGAGGTACTGGGGTTTTAGGGACCCGGCGGTGTCAGGGGGAACACCCAAAGACCTCTTGAGTTCTTCATGTTCTGGACCACAGAAACACAGAGTCTTCTAAGTGATGTCAAGGATCGAGTTTTATTGGCTGCAACCAAGTAACAAGCGTCCTAGAAGTACAACAGCACGGTGTGTATATTCTCAGGAGACTGTTCGTTTTTACAGAACCAGCCTTCTCCTTTTATACAAAAATATTAGCTTCAGGCAAGAATTCTTCGTTTTTACGGTTCAACCATATACATATTTTCACAACAAAGAAAAAGCAGAGTCATGATGGCAAACCCATATTTTCGTTTGTCCAGTTTGTGATAGATTACCCAGCAAGGCCCAGAACTTCCATCAGATATCGATGAACCCCCAATGAAATCGGGCACCTCCTCCTTGTAAAACTAGCCATAAAGAAGAAACAGGGACAGGTGTGTGTATGATAAGGCGTGGTTTGTATGTGGTAAACGGTTTATGACATGTTGTGCCTTGATGCTAATCTTGCACGGCCATTGGGATGGGGACTGCGCGAACAGGTTTGGCCTGAGGCAGTGGAGGCAGCTCGCCCAGGTCACAGAGGAGTCAGCAAAGGTCTACGTGTCCTTTCAGATCGAATTTGGCCTTGGTAATGCACAACCTACCTTCTCGTGGACATATAACGTAAAAGGCTTACTGTAGTCGAGGGTACCCAACACAGGAGCCAAACACAGTGCATCGCGCAATTCGTAAAAACTTTTCTGACAATCTTCAGACCATGGAATGGGTTTCGGTGTATCCTTGCAAGTTAATGCCGCCAAAGGTTTGGCCAACAAGGAGAAATTTGGTATCCATTGTCTGCAATATGATGTAAAGCCCAAGAAAGACCGCACTTCTCTCTGTGTCTTTGGTACACTCAATCTTGCAATTGCCTGTATTCTTTCTGGGGTCAGCTTCCTTCCCTCCTTCGATAAGATGTGACCTAAGTAGGTCACTTCTTGTCGACAATATTGTAATTTTGAAAGAGAGACTTTGTGCTTCATATCACATAGATGACGCAACAATGACAAAGTGGCATGCTTGAAAATCTCCTCAGTATCTGCAGCGACCAGCAAATCGTCTACGGACTGAATAAGAGTCGCACCATCAGGTAAAACAATTGTGTCAAGTTGTGATTTCAGAGCCTGACTGTATATTGAAGGGCTTTCACAGTAGCCCTGAGGAGCGTGTTTGAAGCGGAAGCTTCGGCCTCCTAAATTGAAGCCAAACATATCCCTGCTCTCCTCGGCAATAGGGATGCTGAAGAAAGCATTCTTCAAGTCAATCTACGAGAACCAAGTTGCTGAAGCTGGAACCATAGTCAATAGGGCAGTGATGTCGGGAACAACTGGAAACTGTGGCACAACAATCTTATTCACTTCTCTGAGATCAATCACGAATCTGTACACAGGTGGCTGGGAAGGATCAGTACGCTTTAAAACTGGCAGAACAGGACTATTACAGATGTTGCCTGTTGTCTCTTCAATGACATCTTTCTCAATCAGATCGTAAATGATTGCTAACAACGCATTTTCACCTTCGCTAGAGATCTTGTATTGGGGAATACGTGGCAACCTAACATTGGCTTTCAATGTATAACATATGGCGCTATTTCCAAAAGACCCACATCATTAGAACCAGTAGCCCAAAGTATATCTGGAAGAGACGATAATTCTGTTGGAATTTTTTCCCTTGACAAATACATCGGAGAAACCACTTTCTTACCCAGTGTGAGTTGTACTCCCGAAGGAGAACAGTACAAAGTTGCGTATAATCTCTTCAACAGATCTAATCCCAACAAGTTTTCGCCACATCCTGTTGTAAGAATGAGGGGTGCTTCCATTTCACATGGCCCAACAGAAAGGGATAAAGGACTAGAAATCGGGTTCCTAACCGGGGCGCCAGAAAAACCTACTGAAACATTCGTTTTGCCAGACAAAGGTGCGCCAGGAAGCTTTGAGTGCATAATAGAACTCTTTGTAGCACCAGTATCCAACAGAAAAGGTTCTGACACACCTGATGAAATCACCTCGACATAAGGTCCATTCTGATCTACTGGAACTGAAACAAATCCCTCTCTTTGTCCATGGCTGTCCTAGCAATCATTACCCTCATTCTCGTTCTCTGCATAGTAGTCATCAGCATAGTACTGAGCTGTCCTAGAAGACGCATTATTCTGTTGATCAAAGCTGTTCATAGATTTCTGAGACGGAAAAGAAGGAGCATTCTGGGTGAAATTTCCACGGCCCCTAAATCTAGGAGCCTGCTGAACACCTCTACCTCTTGCACCCGAAACACCATTGAAACGTTGCAATAAAGCCGGACAACTATTCTTGAAATGACCCTCTTCCTTGCAATACGCACACTTGATTGAGACCATATGGTAAACGCTGTTGAGGAGACTCGTTTCTTTGCGAGTTTCTCGAATACTGCTGAGGTTGCTGATAATCGTGCTGACTAGCAGTACGAGGTGGATAAGCTTGCTGTAGAAGGACTTTATTTTTCAATTCTTTAGTCTTTTTGTCTGCCTTCTCTAGCTCGTCTTTGCGCCTATTCTCATAGTACTGGGCTGTGGCTAAAATCTGCGCTGACGTGGAAACAGCCCATGCACTCTCTGAATCCTTCAACTTATTAAACAGTTCAGGAAGTAAATTATGTACAAATT
Source organism: Lissotriton vulgaris (assembly GCF_964263255.1). Lineage (NCBI taxonomy): Eukaryota > Metazoa > Chordata > Amphibia > Caudata > Salamandridae > Lissotriton > Lissotriton vulgaris. The sequence goes on from NC_141696.1 coordinate 947,929,830, forward strand.
TGTCTACAAACAATCTTTGGCCACCCTCGGTAGCCATATCCTGACCACTATGATCAACGAAAGTCTCTTCAAACCTCGTGAAAAAGTCAGACACATTCTCGTCTTTCTTCTGTTTGCACGCAGACAATTTGTCCCAATTCACACGCAATTCGGGCATTAAAGTCTTCATATACGTGATAATTCTACCAGGAAGCTCTGCTACCAAAGGCTCGGGTTTAGAGCCACCAACTTGTCTAGCATCATCAGCAGCAATATTAACCCATGTATCACCTAACTCTTGATCATGGTCTGCATGACGAATCTTTCCCCATAAAGGCTGTGGAACAACATTTCCAAACAACATGTCTACATCTGCTAGATTCATGATAAAGGAGCTGGTAGTCTGTGATAACTCCTTATAGTAGCCTGCAGGATTTTTACGGGGATCTGGCAATGTCTGCTTGAGCGCTAAAACTTCCAATCTTTTCCAGGGAACAAGTACCCATACACGCTAGAAATGCGGCGGAATGGCTGGATTCGCATTTGCATCACCTTCCCTCCAAACTGGAGGAACCTCTTTCATGGGATACTGTCGCGCCTTTTTCCTACCTGGCATGTCATGCTCAGACAGTGATCTAGAATTGCTTCCTTTACTCCTATAAGACAACAACATTTCAATTGCTTGTTCAACATCGGCACCTACAATCATGCCTTCTGCGAACTTGATCTCACACGAAATAATTAATTCATATCATATTCTGGATCATTTCCCTTCAAATCTTCACAGAGATATACACACATCTGTTCAAATACATATCTCTGTGTAGATGCTTCCCACTGACGGAAGACTTCCATAACGGACTGAACATCATACTTTACAGTATCAGTAACCCATTTATGTGCTAACTCATTCAGCACTTCTCATTCGTGATAGTCAGGCAGTCGACTCCGCAACTGTCTTCGTTCTGTGTTAGGGGTCGTCTTAGGTGACCCAAGAAAGGTGAGAAAAGACCAGTGACAGTATTTGCTACTCTCTGTCGAACAGAAGGAGAAGCTGGCGGAAAGGCAGATGCGCCCAAAAAGACAGGCTGATGCAAAGCAGAAGTCGAGGCAGTAGCAGAAAGAGTATTAGAATAAATAGTTGGAGCAGTAGGCAAAGTCGTAGAGAGAGCAGATGGAGTATGTAGCAAAGGCGTTGGCCCTTGAGAGGGCTGCGCCGGAGGAGTAGAAACCAACTGAAGAGGAGCTGGTGCTTGTGGAAGAACTGGTGTTTGTGCGGCGGGGCGTAGTATAACAAAGCGTTGTGGGGGTGCAGTAGCATTTTGTGCATAGGGGGTGGTGAACTCAATAGATGAGACATTAAAGGATCCTTCTCAGGTGTCTCTTTTGATCCCTGTCCTTTATGTGGCAACACTGGGTAGCATTTATCTACTGCTAACTTCCTACTTCTAAGCACTTGCTCATTCTCTTGCTCTTCCTCATTATCCCTGTATGCAACATCAGCTTGTACCATTGACATACCTCGTTTATTTTTCTTTGCTAATTTCATTTCTTTCTGTTTGGCTTCTTTACGCCATAGGCGAAAGGAGTCAAACATCGCCGGCCGGGCTTTCATCTTGAACAGTTTCACCTCTAGATTATCTAAGATTTCTGTGTCAAAGCTACCATATTGCGGCCATTTTAAAACACCATCATTTCTGGTGTATCGGATCCACACTTAATTATATGTGATAGGACCTACGCCATGCTTCACATAGAGCTCATATGTTGGAGTTCCAATCGGAGGAACTGGACACGAATCCTCTAATCGGGAGTCCCTACTACAACCAAGACAAAACAAGTTTCCAAGTCTGCTAAGACCAGGCATCTTCGCTCACTAGTCTAGCTTCGAACTTCAAAGGATTATCAAATACGATATTCTCGTGAATACACGAGTCCCTTGGTTTTGGCGCTTGCAACTTCCAAACAAAGCGTATCTCAAGGATACCAAAACTAAGACCAAACTCAGGACTGGGAGACGCTCCACTTATACTTAACTGAAGTATCGATGATCGATGACGTCACTAGAAGACTTGTCAATCGTTTCGCTCTACCAAGCATCAATGGGTCCAAAACAGGGCGATAGTCAGGGCAGCAGTCCTTCGTAGCCGTCGGGATGCGAGGAACCTCACAGCAAAGACCTTCGGAACCACGTCGACATACAGGGGTCGCTGAAGTGGCTGGCCGTCCTCTGGAATTTTCACACGAAGCTCCTCACAAACATCTGGCTTGGACCGACACCGCTTGATACCACCCCGAGTTGGGCGCCAACTGAGGTACCGGGGTTTTAGGGACCCGGCGGTGTCAGGGGGAACACCCAAAGACCTCTTGAGTTCTTCATGTTCTGGACCACAGAAACACAGAGTCTTCTAAGTGATGTCAAGGATCGAGTTTTATTGGCTGCAACCAAGTAACAAGCGTCCTAGAAGTACAACAGCACGGTGTGTATATTCTCAGGAGACTGTTCGTTTTTACAGAACCAGCCTTCTCCTTTTATACAAAAATATTAGCTTCAGGCAAGAATTCTTCGTTTTTACGGTTCAACCATATACATATTTTCACAACAAAGAAAAAGCAGAGTCATGATGGCAAACCCATATTTTCGTTTGTCCAGTTTGTGATAGATTACCCAGCAAGGCCCAGAACTTCCATCAGATATTGATGAACCCCCAATGAAATCGGGCACCTCCTCCTTGTAAAACTAGCCATAAAGAAGAAACAGGGACAGGTGTGTGTATGATAAGGCGTGGTTTGTATGTGGTAAACGGTTTATGACATGTTGTGCCTTGATGCTAATCTTGCTCGGCCATTGGGATGGGGACTGCGCGAACAGGTTTGGCCTGAGGCAGTGGAGGCAGCTCGCCCAGGTCACAGAGGAGTCAGCAAAGGTCTACGTGTCCTTTCAGATCGAATTCGGCCTTGGTCAATTGACTATGTAAGGGCAACCACAAGATGGATGCCGCTCACAAAATGGAACCCGAGGGTTCAAGACAGAAACTCTGATTTTAAGGTGATTGCATCACTCGATCATGACGCAAATGCATAGGTATAATGTCTCAACCATTACCGGTCTGCTGATACCAAATTCGTCATGGTACGATGATATTTTCTGACACGAGTGTTGAGCTTCGGTACCACATTATAGCAGGGTCCAGAATTTTCAGTACCACACCACTATATTTTAATGCTCGACACCAAGATGCCTAATGGTCTAAACACAGGGGAGCATCTACATAACTTTTTTAAACTAATTGGGCAAGGGTCTACTGTACTGTGTTGGATTTTCAGTTTTGGCCTGAGGTTAAGATGTCTCCATTAGAAGTGGTCCATTGTTATTCCTTTGTTTTAGCTATGATTTAGTCTGGTTTTACCTCTGGTTTTACTTGGGTTTTACTTGATTTTATCTCTGGTTTTACTTGGTTATTACGTGACTTTGCCAGGAGTTTTATTGGTTACTTTGGAGATTTTGCCTTTAAATTCTTTAGCTATAATGATTTTAGGTATGTATCCTTTATCTCTATTTAGCTGTACTATATGATATTAAAGTAATGCACTAGCACTTTATATATACATCTATGTATACAGGTACACCAGGCTAAACATGCCCACTAGAATGAAATACTCTGTTTAAAGTTTACAGGACTGAGCTCATGTTGTACACCTATATTTGTTCATAATGCACTTGCCCTTTATATTTATGAAGAGTACAAGCATCTACTAGTCATTCTCATATGCTATTGGCAGTTATGATTTTAATAACTGGTTTTTAGATGACGATATTATTTCAATATAAGTTATATGCACTTACACTTTATCACTATGTCATGCATGTAATGTTGCCCGTTTAAGCGATCAATTGAAATTTCAGGTTTACTTTAACAATATATCATTGAGGCTAGGCTGTATTTGGATTCTTGAAGTATGTTTTCTAGTTTCATGCTTAAAGAAATTGGCAGACTCTCTTGCCCCAGTTTTTCCACTGTTGTAGTTACTATTTATTGGTCATTGACCCATAGAACGTCATATGATCAAGACAGTGTTTCACCGCCGAAACGCCTAATGCTGGGCACTTGCCATGATGTATGAAAGCGATAATCCTGCAATAAACTCACTTTCAGCAACCAAAGCATGTGGTGGTCCGTACTGATTCTTGCTGTGACTGTGGCAATACAGGAGTGTAGATTTCTTCATATATATATATATATATATATATATATATATATATATATATATATTACCTACTGGCGGTCGCCAGTAGGTAGTTATAGTTAGGATTTTTTTCAATGTTAAATCTCAAAATTCTATTTGGAATACCTTTGGCGCCGGTTGACGAATCTGCCTGAAAATTTCCTCAAAATGGCTTCACGGCGTTCCGGTCCTTCCCTGAAAGTTTGGGGGGGATTCATCAAGCGGGGGCTGAGATAAAAGGGGGGTCCCAAAACACGTTTTCCCCATGTTAATTTCCATAGGGCGGTCGATTTCACTTTTAGCCCGAACGGCTGAATGGATTTCCACCAAACTTGGCAAAATTGTAGGGACTGGTAGCCCGATGTGCCTTTGCTATGTCTCAAGATATGTGCTACAGTGGATTTTGAGTAATTTAGGTTCAAAAAAATATATATATCTATAGGCGCGCTCCGGTGCGCGCACCGGGGAGCGCACCAAGCGCGCCACGCGACTTGCGTGAGGAAAGCTGATTGGCTCTCGTGTGTCTGTAAACATTCCAAACAGTCCGGAGCGGCCGCCATCTTGTGTCTCGGTAGGATCGAGACACGAGAGGTGGCCAAAACTAAGGGGGAAATGACCATAAGGGGGCAGAGTAGACCCCCCCTTGACCCCCTAGGTTTGATGTGGGGGCCATAAAAGGGCCCCGCGGGGCAAAAAAACCGGGGAGCGTACCGGGGAGCGTACCATGGGGAAAAAGAATGACAGTTTTTTAAAAAAAGTAGCTGTTTAAATTATTTTTTTTTTTTTATACATACACATACATATATATAAATGCATATGCATATATATGCAAATATGTGTATGTGTGTGCGTGTAGAGAGAGGTGTAGAGGTAGAGAGGAAGAGAGGTAGCGGTAGAGAGGTAGAGATTAGTAGAGAGAGAAGAAGAGAGAGGTAGACAGGTAGAGAGTAGAGAGTGAGTAATAGAGAGTAGAGAGTGAGTAGTAGAGAGTAGTAGAGAGCAGTAGAGAGAGTAGCAGAGAGTGAGTAGTAGAGAGTAGTATAGTGAATAGTAGAGTGAGTAGTAGAGAGTAGTAGAGAGTGAGTAGTAGAGAGTGAGTAGTAGAGAGTAGTAGAGAGTAAGTAGTAGAGTGAGTAGTAGAGAGCAGTAGAGAGTGAGTAGTAGAGAGTAGTAAAGAGTGAGTAGTAGAGAGTAGTAGAGAGTGAGTAGTAGAGAGTGAGTAGTAGAGAGTAGTAGAGAATGAGTAGCAGAGAGAATAGTAGAGAGTAGTAGAGAGTGAGTAATAGAGTGAGTAGTAGAGACTAGTAGAGAGAGAGTAGTAGAGAGTGAGTAGTAGAGAGTAGTAGAGAGTGTGTAGTAAAGAGTGAGTAGTAGAGGGAGAGTAGTAGAGAGTGAGTAGTAGAGAGTAGTAGAGAGTGAGAAGTAGAGAGTGAGTAGTAGAGAGTAGTAGTGAGTAGTAAAGAGTGAGTAGTAGAGAGAGAGTAGTAGAGAGTGAGTAGCAGAGAGTAGTAGATAGTGAGTAGTATGGAGTAGTGAGTAGCGAGTAGTAGGGAGTGAGTAGTAGAGAGCGAGTAGTAGAGAGTAGTAGAGTAGTAGAGAATGAGTAGTAGAGAGTGAGTATTTGAGAGTAGTGGAGTAGGAGAGAGTAAGTAGTAGAGAGTAGTGGAGAATATTCCAAAGTTTGGCACAGCACCACTTTCACAATGAGTCCAATCAAATCATATCACTTAGAGTCCTTATTGAAGCGCTGAATCTTGGTGTATATTCTAATGCTTTTATTTTCCTTAAGTTTATGTACCACAGCCAGCCGAAACGTTTCGTTCTGTACAACAGAACTTCTTCAGGGCGTTCTTATTTCCTTCAAGTTATGTCGGTATCCTGTTGTCATATAACTAGATATTTCTTCCAAATGTTAGACGAGACGTAAGTATATTGTTATTCAAAGTGACTAGGTATCAATTTTACCCACACAATTCGGGCAGACTTGAGTAATTTATAGCATCCTCAAAGTCAGTCTTTCAAAAATTCCAAAGTATAGGACATGATAATCCAAATCCAAATGTTTCTCAAGAAAATTCATTTACAATCGTTAGGAATATCGGTGTTTGGGCAGATATGATCCAGGGACCCCCAGTATGCAAGGGGAATTCGTCCCCCCTCTGCAAACGCGCCAGTGGCCTGCATTGCAGAGAGGTGTAACAAGGGTGTGGCCTCATTACACTTCTCTGCAATGCAGCTCCCTCGCGCATACTGGAGGCTCCTGGTGGACTGGTTGACCCCAGGGACCCCCAGTATGGAAGGGGAATTAGTTCCCCCTCTGCAAACGCGGCAGTGGGCTGCGTTGCAGAGAGGTGTAACAAGGGGCATAGCCTCATTACACCTCTGCATTGCAGCCCCTGGCGCATACTGGAGGTTCCAGGTGGGCTAATTGGCCCCCAGGGGCCCCCAGTATGCAAGGGGAATTATTTCCCCCTCTTCAAACATGCACGGGGGCTGCGTTGCAGAGAGGTGTAAAAAGGGTTGTGGCTTCATTACACCTCTCTGCAATGCAGTCCCCTGGCGAATACTGGAGATTCCTGGTGGGCTTTCAGGTCTTATATAGTTAGGAATTAGCATTAAAAAAACCTTTGAAATTCACAGAAAAAACCATAGGTTTCACACCAGTTATAGTTAGGAATTAGCATTTAAAAAACCTTTGAAATTCACTGAAAAAACCATAGGTTTCACACCAGTTATAGTTAGGAATTAGCATTTAAAAAACCTATTAAATTCACTGACAAAACCATAGGTTTCACACCAGTTATAGTTAGCTGGAAATTTTACTGACATAAAACCATTGAAATTCCCACGTTATAGTTAGTTGGACTCACTATAACTTGCGCGCCTGCAATGCACTGCTGATGACATCACATATTACATCACTCATGACATGGTCAGTGACATCACTCATGACATCACTGATGACACCATCCTTGTGATAGAGTGACAGACCTAATTTCAGTGTAATGTAACGCTTGAAACACATATTCAAAAATAGAAACAAACATTTTCAAAAAAATGGAGATACCCAAACCAGTAACAACAACCAATTCAGTAATTCCACCATCTATATACACATCCACTCATTCACCAACAGTTCTATACAGTCACTCATATATATACTCACTCATCATATTTAGTGATACACCTATACATCCTGTTACACATCAACAGTCATCCAAAAGTTACTCACACACATACTCACACATGCAAATAAACTATTGAACATCCATTTATTTGCATATACAGCTATACACTCACTACCACCTTACTTCTAAGGAAACTTACAAATACTTACTCTCTAAAACAATCACTTATAGAAAGACATACTTATTTAAACAGGAACTCTTACAATCTCTCACTCTCACATATACTCACTTATATACATCAATACTCACATATACTAGATTAAAACAAATGTAGTTACTGATAAAAACACTAGTGAAACAGTCATTCACTCACTAACACACACATATACACACTCATCCACCCATACAGTCCTGCACATATGCTGTCTTCAAAACACAAACAGTGAGTCAGTCATTGATGCATCTATGTGCTAAGTAATACCCCCACCAAACCATACAGACACTCATACTGATACTAAAAAAACATCTAATAACCCATATACACACACATGTAGCTACTCACCAACCCATGCAGCCACTTATACACAAAGTAAAACACTGATACAAACATTTAAATATTTAAACAATACTCGCTAATATATGTATTCACTAAGATACACTTAATAAGCCAGTTAACCAATCATTTTTAAAAAAAATCCTTTTACATATACATATATAAAACATATTTATTTTTCAGAAAGACACACATTCACTGGATGGTGTCATCAGTGATGTCATGAGTGATGTCACTGACCATGTCATGAGTGATGTAATATGTGACGTCATCAGCAGTGCATTGCAGGCGCGCAAGTTATAGTGAGTCCAACTAACTATAATGTGGGAATTTCAATGGTTTTATGTCAGTAAAATTTCCAGCTAACTATAACTGGTGTGAAATCTATGGTTTTGTCAGTGAATTTATTAGGTTTTTTAAATGCTAATTCCTAACTATAACTGGTGTGAAACCTATGGTTTTTTCAGTGAATATATATATATATGTATATATATATATATATATTTTCTCCAATCCTGTCTTTTTACATCAGTAAACAGGCGCTGACTCCGTGGGGTCTTGATCAGAAACAAGTTTATTTTCTTAGGTGCTCAGATTGACGCGTTTCGACGGATACAACCGTCTTGCTCACAACAAAGAATACCATTACGTGAGTGCTTTTAAACATGTCAAGTGCTCATTGGTTCATGTGGTGGCTTGCTTGTAGTCATGGCAACCAGTTTTACGTAATCACTGGGAAGTTGCAACCTTTTATGTTTACAAACCAAGCTGTCTCTTACTTCGCTTATATGCTCATTGATTCACAAGCACATTTGCCATAAGCTACGTTTAAAAGACAATTAAATAACATTGTCACCCAGCGCACAATTTATAACATCATTGCTAACATTTTTTGCTCAATATTTACACGGTTATATTTGTGTCTAGTTCTTGTACATGTATAATTCTTAAAACATTTGGGTTACACAATTATTACTGCATTACATTCAGTGTTTTGTTTTTAGATTGGATATTGGCTTGAGGGTCTAGTGCCCGTTTAACCTTCTTAATATTATTATAAGATCCTCCTTATCATGAGGTTATCTTCTATAAAGCCCATGTGGGCAAATAATTATCCAAGTGCAGTGTTAGACCCAACTGAGTAAGTTTGTCCAATGTACATTGCTCTACTAGATATCCATGCATTATCGCAATGGTTAGTCGACTTTGACTTTATGAAACCACCAATAAAACATTGTGAATGTGTTTTAGATTTCTATGTGTTACATGACATGTATCAATTAAGTGATACTGATTTTACTATTCTCTTGCGGAAGAAGGGTTGGGATTCGTCAGAAGTCTATTTGGAATTATTTAACCTTTGCTTTTTATAAGTGTACACTTAGCGCTTCGTCGGCATTCAAACCTTGTGGGGCCTTAGTGTCTAGGAGAATAATATATCGTGACTCAAGTCTCCGGAGGGCTAATTGTCTATTTCCCCCTCTAATGTTCTTCTTCACATGATCAATGACGAAGTACTTGATGTTCTCCGCTTTTCCCTCATGTTTGGAATTAATGTGCCTCGCCACTGGATATGACGGGTCATTGTTCTTTATAGCCCTAAGATGCTGTAGCACCCTTACATGGGCGGGGTGTATTGTGCTGCCCACGTATCTTTTCTTACAGCTACATTGCAAAACGTAGACTGCAAAGTCTGTCTTGCATGTGTAGTTTGCACGTATTTCCAATGGTTTTCTCCTACATGGAACGTCAACTGTGGTGACATTTGTTCCATACTGGCATGCCTTGCATTTTGTGCACTTGTAAAAGCCATTCTTAGTTTTCAGCCAAGGTGAATCTTTTTTCTTTAACACTGGGGCATTCTCTACTAATTCCTCCTTCATACTTTTAGATTTCCTAAAAGTCAGTTGTGGGATTTTATTGCAACTTGTCCCTATCACTGGGTCATTTCGGACTATGGGCCAATGCCTATAAATGATGTTTCTTAGTTGTTTGTGATAGGCATTGTACCCTGTGATTAGGCGTGGGGTTCCTGTATTTTGTTTAGACTTTGGAATTTCAGTTTTAGGGGAGAGTAGTAAGTCCTTCCTATCCCTAAGATCACATTTTTGTTCCGCTATTTTTAATGTATGTCCGGGATAGCCTCTAAGTCGCAGTCTGTTAAACAGATTTGCCTTAGAATTCCTGTAGCTTGTGTTTGTGCTGCAGTTCCTCCTCATTCTCAGGCATTCGGCATAGGGGATGCTTTCAATTAGGTTTGGGGGATGGAAACTGGAGGCATGTAGGATAGTATTTCCTGCGGTGGGTTTTGCGATAGGTATTAGTCTGAATTCTGCCTTCCACCACTGATAATTCTAGATCTAAGAAATGAATCTTGCTTTTACTGGTTTCACAGGTAAATTTAAGATTTAGGCTATTCTGGTTAAGTTGTTCTGCAAACTCCCTTGCACTTTCCTCACTTCCCTATATTACCTACTAGGGGTCGCCAGTAGGTATACATAGTTAGGATTTTTTTCCTATCGGATTTCTGAAAATTCTATGTGGAATAACTTGGCGTTTGTGGACGGAATTGGCTGACATTTTCAGGAAAATGGCACATTTTGTTTCTGAGCGTTCTCTGAAAGTTTGGGGGGGTTTTGTGAAGTGGGGGCCGAGAAAAAGGGGGGTCCCAAAACGTGTTTTTAACATTGAGTTTTCCATAGGGCGGTTGGACTCACTTTTAGCTCGAACGGCTGAATGGATTTACACAAAACTTGGCAAAATTGTAGATATGGTTTGCCCGACGTGCCTTTGCTATGTCTCAATATATGTGCTCCAGTGGATTTTGAGAAATTAACATTTTAAAAAACAGATATATCTGTGACAGCGCTCCGGTTAGCGCCCCGGTTCGCGTACCTGACGCGTAACGGAACTTCGCGAAGTGAAGCTGATTGGCTCTCCGGTGTCTGTCAACATTCTAAACAGTCCGGACCGGCCGCCATCTTGTCTCTCGGTAGGATCGAGAGACAAGAGGAGGAGAAAAATGAAGGGGGAATTTAATGAAAGGGGGCAAGGTAGACCCCTCTTGACCCCCTAGGAATGATGTTGGGGTTATTATAGGGTCCCGTGGGGCAAATAAAATAAATTCGATTTTTCGCGGTAGAAGCGCTTCCCGGTACGCGAACCGGGTCGCTCACCGGTAGCGTAACGGGAGTTGGCCATTTTGTGTTTCGGTGGAATTTAATCACAAGATGGAGGAAAAACAATGTGGGAAATGGGTATAAGGGGGCATGGGAGACGTATCCTGACCCCCTAGGTTTTCTGAGGGTGGCTGAGGAGGCTCATATATGTTGGAATAAAAAAATGTGAATTTTTCGCGCGGTTAGCTGCTGGTACGCGACCCGGGTAGCGAACCGGGAAGCGAACATAAGTGAAAATTAGTGAAAAAAGGTACATTCGAAATTTGGAAAGAGTAATTATAGTTAAGGTAGCTCTGAAAAGAAATTTTGTGTTCTGTGTAAGTTCTAGGTACTTATAAGTAGGTACCAATACATAGTCTTAAATTTTGTATGAAAACTCTGTTTCCCTCATCTGAGAAGTGCACACCATCTCCTCTGTAGATATCTTGCATGTAGTAACGCAAGTTATTATTGTAGATGGCGCCCATTCCATGGTCTCTCATATAAGCTGAAACAGACTTATTTACATGCTTCCTCGCTTTCTCAGTTTGTGGACAAAATTGATTGGACCACCTCCATTTTTGTCTTTGGTATATATTGGAATATACCAAGGCAGTTTGAGGAAAAAGTGCCATTAATTGCTCAAAGGTGTCCTTTAAGAGCATTTCCAGACCTACCCTAGTCAAAGCGCCCAAATCATTTCCACCACAGTGCACTATTATGAGGTCAGGGTTTGGCAAATGCAAAAAGGTTTTCACCAATGGTATCAATTGGTGACAGCTCAATCCTCTTTGGCCAATCCATTTGATATCCACATTTTGTAAAATGAGGTTGTGTAAATTTCTGTTATCAGCATACCTGTGAGCCCAGTGGATGTAGCTATGTCCAAGAATCCAGACCGAAAACATGGTGAGAGGAGGTTCTGCTGCAGTCAGATGAAGTATGGGAATGAAAAAGCAGTTGAAACAGTAGGAGTTTGTAAAGAAAAAAAACTGTGGAGTTTCAGTGCTAATGGTTCATTAGCAGTGATTGGTGAATTTCCATTGCTGAAAACAGAAAGTTAGGGAGCATGGATGTGTTCTTTGAAAGATGTAATTTGAATGGTTAAGAAAAAATGATTTTAAGAAAGATTGCAGTGGATTAGCAGGTGTACTGAGAGTTCAGAGTTCATTTGAAACATTGTTGTGTGAACTTGTAAACATGAGAGGTCTGTCAGGAGGTAGTTGCTATGGAAAATGGGCAGAAAGGGCAGAGGGGGGAAGGGTGTTGATTTGAAAAAAGTGAGGGAAGAGTTTTGATTGGGTGACATGAGAGATATGTGTGATGAATATCAGCATTTCTGTGCCTTTCTTGGTTGCAGCCTCTGGAGTGCATACCTTTTGCTCTGCTAAAGAAAAAGTAGTGTGTTTCTGAGACTGTTTTGAAATTCAAAAAGCATTTGCTAAGGTGAGATATGGTTCCTTTATTTCAGAAAGAGACTAGTATGCTTTTTGGAGAAAATAAGGAAGCCAGCTGTGCATTTAAAATGATGTTTTGTGTCAAGTGTTTGCATTATGTTTTCCAAGAAGCTTTTGCATTCTTTTACAAATTGTAATTGTAGATATTGTGAAGTATTAGTACTGACAAGGTGTGCTTCTACATAGGAGCTGTGCTGTGTTTTCAAATTATGATCAGAAAATCGTTTTTAAGGAAAAGGAATGCTTTTTAAATTTATAAGAATTTATATATATATATATATATATATATTCACTGAAAAAACCATAGGTTTCACACCAGTTATAGTTAGCTGGAAATTTTACTGATATAAAACCATTGAAATTCCCACGTTATAGTTAGTCGGACTCACTATAACTTGCGCGTGCAATGCACTGCTGATGACATCACATATTACATCACTCATGACATGGTCAGTGACATCACTCATGACATCACTGATGACACCATCCAGTGAATATGTGTCTTTCTGAAAAATAAATATTAGTGAGTTATGTTTAAATATTTAAATACATATATTAGTGTTTCACTTTGTGTATAAGTGACTACATGTGTTGATAAGTAGCTACATGCGTATGTATATGGGTTATTTGATATTTTTATTAGTATCAGTATGAGTGTCTATATGGTTTGGTGGGGGTATTACTTAGCACATAGATGCATGAGTGACTGACTCTTTGTTTGTATGTGTTTTGAAGACAGCATATGTACAGGACTGTATGGGTGGATGAGTGTCTATATGTGTTTGTTAGTGAGTGAATGACTGTCTCACTAGTGTCTTTATCAGTAACTACATATGTTTTAATCTAGTATATATGAATATTGATGTATATAAGTGAGTATATGTGAGAGTAAGAGATTGTAAGATTTCCTGTTTAAATAAGTATGTGTTTCTATAAGTGATTGTTTAAGAGAATAAATATGTGTAATTTTCAATAAAAGTAAGGTGGAAGTGTGTGTATAACTCTATATTCAAATAAATGGTTGTTCAATAGTATATTTGCACGTGTGAATATGTGTGTGAGTAACTTTTGGATGAATGTCGGTGTGTAACAGGATGTATAGGTGTATCTCTTCATATGATGAGTGAGTATATGTATGAGTGACTATATAGAACTGTTGGTGAATGAGTGGATGTGTATATAGATAGTGGAAGTACAGAATTGCTTGTTGTAACTGATATAGGTATGTCCATTTTTTAAAAATTTCAGTTTCTATTTTTGAATATGTGTCTCAAGGGTTACTTTACACTGAGAGGAGGTCTGTGACTGTGTCACAAGGATGGTGTCATCAGTGATGTCATGAGTGATGTCACTGACCATGTCATGAGTGATGTAATATGTGATGTCATCAGCAGTGCATTGCACGCGCAAGTTATAGTGAGTCCGACTAACTATAACGTGGGAATTTCAATGGTTTTATATCAGTAAAATTTCCAGCTAACTATAACTGGTGTGAAACCTATGGTTTTTTCAGTGAATTTAATAGGTTTTTTAAATGCTAATTCCTAACTATAACTGGTGTGAAACCTATGGTTTTTTCAGTGAATTTCAAAGGTTTTTTTAATGCTAATTCCTAACTATAAGTTTCACTTTATAAATAAGACTGTTAGCACTCTAGTTGTTCTTTTTAACACTCTGGTACATTTTCTCATTGGGCTACAGTTGGGCTACATCTAGTTGAATTTTGGGCTACATTTTCAATTTTTGATCTCTGGTGGCCATCTTTGGGCTACATTGGGCTACTTTGGGCTACATTTGGGCTACATTTTGGCTCTAACATATATTAAGCCCAATGTAGCACAATACATATTTTTCTAAAGTTAATGTTTTTTACAAACCACTTCAGAATAGAGCTACCTGTCCCTACAATTTTCCCAATTTTTTTTTAAAAAATTATTTTGGGGAGCGCTCCCGGAGCGCGCCCCGGGGAGCGCCCCGAAAAGCGTATTTTTACAAAGCGCCCCGGGGCGCGCTCCGGGGAGCGTCCCGTAAGCGCCAATATCGCAAACGAAAACATAATCGTGACGTATCGCGTAGCCGCGACCGCGTGATACGCACGGCGTAAGCGCACCCGGAAGTACTCGAGCGAATACGATCGCACAACGTAAACTTCCGACGCGCTTACGCTGCGCGACCCGGGGCGCGCCCCCGGGCGCGCCCCGGGCGCGTAGCGTAAGCGCGTCGGGTCATGTGAGCAGAAAATAACACTTTTCATTGGTTCATAACAGTTTTGGTTTCATAATGATGAAGCCCCTGGTCTTGTGACCTGAAAATAACACTTCTCATTGATTCAGGACAGTTTTTTTTTCTAAATGATGAAAGACCCCACCTTTTTTCCTTATTCTGACTTTGTCCTTTGACTGAGGAAGACCTGTTTGTTGCTCTGTCTACTTTTTTGCTCTTTGAGTAATATTTTGTACTATAAAATGGCTTCATTAGTAGCATCAGCTGGTGCATCTGCCCCACCACCACCACCACAACCACCAAGAGGACCAGCTCCAAATTATGTTGGTGGTCAAGAACAGGAGGAGGAAGAGGAAGAGGAAGAGGAGGAGGGGAGAAGAAGATGGCTGCCTGAAGAAAACACACCTTATAAACCCAAACCACACTTCATTTGGGAGTTTTTTTCAATTCCAGAGGGGAAAAAAAAGGTGAATGCGCCCAAAGTCACTTGCCTCATCTGCAATGATGAACTTTCACGGGGCAACCCAAATAAGAAATATTCTTTTGGTAACTATACCATGATTCGGCACATGACAAGAAAGCATCCAAACAACTACTCTCGTGCAGAGTTCCGGGAACTGGCCAGTAACCTCCCCCATTCATCAAGGACCCCCTCCCAAAGAAACCAACCCACTTCCTCGCAACCAGAAACATCTGAGGTGATGCCTTGCATTCAGCCGAGGTTTGCTGATTTTAAAATTACTTGCAAAGCTTGTGGCAAACTTATCTCCTATGGGGAACAAAGTGTGAAACTCATCGTCCTTGCAGGTGATAATCACAAGTGCCCCAAAAAGAAGTAATTTTTTGGGTTTTTTGTTTTTTTGCTCCAGTTGAGCCAGTTTCAATTCCCTTTTTTTGTTTCTCCCCCAAAAAAATACAAAAAAATATATAAAACTGTTTTGAAAAGCCAAAAAAAGTACAAAAAGTTCAAAAAACACAAAAAAAATATAAAACAACAAAAAGAAGAAAAAAAAAAGTTCTTTTTAGAACTACCTCCAATTTCTAAATCAAAACTTCATTTTTTAAACACTCTGTCACCTTTTTTCATCATAGTGCGCTCCCAGGGCCGCTCCCCGGTGCGCGCACCGTGCGCTTCCCCCGCGCAAAACGAAAAAAAAAAAATATTTTAAATGCCCCGCGGGGCCCTTTTATAGCCCCCACATCAAACCTAGGGGGTCAAAGGGGTCTATCCCTGACGCCTTATGGTCAGTTCCCACTTTGTTTTAGCCACCTCTTATGTCTCGATTTTACCGAGACACAAGATGGCGACCGCTCTGGACTGTTTCGAATGTTTACAGACACCCGAGAGCCAATCAGCTTTCCATGCGCACCTCGCGTGGCGCGCCTGGAGCGCTCCCCGGTGCGCGCACCGGTGCGCTGCTATAGATATATATATTTTTTTGAACCTAAATTACTCAAAATCCACTGGAGCACATATCTTGAGACATAGCAAAGGCACATCGGGCTACCAGTCCCTACAATTTTGCCAAGTTTGGTGGAAATCCATTCAGCCGTTCGGGCTAAAAGTGAAATCGACCGCCCTATGGAAATTAACATGGGGAAAACGCGTTTTGGGACCCCCCTTTTATCTCGGCCCCCGCTAGACAAATCCCCCCCAAACTTTCAGGGAAGGACCGGAACGCCGCGAGGCCATTTTCAGGAAATTTTCAGGCAGATTCGTCAACCGGCGCAAAAGTTATTCCAAATAGAATTTTGAGATTTAACATTGAAAAAAATCCTAACTATAACTACCTACTGGCGACCGCCAGTAGGTAATATATATATATATATATATATATATATATATATATATATATATATATATATATATATATATATATATATATATATATATAAAAAAATTCACTGAAAAAACATAGGTTATAGACCATATATAGTTAGGAATTAGCATTTACAAAACCTTATTTTACTCACACAAAACCATTGAAATTCGCATATATAGTTAGTTGCACTAACTATATATCGCGCACCTGCAATCCACTGCTGATCATGTCACATATTACATCATTCATGACATGGTCAGTGACATCACTGGTGACATCACTGATGACATCTCAAATGACATCACTGATGACATCTCAAATGACATCACTGATGACATCACTGATGACATCTCATTTGACATTACTGATCACATCACTGATGACATCATTCATGTGATTATACGATGAACCTCTTCAGACTCTAATATAACCTTAGATACACTCAGTGTAAACAGACACTCGCAGACTGTCACTCATCCATGGAGTTACTCACACACCTAGTCAGTCATGCAAAGAATCAATCACACCTCCATTTCCTCAACTATACAGTTATACACACCTTACTTATTCAAACATATACTAACACATATTTACTCTCTTATACAATCCCTGATACAAGTTCACAATGATCCATACAGCCACTCACACATTCACTGGCTCTTATGCACAGTTATTTATATATGTCAACTCTCACATGTACTGTGTTTTACATATGTACTTACTTTGACATGTAGCACTGAGATATCCATTCACTCACCAATACACTCATGCACACAGTCAACCGCCCATACAGCTGTTTCCACATGCACTTTTGAACCCATACATCTAGTGAATCAACTGCTCACATCACTCATGACATCACTGATGACATCTCAAATTACATCACAGATGATATCACTGATGACATCATCCGGTGAATGTGTATCTTTCTGAAAAATAAATATTTTTTATATATGTATATCTAAAGGTTGATGGAAGAAAACATGTGTAAATAAGTGTCTAAAAGGATGTTTTTTTTGTAAAATTGATTGGTTATCTAACTTATTAGGTGTATCTTAGTGAATACTTATATTAGCGAGTAATGTTTAAATATTTAAATATCTGTATCTGTGTCTCACTTTGTGTATAAGTGGCTGCATGTGTTGGTGAGTAGCTACATGAGTGTGTATATGGGTTATTAGTTGTTTTTTGAGTTTCAGTATGAGTGTCTGTATGGTTCAGTGGGGGATATTACTTAGCGCACAGATGCATGAATGAGTGACTCACTATTAGTATGTATTTTGTAGACAGCATGTGTGCAATACTGTAAAGGTGGATGATTGTGTGTATGGGTGGGTTAGTGAGTGAATGACTATCTCAATAGTGTATTCATGAGTAACTACATTTGCTTTAAACTAGTATATGTGAGTATTGATGTATATATTTGAGTATATGTGAGAGTGAGAGTTTGGAAGAGTACCTGTATAAATAAGTATGTGTTTTTATAATTGATTGTTTAAGAGAGTAAATATGTGTACGTTTCTGTAGAAGTACGTGTAGTGGTGTATATATAGCAGTATAATCAAGTAAATGGATTTTTGCATGTGTGAATATGTGTGTGAGTAACTACATGGATGAGTATTCGTGTGTAACAGGATGTATAGGTGTATGAGTACATATGATGAGTAAGTACATGTATGAGTGACTATATAGAACTGTTGGTGAATGAGTGGATGTGTATGTAGATGTTGGAATTACCTAATAGGTTGTTGTAATTGGTATTGGTATCTCCATTTTTAAGAAAATGTTAGTTTCTATTTTTGAATGTGTGTGTCAAAGGTTATTTTACGTTGAGAGGAGGTCTGCCACTTTGTCTCAAGGATGATGTCGTCATGGCGGCAGGCCTGGGTCTGGGTACGGGCACCGGAGTGTCAGCAGCATTGAGGAAAGGTGCGCTGGGCAGTGTTTCGCTGCTCTGGCATCCGGAGCACACTGAATCAGTTGACGTATCGGTGGTCCGATATCCTGGGACAGGAGTAGGACCTGCTGGACCTGCTAGGAGTGGAGGTACCGGGTCTTGGTGAGTAACTATTTAATTATTACTACTTTGTGTCTGTTCTTCTGCTCTGTGTTTTATATTGTGAATATCTTTTTTACCGACTAGCTAGAATGCTGCTGCTTACATTATTGGTAAAATACGTTTAAAAGCCTACTGTGATTGTTATGACACAGGTGCTCAGTGCTACGAATATTACTTGTTTGCAACTTTGCGTTTGTGCTTGCTTATCATGATTATGTAAGAGTTTATTTTAGAGAAATTAAGTTAGGTAATGCTAGAGTGACTCTAGTCCTTTCTTTCTCCTGGTACTAAGAGATAGAGGTGGATTCATACTTAGGTTTAGTTACTTATGAGTATGAGTTTGCAATTTTTTGTGGTCTGCGTGACACCACCCCTGGTTATGTCACGTTCTGCTAGTGCTTACCCCAGTCCTTAGTAGAAACGTTTGTAGTTTGTTCGGTGAGTGGTAATAGGCTTAGCACTAGCGGAACATCAGCATCAACCAACCAACAATTTGGTGTATGCAAAATGTAGGCATGTGTCCTCCATTTATGCATTTTTGAGGACTAAAAGAAGTGGAAACGATTACTTAATGTACAGTTGGCATGCCTGGAATAGGTGGGCTATGTCAGGTGGGGCGTTCTACTTAGGCTTAGGTAGTACTCTGGAATCAGAACGGTACACTGGATTAGTGTTGATAAATAATAACTAGTCGATCCGCGAACCCCCCCGATACTACTTGTCGACCTGATGAGAAAGGTCAATTTTATTGCAATTGTTGTTTACATAAATGCTTTTCTGACAGTCCTTTAAAAATATTTTATTTGTTTCACACCAATCATCAATGTTTGTCTCTTCCTTATATCTTTCATGATCAGCACCCAGGGGCAGGAAGACGGGGTCGGAGTTGGCGGAGCGCTTGAACACCAGGGACAGGAGGACCAGGACGAGGGCGCTTCTGCTGGCCCCAGTAAGTCTTCCTGTTTTTAATATTAATAATTCTTATTCCTTATCTTTTACTGCACCATATTTTTTCTGAACTATTGTTTCTGTTTCCTAATGCTATTTTATACAAACAATTATCCTTCGATCAAGACTATATGTTTCTAAATTCTTATTATCCCTGCCTCTAACTACCTCTGCTATGATGACTCTCTGTACTACTACTATTATTCTTTCAGTAGCTTAGCTTGCCCAGATGGCCACTTTTTATTTAAAATGTTTTAAATAAAACTCAGATTCACCAATAGCACTATCCATTGAGTCAAATCCTTCGGGTTATCTTCTTGTACTACTTCTAGTCTTATTAATCTTAAGGCTTTATTAATCTTGAGGCTTTTCGACAATTCCCACCAACAAAATGCCCAACCAGATTTTTCTATTTTGATAGGATAGGACATACTACTACTGTTGTAGGGATTTTGCACATACAGAACTTTGCACAAGAAAATAGGATGTTGGTGATGGGAGGTTGGACCTTTCTCACACCTCAATCAGAACCCACCACAATCCCCTGCCCGACTAGTTATAGTAGTGTCTCATAACTATTAGCTCTCCGAGCCCCCCAAGATACCCAATGAGTAGACAACCCAGAACATAACACTCCCACCTCCCAGTCTTGGAAGCAATGTGCAGGCACACACTTCCTTTTGCTCGCTCACTCGTGTAAGTCCACAACAAATACCACAGAGTCTATGTAAGTTCAAAAGTTTTATTTTCAATTGACAAGCTCTGTACGTTGTTCTCTAATGCAGCACCAACACCAACAGCAAAATGCATAACATTAAAACAATAAACATTGTTACACTTAGTTACACTTACAACAACTACAAGTCCATAGAACGAAGATAAAAAAAATACGAAATCATGATAACTGAATAGTGGTGGAAGCAACACCATCCCCTTGGTAGGAATATAGTTTATATAAAATTATAAATGAAGATCTCTGAGAGAATTCTGTGGACCCCTCACCTTAGAAGAACCTAGTACTGGTTACATCATAAGCTCTGCAAAGCTCTGGTTTGTAGAAGGGAATCTTCCATCTGTTATGAGAAAAATGGTGCGCGTTAGTATATTACAAGCATTTCTCAGTCGTGCCAAAAAGTGTACCATTTTTATGGATAAAGAAATTTGGACAAACACCAGAACACCATATGAAAGTGGCTTGTTTTGGCTGACCTTGTACTCAGTGCTTAGACAGTAGCAGTAAGAGGTCATGCAGGCTCACAGGCATCTTATACATCAAGCTGTGAGGTAACGTGTGCAAAAATAAAAGACACAAAGGTAAAATGGTTGCATGGCTCGGGCTAACTAAGCAAAGACTAGAATGACCCTATGGACCATATAATTGCTAATGTCTACTCTACTACTACCTGATTTGTACTAGTGATGTATGTTGTATAAGTATGTATTGCTATTAACCCCTTCGATGCTGATGACGAGCTCAGCTCGTCATCAGCCACGGGGGGCGTGTGCGGATGACGAGCTGAGCTCATCATGTAACGCGGCTTTTGTAAAAAAGCCGCGCAGCGCAAAAATGACCGCCGCAGCGATGCGGTTAATTCAATCCTCAATCTTGCTACTGAAAAATAGGGGTAGGTGTATATGAGACCTAAAAAATGTGTAATGTTTTTTCTAGGTGCACTAGACCACCAGTGCCGGTGCCAGCGGCGAAGGCTACGCGGCTGGTGACAGAGGCGAAGATACAGCAGTTGCAGGGGGATCTGCAGGGGGTGAGCCAGCAGCAATTGTGGGCGGTGGTAAGTTAGATTCCTAATACTTACTTATTGACATGGCACTCACTGCAAGGGTGTACCGTATACTCTAAGAAGTTGTTGTGAAGAGTTGAAGAGTGAAGACACCCTTTAATTGGCATTAGTAAAGGCATTAGTGGCGGGATTGTTGAGTAACCAATGGCCTCTTCTCTCTGATTTCAACTCAGCTGTGAAAGTTTTATGGAGAAGACAAAAAGTCAGATCAGATGACCTTGACTGATGGGTTGAACGAGAAGGGAAAGAAGGGTGAAAGGAAGAAGGACGGGCAAGATATAATATTTATGACTGACAGAGAAGGATACGTGGGATGCATGCATGCATAGGTGGCTGATAGGAATCAGATGCATGGTTGGTTGAATGCCTGAAAAACTCCCACAAATGTTAAAGCCCAAGGAAGTGGGAGGACAGATACATACCACAAATGTTATGTACTGCGCTAAATAGTGCTACCATGCCACTATGTGTGTAATTAATTTATCTCACTGCTTTGCTAAGAGTATATTTTACAATAGTCTTGTTTTTTCTTCTTGCCCGGCACTGGAAGCTAGAGGCCATACAGAGGGTATACCGTCGGCTGGTGGTTCTGGAAGAGGAGAAGGATGAGGCGGCAGCAGCTGCAGACCCCTCTAATGCCCCGGGTCCCAGCCACCGCCCTCCAGTGGTACGGCACCACCACCAGCAGCCATCTTCCTCTACCCCTCTTTTAACAAAGCTAGTGCCCCCCACTGTGGCTGCAACTGCCGCTCTTTGAAGGGCCGGGTTGCCCTCCTTGAGGAGCAAGTACGTGTCCTCCAGAGTCGAGCCTGCCGAACATAAGACCGTGTTCATTGCCCCTTTTTTATTTCTTCTTTTGGTGGGTGGGAATCGGGCGTTGGGGTTTCGGACAATTGGACAATTAATTTGGACTTTTTCTTTACGGACATTGGTTTAGGTCAGGGAGAGGGGTTGGTCAGGTGTTAGGGCATTAAATTATTATTTCTACTTTACATACAATGTTGTTAACGTTTTGTGGGTGGGGTTACTGTTTTACATCACACTGTTTCCTTGCTGGTGCAGGGCCGCCTACAGCCAGTGTTTGATTAAATAATTGGCTGACTTTGTAAGACACAAACAGATAGATGTGGCACCCCTCACTGAGTGACTTGTCCTACTAATACTGTCAGTCTCTTCTAGTCTATGCATTTTTTAATTGCACTCAAAGGGGTTTGTAAATTGAATTAATGAAAACATGTCCATTATTAATTATGCCTCACCCAAACTTCTCCTAACTTTGCTTGATATTTAACTGAGGCACAGCGATGGCGGCATGGTGATGGTTTCCTTTCCTAACATGCCATGGTTGTGGTGGTAGTAGTAGTAGTAGTAGACACTGGCAGCAGTATCTGCAAAAAAAGAAAATGAGACAGTCATTCGCTTGAGAGAGACTCTTGGTGGAGTAGTAGAATGAAATACAGTACAGAAATTACTGCGAAAAAAAATAATCAGCAAAAATAGTTTTGAACAAAACATAATGGTGGTGTAGAGTGGTTTATGGGCCTCTTTTTGTGCATGTTAAGTTAGCATGGCTTATTAGTAGTTTAAACGTCTTTTTACCTTGTGCTGCTTTTTGCACACAACACTGCTTAGCTGTTTTTGCAAAGTTAGCTTTCACGAATGTCTATACATGGGAAAAGGTTTGTTTTTTGACATCTCTAGACATACATCGTGCCCCCAGTCTGTACAGTGAGTGCTGAGCCGTCAAGGTTATCATAACATGTGAGCCTGTTTATCGGCATGTCCGTGTAATTCATTCTAGACCAACATTTTGGCAGCTGCGAGCCGAGCAAGATTCTGGCGCCTTTATCATAGCACACTTGCCATAATTTCACACACTTGGAAGAATCCAGGGATGCAGAGAGACTAGCCATTCCAGATATAATTACACTTACTGAGCGGACAGGTAATGGGGTCCCCCAAAACAAGCTCAAGAGACCTTTTATAGCTTATAATACATAGTACCTATAATTTGCAACTGGATTCAAGCAAGCCCGGCTGAAGATGGCTGCAATGCCAGAAACCAGTCCTAGGAAGCTTGTTTCCGGTCCAGGCAAGGCATGGCTTGGCAGTTCGGGCTGGACTGTTCCCATGAGGCACAGGGTCAGACTGATTTGCATATGACCATGTCTGAACTGGGGTGGCAGAGTGGGCTAAAGAACGGTGATGGATTAAACCCAGATCCGTTGACTGGGTGTGAGTGTTTGATTGGTTCAGATGCTCCGTCCATCACCACCCCCTTTTGTACCACCATTTGAGATGTACAGCAAGGAGGACGTGCAGTGCCAAGAATTGGATAGGCAGTGCAGCTGCTGCAGCATACCAAGATTAACAAATGACAAAGTGTGCATTTCCATATATTTCACTTACACTTTCATTTTAAAAAAGACACGAAGGAACTTACTCTTTGTTTGTTTAGTGTGTCATATAATAGTCAGTAAAACCAAGTTCAATTTCTGTATGTGCTTTTACCTCCCAAAGAGCATACTCTCAGCCTCTTTCAGTTTATATGCCATCAAGGCAAAATGTTGATGTTTTTAGTGCTTGCCATCTTTTTCTTTGTCTCTTGTGTCTTGTTTGGTTATCTGAGTGCACTTCAATGTGTTTGTGTGTGTGAGCTTATACCTCCCAAAATGCATACCCTAGCCAACTTTCAATTTAAATGTCTGTGGGATGAAATTGAGAAGTTTTGCGTGCATGCCATCTTTTTATTTGTCTCTTGTGTTTAGTTGGGTTATCCGAGGGTACTTCAATGTATTTCTTTGTATGTGCCCGCGTCTGAGCAGTCTGATGATAGCATGTTGTCATGTATTTCTGCCCCTAAAAACGGAAGCCTATCTAAAGTGTTCTCAGATAAGGCCCATAAGTGTGACGCAATTGTGAGTGCTGGACAGTCTCCCTCATTAAGCAGGGTAAATCCAGCAGCTACTCTAAGTGCTGTTGGGACTCAAATGGTCAAAAGGTGCCAAAGTTTAGTCTTACCAAGAGACCTTATGCACACATTTCGAGTTTCAGATGCAGATACAGCACAAGGAATGGAGACCTGAAGAAATCTCTGTGGGAAACGATTCCACAATGAGTTTACTGTCAATCATGTCATTGTGCGAAAGCAGTCTGCGGGCCAGACTATTGTGACGTGGAGAATGTGCAAGAGGTATTCAGTGTAGAGGATCAGTAAAACCTTCTTACCTTGAGAATGTCGAGCTGTGGAAGATTTATTTTTGGAAATTGATGTATAATTATCCACTACAATACTGAAGTACATTACAATTTAGCTGTGTGGCCCTTGGCCCCTCCCAATTAGCCTCCTTCTGCATGTGCTGTGCATAATGAGGCTGCCGCATGAGGAGGAGTGGGCTCACACCCACAGCCATGGTGGTTGATGATGTTCTATGTGTGTGTTTGCGCAGTGGTACAAAGTCAAACATCCCAGGCTATTTACAGTGCATTACAATGCATGTCAGTAAATCCAGCTGTCTTGTTCGATCCAGGGACTCTAAAGCCATCAGTGAATACACATGTCCAGGTGTTAGTACTAGTGCAATCCTCTACTGTCATCATATTAAATGGGTGTGCTGCTACAGTAAATCTCCATCACAGCCAGCCTTACCGGAACTCAATTAATCCAAGAAACATCTTTCAATAGTAACTCCACGGCCATTATCATTCTGGTGAACATTCACTGTCACATTGCTTCCTAGCGCCAGTAGTCCCAAATGCTCTATGGATGTCTATCACAGCCTCAGATCTATTGGCATTGTAAATTACAATGCCTTTTATTTATGTGTTAACTTTCAAAAGTGATAAATAAAAGGCATTGTCATTTACAACAGCGATTGTGAGACCTATTGCATTGCAAATGCTTGTTTAACTAGTAGTCGCATTTGCAGAGTGGTGGAGAAAGGGGTCTGGGCCTCTGATCAGCTCTCAGGAATCCCGCTGTGTAGGGCTTACAGGAGGTTACAGAAGGACTTCTTGGTCACCAAGGTCCCTCAGAAGGAAAGTGGACTTGAACCCCCAACCAGCAGGGTACCTAAAGCTGCTTTTGCAGAGTGGTGGAGAAAGGCAGCTTGGCCCTTAAAGACCTCTTAGCAATCCCACTGTTTTGACTTTCTGACAATAACAGGAGGGGTATTTGGCCCCCAAGGATGTCGGTGGTAGCCAACTACCCCTCCTGTTACCTCAAGTCCCGTCCAGTGGAATTGCTGAGACCTGGTAGAAGGACATGCCCCCTTTCTTCACCACTCTGCAAACATGCTTCCTGGTGCACTACTGGTGGGAGGTTGAGGTCTCATTGGCTATTGAGTGTCCTTGGGACCAACTGCTCTGTTACCGCCAGCAAATCCCACACAGTGGGTTTGCTGAGAAGTTTTTGGTGGCCACCCCTGCTTCCTCCACCACTCTGCAAACATGATCCTGATGCACTACTAATTGGGGGATGAAGTCCCCTTGGCTTGTGAGGGTACCTGGGGCAAACTAGCCCTGCTGTTACCTCCATCAAGACCCACACATCTGCATTGCTGAGAGGTCATCAGTGGCCATGCCCCCTTTCTCCACCACTCTGTAAACGCACCTTCTGGTGCACTGCTGCTTGGGGAAGAAGTCCACTGTAGAACTGAGGCCCTCAGGAGGCAAGGGGACCTCATTCCCCCACCAGCA
Source organism: Lissotriton vulgaris (assembly GCF_964263255.1). Classification (NCBI taxonomy): domain Eukaryota; kingdom Metazoa; phylum Chordata; class Amphibia; order Caudata; family Salamandridae; genus Lissotriton; species Lissotriton vulgaris. The sequence continues at coordinate 947,955,882 of NC_141696.1, forward strand.
CTGTGCCTAGTAGCCTTCCTTCCCTGGACCATATTGGGCCCCAAGGACCCCATCCCCTTGGGCCTGTCTCTTTTAAAACAAATAATTATTAAAAAAGGCAGGGGCAATCCCCAAGGGAACAGCCTTCTTTTTTTGTTTTATATATAATTTGAAGGCAGGGCCCATCCTTTTTTTAACAAAAAAAAAAGGAGGAGGGCCACGCGGCCCGCTTTCCAGGCTGTTTCTGGACCTGGGGAACACTTCCTCCTGGGCCGGCCATTTGTGTGGGTTCTCTGGTCCTACCTAGGGCACCCATATTCAAAACATTGGGGTACTGGGGGAGCCTGAAGGCCCCCGCAACCCCTGCTAGGTCCCCTCTTCCTGTGGGAGCCTGCATTGCTGTGAAATTCAGGGAACGGGTGACATGCAGCTCCCTGGATCCAAAAGAACTGTGTCTGTTCCCCTTTTCCCCTGCTTGCTTGACAGCGGGCAGGGAAACAGACACTTGCTCTCCTTTCATCAAGCAAGAGAATTTTGTCCTCTCACTTGCTAAAAGCAGAGCACTTGTTTGCTATAACTTGGTGGCAGTAGTGGGCACCTCCAGACATTGTCATCAGTTGGCCTTTCTTTGTTCAAATTTGCCCCAGGGTGGTGGTGGTCCCCGGGACCAGGGGTCTGCGAAGGACCTCCTTAATTATTGGATTTGTGCCCGTGGAGGTGGTGGTCCACAGGAAAGTGTGGGGGGACATTGCGGGCCCCCTTCCTTTTCTAAAGTGCCCCAGGGAGGTGGAGGTTCCTGTGGCAGCGGGGAAGGAGCAGTGCCCCCCAGCATTTACAGCCTTAATTGACCCAGAGAGGTGGCGGTACCTGAGACTGCGGGGGACCGAGTGGGCCTCCTGTATTTTTAATGTTTATAGCACCGGGGAGGTGGTGGTCCCATAGGTAGCGGGTGACAGTGGTGTCAGGTGGGCTTGTGGAGGAGGCAGTCTCCAAGGAACATTTACAGTATTAATTGCCTGAAGGAGGTGGTGGTCCCTGGGGCAGCATGGATGGCTGAGCAGGCCACTACATTTACAGAATTAACTGCCTCAGAGAAGCGGTGGTCCAAGGGAGTGTGGGGCTGAGGAGGCCCCATGTATTTTTATTGTTTATGGCCCTGGGGAGGTGGCGGTCCCCGGGTCTTTTTATAAGCCTGACTTCATCAGTGAATAAAAATGTCCAGGTGTTAGTACTGGGCTCCATGGGGCTTTATAAAAAAAAGACACGCGGGAGCCTGCACATCTTTTTAAAAACAAATTGCATCGGATTAGCGGATCCACCCGGGAGTCTGTGGCAACATTTAGGAAAAAAATGCTTTTTACCTCTGGCTGGGTCCCTGAGGCAGCAGCCTCACAAAGTCACTTATATACTCTAGCCCAGTTGCATTGTGGCATATGCAGTCACTAGTATACTTGGGTACAGTGAGCAGATTTTTTAAGAAACGGTTCTCTACCTTCTCTACTCCCGGTTGATCGCAAAGACCCCAAACACCAGCACCGTATGTGTCACCTGGGCAGCACTTAGACTTATACATTTTTATCAGCTCTTTGATTGGCCTGCTACTTGGTCTGGCCACAAAGCTTAAGACTGCTTCCGTGCTCTTGGCTTGAGCAGTTGCCTGGTTAGCTTTCAGAGTTTCCCAAGTCAACCTGTCATCATATATTTTCTCCAGGTAGGGATAAGAAGGGACCTTGTTGGTCCTCGTTCAATGTACAAAGAAGGGGGATGAAGACCATAATGTGTGTTTTTGACTGTTTCACCAGCAGGTCTAGGCTGCTCCTTAAGGCACATAATTGGTCTAATAATCGCTGCAAGATGATTGAAGTCCTGGCCAGCAAAATGGTATCATCAGCATGGGCAAAGGTTGGTATACTATGCTTGCCAGTCATGGGCCAATCAGCTCTGCGGTTCAATAGATGCTTCTCCAGGCCATTAGCATACAAGGAGAAAAGAAAAGGTGTATGTTTCTAGCCCGCCACACGTTGCATTCAAGTTTAAAGCTGTCCTTTTGTTCCCCTGGCTGGTCCCTATCTCATGCTTCAGTTGACATTTCCCAGCGCTTTGACCTGTTGACTTATTAAAAGGCAGAGCTTAGGCCCATATAAGCAGCATAAACTTTGCATTTCTTAGATACTGTAGGCTTGTTTATTAATAAGTGTAGATTTAGGCTTCGCTCAATGGTCCCAGGAATGGCATGGAACCCAAACTGAAGATCAGAGAGGACACTGTTGCCAGATGAAAAGCTTTGCAGCTGTTCTAGCATAACGCTGCCCATTATCTGGGCAGTACAGTGTATTAAAGATACAGGGTAAAAACACTTTGGGTTCCCCGTTGATCCTTTCTTGAATATCAGTACTATTGTTGCATGTGAGGTGGGCCCATCAATAGAATAGCCCTGACGACGTTGGTCTAGAACAGAGCCCAAAGATGCAAGTTTGCCTCAAAAAGATCAGCCGTGATCCCATCAAGGCCAAGGGATTTTGCAGCAGGGTACCTCCTGATGGAATTTATTATGTCATTTATATCAATTTCTAAGTTGTAGAGGGGTTGGGTTGAAGCAGGCAGGCTGCCAATATTTTTACCTTTGCTCAGCTAATAGCATGCCGCTTTGAGGGTATAGGCTCTAAATATAGTTGAGAGAAATACCTAACCCAGACCTTAGGGGGATTACTGTGTCGAGCCCAGATTCCTGGGCTTTCTCTATATAGTTCCGATGTACCGTTTGCCAAAGAAGCTTGCTCTCTTTGAGGTTGTGAGCCTTAACTAGGTCATGGTAAGCTTCTTCTCTCAGTGTCCTTTTCCAGGTATATAAGGCATCCTTATACCCCTTTCTGCAGGTATGAACCTTATCTGGATCTCTTGGGATAGCTATGAGTGCTGAAAATAACAGATCATGGGCTATGATGTAGGTTGTATCGAACAACCTCATCAGTTTATAATGTTCGATGTTCAGCGTAACAGTAAGTATTTTCCCTACTGTTTTTCAGATTTTATCAAAACTCCTTATCTGTTCAACCTCTTCTTTACTCTACTGTAGACATGTCACAAGATCCCTATAAGATGCAGCAATAAGTTTTGAGAGGAAATAAAAATTGTGGACACCCTCATTGAAAAAAAAGGACAAACGTAGTGGGTAAACCATTACCTGCTGCTTTTCATAATCACTTATTGAAACAGATATGAGCCTTTAATCGCTCACGGGGGAGTCCAATGCATCACAACTTCCAAACATTGCCCCAAATTAAGTGACAATAAAATAAAATCAATTAACTACGTCTGAATGTCTGTTCCCTCTAAATGTGGTTGTAACATCTAAGCCACTGTTAGAAGAATCAAATGCGAAGATCAGATCATATCTTATCAGCAGCAAATTGAGTTTTACCCAATAAGGGTTGTGACGGAAACGTGTAATGGGCCCCCCATTTGTACTCAGCAAGCACATGACATTTTTGGGGACATTGTACAGTGTTTAGCATTGAAATATCCCATCCACATAATTGCATAGCTGCCACGAAAATTACTCAGGGTGTACTCTATATCCTCCTGCATTGTTTTCACCATAACAGAATTGTTAATATCAAAAACATTGTTATAGAAGTTGACCAGTAATATATCTACTCAACCATCTCAACAATCTACTCAACCACATTTTATACATATGCCACCTTTGTCCACACAATCTAACTTAGAAAGGTTATGGCCACCAATGTGACTAGTCCTCCTATGGCCCTGCCCATAGCTCGTGGTACCGCAGGGGTGGAGAAGTTCGCAAATCCATCAATAAAAAAAGGAACAGCATAGTGATTAATACAATGTTTCCAGTCCAAATTCCCTAATTTTGCACCCAGCCTGGCCACATTCCATGATGAGAATCGTATACCCCCACCACCATTTTGTCCAGAAGATGAAGTAACAAAATCTTCCCTTGTACGTAAGGGTGGGTCAACAGCTCATTATTTGGGGGAAAGCATACAAAGCCTACATCTTTGCCCATAAAAGAGTTTGAGTTGCTTGTTTGTTCGCAAGTCCATCTAGTTGTTCTAGCTCTGTTAAAGGTAGAAATATATTCCTGGTAGTAATAGAGTTTTAGGCATTTGAAAATGGGCAGTTGGAAATATCAACTGGTCCGTAGAAGGATGCAGTGGAAGGACATCAATGGCTGAATAGATGTGCTGAAAAATTAAGTCTGCCCAGAATATACTTGACAATAGCGTTGTTCCTAAGGTTGATAACAAGTCAGTCATATCTCTCTGGTTTTGTGAGGCTGCTGTTCCAAGGAACTCTCTGCACATGATTAATCTCATTGAGCTGTTGTCCTAGGCCATCCATCCTCCTACTTACACAGTGCACTACCTTGTCCAATAACTCATAGTATTCTCGAATGTTTGGCTTGATTGTGTGTGCTCCTTTAAGAACCTGCACAGAAAGGGTGGCCTTGGGGGGTAGCTGGAGGGTCTGAGTGACCGGAGGAAATGGTATTTAGAGATGGTCCTCTCTTTGGGCATGTGTTCAGATCATTTTCCCCTAAAGGTGCCTTGTGACAGCCCTTTGTATCATGATTCTTCCAATCTAACCAAGAGTGTTGTTGGGCAGCCTGTAGAAGCAAGGACCTAGAGGGAGCTGGGGTGTCCCTCTGCTCTAGTACATATACCCCATCCATTCTACTTTCAGTGCTTTTATCCTTTACCAGTAGCATAGGGGTGTGGCCACTATGTTTGGGGTCAGGGAAACGTGCCTCCAATGAATCAAGCCTGCCCATAACAGAAGGAATGAAGTTTGCTAGTTTGTCCTACAGAAAAGGCGATCTTGCTGACTATGTCCACGGGTATGTCCACGGCTATATCCATGGATGAATCCAAGGCTTTGAGAGGCCTTCCCTTTCTTACCCTGAGGATGCTTCTTCTTTGCCAGCGGTGATGAACAATAACAGTCTTCTGGATTTAGAGCAGCAGACACTTCAGGTGCTTCAAGTATGGAATTTGGGGTAGTTAATTCTTCTGAGATGTTTTCTGCGCAGAGGTTTGTCACTCTTGTGTGAGGGTGCCACAAAGGAGCACTGGGGTACAACTAGTCTCGATTGGTGCACTAGACTCAGACGCTTTGCCCTTCCTAGCAGTGGGCTTCATAACAGACAACAGCTTGTCTTCAATGGATCCTTTATCCTGTTGTACTGCCCCCATTGCATTTGTATGATAGGATACTGTTGCAAGAATTCTGCTCAGGAAAAAACAATGCTTCGGACCATCTGCATGTAGGGACTGAGTCGCCTCAGTATCTATGAGCCCAATTATGACTATCTCTAGTGCCTCACTTGCTCCCTGAACCTCACCAGAGAAACAAGTGACTTGGTACCCCAGAGCATAACACTCCCACCCTCCCAGGGATCCTGGTACCAAGACACACTCTTTAGCTCTCTCACTCGTACTCATCTTCAATAATATAAACAAAAGGCACAAAGGAAGTTTAGAATAGATATTTAAGTTATTGTGTCCTAAAATGCAGCACCCCTAAACAAATGCATACAATAAATACAGTTAGCATGGTCAATAAACCACATATCATAAAAAGCCCTGTTTGGGATTAGTGGTAAACCTCATACCTTAGCATACACAGATGGACAATCTACTTCTCAGCTGATGTAGCAATCTCATCTTAGCACCCTTGCTCAGTGTATGTCTTCTCGAGCTCTTGTGCTCAGTTTTGTGACAAAACGTGTGGGCTCACAAACAGCAGCTGTGTTCTCTTTTTATCTCTAGGTAATAGTGTCTGACCAGAGGGAATAACAAGGGGCATTGTTGTTTGACTTTGTCTAGCGTGTTCAGACTAAATCCCAGGAAAAGAACAGAATGCGAAAACATATGCAGTTCCCTGTGAAAGTAAAACATTGCACAAAGCAATCGTGTCTAGATAGAAATGTGTGCAAAAGAAAATGTGGCCTACAACGTGCAACTTAGGCTCGCATATGGAAAACCACAATGGGCCATGGGGGAAACACATGACAATATGATGGTGCCCACCCATGGGTTCTCCCTTGCTGAGGTGGACTTTCTCTTCCCCATAATAACATGGCCTGACTCATGCTCTGAATTTAGCAACATCACTGCATTAAAAGGGAGAAGCAAATAACTTTGCATGACTTACTGAATGTTACTCACAGGATTCAGAGCTTAGAGAATGGCCAAGCCTCTATTAGTCTTTGATGAGGGCAGGACGGGCCGCCCTTGTCCCAAGCCATGCCTGGGCACGAATGGTGTATGTCCGATGCCGCAGGAGTGATGTTAGCACTTCATAGAATTTTGCCGGCAGCAGCAAGAACAGAGCAGTCAGCCCCTCCTCCTAAGGACAGTGGTGGTGGTTATGGGACTTTTAATCCCTCCAAAGCAATACTGTGTCCCGCACTACAGGGGTGACCTTATTGCTTTATGGCACCTTGGCGGCTGCAGCAGGAACTGAGTAGTCAGTCGCTTCTCTTTCTCAGTACAGTGGTGGTTTGGTGAATGTCACCCTTTTTGCCTGTTCACCCCCCATTTTTTTGTACTGACTGACACTGGTGGTAGCTGACTCTGACTGTGCCCTGTGCTCTGATAGCCAGGCCCAGGGCAGTGCTATGTTGAACACAAACCCATGAATTGAGGTGCACTTATAATTGGCATGTCCTACCCTATAAGGGCCTAGTAAATAATAGGACAAAGGGATTAAAAAACTGCCCACAAGCCCCTGGTATATAATAGGGCATGGCAGTCGCCTTTCTTTTCACTTGCATGTGTGAACTGCTGAGAGCCTAAGGTCATGTTAAAAGCAGCACTGCATTGCAGCACTGCTTTTAAAAGTAAAGTTTACTGCCAACTCGACTTTGGTGGTATGTGCACTTTAAAAATTATAATCTGTCTGATTATTATATTTAGGGTATCCCAAGGTATTCCCTAGGTATTCCATCGGTGGGAGTCATGTAACTAATAAGGGTCCCTATAAAAGAGGTTTTATAAACCCTGATAAGTTAAAGCTGTCCATTTTATTTTTCCTCTGTGTTGGAAATTAACTACAAAGTCAGCTTTAGTGCTGTGGGCACTGTTAAGTAATCCCCAAAATCCTTTTTGCATATTAGGAGCCCCTCAGGTTTCCCCTAGGTGTTCCAGTGGTGGGGGAGTCCTGTAATTATGAGCAGGGACTTTATAAAAGACGCTTTATAAACCCTGGTGAGTAAGAAATTTCACATATAATTTTTCCCATCGAAGACAGTTAGACTCATAGGCTAACATGCTAATATGTTGCAAACACTTAACTATTGCTAGACTGTGATAAAATAAAATTCAAAGACTCAAAAATGGGTATTGATAAATCCAGGAACTTTGCATTGTTGATTTATCATAACTTGTACAGAGTTATAAGACTTTATTTTCTATGAACCAAAGTCCAGCCTCTAGCACTCTTTCCTGATTGGTCAGCCTTGACGGGATCAGCCAAGCTGCTTGATTAGGTGACATGTGGCCTGGCCAGGCAGAGGCTATCTGATGGAGAGAGCTCTGTGGGGCACAGGAATGCCAGAGCATGGGGTTGTGCCATAAAGCATCAGCTTCAAAGGAAGAACAGGTCAAGCAAGCCTGTTAGCCAGGACCAGTACCTCTCCCAGCCAGGTGGGAGCCTTAAGGAAGGAATTCACAGATGTGAGTGGGGGAAGTGGATTGAAATAAGCCATACTCTGAGTTTGGTTTAGTCAGTTCTTGCTGCTCTGTTGAAATTTAAGCCTTGGTGGATCTTGAGTGAATAGTGCTTTCTGGGACAAGATTAGGCCACACTTTGGAGGAAGTTGTCATGCTTTGGGTGTTGCCCTGCACCTCCTTGGACTGGAGTGCTAAACTGCTTGTCCCCAGAAACACTGGATAAATATGAGAGAGGTGCAGAGCCTCTCGGTTCTGCTGCTTGAAACTACAGGAAGAAGGAAGATGTTTCTGCTGGAATGCTGAAATGCACCCAACGGCCTGTCTGGTGAAGAATGCACCTGCTGCACTATCTAGGACTACAGCTCTGAGGACTTTGCCTTGTTTCATGAAGGAGTAAAGAATGGGCTCCCTGCAGCTACAGGTTAATGGAGGTTATCTGACCATTCTCCTGCCAGATTCCCCCTCCTGGAGTGCATCCAGTGGAGTTTTATGGGGTTGACCAAGTGTATTGTGGGAAGTGAAGTCCAGGACTGTCAAAGACCATCTAGGAGATTGCAGAGCATTGGATGTGTGTTTTATACACTTGGAACCCACTAGGAGACCTTCTGGAAGGACCTTCAGAAGTTTGGGAACATTTGAGAAGCTTTTTGGAAAAAGCTCCAGGAAGTGACCGACCCGACCACAAGAGCCAAGCCACCTTCAACTGTGACCTGGCCCGAATTCCAGGTTCATCCATTGAAGAGCTCCGGTAGTTTGACTTCCAGCGTTTGACCGGGAGTTCCTTAAAAATGTCAAGCTGGTGAACCTTCACAGAATCTGGACTGGTAGAGAGCAGCGATTGTATCTATTGTCCAATCGTTTTTCATATTAGCACTCATTTTTAGCAGTTTTAATTAATTTTAACATGGACTACAGTTGAACGTACCACGCAATGGGGAGCTCTAAGTTGTCAATCCACTGATCTTTGGTCCACGCCCTGGTCCGCTGTTGCAGTCTTTGCTGATTCAGCAGAGGGCAGGACCTAACCCCTGTACTAACTTCTGGGGTCAGAGGTTGGTGGACTAGCCTTTTGCGGCCAGCTGACTATATCTTGAGCTTTCTGCAGTGGATGCGCACAGCGGGTGCGCAAAAGTCGTGCCAAAGGCAAGCACATCTGCGCTTGTCCGTGCCCAGCTGGGTCCAGGAGCCGGGAACCCTGCTGGTTGTAAGTCCCAACAAAGAATCAAATACACGGCAGAGGAATTGATTAATCTGGTGCCGCCTTTCATGGAGGCATAACATTCAGATAGACACGGAGGTGCAGATATGTGAGAACTGCAGCAAAGATTTTACACTGATAAAACAAAATATACAGCAGGGGAAAAATTCTCTTTCTCCTATTAAATTGTTGATCTCTACAAAAGATAAATATGAGATCCTTGAAACACTAAATGAAAAAAAGCCCAACGCCATGTTTCTCACTGAAACATGGCTCAATGATAATTCTACCCCAAATATCTTTGATGTGCTTCCAGAAGGTCATGGGATAATGAGACAAGATTGGGTAGGACAAAGAGGAGGGGAATTGCGATCATTTGCAAACTATCAATGCACTGTGGCCAAAATGAAGCTAATCTAGAGAAGTGCTAAGCTCTCTTCTTTACTCTCTCAGTAGAAGATAATAAAACTATAGCTGGATTTCTGATCTACCGCCTACCTGGCCCAGCAAACTTAATTCGTAGAAAGCTTGGGGGAAAAAAGTATGAAACCAGCTTTACGTTACAACAAACTCCTTATATTAGGTGACCTTATCATACATTTTGATGAAGTAGAGAACCTCGAGGCCCAATCTGTATGTAAAGTCCTCATGATGTTTAACCTAGTGCAAAAGGTAAACGCCCCAATTCACCAAGCTGGTCGTATCTTAGACCCAATTTTCACTAATATAACTGACATCAAAGTAGAGGCACTATGGCCAGTTCCTGGGTCAGACCACCACTTTGTCCCCTACCATTTCCAGGTCCCTTGGCTGAAAGGCCTAAACATATAGGAACCCATAGGAAATGGACCAGTTTCAACCCTCACACATTTGCACAAGCACTTCTGAAAAATGAGCCCAAAACGGATAAGGACATAAATATAGCCAATGGGCAGTTTGAAATATGGATAACAGATGCACTAGATCTGGTAGCAACATGGACCACAATCAATACTAATAAGTCGAGAGCATCGGCACCATGGATTATTAAAGGCCAAAAAAGTGTATACAGTTGGAGTGCAGATGGCGGAAGAACTACTGTAATAAAATAAAGGAGAAGTGTAAAACAGAACAAATTAAATACCACACACTTATCAAGGAAACATATGTGATTTCTATAAAAGAAGATTAAAAGGGATAAAAACTCTTCGAAAGAAATATTCTCCATACTGAAATCCCTACAGTCAACCGAAAAAGTAATGGAACCAACTACCACATTGGTAGAGTCCTGAAATAGAATCTCTGATTTCTTTGCAGGGAAAGTGGCAAAAATATATGCTGCCTTCCCTACGGATGCACCTGAAGGTAGAAACTCTGAATGCAGACTGAATACAGTATTTTAAGGGAGAAACCCTGGATGAATTCAAGGTGCCGGAGCTAGAAGAGATGAACAGCCTAGCTAGCGAAATTAAACCTGAATCCAGCACACCCAGAGACCCTAATGCAGGGAGGCAACCGCATGATGCCATTCATCTCGAAGTTAATTGCTGGCTCCATTCAATTGGGAAAAAAAGCCATCAATAGACCACTCTTTGTTAGATAATCTACGTCCCGTCATGTTACTACCCTTCTTCGCAAAAATTACAGAGAAAATAACAAATAAACAGCTAACTAACCATATAGACAGGATTGCTCTATTTCACCCCTCGCAATCAGGTTTCAGAGCCACGCACTCTACTGAATCAGCTTTACTCCTGGCCACCAAAACACTGAGGCAAAATGCGGACGAAGGACAAATAGCTTCCCTGATCCTGTTGGATCTAAGTGCAGATTTAGACACAGTCTCCCACGGCCTCCTTCTCCAAAGATTAGAGACGTGCGACATGAAGGGCTTGGCATTGTGATGGATTACGTCATTCCTGTCTTCACGGTGTTTTCAGGTTACTCAACACTTGTTTGCATCCAAGTGTATTTCCCTGTTGCAGGGAGTCCCACAGGGCTCTATTTTGAGCCCCACACTGTTCAATTTCTACATGGGTCAGCTTGCAGAAATAGTGGAACGTCATAATGTGACCATTGTATCATATGCTTACAATACTCAGCTAATTGTCACACTGTCTCAAAATCCAGTAGGGACAGCCCACCAATTCTCCTAATGTTTGGAGAAGGTAGCAGGATGGATGTCTAACCATTGCCTGAAGCTCAATGGAAACAAAACAAAGGTGCTGATTCTGGGAAAGACTCCATCTATCCGGACATCTGTGTGGTGGCCTGAGACACTTGGTCGACTGCCAACCCCTAATGCAGAAGTTAAAAACCTTGGAGTTTGGTTTGACACCAAACTGACATTTGATAGTCAAATCTGGAAAGTGACGAGAGAATGCTTTGGGACCCTGAAAGTCCTGTGGAACACCCTCAATCTATTACCAGTCAGTGCAAGGAAATCATCCAAAAAGGGCTAAAAAGCTGCAATCCATACAAAATATGGCAGCCCGCCTAGTGACGAATCTCCCAAAAAGAACATCTATAACAAACACCCTGGCAAGCCTGCATTGGCTACCTGTGAAAAAAAGAATATTGTTCAAGGCAATGGGCTACTGTCCTTGAATCCTGTGGAAAAATTGTCCACGGTGTCTCCAAGCAATTATAAGAGCCTACACACCCAGCTGGATCCTTAGATCCAAAGGAAGGGCTCTGGTAATTGTACCAAAAACACAGAAGGCAAGGATGGGTGGAGGCTCTTTTAGATACCTGGCAGCCAAACACTGGAACACACTGCGAGCAGGCATTAGAATGGATCCCTGTGACGCCACCTTCCGCACAAACCTAAAGACATGGCTTTTCCCCACCGTCAAACCACAATAGACTCTACTCTATACGTTTCACTTTTCGGCCAGATGATAGTCTGCTTCCAACGCAGGGACACACTGTGGTGTAACCAAGCGCTTTATAAATGGATAAATAAATAAACAGTGAACTTGTTTCTTGTGTTAGGGTCTAGTCTGAGAGGGAGAGTAGGAGTTGTGTGTCATCTGCATAGGAGAGAATGTTCATGCAATGTGTGAAGATGATGTTGGCCAGAGGGCTAATGTATGTTTTGAAGAGGGTGGGGCTGAGCAAGGAACCTTGAGGCACTCCGTAGAAGAGTTTGCTGTGAACAAATAGCACAGGTGTCAATAAGCAGAACGGTATTTGATCGCTCCATGCAGAGTAGATAAAGTATGGCTATATTTGATATGTGTATATTGCCAGTTTTTGAGGTGAGCAGCAGTGAGCTGGTCGGTGTTCAAGGTGGAACATTTTGATTGCTCAATACCTTAAGTCAAACAGTGTATGATGGCTCATGCAGGTAACCTTTTGTGTGTCACGATTTCTACAGTAAAGTTGTATCTATATAATCACACTACTCTAGAGCTTTATGAAATTACGTTGCTAATTTTACATTGTAATCACTTTTCTGAACGATGGATGAAGCACCTGACTCATCCTCTGCCAATTTAGGTTAGGTTAACAATCGATCATTGTGAGTTTAAATAGTTACTATACTTTAACACTTAAAACAAATGTATGACATTTGATAAAGTGTTATTGTTATATTTTCGTATTTCTTAAAGTATTACAAAAAAGTGTTTGTGCGTCTATTTTGTTTTTATGTTTATGGGTGGAATATATGGAAAAGTATCCTTAAATAGGTTTAGTAAAATAATTTAAAAACATCTGCAATCTTTTTAACGGTAAATTGTGGCAGGCTTTATTTGACCAAACAAATTAGGAGAATGTTAATTGAGCACAATTTGATTTGCAAAGGCGGACGGACACACGTTTATGCGCATCATCAAAGGTACATCATGCAGCCAGATCGATGACACTGAAATCAGAGCGGTATTAATAAAGCAGGTAGTGCATGACAGACACGTTTATCACATACATAAGGGGTACTTGTCTGTCATCTAAGGCATAGAGCCATTGTCTGTTTGTGAGATCGAAGTAGAGATGCACCAAACATTCCAAATCTTCATGGCATTTAAAGGAAAAAAATACGGATTAAAAACACAACATAGCAGTACAAAAAAAAACTCCTAGCAATCCGACATTTGCAGAGTTACCATACTTAAAGGGATTTACTTTTACTTTAGAGTTGGAATTGGGGGTATTCTAATTACAAGCTTAAACACAGTCTCAACGTTATCAGCATGATGATAAAATGGCCAGTTCTTGTATTCTCCTAAAATTCTGAAGACATTTAATTTGCCTTTCTACACCGTATAGAACCGTGATTATGTCCCAGCTTTGCTTTCAGTAAAAACGTAGAATTTGCTTTTCAGTTTGATATGCTGTGCGTGAACCTGCGAACCAGCAAGTTTATATCCTGCCAGTCGAATCTGGGAAATACAATGCAGTATCACTAATCCTGCATCCCTTAAAACCAGTCGCCATAGAAACCGCTGCCAGGTTGACTCATAATCCTGAGATGCTTCAGGTCTGTCTTCTGATCTCTATTTAAAATAAAATGGATTCCAGTCAGTTTTCAGGTTAAGTACAGTGTTAGCAGAGGACATTTATAGAGCTTCACAGCTAGAATTAATCCCTTTTATATACTACTTGCTTTAAAATGATAAGTTTCTTCTTTAGGTGAGCATTTTCCCTTCTTTTACTGCACATCTTCCCTTTATGTGTGCAGTCGCTTCGTTACAGCTTGCTAGTAAACTAGAAGCAAGGAAGACACATATTTGGCACTCACTATAAAACCACATTGGGCATCAATATAGCCGTTTTTATTTGATTATGAATTTTCAGTCTTTATGTATTCGGTACTTAGAGATTCTACAGCATATGTATTTCATGCGTTTCGCTTAAACAGCAATAGTGTCAATTACGTTAAACATATTTACGAAATAGATGGCAAAATTGTTTCGGAGGATGCAATACAAATTTAAGGACACACAACAGGGGAAGCCAGAAGAAAGTGTAAGTCTGAGGATGTTATATATTTTTTTCAAATATATTTTTCTAAAAGGTTGTTCTGATTTGATTTTAATGTTTTGTTACACAGTATTTTTTATTTATACATTATACTCTGTATATATTAGTGGGCAAAAAACATTGCGATCTAGGTCAGTAGTTTGCTCCCAGATGATTGGCTGGGGTCCGGCTAGCATGGAAATTGGCAGGGTACACTTACTCCCGATCTTCAAGGATGGCCTTGTGACCCACACTGTGTTAAGCTACACAGATGAAAGTGTTGAGGGCAATCATATGCTCCTCTCATCTGGAAAGGCAGAAAGAGACATCCTGGATATTACTAATAGCTCACAAGAACTGGGACATGTGTGGCAAAGTAGACTTAGGCAGAGTACACATACGCTCACAAATGAATGTAGCTTAAATATGTGAATGTGGAAGACACAGGTGCTTTCTCCTGCCTCTAGTGCCCACAAGTACATTATACACCTGCCACAAGTTTACGACCGTTAGCAAAATGAGTTGGGGGCATTATTTTTTATAATTATTAGGGATATTTATTTTAATGATTTTTATTATTATTTTTCTTTTAAATATTTAAGTTACATTTATGGTGGGCAACATATTATATCTTTTGGCCACTGGAGAGTAATTCGGATCATTGGGAGTCCAAACACTAAACGGAGCCGTGTGCCCACTGTGATCAATCATTGATATCAAGAAGTCTGGATCGCATATCACTGTTTGAGTTTCGTGGAGTCAAAGAGGAGTGCTGTGCTTGGTGTCTGCACATGCTATTTATCCTTGAGGGGAACAGTGCCCTTGAGGTTGTCAGGAAACCAATTGTTTAGCATTCCATTCCACCAATTATCAGAGTGCTCCCAAAGAAGGCAATGGCTCCAGGGGCACCCGCAAATACTCTGCTGCCGGCAACAACCATCAATGCAAAGTTCCTGTGAGACCTGCTCTTATTGCTGCCAGGGACTGCCAGCACTGACTGGCAAAGTGAGATTTTTACTTTGCGCTAAACAATGACAGGTCATGACAGCCGCTAATGTATAGCTTAAGCAGTGAACATTGGTGATACTTGACTTTTTCTTAAAGCTACAGCGAACGCCCAAATTGTTCTTCATGCTACAATGATGGCCTTCTGCGATGCTCAGCCTCCTCCACTTGGCCTCATTTATCAGGAATGGAACTCTTCAGGTCAGACTTGGGTCCTTATTATGTCTATGGAGGTCCATAGGACCGCCGTAGTTGAGATGGTAGACTGGAAAGCTTTTTTTGAAGGACATAACGACCAAACGCAACAAATAAAAAATAGAAAACAAGTCAGGCCTCAAGCCAGTGTCTACTTTTCTTCCTACGTTAAATCAAGTGACACCTGAAATATCAACTTTTGAACATGTGGTTTTCAACAAACTGAAGACAGCCAACAGACTTATCCCTAGACCAAAATACAATCTGTCTCGTGAGGAACATCTAGCACTACAATCCCTTAGTTTAAACAACAATTTAAGCATTCAATGTTGTGATGAAGGGGGTGGTATAGTTGTACTAGACAGGGATCAATATATCATCAAAATGGAGGAAATGTTGAATAACAAGTTTCATTGTACCCCTGTTAAAAAAGCCATCATATCCCACAAATTCAATCATATGTTAGGGACACACAAGACATCAGAAATAAGGTAGAAAATCTTGAGTTTAATGCCATGAGACATACCATGGTAACTATGGATATAGAGGCCATATATTCCAAAATTCCACAGGAAGGAGCTATGGAAGCTATCACTTGGTTTATGATTACGTTCGAGATTGACTGTCCCAGAACGTTTGTTCATGATTGTTTACATTTAGTTCTTACTGAAAACACTTTTGAGTTCAACTGCGCACTTTATAATTAGACAAAGGGCGTGAGCATGGGGGCTTCCTGTGCCCAAACAGTGGCAATATCCTTATGGCCCTATATGAAAAACCATGTGTCTACAACGAAATTGTCTTTTAGTGAGTCCATATATTTATGGTCAAGATTCATAGATTATGTCTTTTTTATCTGGCTAGATGAAAGCACAGGCATCACTGAATTTGTGTCCTGGCTCAACTTATGTGACGAAAATATCCGCTTCACAGCCAATGTAAGCAATCACAAAGTGGAGTTTTTGGATATTCTTATCCAAAATAGAGAAGACCGCCTTGAGGTGGACCTCTATGCTAAGCCCACAGTCTGCAACTCCTTACTCCATTTTAACAGTTACCATCCTCAAATACAAAAGACCAGTATTCTGTTAGGACAGTTCCTACGACTTCGTAGGAACTGTAAATGTAAATGTGTTGTACTTGTATAGCGCACAGCTACCCCGGACCGGGGTCTCCCGGTGCTTGTACTCATACCGCTCAGGAACCCTTCCTGGCTTTCCTTGTGAAGTGTCCACTCCTGGGCACCTCCATGGTGAAACCAGGCATCCCTCGCTCTGTTGGGGCCATTGTGGAGATTAAGCAAGCTATTGCCCAGAGTTGCAGTGGGGGACCGATGATTAGAATAGGCACTGAGGCGAGAAAATCCGGTCAGAGGAATTTATGAGCCCGAGACCCGCCGAGGCGGGAATCGAACCCTGGTCCCTGGCCAGAACTCTGCATCAAGGTCTGCCTCTCTAACCATTGAGCCACACTCCTGTACCAACGTGCAAGACTTTGATGCCCGAGCGGAACAGATGAAAATAGAGTTTATAGCCCGTGGCTGTCCCAAACGCCTAGTGCGTGACTCATACAAATGAGTGCGGTTTTTCGACAGGCAACATTTGCTGACACCACAAGCCAAACAAACCATCTCAAGGATGGTTTTTGTGACTAGACATTCTACCATGAATGAAAATATCTGTCACATCATTAATTCTAACTGGCATATCCTTAATGCCATCAAATCCAAGGAGAACAAGATACCTAAACCTCTGTATGTCTACAGAAAGAACAAGAATTTAAAAGATTTTATTGTTCGATCTCGGATGCCAAATAAGTTGAAAAATACTATTCAAACATCCATTACTGGTTTAACAACTCCGGTAGGCAACTTTAAGTGCCTTTCTTGTGTAGCTTGCCAATTTTCAATTGAGACTTCTGAATTCATATTCAACAAAGTTAACTTACAAATTAATACCCTAACCAATTGGAAAACATCAAATATCATCTACTTACTTTTATGCCCTTGTGACAAAGGTTACATGGGCGAAACTGCTCGCACTATGTCCACACATTTAACGGAACATAGGTCGGCAATCCGCACTCAGAGAAGTCAAGCTCCATTAGTGTAACACTATATGAAAGCATAACATAATGTGGATGACATGGGATGGCTAATTTTGAAAAAAAACGTACGAACACTGGTACTTCAAGTACCAATATACGCAAGTGCAGAGAAGTTTACTGGATTTTTTCTCTAAATACTTATCAAAAAGGGATGAATAATGAATTCCCTTGGGACCAGGCGATAAAATATAATTGTAGCTGAGCAAGACTGTTTTCGTATTGTTCCATTTACACATTCTGCTAACAAGGCTTTGTTGGCCAGTATGTATATGAGAGATTCTTTAAATCCTTTAAAACTTGTACATCTCTATAATTGAGGTTGAACAGACCGCAATTACATCATTGCATTCAAACAACCTCCCAACAAGGCTTTGTTGGTAGCAATGCAGAAACATAATTTAAACATCCTACCAAGAAGGCTTTGTTGGAAGCTCTATAGATAAGAGAAACTTTGAAATCTCTTACAACTCAATGATAAAATAAAACTGCGACCAGAAATATTAAAACACTAAATATTTCTATCTCTTAATGATAAACGTTTTCTGTGCTACAAGTCCAGAGGTAACGTGCCCTAAATGGCTATAATGGTCAGGCTCATGTCCTTGACAACACAGACTCACCCCTGGTTACCACATTGTTTGATTGGTAAAATCTACAATTTTGATATTACTATAAATTATTGTTAAATATCAACACATAATTTTAGATTTATTCACGATTATCAGTAGACTGATTATCATATTGGTTCAATGTTCACATTCATATTGTTTGAAAATAGTATTGATTGTTGTTAAATATCTATACTTATAATTTGATTCATTCATGAGTATTAGAAGTCTGATTTACCTTCTTTTTAGGTTATTGTGGAATATTTTACTTTTCGATATAACTACATCAACATGGCCGCCAGACGCATATGGATGGCTAGTTAGTATACAAGCTCTCGTACTCCAAAACATTAACTTCCGGGTTTTACTAATAACTTCCGTTATGGGTGGCGCGGTTTTCACATTTACCTCCTTTTAAAAAGCTGAGCCCACACCCAGCATTTTACAGCTTTACTTTGTACTGATGGCGCCCAGCAGGAGAGATGCCACCACGTTCGGACGATAAACCTAGATCGAATCCTTTGGTCCCTGTGCATTTGAACTCCCTCCGTTGGTTCAACTTTTCTACATCACAGTAAGTTGCGAGGTCTGCTATTAATTATACATTTTCAAACAGAAGATAGTACACTGTTTTCTTTTTGGGACGGTAAAAGGTATCAGGATACATTACATTTCTTTTAACATCGTAGGCTGCGGACAGAGTGGTGTTATCCTCCTCTTCCATGCAACAGAGCTTACACACTCAACTGTTGACACAATACAACATTCTCTCGTTAGGTCTCCATAGCAGGAAAGCGTCTGTTTGGAATGTACACACACACTGCACCTTTTATTAATATTACATAGATCATATAGCATTCTGTCTGCCTTCTCTACAGTAGCGTTTTTTTGGATCGTGCATTACATTCCACCTTTGACATGTCAGACAAGGCCAGTATTGACATTGGAATATGTCATAACAGGTATCTTCTGTTTTATTTTTGTATTCTAAAAATCCCCCCCTAAATATCTTAAATTGTAAACAAAGATCTTTGAAAGCTTATCTGTAAATACAAGTACTCTATATATAAACTTTGACAGTGTTCTCATAGTTTAACCATAGTACTTTTATAATGCATATGGACCTTAGAGGTAGGATTATAGCCCTTGTTTGGTTAAACATAGCTTGACTATACCATCCCAGCAGTCCCTCTTATCCAGTCAGTACACAGAACCAAAGCATTTCTTTCCTTCTGCTGTAAACTAAACAGAGAAATTATACTCATCTGGAAATCTTCTAATACTTAGAGTAAGGTAAAAACCTGCGGGATTTAACCATTAGCACAGCTGTTTTGCATATTCATCCTTTCCATGTTCATAAATACGACCTTTACTTATGGATCTTCATATTTCTATTTTATATAGTGGATATGTTGTGACTTGCTGATTAAATATACAGCAAGGACATTACGAACATCGTAGAGGACTACATTATAACTACGCTCTTGATACGAGATATCAATTCAAGGTAATGGCAGGATATTTAGGGTCAAATTTTTGTATCTCTCCCACACCTTTCCATACATGCTCAATATCATTCTTCCCTTTATAATTTACAGAACTTCACGTACTAGACTCTTATCGTACCTGAAGTTTTCTAGAGGTCACAAGAATCTAACATATTAAAAAAAGGTAATTACCTGAGTTTGTTCAAATTTTATCTCATATCCTACCCATCTCGATAAGAACATTTAATTTCCATAAATATGCATTGGGCCAGATTATAAGGTTTCTTTTATTTGTCTTGACAGTTATTTTTCTTCTCTCTTGACACCTCCTATTTTAAATATTCAGTCTAAATCATACTTCTAAGGTTCTTTATGGAATTTTGCATCAGGTGAATGTGATGAGGTGTTTTAGTCACAATAAAGTTTAGGCAGATTGCATATAATATGTTTTTCTTTTCTAAATGTTTGAGTAATTTTTGGACTAGTGTTTTTTAAAATAATATGTTAAATCCAACAATAAGCCTTCGTGAATACCCCACTTTGGGGTCACATTTTTGTAAATAGGACCAAGTTGCAACACTGATACATGTTTCTGTTTACATATACCCTGTTTAGGTTTTATGTGATATACATACATGGCGTCCTAAAGAAGGCTCCAAGCCGAAACACGCGTAGGATCTAAAAATTCCAGAGCCATGCTCAAATAAATGTGCACCCTATTCCAACATCAAATAAGCATATGTATAATATTTTGACAAATGTTTAATGAATTTCAGATACAAAAGAAATTACGGTCTAAAACGATTGATGCAACTAAATGTGTAAACACTATACATTGAATACAGAGGTCATCCTTACCTCTAGTATACATTGTTCTGTTTCTGTCCTTAAATTACATTCAAATGTGATTATTATATAGAATAAGAATAAAAAAAGATATATTTTTGTAACTAACGGTGTATGTATTGAATATTGTGTATACTTTTTAGGTCCGCAATATTATTTTCAACGTTCCTAAATTGTTTTGACTTCAATTGCTTGATGCACCCTGATTTAGAAACTTAGTCAGGGATACCCTTATTTTTTCAAACACGGCAGTCCATGGGTTGCCAGACTAGCCATCCACCTGCCCTATTACAAGTTGAGTGGTTGGACTGCCACAGGACTGCAGCAACCACTGGGAATCTTTGGTCCTGCAGTGGATGCGCAGCAGTCTGAGGCTGCAATATGCTGGTGGGGCCACAATTGTATAGCCAGACATATTATGAGTTTCCTCACTGCCACAGTTTTCATAGTGGTGAGCCCGCCATACAAACTGTGCTTGTGATGAAAATGAGGAGGTTCTACAGAGACCACTGTTGCCTCAGTATGCACGCAATGTTCTTGAATGGCATGGACTGCACAGTCCATGCCATGCAGGTATGTGCTTTGGTACTCCCATTGTGGTGCCTTTCTAAGGCTCAGATATGAGCCTTTGAAAAGTACTGCTATGCACCTGCCAAATTACTGCCTGCCAGACCATGAATGAACTTGTAATCTGGCAGGCAGTGTGAGGATGAGTTTGGCATTGTGGCATTTGGACGCTGGCATTGAGGCTCGCTACCACACCACCAAACTCGGAAGGTAATTTGCAGCCGGACTAACCTGGTCATTGTATACGATCTGTGCTCCATCACAGTTGGCCTGAACTTCTGAATATCCCTATGATCTAGTGAGACCAGACGATTGGTAGTGGCATATTGCGCCTTTAGCTGCTATTTTCACTACAAACCTTAACACTGAATACCCCTGGTTCATTTGATTGGATTTTTGTTGGTCTGCAATCATTTTATTCATTTAAATTTCTTCTTTTTTCTAAATTGTTTAGGCATTTACTTGTGTTGTGTTTTCACTTTAAAACTGTATATGTGCTTCATAAATTCTTTACACATTTACTCTAAGTTAAGCCTCACTTATTTTGTGCCAGGCTAAAAGAAGGTTATACACAGGGTAATTTAGTGACTTTGTGGTTTACCCTGACAAAGATTGAGTATGTTGCATGGGTAGGGCTCCCACCACCCTCACTCAATAACACGATTTTCTAAAGTACTCTTCTGAACTGTTTTAGTATTGATTACATTACATTTTGAACTTAAAGTTCAGCTTTTCGCTATTCTGATGATATTCAGACTTTTGTTGAGTGTACCCGATATTGAATCCCTGATATAGTACTGATGCATAAAATATCGAAACAAAACAATACCAGAAATTAAATATCAAGAGCAAAATTATCAACTTCCTATACTAAACTATACTATACTAAACTAGTAAAACCACAAATTCTCAGAGCACAAACACCATTGTCAAAAATATTGATTTTTACATATATCGAACACAAACACACCAGAAACAAGCATATCATTACATTTAAATAAACATGCAATATGTCAAAATTATCAATTCACACACCATAATATTATAGCCAAATAATTAAACAATCAATAATAAATATAAATAAATTCACGTTTTACATAAACAATTACTGGAACTAAATCTAAGACAATTTTTTCCCAAGGAAATGAAGGGCTAATAATGTAAATATGTTGAATAAATGTAGGGGTGTATGATAAAAAGTATTAAACATGTCAAACAATGTTGTAAAATAAATTCAGATAATGTAAAGTATAAATTAAATATTAGTTTAATATATTAATTTATACAAACAATTTATGTTAGAATAATGCTGAAACAATGTAAGAAAAAAGGAAACTAAAAGTGGAAAACATACAGTATACATTAGTAATTAAATATAAATTAAATTTCTTAAAATAACGAAACATCATTAAAAATGTATTTACTTACGTTTCTACAATTGTTTTCAAAGGCGATATATATATATTCACTGGAAAAACATGTTTCAGACATGTTATAGTTAGGAATTAGCATTTGAAAAACCTTAGAAATTCACTGAAAAAAACGGTGTAGTGTAGTTCCTATTTTCCCAATAGGCTCTGCGCATTGGAATAACATAAGCAATAGTTTAGACGTAGGACTGAGGTCGACTAGGTCTCTAATAAATATGTTAGACTTAATTGAGGTTTGCCAGCTAGCTCAGAGGTCACTAGAAACTTTCTCAAATGAACAGGGAGGAGTGAACTTCCCTGATTTGAACAATAGATAGCTATTTCACTCTGTCAATTGTGCATACTTAGTTTCACCAGAGTGCAGAGAAATAGAGAGAAGGGCGTTTCAAATAAAAGGTGTTATTTTATTGAGCAGTCTTCTTTCTCATACAAGAGAAATGAATTGCCACAATTGCAATACTTGTTATAAAGTAAATTGCGTACAGTAAAAGGAGTATTATGAAATAATATTGTAAAAGCATTGATATGGTTTCTGAGCCATATGATACTTAAAAGGTATAAAATAAATACAGGTACATACAATTATAAAAATTTGACTAAACGTACTCAACTGGTGCTTCTAAGATACGCCTACCACAATGTACCTAACCTAAGCCTAGTAAATGGGAAGGAGTAAGTGAGCTGCAGTTTAAGTTAAGTTCGTTTTTGCCAAGAATCTGACTCATTTATTCTCTAAGGATCTAATGAGCTCGGTACCTTGGTTTTAGAATGAAGGAGGTCTTGTATCTCGCTCTCAGGACTCGATCTCCCAGTTACCCGCAAGGGTGACTGGAAACACTGGAACTGGATTTTCTCAGCAGGAGAAAAATACAGCGTCTTTCTCAGTGTGTCAAATGGGAGGGGCGGCTTCCTTCGGCACTCGCATCAGCTGCGCTTCGGATAAGTAGATAGCCGCTCTGCTCCACACCACTGTGTGTTGCTTAAGGCAAACGTTGGTATATTTATACCTGGAAGGTGCCGAGTTTGACGTAAGGTTGGACATAAGACGTCAATAAAAGATGTCACTAAGAACTTGCCGTGCTTTCGGACTCACAGGAGTTCTAGGACAAATCAAAACAAAAGCATGGGGAATTCCCATGTTGCTGGAGGTTTGGTTTGTTGAAAGAACTCGTTGTACATTCTAGGATTCTAAGGAAGTAGACTTGCCGTATTTGGTTTGCATTGGCTATTACTAAATATGGATATGATTCTCATTCCTTTGTAAGGGAATGATTTGTTATAACCAAATAAGGGCATAAATCGGGAATATTTAATTAGGGTCCTAGATACGATCACAACAACGGCTGTTATAGTTAGCTGGAAATTTCACTTGTACAACACCATTGAAATTCCTCGGTTATAGTTAGTTCTGCTAACTATAACTCGCGCGCCCGCAGTGTACTGCTGATGATGTCACATATTACATCATTCATGACATGGTCAGTGACATCACTGATGACATCACTGATGACATCTCAAATGACATCACTGATGACATTCAGTGAATGTGGTTCGGTTTGATATTTAAATATGTATTATATATATATAGCAATCTACATTGAAGAATGAGTGGATGTATAAGTGTGTGGATCGAGGATTTAGTAGCATTGTGATTCACTGTTTAAGTGACTAATTTAAAGTGTCTGACTAAATATATGGGTTAGTGACTAAACTGTGTGAATGTCTGTATCACTCTGTAAGTTGTTATGTAAACTGCTGCATCAGTTGGTTACTAGCTACATGAAAGTTTATTTTAGTTATTGATTAGTTAGCTGAGCATTTGTATGGGAGAGTGAATGCGTGTGTAGTCGGGTGGGGGGTGGGAGACTGTGCAAATATGTGTGAATAGTTGATTCAGTAGGTATATGAGGTTAAGAGTACATGTGGAAACAGTTGTTTGGGTGAGTGAGTGTCTTTATGGGTGTGGTGATGAGCAAATATATCTCTCAGTGGTACATGTCCAACAAAGTAGAAAAACAAAAATAAATTAATTAAATTAAGAGGCAGTGTACATTAGACTCTCTGATTGTATGAGTGACTGTATCGATGACTATATGTTTGTAATTGTGATTCTATAAGACACAAATGGCCCCATTAGGATGTCGGGTGGATCGCCACCGCCCGCATGGCGGTGGTGATCCGCTGGACATCCATTCCGCCTGCCACCCTTTTTCCCCCGCCATATTACTATGTCGGGGGGACCACGGCGGATGGAAAGACCATCTGCCGCTTTTCCGACCAGTCGATGAGTAGACCGGGCGGATAAGAGTTTATTATGGTGGCAGTATTAGTTGGACACCTCCAACCATGTTATGATGGGGCGGACACATGGCATTGCCGTCATGGAAAGGTATGCGGGAATCACTTGCGGGGGTACGTTGTGGGCCACCAGGGATTCCAGGGGGTGGGGGGGTGCACTTGGGGGGGTACCATTTCAATATACAAAGTGGCAGGTACTGCGCGGTGCCTGTCACGCTGTAAATTGAACTGCTTGACCTGCATTTTTAGCATTGCCCTCTGCAATGTTAAAAATGTGGGATGCGCGGCCACTGTGGCGGGTGCATCCTAATGGCCCAAACGGGACCCTCGTCCTTATGGCAGGTGGTCCCTTTTTGCATTGTGATGGCGGGTGGACAAAGACTGCCAGTATGATCGATTGTTTGCATATGTGAGTAGGTTGACTGCATAAGTGAGTAGGATGTGTGCTTGTGTGTAATGTCGATATAGGTGTATAAGTGCATTTGAAAATGTTCTATTGATCATTGACAGCATGTATGAGTGAATCTATAGGTAAGTGATTAGATGTGTGTGTAGATCTAGGAATCACTGAGTGTGTTTTTAGAAACTTGTATTGATGTGTCAATGGTTTCAAAAATGGTAGTTTATATTTTATAGTGAGTGATCAAAAGGTATACTACCGTATGATGAGGTGTATCAGATTGTCACATGGATAATGTCATCAGTGACGTCATTTGAGATGTCATCAGTGATCTCATAAGTGATGTCACTGACCATGTCATGAATGATGTAATCTGTGACATCATCAGCAGTGCATTGTGAGTGCGCGAGTTATAGGAAGCAGAACGAACTATAGCGGAGAATTTCAATGGTTTTGTATGAGTGAAATGTCCAACTAACTATAACAGCCCAGAAACCTATGTTTTTTGAGTTAATTTCGAAGGTTTTTTAAATGATCGTTTTTAAATGTAATAATAGTTATATGTATTTTTTATACTGATTTTCTACAGTTTTCTAACTGTTTTTTTTACATATTTTATTTTTTAAATTATATTATATATTTTTAACATAAATGGGCAAAAAATTAAATATTGAAACTGAAATATTGTTTTTTTTATATTTTATTTTTAATATATTTATATTATATTCGTTGTTATATATTTGTTTTCCAATTTTTGGGGGGGAGTCGCGTACCCAAAGCGTACCTTTCACGATTGGTGCGCAGATTTTAGCCACCATTTTAGAATTGTTGTGAAGGATTTCCATACTTGTGCGACGGGTGCATATTTTCTGAATTGTGCGCGATTGCTATGTGACCGGTATGCGACTCCAGCTTCCATGCATTTGCAAAACATGCACATTACTATACGCAACGCTTGCACGGTCACGAGTTCCTTGTGACGTCATATATGTTTTGGCGCGGTGGATGCGCGACTTCAGCGAAATATTTTTTATGCCTAAAATGATATACATATGTTTTTAATATACATATTAGGGCAAGACATTATCTAAGGTATTCATAAAAATAAAATATTTTTACTTGTAATAAACTTATATTACTTTTAAATTCAATCTCAAGAAGTTGTGTAGGGTGCGTGTTGCATGTGTGCATGGTTCGCGGATCCCATGTGACCTGAAAATAAAAGATTTGATTGGTTCTTAACATTTCCCATTGTAACTATTAAAGGACCCCACCCATTTCAATCATTCTTCTTTGAGCTTCTTTGGAGAGTCATCTCTATGCTTGGAAGAACTCTATTTTCATCATTTTATTTCGTGCTTTTCAAAACAAAAAGAACATGGCTTCAGGACAGCAGCCACAGGAAGAGTCGGAACATTCTTTGGAGGAAGAATTTTTTCCAGAAGCTTCAAGTCCTCAAAGGCCAGTGTCGGTGGTGTGGAAGTTCTTCACTTTTCCGGAAGGGTAGAAGAAAGTCAATGCCACTAAGGTCACCTGTCGGATCTTTGAGCGAGTCTTGTCTAGAGGGAGTGCCTAAAAGAAATATTCTTGTGGTACTGCCACAATGTACATGCATCTAAAGAATCTACATCCGGTCAATCTGGCTCGGGAGGAGTGTAGGAGAGCAGAAAGGAACCCTCCACCTGCAGTTCCTGGTACCTCTGGAACATCTACAGCTGCATCACCACTGGACATACGCTCTGAATTTGCTTTACTTAAACAGCACTGCGTAAAGTGCAACAAACGTATTTCTTTTGGGGAGCAGGCTGTCGATGCAGTTTGTGCTGCACAACAGAACCATCATTGCTAGTTTTTTGTTTGCTTTCTTTTTTTGGAATGCCACATAATTCCTAAAGTTTCCTGTTTTTTTATTCTTTTTTTTTTAAACACCAAAGGAATTACAAAATTGTTCAGAAAAATACAAAAAAAATATAAAAGAAAAAAAGAAGGAAAAAAAAGTTCTCAGAACTAACTTCTCTGGTTAAAGAAAGAACTATATTAGTATGATAAAATGTGAAAGTTTGGTTGAATGTATGTGTAGAGCATAATTGACTGAAAGAATGCATTAGTAGTGTATGGTGAATGTATAAGGAAGTGCTGCAGCATGACACTGTACGCTCTTTAGCTGCATGGTGCTGTTGTACTTCCGAAGCACAAGGAAGTGAAAAGTGTGAAGGTGGTTTGAGGACTGCATGCATAGTGGAGAGGAGTTTGTAGCAGTGCATGTGTTAAAGCCAGGGTCACTGCATGAGGACATGGGTACTGACTGAATGATTAGAGTACTGCAAGGAGGGTGCCTGGGTGAATTTATAAGTCTTTGAGTCTTGGTGCAGTTTTTGGATTAGTGCATGTTGCTGAATGACTGACTGGAGGAATGTATGGGTAATAACAGGGTGTTTGCTGGCGTGCATTGGTACTACCTGAGTGACTGAAGGTGTGAATGACAAGTTGTAAGTAGTTAGAGGACTGCATGCATATTGGAGAGGGGTTTGTAGCAGTCCATGTGTCACTGCATGAGTACTTGAGTACTGAAAGAATGATTAGAGTAGTGCAAGGAGAGGGCCTGGGCGAATGTATATGTTTTTGGGGTTTTGCACAGTGTTTGGATTAGTACATGGTGCTGAATATCCGACTGGAGGAATGCATGGGGAATGACAGGGTGTTTGCCGGACTGTATAGGTACTGCTAGGGTAATTGAAGGTGTGAAAGACAAGTGTGAAGGGGGTTTGAGGACTGCATGCATAGCGGACATGGATTTGTAGCAGTGCATGTGTTAAAGTCTGGGTCACTGCATGAGTACTTGGGTACTGACTGAATGATTGGAGTACTGCAAGGAGAGTGCCTGGATGAATTTATAAGTGTTTGGGTTTTGGCGCAGTGAATGGATTAGCACATGATGCTGAATGGGAAACAGCCTATACAACGCAGCTGTTTCCACGCAGGGCCTTTACAACGCAGACTTTACCACACGCAGCCATTACCACGCATAGCCTTCACCACGCAACGTACGTGTTGAAGGCATATGCTGGTAACAGTGATAAAGAAACTTGCGTGGTGAAGGCTATCAGCATCGTTATGAGGAGCAAAATGATCCCTTCCTCTTTCTCTTTCAAGAGTTGCCTCATCGTTGTCCTGTTTAAGTAAGGAGGATTCTTTTTGGGATGGCTTTTGGTTGCGGGTGTTTTTTAGTGATTAGAGCAGGGGTTATTTTTTTTTAAAAGGGTGGAAGGCTGTGGTTATCATGCGGGTTTCTAGAATTTGGGTTAAGGAAAGTGGGCAGGGGCAGTGTGGTGGTGCATGAGTTTATTATAGGGATTAGGGCAGTGGCCTGGAATTTTAAAAAAAGGCAGGGGCAGTGTGGGTCATGCTGGGTTGTAAGTTTAGGGCTTAGTTCAGGGTCGTGGACTTTGTTTAAAAAGGGCGGGGTCGTGGGGGTCGTACAGGAGTGATTGTTTAGGGATTAGGGCAGTGGTCAGGTATTTTTAAAAAAGGGAAGGGGAAGTGTTGGTCACACTGGTTTCTAACTTTAGGGTTCTGGGAAGGGTCTTGGATTTTGATTAAAAAGGTCGGGAGAAGTGGGGGTCGTGCAGGAGTATTTTTTTAGTGATTAGGGCAGTGGTTGGGCATTTTTTTATTTTTTTTTTTTATTTTATTTATTATGCAAAGATAACAGCACAGTACAATGTGCAAGGAGCCCTTCGCCTACAACCCTTCACAGGCCGGCGGTGGACTGCCTCGCCACAGTCATGACACTTACATTTAACAAGCAGTAGGACCTGTAGATCAAGGCTTAGGTCTCAGTGGCAATACAAATCAAGCAGGGCGACCCCCGCTCGCTATTCCTTACTGCGTTGCGGTGTGCATTGCGCGTACCTTAAACAAAAACTGTACATTTTTATCGGTTGGGCATTTTTTTAAAAGGGCAGGCGACATTGGGGTTCGCGCAAGGTTCTACAATTATGTATTAGAGCAGAGTTGGGAATTTATTTAAAAAGGGCAGGGGTAGTGGAGGTCATGCAGGGGATTATTTCAAGGGAATAGGGAAGGGGGCAGGTATTGTAAAAAAGGTTGGGTGGGGAGTTTGAGGGTCTGGCTTGAGGACAGAGGGCAGGAGTTAGGGAGCATTTTTAAATTGCATTGACCTTTAACATTCATGGTTTACAAAAAAATTACGTTGTAGAAGCATGCGTGGTAAAGTGTGTTTGTGGTAAAGGCATTTACGTTGTAACGCATGTGTGGTAAAGGCATGCGTTACAATGGAATGCGTTGTTGCATCATACATCCATGCTGAATGGGTCACTGCAGGAGTGCAAGGGGAGTGACATGGTGTTTGCTGGAGTGTATGGAAACTGCCTGGAGAAATGAAGTTGTTAAAGACAAGTGTGTAGGTGATTAGAGGACTGCATGTGTAGTGGATAAGGGTTTGTAGCAGTGCATGTGAAAAGGCCTGGGTCACTGCATGACTACTTGGGTTCTAACTGAATGATTAGAGTACTGCAAGGAGAGTGCCTGGGTGAATTTATAAGTGTTTGGGTTTTGGTGCAGAGTTTGGATAAGTACATGTTGCTGGATGACGGACTGGAGGAATGCATGGGGAATAACAGGGTGTTTGCTGGAGTGTATGGGTACTACCTGAGTAATTGAAGGTGTGAAAGACAAGTGTGTATGTGGTTAGATGACTGCATGTGTATTGGAGAGGGGTTTGTTGCAAGCCATGTGTTAAGGCCTGGGTCACTGCATGCGTACTTGAGTACTGAATGAATTATAAGAGTGCTGCAAGGAGAGTGCCTGGGTGAATTTATATGTGTTTGGGATTTTGCACAGTTTTTGGATTAGTACATGGTGCTGAATGGCTGACTGGAGGAGTGCATGGGGAGTGACAGGGTGTTTGCCGGACTGTATAGGTACTGCTTATGTAATTGAAGGTGTGAAAGACAAGTGTGTAGGTGGTTAGAGGACTGCATGCATAGTGGACAAGGGTTTGTAGCAGTGCAAATATTAAGGCCTGGGTCACTGCATGAGTACTTGGGTACTGACTGAATGATTAGAGTACTGCAGGAAGAGTGACTGGGTGAATTCATAAGTGTTTGGGTTTTGGTGCAGTGTTTGGATTAGTACATGGTGCAGGATGGCTGACTGGGGAATGCATGGGGAGGTACTAGGTGATTGCTGGAGTGTATAGGTACTGCCTGGGTAATTGAAAGTGTGAAAGACAAGTGTGAAGGTGGTTTGAGGACTGCATGCATAGCGGACAGGAGTTTGTAGCAGTGCAAGTGTTAAAGCCTGGGTCACTGCATGAGTACTTGGGTACTGACTGACTAATTAGAGTACTGTAAGGAGAGTGCCTGGATGAATTTATAAGTGTTTGGGTTTTGGCGCAATAAATGGATTAGTACATGGTGCTGAATAGGTCACTGGAGGAGAGCAAGGGGAGTGCCAAGGTGTTTGCTGGAGTGTATGGAAACTTCCTGGGGAAACGAAAGTGCTAATACCTTCGTCATTGTATGAGATTGTGGGTACTGACCCAAGGATTAGAGTACTGCAAGGAGAGTGCCTGGGAGAAAAGTGTTTGGGTTTTGATGCGGTAAATGGATTAGTACATGGTGCTGTATGACAGATTGTCGGAGTGCATGGGAAGTGACAGCGTGATTGCTGGAGTATATAGGTACTGCCTGGGTAATTGAAGGTGTGAAAGACAAGTGTTTAGATGGTTAGAATACTGCATGCATAGTGTACAGGGGTTTGCAGCAGTGCATCCGTTAAGGCCTGGGTCATTGCCTGAGTACTTGGGTAGTGACTGAATGATCAGAGTACTGCAAGGAGAGTGCCTGGGTGAATTTATAAGTGTTTTGGTGCAGTGTTTGGATTATTACATGTTGCTCGAAAACTGACTGGAGAAATGCAATGGGAAAGACAGGGTACTTGCTGGAGTGCATGGTTACTACCTGAGTAATTGAAGGTGTGAAAGACAAGTATTTAGGTGGGTAGAGGACTGCATGCGTATTGGAGAGGGGTTTGTAGCAATCCATGTGTTAAGGCCTGGGTCACTGCATGAGTACTTGGGTACTGAAAGAATGATTAGAGTACCGCAAGGAGAGTGCCTGGATGAATGTACATGTGTTGGGGTTTTTTGCGTAGTGTTTGGATTAGTACATGGTGCTGAATGGCTGACTGGAGGAGTGCATGGGGAGTGACAGTGTGTTTGCCGGACTGTATAGGTACTGCCTGGGTAATTGAAGATGTGAAAGACAAGTTTGTAGGTTTATAGAGGACTGCATGCATAGTGGACAAGGGTTTGTAGCAGTGCATGTGTTAAGGCCTAGGTCACTGCATGAGTACTTGGTACTGACTGAATGATTAGAGAACTTCAAGGAGAGTGCCTGGATGAATTTATAAGTGGTTTGGTTTTTTCACAGTGAATGGATTAGTACATGGTGCTGAATGGGTCACTGGAGAAGTGCAAGGGGAGTGACAGGATGTTTGCTAGAGTGTATGGATACTGCCTGGTGAATTGAAGGTGTAAAAGACAAGTGTGTAGGTGATTAGAGGACTGCATGCATAGTGGACAGGGGTTTGTAGCTGTGCATGCGTTAAGGCCTCGGTCCCTGCATGAGTACTTGGGTACTGACTGAATGATTAGAGTACTGCAAGGAGAGTGCCTGGGTGAATTTACATGTGTTTGGGTTTTGGTGCAGTGTTTCGATTAGTACATGGTGCTGGATGGCTGACTGGAGGAGTGCATGAGGAGTGACTGGGTTCTGATACTACTAATAGTTGACAACAATATAGGTTTTTAAGCAGTTATGTGTCAGCAAAGAGATGAAGTAACCACATGCTTCTGTCAGAATTGTTGCACAACAGGACACGGACTCACAGTGTGATTATAGACAAGCAAGACTATTCCCTGGACTTTAGCAGAAGAGATTCACTAGTATGGAAGGGGTTAAGTGACTGCATACATTCTACACATTTCACTACGGCACTGCTAGTGTGAATGTCTGAATCATTCTGAGAATGCATAAGCAGTTACTGTGTTCTAATACTACTAAAACTTGACAACAGGATAGGTATTTAAGCAGTTATGTGTCAGCAAAGAGATGAAGTAACCACATGCTTCTGTCACAATGGTTGCACAAGTGCACACAGACTCACAGTAGGATTCTACACAAGCAAGACTATTCACTTGACTTTAGCAGGAGAAAGTCAGTAGTCTAATTAAAAACGAAGGCACAACATACGACACCTCAGAAAATAATAATTCACCTTTCAAATTGTTTTGTAGATTAAGAAGTATCTGAATAACACACCTGATTTTCTTATGCACACAATGTCTGTAGTGCACTGCTCTTAGGAAAACCAAAAGATGGCAAACTTTCCTTTTCATTCTGCCCACATATACATGTAAATATCAAATCCCATTGCTTCCCACATCAATTCAAAAGCTAACACACATTTCTATTGGGTACACATCTCAACCCTTTCCAATTGACATAACTTGGAACCCAACCCATATTCTGCTTAATGCCTGTTACCATAGTAACAGTTCATGGAACACTCAACTGAATACACAGGTCACAAGTTCAGCACACATTGTTGCAAATTTAAACAGCAAGTGTGCTTGACTTTTCAAAATATCACCTTATCCTATCTAATGTTCCTTTCAAAAACATTTTACTAACCAATAAGAAACATGCTTTTAAAACCAGAAACATGCACCCTATTTTTCAGTGTATAATGTTCTCAAACAACCAATTATTTCTCTTCTTTTTTTTAAACTGCATCTTTTCCACCATTTTAGAAAGATCTGCCTACTTCACATACAGATCTCCTGAGTGCATCTAGACTTCCCTTCAAGATGCTTAGAGTGTGGATTGTGGAGCAAAAGGTATGCTGAAAGCAGATGTATTGACAACGATTTAGCTTTGCCAAATGTTGACATTAAATGGATTGGACAGAGAGGATTAAAGTGTCACCAATTGATGCAATTGGTTAAATCTTTTTTGCATCTCCAACACCCTGACCTCATAATTGTGCACTGTGGTGGCAATGACCTAGGCACTTTGATTGGGGTAGGTCTGGAAATGCTTATAAAGGACACCTTTGCAGAATTGATGTTAGTTTTCCCCCAAACTGTCTTTGTCTATTCTAACATATGCCAAAGACAGAAATGGAACTGGTCCAATCAATGTTGTCCACAGATTGAGAAAGCTAGGAAACATGTCAATAAAACTGTTTCTGCTTATCTCAGAGATTATAGGATGGTGTCCATTTATAACAACAATTTGCGTTTTAATATGGATGGCATCTATAGGGGAGATGGTGTGCATTTCAAAGATGAGGGCAACAGAGTCTTTCTCAAAAACTTTAGACTCTGCCTATGTATTTACTTGTAGGTTCCAAAATCTCCCAATAAACACAAGTGCTCTTTTTGAAGCCACCCACGATCTAAACATATAAGCTTGATTAAAAAATATTAGTTTTTTTGTTGGTGTAGCCACCCAGCACATTTTGAAGTTGCGCACCCAACGCGTTCACACCAGGGGGCCGTGCTGGTAGTCTCACACCCAGAGTGTTTTAACCAGGGGGGCACGCTGGGAGTCACGTACCCTGTGCATTCACACCAAGGGGCCGCGCTGAGCGCCACGCTGGAGTCGCGAATCCAAATTTTTACATAAAAAAAATTAGCTCCTACCACTAAATTATATTCTCCTCGGGGACCCCATCCCCCGGGGCCTATACATAATGGTGGAGAGCGTGGGGGGAGCCCCAATGCCCCCACGGTCCCGCCGGCTCCCCGCATCCTTTGGGAGCCGGCATTGCTTTTCCACATGGGAAGCTGCTAACATGCAGCTCCCAGTGTGAAAAAGCAATCTGGTTTGCATTTTGGAAGAGAGAGCAGGTTTCCTGCTCTCTTTTCCAAAATCCAAACCAAGTTTGCTATGGCAGGGCGGGAGCCACAAGGCTCCCGCCCTGCCATAGCAAACAGCAGTTTCCCGGGTGTGGGCACCCCAAGACACTGCAGGAGCCCGCCCTGGGGGGTGGCGGTCTCGAGGGCCATCATTGGCTCCAGGAGGGGGGCGGGCCCCCTTCCACTTTATGCAAAGTCCCAGGGATGGTTGTCCCTGGGGCTTGGGGGTCCGTAACATACCCCCTATTTTGAATATTCAGTACCCGGGGAGGTGGCGGCCCCCGGGGCGTGTGGGGGGCTTCAGCCCCCCACACAGGTTAAAGGTATTTTAAAAAAAGCCCGGGGGGGGCGGTTCTCAAGGGCTGCGGGTGACAGTGTGCCCCCTGCAATAATAATTAATTAAAGCCCTGTGGTATGGTAGTCCCTGGGGCTTGGGAAAATATCAAGCCCCGGAGGTAGCTGTCCCCGAGGCTGTGGGGGCCATTTGCCCCGCAAATATTTATGCATTGCCCCAGGGGTGGCGGTCCCCGGGCAGTGTGGGGGGGATTGGGGCCTCACCACATTTTGTTTTGCATGCCCCCGGGACCTGACCTACCCAGGGGTATTAATTAAATGAAGCGCAGGAGCCAGCTGGATCCGTGCCCCCAGCGCGCATCATGGCGTTTTTAAATAAATGTTTTTTTTAGCCATAGAAGTCCATGTAGGACCCCCTAAGCAGACCTACGGGGTCAGGGTGTTTCAACCCTGCCCCCTCTCCTTGTTTTCCGCCTTCATTTTACTGAAATCTTGTGCCTCGCTTCTACCGAGACACAAGATGACTGTCAACTGTTCCTTGTTTAGAGTGTTCACAGCCAATAAGAATGCAGCTTGTGATCGGCAGGGTGCACAGATGGTACTCTGCACGGTGCGCAGATCCTGATCTGTAGGGTATGCGGATCCTCTTCAGCCATAGATATCGAAACTTTTTTATTTTCAATTTTCTCAGCAACTACTGAACAAATTTACACCATTTAACAAAAAGGGATCTTTCTGAACCAAGGGCTACCTTTTTGCCAAATTCTGTTCAGCAGCTCGGGTTGTAGCCGTGTTTAAAGTTTCCAATGGAAAATTGCATGGGGAAAACACATTTAGGGACCCCACTTTTTTCTCGTCCCCCCGCTTGCCGAAACACCCTGAAACTTTCAGGATAGGAGCGGATCAGAGGGGGCTAAACTTTTTTAAAATCTCACAAAGATTCCTCAATTGGATAGTTATAGTTAGGACCTAGTTTTCACAGGAAATCCATAACATTCTATTTGGAATAACTTTGGCGCCGGTGGACGAATCTTCGCAAATTTCTCCAAGAAAATGGACTGCTTTGCTTCACTCCTTCCCTGAAAGTTAGGGGGTGATTCATCAAGTGGGGGCCGAGAAAAAGGGGGGTCCTAAAACGTGTTTTCCCCATGCAATTTTCCATAGGACCTTTTGCCAGGGCTACAGCCCGAACAGCTGAACGGAATTACACCAAATTTGGCAAAAAGGTAGAGTTTGGTTTGCAGATTGTGCTTTTTGTTAAATGGTGTAAATCCTTTCAGTAGTTCCTGAGAAAATCAAAAGTAAAATTATAGTGATATCTAGAGACGAAGTCTACCGAAAACCGTATAATTACAAGCTGCATGCTGATTGGCTATCAACAGTCTGTCCACACTGTAAACCAGGAAGTGTTGGCAGCCATCTTGTGCCACGGTAGAACCGAGTCACAAGAAAACAGTAAAACAAAGTTGAAAATTAAGATAAGGGGGCAGGGTAGAAACAGCCTGACGCTCCAGGCCTGCTCAGGGGGTCCCACATGGATCTTTAGGCCCCAAAAACATGTTTAAAATAAAAAATAGTGGGGTACACGTATGGTGCACGTACGCGGTGAAAAAGGAAAAGAAAAACTAGAAGTTCGCTTTATTCTTAATAGGCCCCCATGGGGGTCATATCCCGGGGGCAATTTTTTTCTATAATGGGGGGCCTGTAAGACCCTCCGAGCCCAGGGGAACGCCACACCCGGGTCTTTATTTTGAAGAATGCGGGGGGCTCACAGCCCCCCCTGCAGCTCCGGGGACCGCCACACCCTCGGGGCTTTTAAAAAAAAAAATGTTAATATGTTTTGAGCCCCCCACCACAGGCCCCGGGGACCGCCAACTTCCTGGGGTAGTAATATTTAAAATAGGGGGTCCGTGACGGACCCCCCAGCCCCGTGGACCTGCACCCCTCGGGGCTTTTGAATGTTGGGAGGGGGTCGCGCGTCCCCCCTCCTGGAGCCCTTGATGGCCTGGGGTCCGACACCTCCCAGGGCCGGCTCCTGCAGTGTCCCGGGGTGCCTATCCCTGGGAGACTGATGTTTGCTATGATAGGGCAGGAGCGTCGCAGCTCCCACTTTACCACAGCAAACCGCTTTTCTATTTGAAAGAAAGAGCAAGTTAACCGGCAATCCCGGCTCTTGAAGGACGCGGGTAGCCTGCTGGTACAGTGGGGGCATTGGGGTTTCCCCCACGGTCCCCAATGTTATATTTGAGGCCCGGGGGATGGGGTCCTCGGGGATTATAAAAAATTAGTGACAGAGGCTATTTTTTATTTATTTACTATGTATGTTGAATCTATAAATGCATGTTGGTAGTGTGTGTTGACTAGGGTTCGCCTGCCGTTGATGGGGAGCAGATAGTATTTCTTCTCCCCGTGGTTTTGTGTACCCCCTAAGTCTAAAGGGAGCTTATACAGGCCGATTCTAGGTTGGCAGTGTGTGTTCATTAGGGTGATTGTGTTTGGGTACCCCCTTTGCAGCTCCTTAAACATTCAAACATAACATTTCTGCTAAATCTTTTTTGTGTTGGGCAACAGAGTATTACCCCAGTGACTTTGTCATCCTTGTATCTTTTTTATTTGTTCCTTATTTGAATTCTTCTTTATTTACAGTATCTTTCTACCTCTCATCACAATGAGTTCCACAGCATAGCGTCCGTTGCAGTGTTCTTTGCCTTTTTGTTCTTTTGCCGACTTACCAGTTTGTGTTCAAGATTCGCCGTCCTATTTGTGTAGCTTTCCTTTGTATATATATTTTGTGCAGCCTTTTTTTGTGTATCTTGTTTTGCATCTGACTTTGTTTTTTCAGTGCTTGATCCAGTGTCCTGAATATAGCAGTGCATCTGTAGACATGTAGTTTGCTCCTTTCCTTTCCCTCCCTCCATCCTAATTGACAACGTAATGGCAAGAGTCAAAGTAAGGCACTCCTGTTGTCACTGTTTTAGGCTTGCAACATAATATGTAGTACATGGGTTAAGAAACCCAGCCTTCACCACTCTTGGACCCTCCTGGCCCTTGTTGCCACCTCGTTTGCTATGTCTTAAGTATTTAATCTCTGCACTTGACCGTGGTCCTTCAACAGTGTATTCTCATCATAGTCTAAGCACATACAATCCAACATTTTATCTGCTCTTGCCCATTCTGTGTGATGGTACCGCCACCACATATTGCACATTATAGAACACCTTGAGTGTACCCGCCCTCAAAACGTCTCCACTGGCGATTGTACATGCAGACCTTGGACCACCTTTTTCATCCATTCTTGCATTCAAATCTTTTTGGAAAGACATTACTAATCCTTATCATCAAAAAAGTAACACGTTTCTGAAATAATTTTATATGTGAATTAGGCATGTTATCCTAATACCTAACATTCCAATGACATGCTTTGTACCATTATGTAATATGTTGTCTTGGTTTGTATGTCATTACAATCAAGGGTAACATATTCCTGTATATCCTAAATAAAGCACTTGACACAATGTATAGTGACACTGTATTTATTGTATTTATTTTTCGAATGTTTCCAAATAATATGTACTCAAGTACAAAATGTTGTTGCTTCATTTCCAAGATAAATATTTAATATATTTCATATGAATTACCACATATACTGATATTACAGTAACGATGAAATGAAGTGTTTATGTTTTTGTACAAGGACCTACAACATAAGAAATTCAGTATGGAAAATCAACAAAACAATTTGGAAGATGGTTTCGAAATTAGTAACAGTGTCATAGAAGAGCTGAACATACTTTTTACAAGTAGCGAGAATGAAGAGGAAGAAACGAATGCTGCTGATATCAGCTGTGATTTCCTAGATGAAACCTTAGATGCTGATTTTGTGGAAGCATTAGATGACATTGTGTATGATCATATGACCTTTGAAATTGATAACCAGGAAATTGATATCAGTGAAATACCTAATGAAATTATTTTATAAGCTATGTTAAATTATGAGATGTTAGGAGAATACATTTATTAGAATATAATAATAATGGTTTGAGTACTATGTAGTAAAGCATTCACTGTAATAAGAGTGTAGCACTTATAGATTTACTTATACATTTTTTAAATTCTTTGCCCAGTCTGTATCCTCTACACTTCCTTCAAACACTTTGTCACTATTGTTTTAGTTTTGTAGTGAGCCATTCAGCAGCTTGTCCTTATCTATGCACTGTGCTAAGAATTAAGGTCTTATAAATTTAGTCAGGCACTCTCCTTGCAGAACTGTAATCATCCAGTCCGTACCCAAGTAAACATGGAACAAAGTAGGCCTTAGGCCATGGACTGTTTTAAACCCCCATAGACTATGCTTGCAATCTTGTATGCACTTACAAACTTCTCTTTTATACCTTCAATTCCTAGTCTGTATCGTTACACTTTCTACAAACACTCTCACACTACTGTTTTAGTATTGAAGTGAGCCATTCAGCAGTATGTGCTTATCTATGTACTGTGGTAAAATTGAAACAGTTATAAATTCAGTCAGGCACTTTCCTTGCAGAACTGTAATCATCCACTCAGTACCTAAGTACTCCTACATTAAAACAGGCTTTAGACCATAGACTGCTTCAAACCTCTATACACTATGCATGCAGTCATTCATGCACCTGCACACTTGTCGTTTATACCTTAAGTTTCCCAGTCTGTATCTTTACACTTCCAGAAAACACTCTGTTATTGCTGATTCAGTATTGTACTGAGCCATTCAGCAGCATGTCCTTGCGTATGCACTGTGCTAAAACTGAAGCTGTTACAAATTCAGTCAGGCACTTTGCTTGCAGAACTATAATCATCCACTCAGTACCTAAGTACTCATGCATTAAAACAGGCTTTAGGCCATAGACTACTTCAAACCTCTATAGACTATGCATGCAGTCTTCCATCCACCTGCAAACTTGTCTTTTACAGCTTCAATTCCCCAGTCTGTATCCTTACACGTCCAGGAAACATACTGTGATTGCTGATTCAGTATTGTATTGAGCCATTCAGCAGAATGTCCTTATCTATGCACTGTGCTGAAACTGAAGCTCTTATAAATTTAGTCATGCATTCTTCTTGCAGAACTGTAATCGTCCAATCAGTCCCCAGGTAATTATGGAGCTAAGTAGGCCTTAGGCCATGGACGGCTTTAAACTCCTATAGACTAGACTATGCTTGCAGTCTTCGGTGCAGCTGCAAACTTGCCTTTTATACCTTCAATTTCCCAGTCTGTATTGTTACACTCTCACTAAACACTATCACACTACTGTTGCAGTATTATAGTGAGCCATTCAGCAGAAAGTCCTTATCTATGCACTGTGCTAAAAATAAAGCACTTATAAATTTGGTCAGGCACTCTCCTTGCAGAACTGTAATCATCCAGTCCGTACCCAAGTAATCATGGAGCAAAGTAGGCCTTGGGCCATGGACTGTTTTAAACCCCTATAGACTATGCTTGCAATCCTCTATGCACCTGAAAACTTGTCTTATAAACCTTTAATTACCTAGTCTATATCCTTACACTCCCTCCAAACACTCTGCAACTACTGTTTCAAAATTGTAAAGAGCCATACAGCAATATGTGCTTATCTATACACTGTACAAAAAGTGAAGCAGTTATACATTCAGCTCGACACTCTCCTTGGAGAACTGTAATCAGTCATCCACTACCCAGGTAGTCAGGCAGCAAAGTAGGCCTAAGGGCA
Source organism: Lissotriton vulgaris (assembly GCF_964263255.1). Taxonomy (NCBI): domain Eukaryota; kingdom Metazoa; phylum Chordata; class Amphibia; order Caudata; family Salamandridae; genus Lissotriton; species Lissotriton vulgaris. The sequence continues at coordinate 947,995,609 of NC_141696.1, forward strand.
TGGACTGCTTCAAACACCTATAGATAATGAATGCACTTTTCTATGGACCTGTAAACTTGGCTTTTAAACTTGTAATTGCCCAGTCTGTATCCTTACACTTCCTCCAAGCATTCTGCTACTTCTAGTTTAGTATTATAGTGAGCCATACAGCAGTATTTGCTTATCTATACACCGTTTTAAAAGCGAATCTGCTATATATTCAGTCAGATACTTCTTGCAGAACTGTAAGCATTCAGTCAGTTCCCAAGCAGTCATGTACCAAAGTAGGCCTTTGGGCATGAACTGCGTCAAATCTCTATAGACTATGCATGCACTCTTCCATGCACCTGCAAACTCGCCTTTTAAGCCTTCAATTGCCCAGTCTGTATCCTTACAGTTCCACTAAACACTTTCACACTTCTTTTTCAGTATTGTAGTGAGCCATACAGCATGATGTGCTTATCTATACACTGTTCTAAAAGGGAAGCTGCTATACATTCAGCCAGACACTCTCCTTGGAGAATTGTAATCATGCAGCCAGTACCCAAGTACTCATGGATCAAAGTGGGCCTTAGGGCATGGTCTGCTTCAAACCCCTATAGACTATGCATGAGCTGTTCTATGAACTGGAAAACTTATCTTTTATACCTTCAATTCCACAATCTGTATCCTTACACTTCCAGCAAACACTCTGTGATTGCTGATTCAGTATTGTACTGAGCCATTCAGCAGAATGTCCTTATCTATGCACTGTGCTAAAAATGAAGCTCTTATAAATTCAGTCATGCAGTCTCGCTGCAGAACTGTAATCATCCAGTCAGTACCCAACTAATTATGGAGCAAAGTAGGCCTTAGGCCATGGACTGCTTTAAACCCCTATAGACTATGCTTGCAGTCTTCTATGCACCTGCAAACCTGCCTTTTATATGTTCAATTCCCCAGTCTTTATCCTTACACTTCCACCAAACACTCTGTCACTCCTGTAATAGTTTTGTAGTGACTCGTTGATCAGTGTGTAGTAATCAATTCAATACATTAAAACACTAATGGGCACTAATGGACAGTGCACAATAACTGGCATATCCCTGTGGATGTGCCAGTTATTGGCACATCCACAGGGATATGCCAGTTATTGTGCACTGTGACATCACAACCATGGATGCGCCATATTTACAATGTTGTGCACTATGGGCAAAAACGGCTCAGATATGTGATGTATCTGTGCTGTAAAGGCGGCTCATTGCTTGAGTTGCATTGCAAGCACAATGCATTTCCAGCAATGCTCTGGGGGCTCTATGCTCAGAATGCTGAGTCAATCCTTACACCTGCGTCAAGCAAGTGCAGGGGTTGGACGCAGCATGAGCTCAAAAGTGACAAAGTGAAATTTTATAGATTTCCCTCAGCCACTTTTAGGAGGTGTCCGTGTAGGAATGTCTCCTTCTGGAACAGGAATTTACAATGTGACGCACCTCCCACATCCATCATATTGTAAATACCACACACCATGAAAAGTGATGCAATAGCAGTGTAAAAGAGGCAGAAGGAGGTTGTAAATCTGCCCTGACCACTCACAAATTCACCCAGGCTGTTTCACAAGCAGTGTAAAGGGAAGCATAGACTTGTAACATATGTATGCACATATGTTACATTGAAGTGCACTTCCTTATAGTTCTGCACTTTCATTTTCACCATACACTACTAATGTATTCATTTATGCACTACACATTCAATCAGACAAGGTTGTACATAATATTATAGAAATATAGCTCTTTTTTGACAAGTGAAGGTATTTCTGACAAGAACAGTTTTTTTTGTCTTTTTAGTTTTGTATTTTTTTTGTATTTTTTGAACAAGTTCTTTTTTTAAACAAAAAAATGAAACTGGAACCAAAAAAACTGTGGAACATCAAGAAAACAGTAAATAAAAAAATATTGCTGTGGACAACGGCGCTCCCGTTTCCTGCGTACAATGAGGTCAATAGATTGTTCCCCATAGCATAATAATTCATCGCAAAATTTGCAACGAATAGACATATCTGCAAAATCTGGTTGTATGTTTGCTTGTGGGCTGCTCGGCAAAGGTGGTGGTGCACTTGATGTGCTAGGAACAGCAGCTTGACGCTCCTCCTGCAACCTTTGTGTTGCAACTCTGGGGTAGTTGTTCGGGTGCAGATTCTTCACATGGCGCACCATGCTTGCTGTCCCAAATGAGTATTTTTTGTTGGGGTCACCCCTAGAGAGAGTAACCTCACAAATTTTACAGGTCACTTTGGGAGCGTTGACCTTTTTTTCCCCTTCAGGAAATGTAAAAAATATCCAAATAGCAGCTTCCTTCCTCTTCTTCCTAGGCTGCTCAGGTAAAAATTCTTCATCAGAGGAATGTTGAGAAGAAGAGTCAACAAATTGAGCCATGGTGAATTTTTTTTCTAAATGACTGAAGGTCCACAGAAGAGATGCTTCTCCTGAGAAAGTCAAAGTAGAATGATCAAAATGGGGGGGTTCTTTGAACAGCTGGAATAGGAAGTGTTATGAACCAATAAAATATATTCTTTGAAAGTCACATGGCTTTGCGTACGCTTACGGGGCGCTTACGGTGATCTTGCGGTGCGAGTACATACGACGTACCGGCGCGATTTGAAAGTTTTAAAAGTAATAGAATAGAATAGATTAGTAAAGATTTAAAAGTAATATACGCTTAATAAAAGTATTTTCATGATTATCCCAGATAATGTCTACCCTTAAAATTCACATTAAATACATAGATATATTGTTTTAAACATTATAAAACGTTTGTGGGGTACGCATACGGGGCACCGTAGAAGTGCACATGACGTCATGCGGAATCGCTGATGTACCGCGTAACGTCAAAACGTATTTGTGACATGTGCACGGGTACGCGCAGAGTACAATTAGCGGTACAAAGGATGGTGCGATCACCGTACTTGTACCGAACGATTATCTCCCCCAAAAAATTAAAAAAGGAAATATATAGAATTTAATTTTATTATATTGAAAAAAAAATCATTAAAAAATATTTTGGAAATTTTTTTGTTAATTGTTTACGTTAAGAATATGGAATATAACTTAAAAAAGTAAAATAACTATAAATAATATGATAGAAATGTAGGAAATTAGTAGAAAAAGAAAGAAATATAATAATTAATACATTTAAAAATTATCATTTACAAAAATTTTGAAATTCACTGCAAAAACCATAGGTTTCAGACAAGGTATAGTTAGGAATTAGCATTTAAAAAACCTTACAAATGAACTGAAAAAACATAGGTTTCACACATGTTATAGTTAGCTGGACATTTCACTCATACAAAACCATTGAAATGTCATATGAGAGTGATGTCATGAGTGATGTCACTGACCATGTCATGAATGATGTAATATGTGACATCATCAGCAGTGCATTGCGGGCGTGCAAGTTATAGTTAGTTGAACTAACTATAACGGGGGAATTTCAATGGTATTGTATGAGTGAAATGTCCAGCTTACTATAACATGTGTGAAACCTATGTTTTTTTCCGTGAATATATATATATATAACACCACGTCCCAATATGTTTGTTCATCTGGGTCGGCTGTGTGGGGGAATGAGGAGCAAGTTGGTGCGGGCATGACAATCCTATGCAGGTGGGTGGTAAAGGAATCCCCGGAACAATGCCAAAGTCCACGGCCACCTCCTTGGGTCCCCTTGGACTGCTGCTGCCAAAAAAACAGGACCGCAATTGAGCAGGGGCAGTCACCCAACAGCATAGCGCCGTAACAGAGGTAAAATACCTCGCTCCGCTCATGTCAGCCTGGGAAAACTGGCGGACACCGGACATTTCGATACCCCTAGTCTTGTAATCGCTGTCAGACAGCGTGGTGCCAGTAGTAGTCCGGGTCACTTCATGCAGCAGGGCCATCTGAACTGCACCCATGGCCTGCGCAGAAAATATAACACCACATCCCTCCTTGACGAAGAAATAAGAGGCCAGAGGTGAATAAATGGAAGGTAACTCACTTTATTTGACAAATCCCAGTGGCAGCGAATGCATTTCAGCATAGAGCCTTCCTCAGCGCCCTTCACTGCATGGAGACCTTCTTCCTATTACCCAAGTCCTGCTGCTCAATTAGTGCTAACATGCCCTGTAGTCTCCTCCCCCAAGCTGAATTGGCACACCTGTTGATCGTTGCGATGAATGCACAAACTCAAACTCCAAGAATGCATTATGTTTGTGCATCTGGGTCGGCGGTGTGAGGGAATGAGGAGCAAGTTGGTGCGGGCATGACCGTTCTATGCAGGTGGGTGGTAAAGGAATTCCCAGAACAATGTCAAAGTCCAGGGTCACCTCCTTGGGTCCCCTTGGACTGCTACTGCCAATCAAAACAGGACCGCAATTGAGCAGGGGCAGTCACGCAACAGCATAGCGCCCTAACAGAGGTAAAATACCTCGCTCCGCTCATGTCAGCCGGGGAAAACTGCCAGACACCGGATAGCTCAATACCCCTAGTCTTGTAAACGCTGTCAGACAGCGCGGCACCAGTAGTAGTGGGGGTCACTTTATGCAGCAGGGCCATCTGTAATGCACCCATGGCCTGCACAGAAAATATGACACCACATCCCTCCTTGACGAAGAAATTAGAGGCCAGAGGGGAATCCATGGAAGGTAACTCGCTTTATTTGACAAATCCCAGTGGCGGAGATGCATTTCGGCATAGAGCCTTCCTCAGTGCCCTGCACTGCATGGAGTCCTTCTTACTATTACCAAGTCCTGCTGCTCAATTAGTGCTAACATGCCCTGTAGTCTCCTCCCCAAGCCGAATCAGCACACCTGTTGACCGTTGCGATGAATGCACAAACTCCAACTCCAAGAATGCATTATGTTAGTGCATCTGGGTCGGCTGTGTGGGGGAATGAGGAGCAAGTTGGTGCGGGCATGACAGTTCTATGCAGGTGGGTGGTAAAGGAATTCCCAGAACAATGTCAAAGTCCACGGTCACCTCCTTGGGTCCCCTTGGACTGCTGCTGCCAAAAAACTGGACCGCAATTGAGCAGGGGCAGTCACGCAACAGCATTGCGCCGTAACAGAGGTAAAATACCTCGCTCCACTCATGTCAGCCTGGGAAAACTGGCGTACACTGGACATTTCGATACCCCGAATCTTGTAATCGCTGTCAGATAGCGTGGTGCCAGTAGTAGTCCAGGTTACTTCATGCAGCAGGGCCATCTGTACTGCACCCATGGCCTGCGCAGAAAATACGACAGAACATCCCTCCTTGATGAAGAAATCAGAGGCCAGAGGGGAATACGTGGAAGGTAACTCACTTTGTTTGACAAATCCCAGTGGCAGCGAATGCATTTCGGCATAGAGCCTTCCTCAGCGCCCTGCACTGCATGGAGTCCTTCTTCCTATTACCCAAGTCCTGCTGCTCAATTAGTGCTAACATGCCCTGTAGTCTCCTCCCCCAAGCTGAATTGGCACACCTGTTGATCGTTGCGATGAATGCACAAACTCCAACTCCAAGAATGCATTATGTTTGTGCATCTGGGTCGGCGGTGTGAGGGAATGAGGAGCAAGTTGGTGCGGGCATGACAGTTCTATGCAGGTGGGTGGTAAAGGAATTCCCAGAACAATGTCAAAGTCCACCGTCACCTCCTTGGGTCCCCTTGGGCTGCTGCTGCCAAAAAAACAGGACCGCAATTGAGCAGGGGCAGTCACGCAACAGCATAGCGCCGTAACAGAGGTAAAATACCTCGCTCGGCTCATGTCAGCCTGGGAAAACTGGCGGACACGGGACATTTTAATACCCCGAGTCTTGTAATCCCTGTCAGACAGCGTGGTGCCAGTAGTAGTCCGGGTCACTTCATGCAGCAGGGCCATCTGTACTGCACCCATGGCCTGCGCAGAAAACATGACACCACATCCCTCCTTGACGAAGAAATAAGAGGCCAGAGGGAAATACATGGAAGGTGACTCACTTTATTTGACAAATCCCAGTGGCAGAGAATGCATTTCAGCATAGAGCCTTCCTCAGCGCCCTGCACTGCAGGAGTCCTTCTTCCTATTACCCAAGTCCTGCTGCTCAATTAGTGCTAACATGCCCTGTAGTCTCCTCCCCCAAGCTGAATTGGCACACCTGTTGATCGTTGCGATGAATGCACAAACTCAAACTCCAAGAATGCATTATGTTTGTGCATCTGGGTCGGCGGTGTGAGGGAATGAGGAGCAAGTTGGTGCGGACATGACAGTCCTATGCAGGTAGGTGGTAAATGAATCCCCAGAACAATCCCAAAGTCCACAGCCACCTCCTTGGGTCCCCTAGGACTGATGTTGCCAATCAAAACAGGACCGCAATTGAGCAGGGGCAGTCGCGCAACAGCATAGCGCCTTAACCGAGGTAAAACACCTCGCTCCGCTCATGTCAGCCTGGGAAAACTTACGGACTCCGGACATCTTGATACCCCGAGTCTTGTAAACGCTGTCAGACAGCGCGATGCCAGTACTAGTCCGGGTCACTTCATGCAGCAGGGCCATCTGTACTGCACCCCTGGCCTGCGCAGAAAATATGACACCACATCCCTCCTTGATGAAGAAATCAGAGGCCTGTGAGGAATCCATGGAAGGTAACTCGCTTTATTTGACAAATCCCAGTGGCGGCGAATTCATTTTGACATGGAGCCTTTCTCAGCGCCCTGCACTGCATGGAGTCCTTCTTTCTATTACCGAAGTCCTGCTCCTCAATTAGTGCTAACATGCCCTGTAGTCTCCTCCCCCAAGCTGGATAGGCACACCTGTTGATGGTTGTGATGAATGCACAAATTCCAACTCCCAAAATGCATTATGTTTATGCATCAGGGTCGACGGTGTGGGGGAATGAGGAGCAAGTTGGTGTGGGCATGACAGTCCTGTGCAGGTGGGTGGTAAAGGAATCCCCCGAACAATGCCAAAGTCCACGGTCACCTCCTTGGGTCCCTTCAGACTGCTGCTGCCAATTAAAATAGGCCCGCTATTGAGCAGGGGCAGTCATGCAACAGCATAGCGCCCTAACGGAGGTAAAATACCTCACTCCGCTCATATCAGCCTGGGAAAACTGGTGGACTCCGGACATCTCGATACCCTGAGTCTTGTAAACGCTGTCAGAAAGCGCGGTGCCAGTAGTAGTCCGGGTCACTTCATGCAGCAGGGCCGTCTGTACTGCACCCCTGGCCTGCGCAGAAAATATGACACCACATCCCTCCTTGACGAAGAAATCAGAGGCCAGAGGGCAATCCATGGAAGGTAACTTGCTTTATTCGACAATTCCCAGTGGCGGCGAATGCATTTCGGCATAGAGCCTTCCTCAGCGCCCTGCACTGCATGGAGTCCTTCTACCTATTAGCCAAGTCCTGCTGCTCAATTAGTGCTAACATCCCCTGTATTCCCCTCCCCCAAGCTGAATCGGCACACCTGTTGATCGTTGCGATGAATGCACAAACTCCAACTCCCAGAATGCATTATGTTTATGCATCTGGGTCGGTGGTGTGGTATGGTTTAAGTTGGAGTCAGAATATTTAATTCATAAATTTAGTTTGAAATACTAGTTGATGGTATTTTATCAGTTTTGTTGGTGTCTAGAAACATAATAAAAAATAGTTGTATGTTTGTAGGCAATAGTATCATTGACTAAATTTTGGTATAGAATAAAAGCATATTTATCTCAATGTATTAATGCTTTCAAAGTTTATTTATGTATAATTATGCATTTTTAAATATATATTCATATACATAGATATATATACAGTCAGCTTTGTAGAGCCAAAAATGGAGAGAACCCCCGACAGACGCGTTTCGCCTTGCGGCTTCCTCAGTGTCAGTTTGTTGTGTGCAAAGTGCAGCCATTTATACTCATGGTACATTCTCCAAATTTCATGAACATAGAGAAAGGACCACTGCACGAGTTATGAATGCAGCGGCCATCTTTAAACATATATTGTTCAACATGTGATTGAGATTAAGGCTTTAAGATAAAGTGCTTACGTGCTTTTTAAAATAAATATAGACAACAAACATTTAAGTGCAAAATTGGGAGGGGGACGATTGTATATCGAATTATGGAAAGTGGTTGGTATACCAAATTGCGACACGTCCCCTTTGTAAGGATGGTCGTTTTGTAAGGTTTGCAGTATACATTTATAACCTTGTGTTTAGATACACTTAAATAACCAATTTGTGTCACAAAAAATGCACAATTCTATATTTTCAATACATTTCCATAATACATCCCCTTCAGATTATCTAGCCCTGTATGGGCAAGTGTCTCAGTATTTTAGTGAGTGTTTGAATAACGAAACCTATTGTCCTATTGTAGATTCTAATCTACTAAAGGAATAGCTCACTTTTTATATTCTCGTTAAATTACTTTCTTCGAGGAGTTCAACCTGTTACATCGCCTTATATTTCAGTTTTCAATCTGTCCCTGTATGATCCCATACATTTAACGATGTACCCACATCTCTTCGTCATTGTTTAAACCCCAAGGGGGCCTGGTTTGGAGCTCAATGATGTATTTGGATTCCAAAACCTGAAGCGCCTTTACTCTCCTTCTCTTTCTTTAAGTTCCACCTGATCTATGCAGTAAAAACGTAATAAGTCCCTGTTACTCAGATATAATTTAGAAAAATGGCATGCTACAGGGTAGGTCTTATCCTTATCAGCTACAGCACGCATGTGCTCAAGTATGCGCTTCTTTGCGGGATGGATCGTACTGCCTATGTAGCGTTTAGCGCATGGACACTCAAGGCAGTATAAAGTGTTTTCAGAGTTACAATTCAGAAGTTTTTTGATCTCTCTAGTGGGTATAGCAATGTCTGGTCTACCAAGATAGTTTGATACCTTTTTGCTATACTTGCAGGCTTTACAGCGCAGACATGGAAAAAATCCCTTTGCATTTGCTATTTTGTGGGACTTTGACGGAGTTGGAAAATGACTATGAACCAGATGGTCCCCAAGTGATTGGCAGCATCGGTAAGTTATTGGTGGGCGATCCGGGACATGCTTCTAGAGTATGGTATGTGCCAATTTTTCTTTAAAATGTGCACTACCTCTCCTGATCTCATGTTAAAATCAGTAATCATCCTGGTAGGTTATTCTCTTTTAGTCACAGGTTTCGCTACCAGAAGATCCCTCCTGTTTACCTTAGCTACCTTGTCTGCAGCCTCTTTTAGTATGTTGTTTGGATATCCCCTGATCTTGAATCTGGTGCTGGCCTCATTTCTAGCACTTTGGTAATCTTTCTCAGACAAGCAGTTACGCTTCAGGCGTAGAAATTCACCAAAAGGGGATGTTTCGTACCAGACTCCTGGGGTGATGACTTGCTGCATGCAACACGGCGCTGCCCGCCGAGGGCTTTCTGTGTAATCTAGTTTGGAGGATGTTGTTGTCTACAAAAACCTCCAAATCCAGATAACAGACGAAAGTTGGGCTCATGGTGCTGGTAAATCTAAAGGTCCAATCATTGTCGTTTAGCGTGGCCACATACTCCTCAGCCCAGGAGCGGTCAAAGCGCCAGACGACAAAAAGATCATCTATATATCTAGTCCATAGCAATATTTTATCTGTCCAGTGATCGTGGGCATCGCCCCAGGCCAAGTGCTTCTCCCACCAGCCTACGAATAAATTTGCATAGCTGGGGGCGAAGCATGTGCCTATTGCGGTCCCCCTCATTTGTTTGTAGATCTTGCCTGCAAAGAGAAAGATGTTATTATATAGACAGTATCTTATCATGCTCAGCAGCATCTGATTATGTTTATGATATTTCCAGGGTTTTCTTTCCATTTTACTGCTGCAATCCCATCTCCATGGGCTATACATGTATAGAGGTTGGTAACATCTAGCTTGATAAGAAGCATGTCTGGTTCCCACGTTATGTTGTCCATGATTCAAAGGAAGTCCTGCGTATCTCTCACATACGAGGCTAAGTTTTTCACGATCGGAGCCAGGAAAGAATCAATGAATCTTGAAGTGTTCTCCAGTAGGCTACCAATAGAGGATACAATCGGCCTCCCTGGTGGCCTTTTGGCGTTCTTATGGACCTTAGAGAGGTGATAGAAAGCCAGTATTGTTGGTGCCTCGCATTGCAGGAATTGGATTTTTCTATGTTTAGCATTCCATCATTTTTCCAGCCCTCCAACATGGTTTGGTAGTCAATTGTGCATTTTACATATTCAGATTTCTTGATTGTTATATAGCATTCAATGTCCGTGAGTTGGCGTAGTGCTTCTTGCACATAGGCCTTCTTTTCAAAAATTACGATGTTTCCCCCTTTGTCGGAGGGTTTTATTACAATACTTTCATCGCTTTTCAAAGATTTTATTGCCTCCCATTCCTTGCGTGTTATATTGGAAAGTTGTTTGTCCATTCCAATCTTTGTTTTAGCTAATTTCTCTAGGTCCATAAGGATTGCTTCGTTGAAGACATCTATGGCAACATGTGGTGTGATTGGGAGTTTTCTTGATTTGTTTTTGAAATTGCTGGGGTCCCTTACTTGTGTGACCCCTAGTTCCTCCACCTGTACAGTTAAATCCCCACCAATTTCTGTTTGAGTTTGATCCATAGATAGAATTGCGAGCAACGTTTCTGAGTCTTCTCCTTGTGATTCAACAATGTCCTCACCTACATTAATATGTTCTTCTCCCATGCTGTTTATACTGGGATGTAGGAGAAATATTTTTTGAAACTTCAGTTTTCGAATATATTTAACACCTTGGCTGCTAGCGATATTTTCCTTCTGTGCTGCATTCCCAGATTTACCATTGTTCATTACGAGCTCAGCTCGTCATCAGCACAGCTCAACTGTGCCTCATGACGAGCTGAGCTTGTCATGAGCATCGAAGGGGTTAAACAGCTCTATCCGTGTTTGTACAAGTTCAAATTCTGCCGATGGGCAAAAACTGAATCCTCTTTTGACTACTTTCGTCTCTTCCTCCGATACTATCCGATTCGATAGGTTGATGATAGTATACCTCCAGTATGCACCAGGGAACTGCGTTGCAGAGAGGTGTAATGAGGCCACGTCCCTTTTTACACCTCTCTGCAAAGCAGCCCCCTGGTGCATACTGGAGGTTCCTGGTGGGCTAGTTGGCCCCCAGGGACCCCCAGTATTCAAGGGGATTTAGTTCCCACTCTGGAAACGCACCAGGGAGCTGCGTTGCAGAGAGGTGTAATGAGGCCATGCCCCTTTTTACACCTCTCTACAACGCAGCCCCCTGGCGCACTCTGGAGGTTCCTGGTGGGCTAGTTGGCCCCCAGGGACCCCCAGTATTCAAGGGGATTTAGTTCCCCCTCTGGAAACGCGTCAGGGGGCTGCATTGCAGAGAGGTGTAATGAGGCCACGACCCTTTTTACACCTCTCTGCAACGCAGCCCCTGGCGCATACTGGAGGTTCCTAGTGGGCTAGTTGGTCCCCAAGGACCCCCAGTATTCAAGGGGATTTAGATCCCCCTCTGGAAACGGGCCAGGGGGCTGCGTTGCAGAGAGGTGTAATGAGGCCACGTCCCTTTTTACACCTCTCTGTAACGCAGCCCTCAGGTGCATACTGGAGGTACCTGGTGGGCTAGTTGGCCCCCAGGGACCCCCAGTATACAAGGGGACTTAATCCCCCAACTTAGTAGGCGCTACGGGGCGCGTTTGCACAGTGGTGAAGGTAGGGGGCGGGGATATGTGTGCAAACATGCCCTGTGGCGTGTTTTAAGTTGGGTAATTAATTCCTCTTCAATCCAGAGGTCACCTAGGGGCCAACAAGCCGATCAGGTACCTTCATTAAGAGCCACAGAGCTGCGTTGTAAAAAGGGGGTGTGCCCTCAGAACACTTCTCTGCAACGCAGCTCCCTGGCGCCTACTGCAGGTACCTGGTGGGCTAGTTGGCCCACAGGGGACCTCAGGATTGAAGAGGAATTAACTCCCCAACTTAAACCGCACCACAGGGTGTGTTTGCACACATGTGAACTCAGGCCACGCCCACTTCCTTCACCGCTGTGCAAACTCACCCCGTGGTGTGTTTTAAGTTGGGGATAAACTCCCCTTGAATACTGAGGGTCCCTGGGATGCATGTAGCCCACCAGCTACCTCCAGTAACCGCCACAGAGTTGTGTTGCAAAGAGGTGTAAAAAGGGGTGTGGCCTCAGAACACCTCTCTGCAAAGCAGCCCCCTGGCACATACTGGAGGTTCCTGGTGGGCTAGTTGGGCCCCAGGGACCCCCAGCATTGAAGGGGAATGTGTTCCCCCTCTGCAAACGTGCCAGGGGGCATGTTTGCAGAGTGATGCTGGTAAGGGGCGGGGCCTCCGGCACAATGCCGTTGTTTTTTCGTTTTTTTTAAGAAGGGGGCTGTGTGGCCCTCCTTCTTTTTCCTAATATTTTGCCCTGTGGACCCAGGGCCTGACACTTTTTTAAAAAAAATCTAATTTTTGAAGGGGGCCGCGTGGCCACCCTTCCAAGGCCATAATTGGCCCCAGGAACCCCATCCCCCGGAGTCTGGCCTTTTTTTTCAATTTTATTTTAATTTTAGGAGGGTGGCTGCTTTGCCCCCCTCCTTAGGCCATTTATGGGGCTGGGATTTAAAAAAAATATATTTTTTTTTTCATATTTGAGGAGGGGGGCCCTTTCCCGAGCAACTCCTAGCCCCAGGGACCCCATCCCGTGGGGATGGCCCTCTCTGTTGGGGACAGTAGGGGATAGCCCAATCCCCCCACAGTCCCGCCGGATCCCCGCCTCCTGCGGGAGCAGGCATTGCTTTTCCACATGGGGAGCTGCGAACATGCAGCTCCCAATGTGGAAAAGCAATTGTCTTTGGTATTTGGTAGAGAGAGCAGGTTTCTTGCTTTCTTTTCCAAATACCAAAGCAGTTTGCTATGACAGGGCGGGAGCCACGAGGCTCCCGCCCTGCTATAACAAACAGCAGTGTACCGGGGGTGGGCACTCCGGGACACTGCAGGAGCCGGCCCTGGGGGGTGGTGGTCCCCGCGGCCATCAAGGGCTCCAGGAGGGGGGCCGCGCAGCCCCTCCCACGATTTCCAAATCCCCTGGGGTGGTGATCCCGGGGGCTTGGGGGTCTGTGACGGACCCACCTATTTTGAATCTTAGAGCCCTGGGGAGGTGGCGGTCCCCGGGGCTTGGGGGGCTTTGAGCGCCCCACCCTTTTTTTCAAAAGCCCCAGGAGTGGCGGTCCCTGGGGCTGGTGGGGGCTGAGAGCCCCCCCACATATTTCATAAAAGCCATCAGCGGGTGCTGGACCCCGGGGCTGGGGAGTCCCTCTGGACCCCCCATAACTATAATCTAATGTCCCCGGGACTTGGCCCCCGGGGGCTAATTATAACCAAAGCGTGGGAGCCTGCGCTTCGGTTTGTTTTTCAGCTGCGGGATGGGCGGTTCCTATGCGCATCCCGCAATTTAAATTATTTTGGGGGGGCCTTGAAGGTCCATGTGGGACCCCCTGAGCTAGCCTAGGTGGTGTGAGTGTGTCTACCCTGCCCCCTTCGCGTCTTTTGCGCATTTCTTTTGCTGATTTCTTGTGCCTCAGTTCTACCGAGGCACGAGATGGCTGCCAACACTTCCTGATTTGAGTGTTGACAGCTAATTAGTATACAGCTTGTGCACAGCAGGGTGGGCTTAGGATACGCCGATCCTGTGTGGCTATAAATCTATGATTTTACTTTTGATTTTCTCAGGAACTACTGAACAGATTTACACCATTAAACAAAAAGCATACTCTGCGAACTAATCTTTACCTTTTTGCCAAATTTGGTGTAATTCCGTTCAGCAGTTCGGGCTGTAGCTGCGTCTAAAGGTCCCTATGGAAAATTGCATGGGGAAAAAATGTTTTGGGACCCCCTATTTTCTTGGCCCCTGCTTGATGAATCACCTCGAGACTTTTTAGGATAGGAGCGGACAGGAGCTGATAATTAGTTTTGAAAATTTTGTGAAGATTCTTCAACCTGCGCCAAAGTTATTCCAAATAGAATGTTGCTGATTTCCTATGGAAGATAGGTCCTAACTGTATCTACCTACTGGTGACTGCCAGTAAAAAAAAAAATTGTAAAATTGTAAATTGATATTGTATAGCGCACTACTCACCCGCAAGGGTCTCAAGGCGCTGTAAGAATACCGCTGTGGAACCCATCCTGGCTTTCCCTGTGAGGCGTCCACTCCTGGGCACCCCCAAGGTGGAGGCCAGGCATCCTTAGAGTTGTGGGGGCTGTTGTGGAGAGTAAGCAAGCTTTTGCCCAGAGTTGCAGAGTGGGACTCCATGATTGGAATAGGCACCAAGGCGAGAATTATCAGGTCCGTGGAATTTTTGAGCCCAAGACTCGCCGAGGCAGGGAATTGAACCCTGGTCCCGGGCTAGACCCCTGCATCAGGGTCTGCCGCTCTAATCATTGAGCCACACTTCTCCACTAGTAGGTAATATATATATATATATATATATATATATATATATATATATATATATATATATATATATATATATATATATATATATATATATATATATATATATATATATATATATATATATATATATATATATATATATATATATATATATATATATATATATATATATATATATATTTAAAAATGCAACGTTATACATAAATAAACTTTGAAAGCATTAATACATTGAGATAAATATGTTTTTATTCTATAAAAAATGTAGCCAATGATACTATTGCCTACAAACATACAACTATTTTTTATTAGGTTTCTAGACACCAACAAAACTCATAAAATAACATCAACTAGTATTTCAAACTAAATTTATAAATTAAATAATCAGACTCCAACTTAAACCATTAAAAAAATGTTAGACACTAAAGGGTTGCATTTACTTTTTCCATTCCAATTTCAACCTGTTTGGTGAAGATAATGAACAACTAACCGAGTGGTATTTACTATTCCTACTCAAATCAAATCCATTTTGAAGCGATATTAGTCTGGGCCTGGTGAATTCGGTAAAATGACATATAACCCCATATTTGGCTAAGTAAACTCAGTTGCCTCTCTGATTCTGTTCAAATAATCTAAGAAGACCTTCATCACCCACTCTTTGTCGGATTTTGAAATATCATCTGGATGAAAAAATATGGAGGGTTTGACCAGCTTTTGAAGCATAGATTTAATGTATGAAAACTGTAGAATATTCATATCAATTTAGAAAGTATTTGTCAATTGATTTATTCAGAGACACCTTGTGATAAATCCACACCGAAACCTGTAACAAAAGGGAATCCAAAACAATGTAATGCTGTACATCAGAAAGATCCAATTCCTCATTACAAAAATAATGGGAGCTACTCGGTTGGAAAATAAGAAGTCAAAGACAAAAACAATTTTCTTAGATTTGAAGGTTAGGAGAAAGACAATGTCCCAAATGACCAGAACCATATAATAGAGTGTGTTTTGTAAATTTCTAATTAAGGAAACATTGGCTTATTATTACTACTGTCCCTTACAAAATTAAACTATGTCCCAACAGTCTGTACATATTTCTGTCATCTAGAACTAAGCCAAGGTCCACACAAATTTGTGGAATCAAATGTAACCTCCAGATAAGGGAAATGATGCACTTTTTCAATAATCCAGATTTTGAGGATAGATGTCCTAACCTCAATCGGCAGAGCCCCACATATGATTACTTGGGTTTTAGAAAAGGCAATGAGACAAAGGCATCAACTAGCCATTTCAGGCCATTAGAGGTGTTTGACAACAGAAAATCATGTTCTACATAGAGAAGGGCATACATAGGCCTGTGCCTGACAAGTGGTGTATCCTAACCACTCTACAACAAACAAGAATTAATGTAAGTAACATACTTAGAGACAACATTGGGGCACAGCCCTGCTAAATGCCTCTTTCTGAGTTAAAAGAATCTATACTCTCTCTCTTGTTGCCAAACCTGGCTTTTGCTGACCGATCTAAGTGCACTATATAAAGAACATTAATCAAAGGGACATCAAGGCATAACTCAAATAACATTTTACCACAATTTGGCCAAGTCAAAAGCAATCAGTTTCAAAACAGTGTACTTAGATGAAAATTGAGACATTTGATCCATGGCAGCTAGCCACTTCTAAAACCACACAAAACATAAGCCAAAATGTCCTTCTCTTCTACCAAGGTTAATTTTCTCTTTAACAAGATTCGTCCTACTACCTTGAATATTGAATCGATCAGAGAAATAAGCAGGTAACATCAAGGGTCATGAGAGTTCCCCTTTTCAATAACAAGGACTATGGTTATGTTATGTTATGTTATGTTATCCGGATTTATTGAGCGCACAGATGCCCCAGAAGAAGAGGACTGCGAGCTAAGGAGAGAAATGCTATAAGCTGAGTTTATTATGCTGGTCACCAATGGGGTACAGGGAGTAATGATGGATATGTAAACATTCATGGGCACACTATCAGGTCCCAGAGCTCAGTTGAAAGGGCTGCCACTTATGGCAGCAGCATACTCTATATGTTCAAAAATTGGATGTAAGACAAAAGCAGCAGGCTGGGAACTTGAAGCATTCAGAATAACAGTATTTTTTACAATGGCCTATTCATTGAACGGCAGGAATATGTGCTGTTGAAGAAGCAATACCTCTGTCGGAGTTTTGAGAATCAAGAACTCTCCAAAACAAGGTCGCATTTTTTTAGCTTGCATGCAGCCTCCTAAAACTCCCAGACCTCTGTTCTAATATCATGTTTTCCCCTCTTGAGTGTGTTGTATGGAACATTCTGCTGTAGGCTACCTCATCTTGGCACCCAGGGTGCCTGGCCAGGGTACAATGAAGTTTCTTTCAAGTTGATGAACAAAGTGTGTCAAAGCTTTTGAATGTGGTTGAATTGCTCCTTCTAAGGGATTTTATATAAAGCTTCTTGATCGATTCACTGACCTTAATAAAATAAGTCATGACAATTATAGGCTACGAGAAGATGGCAAACACAATTTTGAAGTAACTAGGTGAAGTATTCTCAATAATTTCAGGAGAGAATATGGTTCATGAAATGAAGTTTAATCCAGGAAATAAAAGATCCCATCCACATACAATGCCAGCAGACATCAACTGACAACAAATAGAACATTTCTATGACACGTGCATTGACATGAGTAGTGATGTACTTGAGATTCTATTAAAGCTGCAGTGCTAAATATCACACATCCTCCTCCCTCAAAACAAATCAGAATGTAAAAATAAATGAATAAATAAGATATACTAAATACACAATATTAACAAGATGTACATATCATACAAAATCAGTAAGATAACTAGGCCTTTTAGACACACGTGTAGAAGACCTAATATTACCAGAAACATTTGCTCTACTTTTCTCCAAAACCTTTTCCTTGGAATCAAAAATCAGTCCATCTTGCAATTTCCTTCTAACAATAACAACTCTATTTAAGTTCCAAATACGATGATCTTGAGTTTGCACTGCATTGTTGAAAATTTTAATTACTTTGATAGGCTTCATGAACTTTGTTTCAGAAGAACCCACCATGCCAGGTCGTCTCACCATGACCATATCTCCAACACAAACAATAGTTTTTTTGACATTTTTTTTAACATCAAAATACGCTTTTCTACGTTCCGCCTTATCCTTCTCATTTTCAAGAATTTCATCATTGTTGCACACACATTCTTTACCCTTGGACACTTCATACTTATTAACCCAGAAGGGTTCAACCTGCGTGTTCGGAATTCTCCCACGAAACAACAAAAATGGAGTCTTACCAGTTGTGGCATGAGGAGTATAACGGTATTCCTCTATTTTCTCCAAAACACATTTCTTCCAGTCAGATGACAAGTTTTTGGCTAAACTAATGGTGTCCTTGATTACTTTATTAAATCTCTCAACCATACCGTTGGCCTCGGGGTGGTAAAGAGAACAGGTCTTGTGTGTAATACCCTTAGAAGATAAATAATGTTCCATTTCTTTGGAAACAAATTGAACACCATTATCTGACAAAATGGTTGCCGGAAGACCTTCTCTACAGAATAACTCACTCAAACATTGAATAATTTTACTCGAATCGATTCCTGACAAAAAAAACACCTCTGGCCATCTTGAGTACATGTCTATAACCACTAGAATGAAAACTTGAGAATCTCTATGTTGTATGGGACCCACAAGATCTAGAGCTATGTCCTGCCAAGGACCATTTGGTCTTCTTCTTAAGAACATAGGTTGTGTGTGTGCACTGTCAGACTTGTCACTGACATTACAATGAATACAATCCCTAATTACCCTTTCAACCATTTTATCCATTCCCGGCCACCAATAAGACATGCGAAGCCTCTCCTTACTTTTGGATAAACCTGAATGAGCAACATGGACCAAATCTATCAAGTCCTTTCTGAGACTAGATGGAGGGATCAATCTCGTCCCACGAAACAGTAGATCATTATCAACGGATAATTCACTGCGTACCGTCCAAAAAGGCTTAGTCAGAGCAGAACCAACTTTGCAGCTGACCCAACCAGTTCTCAATAAAGATATAATCTGACATAGAGTAACGTCTTTTGCTAACTCTTCAGACCATTTTTTCTCAGATAGAAATTCATAATCCACAGCACACACCAATTCATCATCTAAATCCAAACAATCGTCTTCCAACTCTCCACTAGGAACCAAACGAGAGAGAACATCTGCTATTCCATTCTCAACACCTGGAATGTATTGAATACCAAAACTATACTCCTGTAGGCCAATAACCCACTTTGATATCCTCCCAGATACCAGATCCAAACCTTTCTTGCTAAAAATTTCCACTAAGGGTTTATGATCAGTATAAACATCGAAGACCAAACCCCAAAGAAATTTCTTTAGCTTCCTTATTGCCCAAAACACAGCCAATGCTTCCCTCTCTACAACAGAATAACGAGTCTCAGCATCCCTCAAACTCCTAGACAGAAACATTATGGTCTGCATGCCTTCTGGACCATTCTGCTTCAACACGGCACCCAACCCTTTTTCACTCGCATCAGTGACTAGAATAGACTTGAACTTAGGGTTAAAGCTTTTTAACGCAGGGGCACTGTTTAATCTTTGTTTGATTTTAACAAACTCGTTCTCACATTCCTCAGACCACTCAAATTCCACACCTTTCCTCAACAAACACCTCATGTTTACTGTTAATTCAGCAAAGCCTTTGACAAATTTTGCATAATATTCTATCATGCCTAACAGCTTCATGAGTTCAGATTTATTTTCAGGTGCCACCATTTTGTTTATGGTGTCTACCAATTCGGATTTAGGTTTTACACCATCACGTGAAATATTATGTCCTAAGTAATTAATAGAATCAGACCTAAATCTACATTTACTTGCTTTTACAGTGAGATTGTGTTTGCTGAATCTTTCTAATACCATATTCAATGTTGCATCATGATCAGAAATATTATCTGCAAAGATTAACACATCATCTTGATATATACAAACACCAGTAACATCTTTTAACACTTTTTCCATAACCCGCTGAAACACAGAAGAAGCAGAAACTAAGCCAAATGGCATCCTTTTGAATCTATAGGTGCCAAAAGGCGTAATGAAAGAAGTAAGATCTCTGCAAGACTCCTCCAATTCAATTTGGTGATAGGCAGAGGTAAGATCTATTGTACTAAAGACTTTGGCATTTCCTAATAAAACTAATAACTCTGCAATATTAGGTAAAGGATATCTATCAACAATTACACATTTGTTTAATTGCCTGAGATCAATGCATAAACGCAAATCTCCATTCGGTTTTCGCGCTGCGACAACTGGAGCCATCCATTCACAGCCCTCTATTTCTTCAATTATGCCATTTTCAATGAGTTTCCCAATTTCTACTTTCATATCTTCTTTTACAGCTAAAGGTACACTCCGGACCTTACAGCTTACAGGAACAGAGTCATCTCTAACCCTTATCTTATGTTGATAACCTTTAAGACAACCTAGAGTTTCTTTAAAAACATTGGGAAATTTCTTTTTTAACTCACATGTGAATTTATCTTCTAATGACTTCCCTTCAATTGATTTATTGTCTTCAATTAGTTTTTCTTCATCATTTGTAACATGTTTGTCATCTAATAACTTCCCTTCAATTGATTTCTTGTCTTCAATCAGTTTTTCTGCTTCATTTGTAACATTGAGAATCCTGTCTCTTAATTGTATGCAAGGAGTGGCATTGGGATCTAAATATACACCCATATCACCTAAATGAAACCAGCTGATTAAACTGTCACCTTTCTTTGAGACATACACTTTACCAGCTACATATCTAGACTTATACTCTATAAGACCCATAAAATAACCATGTAGTTTTATTGGTTTTTTGTCATATCCCAATGGAATGATGTCAGGTTTCATAAGAGAAACCTTACCTTTCAACTTCTTGGTGAAAAATTCATCAGAAACGATGGTAATTTTGGCACCAGAATCAAACAAAACTTTAGTTTTTTCACCCTCAACTAAGATTTCATCAATAGGATCAGGTTTTTTACGTGAGACCCCACCATCGCCAATGGCTTGAACCACTTCGATATCACAATCAGATCCTGAAGAAGTTTTTTCAAAAATATCTACCTCCTTTACCTTAGATCTAACTTTAGTTTTGCATCAAGAAGAAACATGACCTTTTAACTTACATTTGGAACATGTTTGTTTTAGAGCAGGACATCTCTTGTCATTTGCTAGATGACCTGGTTTGCCGCATCTGAAACATTTGAGTTCAGAACTAGATTTTTTGAACTCTGGTCTAGTGGCATCTTTAACATATTTATCATTTTTAGTCCTTACCACTTGGACTTTATTTTCTTTTTCAGCATTCTTTTTGATTATAGCCACACACTTAAGAGAATGTTCAATACGCTTGGCAATAGTTAATACCTCATCAAGGGAAGGTTCATCCTTTAGCCATAACTCATCTCGAACTTTTTCTATCCCACAACCAAACATAAATTGATCACGAATACGTTCATCAATTAAAGCTCCAAATTTACATGAGGATGCAAGTTTTCTTAAACGAGTTACATAAGATTCAATGGTTTCTTCATCATTCTGCATACATTTAGTGAATTGATATCTTTCAAGAATAGTACTGACTTTGGGCAAAAAATGTATATCTAATTTCTTTATACTAATTTCATATTCATTTAAACCATTTGCGTCTGCGGGTGAAAGATCAGGCAAGTCATCAAAAATATCTTGGCCTTCAGATCCTAAACAATGAAGCAATAAAGAACATTTTCTCTCAGCACTGAGAGAAGTCCCACAGACTTTGGCATAACGTTCAAAGACCACTTTCCATTTTTTCCATCTAATTGGAGGTTCACCAGGGCTAGACAAAAAGAATGGAGCAGCTGTAACATTTTGCATTATGTTAAATTGTAAAAACAGTAGTAAAAATAAAGGTGAATAGAACAAGTTAAATAAATAAACAATTAATAGTGAATATTATAACTTATTTTTACAAACCATTGCCCTTGTTTTTATAGAATATGCAGGAAGTATAGCACCCAATCAGAATACTCAAAGTAAAAGAAAAATAAACCAATGAAAATCGTTCTATGAAGATTCTTCCTGAAGGGTTGAACACCAAAGAAGAGAAGGTAAGGTTGAAAGACCTTCAAATCCCTTCGTTTATAAGTAAAAACGTAACGTGAGGCTTTGTAAAGAGTTGCCGGTTCAGCTGTGTTTATTTGCTTTGAAACACGGTTGAAAGACCTTCAAATCCCTTCGTTTATAAGTAAAAACGTAACGTGAGGCGTTGTAAAGAGTTGCCGGTTCAGCTGTGTTTATTTGCTTTGAAACACGTTGCCGGTCGAGCTTGAGTTCAGCTTGTTGTTTACGTTCAAAACACTTGACTGCTTGGCTTGCGTTAAAATAATTCACTCGCGCTCGTGTTTAAAGAAATTCACACGCGCTTTGTTTATTTAGATGTTCCTTCACGCAAGGCTGCAGGCGCTTGATTTATGCCTCGTGTTAGAAATAATTCACTTGCGCCTTGTTTATTTAGTGTGCTCCTTCACGCAAGGCTGCCGGCGCTTGATTCATGCCTCGTGATGTCTCCTGCTGGCTCGCGCTTTGTGTGTGTAACATCCTTCACGCAAGGCTGCTCGCGCTTGGTTTCTTTTCAATGAGAAACTCGCACTCGCGCTTGTTTATTTTCAATTACGAGGCACGAGATGGCAGAGATAACAGTCTGCTCGCGCACGATATGTTTTAACACAGATGAAAGTTCAAGGCTTGAAATTAGAACATTGTTTAGTTAGAAAGCGCCTTGTGGTTTGATTAAGCTGTTAACTAGAGTCATTACGCTTAGCTGCTAGCGTTTAAGATGTAAAGACAAACTCGATTTTTTTGTGCTTAAAGGAAGAGTTTATCCAGTAGAGTTTATCCAGTAGTATTGAAAGAATAAATAAAGCGCAAAGCAGGAAGACAAAAGAAATTACTCACAAGTCGATAGAGTTCTTAGTTTTCATTGATCTTGGCAGTAAAGTGAGGGTTGACATTAATCCTTGTCAAAAAGAATAAAGATGATTCTTCTCCTCGTGAAGATTTGTGTTGGGATCTGTTCCTGAATGAGTTCCAAGCCGACTACGCCAGTGAAGTATTCTCAATAATTTCAGGAGAGAATATGGTTTATGAAATGAAGTTTAATCCAGGAAATAAAAGATCCCATCCACATACAATGCCAGCAGACATCAACTGACAACAAATAGAACATTTCTATGACACGTGCATTGACATGAGTAGTGATGTACTTGAGATTCTATTAAAGCTGCAGTGCTAAATATCACACTAGGTTCTTACATAACAAAGATGGTAAACATTGAGTGACTTCTATTTGAGCACTAAATGACTGTCTTTAATGATTTCACAGTCTCCCTCACCCCTTGAAGATGAAGACTGCAGATTAGCAATTGGCAAATTAAATATAGTAGTTAAAGTATTATGGTCACTTTTGAAACTTTCAAGTAAAGCTCCTTTGACAATCAAATCACATAAGCTCCCTTTAACAACCCCACCTTGTGAATGCTGGAATGAGTCTCGCACGAGGGTTAAATGATTTGTGGACATTTAAAAAATGATGCTCAATAGATAACAGACTTTCAATGTCACAAGATTGGTCCTGGGCATCAGCTTCATCATAGACATGCCTAGACATCAGTATGCATGCAAGGTTTGTCATGGTAGCTGGGCAAAAAAAGTCAGGATATCATTTATACATGCAGTCAGGTCACTCAGTGCAGGAGTACATGTGCGCTTACCATGCAGCCGAAAGTCCCTTCCCACTACTTTACATTGTAAGGATATTGCAACAACCGAGGACGATGGGGATCAACCAGACAAATTAGGCGAAAGGCTGATTTCTTTTATGAGGTCATAGGACTCAAAGGCGATTTGCAATGTATGTTTAATGTATTACAGAGGGTATTTTATTTCATATAGTACATGGTCACACATTACCATTTACGGAAATATAGAGTAATACTGGATTCATAAGGCAAAAATAAACACACCAACATAAACCTAATAATTTATTCCACAACATATCATATGTACTTCACCTAAAGCATTTTAAAAATTGTTGCAGTTCATTAGGAGATGCAACACAAAGATAGATTTCTGTATTCATGTAGCAAGCTAAGACCTTGATAACCATTCTGCTTTAAATTGCTAGTTTTTGCTCTTGACATCTCATTTCAGGAAACAGCTCAGAAGAACTTAAAAGCTAGCTCTTCTTTTCATGGTTTACACCACAGATGAAATTCTGCTCCATAGACTTTTTTTCACACTGTTGACAGCTGGCCTTGTGATTTCGCAACTTTACTTTAATAACTCAATACAGTTGATCAGCTGCATTCTTTTCTTATTAGTGGTAGCTAGTGGCATTACACAGAAACTATAATAAGAACTTTAGAGTAACATTTTGGGATGACAGACCATGCCGTATCATAATGAGTATACATTCCTGATAATGATGGATGTAATGGAAGTCTGCAATCCCAGAATGAAACATGTCTCCCATTTTTTTATTACACTTGATTTGTGATGGCTCTAGTTACTTGTAATATGAAACAATTTTGTTGCTGCTCAACTGTAATAACTTATTACAGTTGCGTTGTAATACTATAATGCTTGCTTCCAGAGCAAGCAGTCAAGGTAAAAGGCACATACCAGAGCATTATCACAGTAATTAGAACAAAGGAGAGATTTATGGCAAACATTCTATGAAACAATACAGAAAAAATGTATCTTTGTATATTACAACCCATCCTGAGTTGCAGACTTTTTTTTTTACATAATTGCATTGAAATAGATCTTATATGTGTTTACAACAAATGATTTACTGATTCCATATTTATTTGAAATGTCTCAAACTCTACTAGCTCTTTTATATGAATGGGAATCACATCAAGGATTGTAATGGTTTGTGGGATGAGTGATAGTACGAGCATGTATTGCAAAGAATAAAATACCCTGTGGTGTATGCTAATATGTTATTCAAAGTCAACTTGGAGAACTTGAACTTATAAAGGAACTCAGCCTCAGTCCATGTCCCTCTTTGGGCCACGGAACTGTGTGGTGACTTGCAGGATTCTTATAATGTATTACGGGGGACTTTAGCCCTTTATAGCTTCTTTTTATAAGGAGATGTGTATGTGCTATACATCTGCCATTTTTAAATGCTACAGTTAACAAGATTTAGTATTACACATTTTAATGGTATACAAATTGCCAACCGCAAATGGAAGGTTGAGTCAGCCATGCGGTTATTTCAGTTTGTAACTTACAAATCACTGGGTATCTCTATGGCAGTTGTTTAACTGACTGAGACAGCCTAACTGTATTGCAAGACTGTTGCAACAGTTTCAGGGGTTCGAAATCAAGATGGTTGGATAATAAATGGTTAGAGAATAGTAACTGTGGAAATGTATAATGGTGTGCTTTAAATCATGAGCAGCATTTATTTATTTAGAAACTGGTACAGTGCTGAACTCACAGGGACGTGGGTCCCATGATCACTATGTCACTGGAACCAAGCTGTACCCGGCTTATGAGGCCGTGATTGGGGCGAAACTGGTCCTGGGCTGCTTGTGATTTGGTTCAGGGAGAACCTGACTTGGCATTTCGGGCAGGACTGTTCCCATGAGCAGTAGAGTCAAGACTCATTTGCATGTGTCTGGCTCCAAACTGAGGTGGCATGATGAGCAAAAGAAAAATGGATTGGGATGCTACTCCAAGCGATTGCCAGTGGTTAGACACACTGCAAGCATTCCTCCAATCCCCTTTTTCTGTGTTTCAAAAGTAATACCTGTCACTTAATATTTATTCTTCTCTATGAGTGTTTCATGTTTGGCATGCCCCATGAGTGTGCTTTACAAAATAACTCATACATGTTAAATAATTTTCCACTCTATTGAGTATTGTTGTATTCTTACATATAATGGTACACTTAATTTTGCAGCTTTGCGAAAATCCCAGACGTACAGGCCCCCACTTGAAAGCAGGATGTAACATTTATGGGCTGTGCTTTCTGTAATGATGCTGTGTATGTATTTTGATCTGACGAGATCTGACACAATGAAAAAAGAAAATGAATACTTGTATGTGAAACTATAAATTGATCAATATGTCACCATATAGTCCACAAATGTTCAATATGTAATCTTTATGAATATGAAACAGATTTATTTTTCTAAATCTCTGTTGAGCTCACTCCCCAGTGATTTTATTAATACACCTTGTCTTTGCAATATACTCTAGGCTTTACCAACGTCTGGCATTGGGATGTCATCAGGGTCCTGGTCGTGTGCCATCACTTCTTATGAATAAAGGTCAAATATTATTAAATATTAATTCCTGTGATGCCATAGTGGTCTACAGGTATGCAATTTTAGATCTTGTGCACGTGAGATTTCGGTGAATCACCTTCCAAAATGGATGGAAATTCACACCTCTTTCTGAGTACACTGTAAGAAAAAAATATTTTCAAAACATTCACAGTAGTTCACCTTGAAAACAGTGCATGGTGCACATTTCCAGGAATTACTGGTAGCAATGCCCAAGGGCTCATACTCTGTGTTACATTTTAAATAGTGGAGAATATTGCAGAAGTAAATGGACTCTCCTATGTTCCCCTGAAAAAGTTCTTCTCCTATCTCCCCAGCAAATCTGGGGGTGGTCTGTTATCCTTTTCACTCTAGAGAGCGAATGATTCCAGTTGTTTATGTGAGTAAATCTCTGATTGTTTCCAGGGTGGGAAGAGGTATTGGAAATGTCCTCAAAAGTAGGTTTACAAGCGTTTCCAAATTTCCAAGGAAAACCGCGCCTTGGAATGTCACCTCTTACTCATGCATGTAGGCTGGTAGCTCACTTTGGTTATGAACTATCCAGTGGTGGATTACATGTCATTGACCAACATGTACCTATTTTAAATAAAGTAATGTGTTAAAATGAGATACTATGTGGATAGAATGGATGTGATTCAACCGTGCAGTAGTAGTAGTAGAAAAGCTTTATTCGATTTCACAAATATATAAAATCTTAAAAGCGACAGTTCATTCATAAATTCATACAATCCAGTGAATTACATTTGAGAACAAATACTACGTCCATAAAAATTTTAAAAACAGATTAAACGTTTCCTTTTCCTCAAGATATTTTTTAATAAGCCTGTCATTATACCAACACAGTATACATCATTTAAGACTTGTAGGAAGAGTAAAGCCGGGCGACATTGACGCCATGAACATTTTTTTTTTAAATGGTCTAATCCATTTGGTTCTCTCTGCTGAATAAAATGTACAGAAAAATATTACATGCAGTGTAGATTGGTCTGATAGATTATCGCATGGGCATTTACAGAGCATTCTGGACCAGTCGTTTACTTTAGGAAAGGTAGTTAGGGGAAAAAAGTAAAAAAATCTGAATCTAGTCAGAATGTACCTATCATACCCCTCCTGACACCAGAGCAAGTGAGGTTGGATTGAGGCTGAGACCAGGGTGAGTTGATGTTGTAATACGTTTTTTTGGTTTAGTTCCACTCCTGGTCTTAGTGTTTCAAGATGATTCCAGCAGAGTGACTTTAATTCTTATCTCGTTATCTCGTTATGTTATGTAGGGAGTCTGGCTTATGATAAAACTCACCGGAATCACCTGGTGACGCTCTCCCTGGTGGACACGCCCCCCTGCATTCTGCCATAAGAACGTGGAGTCCGTTCTTCCTTTGGATACCTGCTGTTTGCTGTTCGTTGTGTGAATTGTCGGAGTCAGAGGCGACTGAAGGCTCTTGCTCTGTGAACACGCTGGGGCTTTGAAAGACTCGCAGTAAGACGCTACATCTTGCCGGACCCGCTCCGCGGGTCCCGCTTCGCGCTACTGTGTTGTGCTGACCGCCTACATTTAAAGAGGGCATTTCCATTACAGGGCTGCGAGTGCTTGAGAGCAGGACTCGGTTTCCCAAGAGTCCCTGCTCAGCTACTCACCGGAATCACCTGGTGACGCTCTCCCTGGTGGACACGCCCCCCTGAATTCTGCCATAAGAACGTGGAGTCCGTTCTTCCTTTGGATACCTGCTGTTTGCTGTTCGTTGTGTGAATTGTCGGAGTCAGAGGCGACTGAAGGCTCTTGCTCTGTGAACACGCTGGGGCTTTGAAAGACTCGCAGTAAGACGCTACATCTCGCCGGACCCGCTCCGCGGGTCCCGCTTCGCACTACTGTGTTGTGCTGACCGCCTACATTTAAAGAGGGCATTTCCATTACAGGGCTGCGAGCGCTTGAGAGCAGGACTCGGTTTCCCAAGAGTCCCTGCTCAGCTACTCACCGGAATCACCTGGTGACGCTCTCCCTGGTGGACACGCCCCCTTCACCTCCTTAACTATATTACTCTTGTTCTACTCCCGCTGCGCGGGAGCGCGTGGGAAGCGCCCGGGAAGCGCCCGGGAGAAGCCTGGGACAAGGGCGGGCCCTCTGAGGCCCTCAGAGGCACGAGAAGGCTAGGCTAGGCCAGACCCGCAACAATTGCTCCCCAACAAGTTCCACAAGTTGTCTGACTATGGCTTCCTGATTGCCTTAGTCTCAATTCATCAAACTCTCTCTTTAGTGATAAATAGTTAAGCATTTCATCTCAGGCTTATAAACTGGCAGACGTTTTATTATTCTATTCTTTTCTCTGCCTTTTCTGATACTGTTTGCGTGGGATGATGACAAAGAAATTGAGGTCTGGGAGAATACTGGTAGGAAGATCAAATTCAAAAACCAGATCGAACCCCCTCCGAAATAAGCTTGGTCAGGCTCCTAATCTGAAGAGCACATGTCAGCTTTTCAATCTTTGGGAAAAGGGCAAGATGAAAGCTACAATGGAGGATAACAAATCAGTGGTCCTTAAGGACTCTGGAGACATTCTCTTGGATGTATTACCCAATACCCCAAGAGAATTGTCTGAAAAAAAATGTACAGAAAAATATTACATGCAGTGTAGATTGGTCTGATAGATTATCGCATGGGCATTTACAGAGCATTCTGGACCAGTCGTTTACTTTAGGAAAGGTAGTTAGGCAAAAAAAGTAAAAAAATCTGAATCTAGTCAGAATGTACCTATCATACCCCTCCTGACACCAGAGCAAGTGAGGTTGGATTGAGGCTGAGACCAGGGTGAGTTGATGTTGTAATACGTTTTTTTGGTTTAGTTCCACTCCTGGTCTTAGTGTTTCAAGATGATTCCAGCAGAGTGACTTTAATTCTTATCTCGTTATCTCGTTATGTTATGTAGGGAGTCTGGCTTATGATAAAACTCACCGGAATCACCTGGTGATGCTCTCCCTGGTGGACACGCCCCCCTGCATTCTGCCATAAGAACGTGGAGTCCGTTCTTCCTTTGGATACCTGCTGTTTGCTGTTCGTTGTGTGAATTGTCGGAGTCAGAGGCGACTGAAGGCTCTTGCTCTGTGAACACGCTGGGGCTTTGAAAGACTCGCAGTAAGACGCTACATCTCGCCGGACCCGCTCCGCGGGTCCCGCTTCGCGCTACTGTGTTGTGCTGACTGCCTACATTTAAAGAGGGCATTTCCATTACAGGGCTGCGAGTGCTTGAGAGCAGGACTCGGTTTCCCAAGAGTCCCTGCTCAGCTACTCACCGGAATCACCTGGTGACGCTCTCCCTGGTGGACACGCCCCCCTGCATTCTGCCATAAGAACGTGGAGTCCGTTCTTCCTTTGGATACCTGCTGTTTGCTGTTCGTTGTGTGAATTGTCGGAGTCAGAGGCGACTGAAGGCTCTTGCTCTGTGAACACGCTGGGGCTTTGAAAGACTCGCAGTAAGACTCTACATCTCGTCGGACCCGCTCCTCGGGTCCCGCTTCGCGCTACTGTGTTGTGCTGACCGCCTACATTTAAAGAGGGCATTTCCATTACAGGGCTGCGAGCGCTTGAGAGCAGGACTCGGTTTCCCAAGAGTCCCTGCTCAGCTACTCACCGGAATCACCTGGTGACGCTCTCCCTGGTGGACACCCCCCCTTCACCTCCTTAACTATATTACTCTTGTTCTACTCCCGCTGCGCGGGAGCGCGCGCGAAGCGCCCGGGAGAAGCCCGGGACAAGGGCGGGCCCTCTGAGGCCCTCAGAGGCACGAGAAGGCTAGGCTAGGCCAGACCCCCAACAATTGCTCCCCAACAAGTTCCACAAGTTGTCTGACTATGGCTTCCTGATTGCCTTAGTCTCAATTCATCAAACTCTCTCTTTAGTGATAAATAGTCAAGCATTTCATCTCAGGCTTATAAACTGGCAGACGTTTTATTATTCTATTCTTTTCTCTGCCTTTTCTGATACTGTTTGCGTGGGATGATGACAAAGAAATTGAGGTCTGGGAGAATACTGGTAGGAAGATCAAATTCAAAAACCAGATCGAACCCCCTCCGAAATAAGCTTGGTCAGGCTCCTAATCTGAAGAGCACATGTCAGCTTTTCAATCTTTGGGAAAAGGGCAAGATGAAAGCTACAATGGAGGATAACAAATCAGTGGTCCTTAAGGACTCTGGAGACATTCTCTTGGATGTATTACCCAATACCCCAAGAGAATTGCCTGAAAATAGAAAGGAAATTGCAGTTAACAGTCCCGTAGTAACAAAAGTAGTCCCTCTGACAGTTGAGAGTGATTTCTCTCCTCCCCTATTTTCCACAGCGAAAAATAATATCGAATTAGTGCCAGAAGTAATCATAAAAGCTAAGAATGGTATAGAAGATCATAACTTGCATATAAGGGAAACCCCCCAAGTTGATGCCCATTATACATTAAATACATCTCTGACAGAAGTTTCTTTCAATAATGGTCTGTCCCCATTGTTGCTAGATAAAGACTTATGTCAAAGATATATTGAAAATGACCCGGTCAAAGCAGAGATGGACCTAAAGACCCCGATAACAATCTTGAAGTGTTCTCCAGTAGGCTACCAATAGAGGATACAATCGGCCTCCCTGGTGGCCTTTTGGCGTTCTTATGGACCTTAGAGAGGTGATAGAAAGCCAGTATTGTTGGTGCCTCGCATTGCAGGAATTGGATTTTTCTATGTTTAGCATTCCATCATTTTTCCAGCCCTCCAACAGGGTTTGGTAGTCAATTGTGCATTTTACATATTCAGATTTCTTGATTGTTATATAGCATTCAATGTCCGTGAGTTGGCGTAGTGCTTCTTGCACATAGGCCTTCTTTTCAAAAATCACGATGTTTCCCCCTTTGTCGGAGGGTTTTATTACAATACTTTCATCGCTTTTCAAAGATTTTATTGCCTCCCATTCCTTGCGTGTTATATTGGAAAGTTGTTTGTCCATTCCAATCTTTGTTTTAGCTAATTTCTCTAGGTCCATAAGGATTGCTTCGTTGAAGACATCTATGGCAACATGTGGTGTGATTGGGAGTTTTCTTGATTTGTTTTTGAAATTGCTGGGGTCCCTTACTTGTGTGACCCCTAGTTCCTCCACCTGTACAGTTAAATCCCCACCAATTTCTGTTTGAGTTTGATCCATAGATAGAATTGCGAGCAACGTTTCTGAGTCTTCTCCTTGTGATTCAACAATGTCCTCACCTACATTAATATGTTCTTCTCCCATGCTGTTTATACTGGGATGTAGGAGAAATATTTTTTGAAACTTCAGTTTTCGAATATATTTAACACCTTGGCTGCTAGCGATATTTTCCTTCTGTGCTGCATTCCCAGATTTACCATTGTTCATGACGAGCTCAGCTCGTCATCAGCACAGCTCAACTGTGCCTCATGACGAGCTGAGCTTGTCATGAGCATCGAAGGGGTTAAACAGCTCTATCCGTGTTTGTACAAGTTCAAATTCTGCCGATGGGCAAAAACTGAATCCTCTTTTGACTACTTTCGTCTCTTCCTCCGATACTATCCGATTCGATAGGTTGATGATAGTATACCTCCAGTATGCACCAGGGAACTGCGTTGCAGAGAGGTGTAATGAGGCCACGTCCCTTTTTACACCTCTCTGCAAAGCAGCCCCCTGGTGCATACTGGAGGTTCCTGGTGGGCTAGTTGGCCCCCAGGGACCCCCAGTATTCAAGGGGATTTAGTTCCCACTCTGGAAACGCACCAGGGAGCTGCGTTGCAGAGAGGTGTAATGAGGCCATGCCCCTTTTTACACCTCTCTACAACGCAGCCCCCTGGCGCACTCTGGAGGTTCCTGGTGGGCTAGTTGGCCCCCAGGAACCCCCAGTATTCAAGGGGATTTAGTTCCCCCTCTGGAAACGCGTCAGGGGGCTGCATTGCAGAGAGGTGTAATGAGGTCACGACCCTTTTTACACCTCTCTGCAACGCAGCCCCTGGCGCATACTGGAGGTTCCTGGTGGGCTAGTTGGTCCCCAAGGACCCCCAGTATTCAAGGGGATTTAGATCCCCCTCTGGAAACGGGCCAGGGGGCTGCGTTGCAGAGAGGTGTAATGAGGCCACGTCCCTTTTTACACCTCTCTGTAACGCAGCCCTCAGGTGCATACTGGAGGTACCTGGTGGGCTAGTTGGCCCCCAGGGACCCCCAGTATACAAGGGGACTTAATCCCCCAACTTAGTAGGCGCTACGGGGCGCGTTTGCACAGTGGTGAAGGTAGGGGGCGGGGATATGTGTGCAAACATGCCCTGTGGCGTGTTTTAAGTTGGGTAATTAATTCCTCTTCAATCCAGAGGTCACCTAGGGGCCAACAAGCCGATCAGGTACCTTCATTAAGAGCCACGGAGCTGCGTTGTAAAAAGGGGGTGTGCCCTCAGAACACTTCTCTGCAACGCAGCTCCCTGGCGCCTACTGCAGGTACCTGGTGGGCTAGTTGGCCCACAGGGGACCTCAGGATTGAAGAGGAATTAACTCCCCAACTTAAACCGCACCACAGGGTGTGTTTGCACACATGTGAACTCAGGCCACGCCCACTTCCTTCACCGCTGTGCAAACTCACCCCGTGGTGTGTTTTAAGTTGGGGATAAACTCCCCTTGAATACTGAGGGTCCCTGGGATGCATGTAGCCCACCAGCTACCTCCAGTAACCGCCACAGAGTTGTGTTGCAAAGAGGTGTAAAAAGGGGTGTGGCCTCAGAACACCTCTCTGCAAAGCAGCCCCCTGGCACATACTGGAGGTTCCTGGTGGGCTAGTTGGGCCCCAGGGACCCCCAGCATTGAAGGGGAATGTGTTCCCCCTCTGCAAACGTGCCAGGGGGCATGTTTGCAGAGTGATGCTGGTAAGGGGCGGGGCCTCCGGCACAATGCCGTTGTTTTTTTTTAAGAAGGGGGCTGTGTGGCCCTCCTTCTTTTTCCTAATATTTTGCCCTGTGGACCCAGGGCCTGACACTTTTTAAAAAAAAATCTAATTTTTGAAGGGGGCCGCGTGGCCACCCTTCCAAGGCCATAATTGGCCCCAGGAACCCCATCCCCCGGAGTCTGGCCTTTTTTTTCAATTTTATTTTAATTTTAGGAGGGTGGCTGCTTTGCCCCCCTCCTTAGGCCATTTATGGGGCTGGGATTTAAAAAAAATATATTTTTTTTTTCATATTTGAGGAGGGGGGCCCTTTCCCGAGCAACTCCTAGCCCCAGGGACCCCATCCCGTGGGGATGGCCCTCTCTGTTGGGGACAGTAGGGGATAGCCCAATCCCCCCACAGTCCCGCCGGATCCCCGCCTCCTGCGGGAGCAGGCATTGCTTTTCCACATGGGGAGCTGCGAACATGCAGCTCCCAATGTGGAAAAGCAATTGTCTTTGGTATTTGGTAGAGAGAGCAGGTTTCTTGCTTTCTTTTCCAAATACCAAAGCAGTTTGCTATGACAGGGCGGGAGCCACGAGGCTCCCGCCCTGCTATAACAAACACAGTGAAGAGAGAAAGGCTGGGTCCCGTCTCTGACCGGCTTGGACCACTCTTATAAACCAAACATCAGAAAATGCCGGACAGTCTGAATAAATGCAAACAAATGCACACCTAGTATAAATAATTGCTAGGTGGACAACCCATTAGTGATTAATCACTTGTATTTCATGAAAAAGTTTTTTGAAACGTTTTTGGCATCAAAGGGTACACACCACATTCACAAGGGTACACAAATGCATTGAAACCAAAACACAATACATAAAATTACAATATACACATACAATAATTGTGATTGTGATTACAATGAACAACTGTGCTATGCCTCAAAATTACGTTGTGCTGAGGCACCAATCCTAAATTACGAATGAACATGTGTCCTAATATTTGCAGTATCTGGGTGGAGCAGGACGTCCTGCTCCACCCAGATACTGCAAATATTAGGACACAATAGGAACAGAATTCGCACAAATTGTACATGTCTGCTTAGTCTTTTGTGTGTTCCTATGTTGTTGTACCACAGGTTCAAATCAACACGTATCTAGTGGTGGTGGAAACAAGTAGGCTAGCACTCCATTTTCCTGTCCACTTGTTCATTCGTAATTTAGGATTGGTGCCTCAGCACAACGTAATTTTGAGGCA
Source organism: Lissotriton vulgaris (assembly GCF_964263255.1). Taxonomy (NCBI): domain Eukaryota; kingdom Metazoa; phylum Chordata; class Amphibia; order Caudata; family Salamandridae; genus Lissotriton; species Lissotriton vulgaris. The sequence continues at coordinate 948,029,584 of NC_141696.1, forward strand.
TAGCACAGTTGTTCATTGTAATCACAATTATTGTATGTGTATATTGTAATTTTATGTATTGTGTTTTGGTTTCAATGCATTTGTGTACCCTTGTGAATGTGGTGTGTACCCTTTGATGCCAAAAACGTTTCAAAAAACTTTTTCATGAAATACAAGTGATTAATCACTAATGGGTTGTCCACCTAGCAATTATTTATACTAGGTGTGCATTTGTTTGCATTTATTCAGACTGTCCGGCATTTTCTGATGTTTGGTTTATAAGACTGCTATAACAAACAGCAGTGTACCGGGGGTGGGCACTCCGGGACACTGCAGGAGCCGGCCCTGGGGGGTGGTGGTCCCCGCGGCCATCAAGGGCTCCAGGAGGGGGGCCGCGCAGCCCCTCCCACGATTTCCAAATCCCCTGGGGTGGTGATCCCGGGGGCTTGGGGGTCTGTGACGGACCCACCTATTTTGAATCTTAGAGCCCTGGGGAGGTGGCGGTCCCCGGGGCTTGGGGGGCTTTGAGCGCCCCACCCTTTTTTTCAAAAGCCCCAGGAGTGGCGGTCCCTGGGGCTGGTGGGGGCTGAGAGCCCCCCCACATATTTCATAAAAGCCATCAGCGGGTGCTGGACCCCGGGGCTGGGGAGTCCCTCTGGACCCCCCATAACTATAATCTAATGTCCCCGGGACTTGGCCCCCGGGGGCTAATTATAACCAAAGCGTGGGAGCCTGCGCTTCGGTTTGTTTTTCAGCTGCGGGATGGGCGGTTCCTATGCGCATCCCGCAATTTAAATTATTTTGGGGGGGCCTTGAAGGTCCATGTGGGACCCCCTGAGCTAGCCTAGGTGGTGTGAGTGTGTCTACCCTGCCCGCTTTGCGTCTTTTGCGCATTTCTTTTGCTGATTTCTTGTGCCTCAGTTCTACCGAGGCACGAGATGGCTGCCAACACTTCCTGATTTGAGTGTTGACAGCTAATTAGTATACAGCTTGTGCACAGCAGGGTGGGCTTAGGATACGCCGATCCTGTGTGGCTATAAATCTATGATTAAACTTTTGATTTTCTCAGGAACTACTGAACAGATTTACACCATTAAACAAAAAGCATACTCTGCGAACTAATCTTTACCTTTTTGCCAAATTTGGTGTAATTCCGTTCAGCAGTTCGGGCTGTAGCTGCGTCTAAAGGTCCCTATGGAAAATTGCATGGGGAAAAAATGTTTTGGGACCCCCTATTTTCTTGGCCCCTGCTTGATGAATCACCTCGAGACTTTTTAGGATAGGAGCGGACAGGAGCTGATAATTAGTTTTGAAAATTTTGTGAAGATTCTTCAACCTGCGCCAAAGTTATTCCAAATAGAATGTTGCTGATTTCCTATGGAAGATAGGTCCTAACTGTATCTACCTACTGGTGACTGCCAGTAAAAAAAAAAATTGTAAAATTGTAAATTGATATTGTATAGCGCACTACTCACCCGCAAGGGTCTCAAGGCGCTGTAAGAATACCGCTGTGGAACCCATCCTGGCTTTCCCTGTGAGGCGTCCACTCCTGGGCACCCCCAAGGTGGAGGCCAGGCATCCTTAGCGTTGTGGGGGCTGTTGTGGAGAGTAAGCAAGCTTTTGCCCAGAGTTGCAGAGTGGGACTCCATGATTGGAATAGGCACCGAGGCGAGAATTATCAGGTCCGTGGAATTTTTGAGCCCAAGACTCGCCGAGGCAGGGAATTGAACCCTGGTCCCGGGCTAGACCCCTGCATCAGGGTCTGCCGCTCTAATCATTGAGCCACACTTCTCCACTAGTAGGTAATATATATATATATATATATATATATATATATATATATATATATATATATATATATATATATATATATATATATATATATATATATATATATATATATATATATATATATATATATATATATATATATATATATATATATATATATATATATATATATATATATATATATATATATATATATATATATATATATATATATATTTAAAAATGCAACGTTATACATAAATAAACTTTGAAAGCATTAATACATTGAGATAAATATGTTTTTATACTATAAAAAATGTAGCCAATGATACTATTGCCTACAAACATACAACTATTTTTTATTAGGTTTCTAGACACCAACAAAACTCATAAAATAACATCAACTAGTATTTCAAACTAAATTTATAAATTAAATAATCAGACTCCAACTTAAACCATTAAAAAAATGTTAGACACTAAAGGGTTGCATTTACTTTTTCCATTCCAATTTCAACCTGTTTGGTGAAGATAATGAACAACTAACTGAGTGGTATTTACTATTCCTACTCAAATCAAATCCATTTTGAGGCGATATTAGTCTGGGCCTGGTGAATTCGGTAAAATGACATATAACCCCATATTTGGCTAAGTAAACTCAGTTGCCTCTCTGATTCTGTTCAAATAATCTAAGAAGACCTTCATCACCCACTCTTTGTCGGATTTTGAAATATCATCTGGATGAAAAAATATGGAGGGTTTGACCAGCTTTTGAAGCATAGATTTAATGTATGAAAACTGTAGAATATTCATATCAATTTAGAAAGTATTTGTCAATTGATTTATTCAGAGACACCTTGTGATAAATCCACACCGAAACCTGTAACAAAAGGGAATCCAAAACAATGTAATGCTGTACATCAGAAAGATCCAATTCCTCATTACAAAAATAATGGGAGCTACTCGGTTGGAAAATAAGAAGTCAAAGACAAAAACAATTTTCTTAGATTTGAAGGTTAGGAGAAAGACAATGTCCCAAATGACCAGAACCATATAATAGAGTGTGTTTTGTAAATTTCTAATTAAGGAAACATTGGCTTATTATTACTACTGTCCCTTACAAAATTAAACTATGTCCCAACAGTCTGTACATATTTCTGTCATCTAGAACTAAGCCAAGGTCCACACAAATTTGTGGAATCAAATGTAACCTCCAGATAAGGGAAATGATGCACTTTTTCAATAATCCAGATTTTGAGGATAGATGTCCTAACCTCAATCGGCAGAGCCCCACATATGATTACTTGGGTTTTAGAAAAGGCAATGAGACAAAGGCATCAACTAGCCATTTCAGGCCATTAGAGGTGTTTGACAACAGAAAATCATGTTCTACATAGAGAAGGGCATACATAGGCCTGTGCCTGACAAGTGGTGTATCCTAACCACTCTACAACAAACAAGAATTAATGTAAGTAACATACTTAGAGACAACATTGGGGCACAGCCCTGCTAAATGCCTCTTTCTGAGTTAAAAGAATCTATACTCTCTCTCTTGTTGCCAAACCTGGCTTTTGCTGACCGATCTAAGTGCACTATATAAAGAACATTAATCAAAGGGACATCAAGGCATAACTCAAATAACATTTTACCACAATTTGGCCAAGTCAAAAGCAATCAGTTTCAAAACAGTGTACTTAGATGAAAATTGAGACATTTGATCCATGGCAGCTAGCCACTTCTAAAACCACACAAAACATAAGCCAAAATGTCCTTCTCTTCTACCAAGGTTAATTTTCTCTTTAACAAGATTCGTCCTACTACCTTGAATATTGAATCGATCAGAGAAATAAGCAGGTAACATCAAGGGTCATGAGAGTTCCCCTTTTCAATAACAAGGACTATGGTTATGTTATGTTATGTTATGTTATCCGGATTTATTGAGCGCACAGATGCCCCAGAAGAAGAGGACTGCGAGCTAAGGAGAGAAATGCTATAAGCTGAGTTTATTATGCTGGTCACCAATGGGGTACAGGGAGTAATGATGGATATGTAAACATTCATGGGCACACTATCAGGTCCCAGAGCTCAGTTGAAAGGGCTGCCACTTATGGCAGCAGCATACTCTATATGTTCAAAAATTGGATGTAAGACAAAAGCAGCAGGCTGGGAACTTGAAGCATTCAGAATAACAGTATTTTTTACAATGGCCTATTCATTGAACGGCAGGAATATGTGCTGTTGAAGAAGCAATACCTCTGTCGGAGTTTTGAGAATCAAGAACTCTCCAAAACAAGGTCGCATTTTTTTAGCTTGCATGCAGCCTCCTAAAACTCCCAGACCTCTGTTCTAATATCATGTTTTCCCCTCTTGAGTGTGTTGTATGGAACATTCTGCTGTAGGCTACCTCATCTTGGCACCCAGGGTGCCTGGCCAGGGTACAATGAAGTTTCTTTCAAGTTGATGAACAAAGTGTGTCAAAGCTTTTGAATGTGGTTGAATTGCTCCTTCTAAGGGATTTTATATAAAGCTTCTTGATCGATTCACTGACCTTAATAAAATAAGTCATGACAATTATAGGCTACGAGAAGATGGCAAACACAATTTTGAAGTAACTAGGTGAAGTATTCTCAATAATTTCAGGAGAGAATATGGTTCATGAAATGAAGTTTAATCCAGGAAATAAAAGATCCCATCCACATACAATGCCAGCAGACATCAACTGACAACAAATAGAACATTTCTATGACACGTGCATTGACATGAGTAGTGATGTACTTGAGATTCTATTAAAGCTGCAGTGCTAAATATCACACATCCTCCTCCCTCAAAACAAATCAGAATGTAAAAATAAATGAATAAATAAGATATACTAAATACACAATATTAACAAGATGTACATATCATACAAAATCAGTAAGATAACTAGGCCTTTTAGACACACGTGTAGAAGACCTAATATTACCAGAAACATTTGCTCTACTTTTCTCCAAAACCTTTTCCTTGGAATCAAAAATCAGTCCATCTTGCAATTTCCTTCTAACAATAACAACTCTATTTAAGTTCCAAATACGATGATCTTGAGTTTGCACTGCATTGTTGAAAATTTTAATTACTTTGATAGGCTTCATGAACTTTGTTTCAGAAGAACCCACCATGCCAGGTCGTCTCACCATGACCATATCTCCAACACAAACAATAGTTTTTTTGACATTTTTTTTAACATCAAAATACGCTTTTCTACGTTCCGCCTTATCCTTCTCATTTTCAAGAATTTCATCATTGTTGCACACACATTCTTTACCCTTGGACACTTCATACTTATTAACCCAGAAGGGTTCAACCTGCGTGTTCGGAATTCTCCCACGAAACAACAAAAATGGAGTCTTACCAGTTGTGGCATGAGGAGTATAACGGTATTCCTCTATTTTCTCCAAAACACATTTCTTCCAGTCAGATGACAAGTTTTTGGCTAAACTAATGGTGTCCTTGATTACTTTATTAAATCTCTCAACCATACCGTTGGCCTCGGGGTGGTAAAGAGAACAGGTCTTGTGTGTAATACCCTTAGAAGATAAATAATGTTCCATTTCTTTGGAAACAAATTGAACACCATTATCTGACAAAATGGTTGCCGGAAGACCTTCTCTACAGAATAACTCACTCAAACATTGAATAATTTTACTCGAATCGATTCCTGACAAAAAAAACACCTCTGGCCATCTTGAGTACATGTCTATAACCACTAGAATGAAAACTTGAGAATCTCTATGTTGTATGGGACCCACAAGATCTAGAGCTATGTCCTGCCAAGGACCATTTGGTCTTCTTCTTAAGAACATAGGTTGTGTGTGTGCACTGTCAGACTTGTCACTGACATTACAATGAATACAATCCCTAATTACCCTTTCAACCATTTTATCCATTCCCGGCCACCAATAAGACATGCGAAGCCTCTCCTTACTTTTGGATAAACCTGAATGAGCAACATGGACCAAATCTATCAAGTCCTTTCTGAGACTAGATGGAGGGATCAATCTCGTCCCACGAAACAGTAGATCATTATCAACGGATAATTCACTGCGTACCGTCCAAAAAGGCTTAGTCAGAGCAGAACCAACTTTGCAGCTGACCCAACCAGTTCTCAATAAAGATATAATCTCACATAGAGTAACGTCTTTTGCTAACTCTTCAGACCATTTTTTCTCAGATAGAAATTCATAATCCACAGCACACACCAATTCATCATCTAAATCCAAACAATCGTCTTCCAACTCTCCACTAGGAACCAAACGAGAGAGAACATCTGCTATTCCATTGTCAACACCTGGAATGTATTGAATACCAAAACTATACTCCTGTAGGCCAATAACCCACTTTGATATCCTCCCAGATACCAGATCCAAACCTTTCTTGCTAAAAATTTCCACTAAGGGTTTATGATCAGTATAAACATCGAAGACCAAACCCCAAAGAAATTTCTTTAGCTTCCTTATTGCCCAAAACACAGCCAATGCTTCCCTCTCTACAACAGAATAACGAGTCTCAGCATCCCTCAAACTCCTAGACAGAAACATTATGGTCTGCATGCCTTCTGGACCATTCTGCTTCAACACGGCACCCAACCCTTTTTCACTCGCATCAGTGACTAGAATAGACTTGAACTTAGGGTTAAAGCTTTTTAACGCAGGGGCACTGTTTAATCTTTGTTTGATTTTAACAAACTCGTTCTCACATTCCTCAGACCACTCAAATTCCACACCTTTCCTCAACAAACACCTCATGTTTACTGTTAATTCAGCAAAGCCTTTGACAAATTTTGCATAATATTCTATCATGCCTAACAGCTTCATGAGTTCAGATTTATTTTCAGGTGCCACCATTTTGTTTATGGTGTCTACCAATTCGGATTTAGGTTTTACACCATCACGTGAAATATTATGTCCTAAGTAATTAATAGAATCAGACCTAAATCTACATTTACTTTCTTTTACAGTGAGATTGTGTTTGCTGAATCTTTCTAATACCATATTCAATGTTGCATCATGATCAGAAATATTATCTGCAAAGATTAACACATCATCTTGATATATACAAACACCAGTAACATCTTTTAACACTTTTTCCATAACCCGCTGAAACACAGAAGAAGCAGAAACTAAGCCAAATGGCATCCTTTTGAATCTATAGGTGCCAAAAGGCGTAATGAAAGAAGTAAGATCTCTGCAAGACTCCTCCAATTCAATTTGGTGATAGGCAGAGGTAAGATCTATTGTACTAAAGACTTTGGCATTTCCTAATAAAACTAATAACTCTGCAATATTAGGTAAAGGATATCTATCAACAATTACACATTTGTTTAATTGCCTGAGATCAATGCATAAACGCAAATCTCCATTCGGTTTTCGCGCTGCGACAACTGGAGCCATCCATTCACAGCCCTCTATTTCTTCAATTATGCCATTTTCAATGAGTTTCCCAATTTCTACTTTCATATCTTCTTTTACAGCTAAAGGTACACTCCGGACCTTACAGCTTACAGGAACAGAGTCATCTCTAACCCTTATCTTATGTTGATAACCTTTAAGACAACCTAGAGTTTCTTTAAAAACATTGGGAAATTTCTTTTTTAACTCACATGTGAATTTATCTTCTAATGACTTCCCTTCAATTGATTTATTGTCTTCAATTAGTTTTTCTTCATCATTTGTAACATGTTTGTCATCTAATAACTTCCCTTCAATTGATTTCTTGTCTTCAATCAGTTTTTCTGCTTCATTTGTAACATTGAGAACCCTGTCTCTTAATTGTATGCAAGGAGTGGCATTGGGATCTAAATATACACCCATATCACCTAAATGAAACCAGCTGATTAAACTGTCACCTTTCTTTGAGACATACACTTTACCAGCTACATATCTAGACTTATACTCTATAAGACCCATAAAATAACCATGTAGTTTTATTGGTTTTTTGTCATATCCCAATGGAATGATGTCAGGTTTCATAAGAGAAACCTTACCTTTCAACTTCTTGGTGAAAAATTCATCAGAAACGATGGTAATTTTGGCACCAGAATCAAACAAAACTTTAGTTTTTTCACCCTCAACTAAGATTTCATCAATAGGATCAGGTTTTTTACGTGAGACCCCACCATCGCCAATGGCTTGAACCACTTCGATATCACAATCAGATCCTGAAGAAGTTTTTTCAAAAATATCTACCTCCTTTACCTTAGATCTAACTTTAGTTTTGCATCAAGAAGAAACATGACCTTTTAACTTACATTTGGAACATGTTTGTTTTAGAGCAGGACATCTCTTGTCATTTGCTAGATGACCTGGTTTGCCGCATCTGAAACATTTGAGTTCAGAACTAGATTTTTTGAACTCTGGTCTAGTGGCATCTTTAACATATTTATCATTTTTAGTCCTTACCACTTGGACTTTATTTTCTTTTTCAGCATTCTTTTTGATTATAGCCACACACTTAAGAGAATGTTCAATACGCTTGGCAATAGTTAATACCTCATCAAGGGAAGGTTCATCCTTTAGCCATAACTCATCTCAAACTTTTTCTATCCCACAACCAAACATAAATTGATCACGAATACGTTCATCAATTAAAGCTCCAAATTTACATGAGGATGCAAGTTTTCTTAAACGAGTTACATAAGATTCAATGGTTTCTTCATCATTCTGCATACATTTAGTGAATTGATATCTTTCAAGAATAGTACTGACTTTGGGCAAAAAATGTATATCTAATTTCTTTATACTAATTTCATATTCATTTAAACCATTTGCGTCTGCGGGTGAAAGATCAGGCAAGTCATCAAAAATATCTTGGCCTTCAGATCCTAAACAATGAAGCAATAAAGAACATTTTCTCTCAGCACTGAGAGAAGTCCCACAGACTTTGGCATAACGTTCAAAGACCACTTTCCATTTTTTCCATCTAATTGGAGGTTCACCAGGGCTAGACAAAAAGAATGGAGCAGCTGTAACATTTTGCATTATGTTAAATTGTAAAAACAGTAGTAAAAATAAAGGTGAATAGAACAAGTTAAATAAATAAACAATTAATAGTGAATATTATAACTTATTTTTACAAACCATTGCCCTTGTTTTTATAGAATATGCAGGAAGTATAGCACCCAATCAGAATACTCAAAGTAAAAGAAAAATAAACCAATGAAAATCGTTCTATGAAGATTCTTCCTGAAGGGTTGAACACCAAAGAAGAGAAGGTAAGGTTGAAAGACCTTCAAATCCCTTCGTTTATAAGTAAAAACGTAACGTGAGGCTTTGTAAAGAGTTGCCGGTTCAGCTGTGTTTATTTGCTTTGAAACACGGTTGAAAGACCTTCAAATCCCTTCGTTTATAAGTAAAAACGTAACGTGAGGCTTTGTAAAGAGTTGCCGGTTCAGCTGTGTTTATTTGCTTTGAAACACGTTGCCGGTCGAGCTTGAGTTCAGCTTGTTGTTTACGTTCAAAACACTTGACTGCTTGGCTCGCGTTAAAATAATTCACTCGCGCTCGTGTTTAAAGAAATTCACACGCGCTTTGTTTATTTAGATGTTCCTTCACGCAAGGCTGCAGGCGCTTGATTTATGCCTCGTGTTAGAAATAATTCACTTGCGCCTTGTTTATTTAGTGTGCTCCTTCACGCAAGGCTGCCGGCGCTTGATTCATGCCTCGTGATGTCTCCTGCTGGCTCGCGCTTTGTGTGTGTAACATCCTTCACGCAAGGCTGCTCGCGCTTGGTTTCTTTTCAATGAGAAACTCGCACTCGCGCTTGTTTATTTTCAATTACGAGGCACGAGATGGCAGAGATAACAGTCTGCTCGCGCACGATATGTTTTAACACAGATGAAAGTTCAAGGCTTGAAATTAGAACATTGTTTAGTTAGAAAGCGCCTTGTGGTTTGATTAAGCTGTTAACTAGAGTCATTACGCTTAGCTGCTAGCGTTTAAGATGTAAAGACAAACTCGATTTTTTTGTGCTTAAAGGAAGAGTTTATCCAGTAGAGTTTATCCAGTAGTATTGAAAGAATAAATAAAGCGCAAAGCAGGAAGACAAAAGAAATTACTCACAAGTCGATAGAGTTCTTAGTTTTCATTGATCTTGGCAGTAAAGTGAGGGTTGACATTAATCCTTGTCAAAAAGAATAAAGATGATTCTTCTCCTCGTGAAGATTTGTGTTGGGATCTGTTCCTGAATGAGTTCCAAGCCGACTACGCCAGTGAAGTATTCTCAATAATTTCAGGAGAGAATATGGTTTATGAAATGAAGTTTAATCCAGGAAATAAAAGATCCCATCCACATACAATGCCAGCAGACATCAACTGACAACAAATAGAACATTTCTATGACACGTGCATTGACATGAGTAGTGATGTACTTGAGATTCTATTAAAGCTGCAGTGCTAAATATCACACTAGGTTCTTACATAACAAAAATGGTAAACATTGAGTGACTTCTATTTGAGCACTAAATGACTGTCTTTAATGATTTCACAGTCTCCCTCACCCCTTGAAGATGAAGACTGCAGATTAGCAATTGGCAAATTAAATATAGTAGTTAAAGTATTATGGTCACCTTTGAAACTTTCAAGTAAAGCTCCTTTGACAATCAAATCACATAAGCTCCCTTTAACAACCCCACCTTGTGAATGCTGGAATGAGTCTCGCACGAGGGTTAAATGATTTGTGGACATTTAAAAAATGATGCTCAATAGATAACAGACTTTCAATGTCACAAGATTGGTCCTGGGCATCAGCTTCATCATAGACATGCCTAGACATCAGTATGCATGCAAGGTTTGTCATGGTAGCTGGGCAAAAAAAGTCAGGATATCATTTATACATGCAGTCAGGTCACTCAGTGCAGGAGTACATGTGCGCTTACCATGCAGCCGAAAGTCCCTTCCCACTACTTTACATTGTAAGGATATTGCAACAACCGAGGACGATGGGGATCAACCAGACAAATTAGGCGAAAGGCCGATTTCTTTTATGAGGTCATAGGACTCAAAGGTGATTTGCAATGTATGTTTAATGTATTACAGAGGGTATTTTATTTCATATAGTACATGGTCACACATTACCATTTACGGAAATATAGAGTAATACTGGATTCATAAGGCAAAAATAAACACACCAACAAAAACCTAATAATTTATTGCACAGCATATCATATGTACTACACCTAAAGCATTTTAAAAATTGTTGCAGTTCATTAGGAGATGCAACACAAAGATAGATTTCTGTATTCATGTAGCAAGCTAAGACCTTGATAACCATTCTGCTTTAAATTGCTAGTTTTTGCTCTTGACATCTCATTTCAGGAAACAGCTCAGAAGAACTTAAAAGCTAGCTCTTCTTTTCATGGTTTACACCACAGATGAAATTCTGCTCCATAGACTTTTTTTCACACTGTTGACAGCTGGCCTTGTGATTTCGCAACTTTACTTTAATAACTCAATACAGTTGATCAGCTGCATTCTTTTCTTATTAGTGGTAGCTAGTGGCATTACACAGAAACTATAATAAGAACTTTAGAGTAACATTTTGGGATGACAGACCATGCCGTATCATAATGAGTATACATTCCTGATAATGATGGATGTAATGGAAGTCTGCAATCCCAGAATGAAACATGTCTCCCATTTTTTTATTACACTTGATTTGTGATGGCTCTAGTTACTTGTAATATGAAACAATTTTGTTGCTGCTCAACTGTAATAACTTATTACAGTTGCGTTGTAATACTATAATGCTTGCTTCCAGAGCAAGCAGTCAAGGTAAAAGGCACATACCAGAGCATTATCACAGTAATTAGAACAAAGGAGAGATTTATGGCAAACATTCTATGAAACAATACAGAAAAAATGTATCTTTGTATATTACAACCCATCCTGAGTGGCAGACTTTTTTTTTGACATAATTGCATTGAAATAGATCTTATATGTGTTTACAACAAATGATTTACTGATTCCATATTTATTTGAAATGTCTCAAACTCTACTAGCTCTTTTATATGAATGGGAATCACATCAAGGATTGTAATGGTTTGTGGGATGAGTGATAGTACGAGCATGTATTGCAAAGAATAAAATACCCTGTGGTGTATGCTAATATGTTATTCAAAGTCAACTTGGAGAACTTGAACTTATAAAGGAACTCAGCCTCAGTCCATGTCCCTCTTTGGGCCACGGAACTGTGTGGTGACTTGCAGGATTCTTATAATGTATTACGGGGGACTTTAGCCCTTTATAGCTTCTTTTTATAAGGAGATGTGTATGTGCTATACATCTGCCATTTTTAAATGCTACAGTTAACAAGATTTAGTATTACACATTTTAATGGTATACAAATTGCCAACCGCAAATGGAAGGTTGAGTCAGCCATGCGGTTATTTCAGTTTGTAACTTACAAATCACTGGGTATCTCTATGGCAGTTGTTTAACTGACTGAGACAGCCTAACTGTATTGCAAGACTGTTGCAACAGTTTCAGGGGTTCGAAATCAAGATGGTTGGATAATAAATGGTTAGAGAATAGTAACTGTGGAAATGTATAATGGTGTGCTTTAAATCATGAGCAGCATTTATTTATTTAGAAACTGGTACAGTGCTGAGCTCACAGGGACGTGGGTCCCATGATCACTATGTCACTGGAACCAAGCTGTACCCGGCTTATGAGGCCGTGATTGGGGCGAAACTGGTCCTGGGCTGCTTGTGATTTGGTTCAGGGAGAACCTGACTTGGCATTTCGGGCAGGACTGTTCCCATGAGCAGTAGAGTCAAGACTCATTTGCATGTGTCTGGCTCCAAACTGAGGTGGCATGATGAGCAAAAGAAAAATGGATTGGGATGCTACTCCAAGCGATTGCCAGTGGTTAGACACACTGCAAGCATTCCTCCAATCCCCTTTTTCTGTGTTTCAAAAGTAATACCTGTCACTTAATATTTATTCTTCTCTATGAGTGTTTCATGTTTGGCATGCCCCATGAGTGTGCTTTACAAAATAACTCATACATGTTAAATAATTTTCCACTCTATTGAGTATTGTTGTATTCTTACATATAATGGTACACTTAATTTTGCAGCTTTGCGAAAATCCCAGACTTACAGGCCCCCACTTGAAAGCAGGATGTAACATTTATGGGCTGTGCTTTCTGTAATGATGCTGTGTATGTATTTTGATCTGACGAGATCTGACACAATGAAAAAAGAAAATGAATACTTGTATGTGAAACTATAAATTGATCAATATGTCACCATATAGTCCACAAATGTTCAATATGTAATCTTTATGAATATGAAACAGATTTATTTTTCTAAATCTCTGTTGAGCTCACTCCCCAGTGATTTTATTAATACACCTTGTCTTTGCAATATACTCTAGGCTTTACCAACGTCTGGCATTGGGATGTCATCAGGGTCCTGGTCGTGTGCCATCACTTCTTATGAATAAAGGTCAAATATTATTAAATATTAATTCCTGTGATGCCATAGTGGTCTACAGGTATGCAATTTTAGATCTTGTGCACGTGAGATTTCGGTGAATCACCTTCCAAAATGGATGGAAATTCACACCTCTTTCTGAGTACACTGTAAGAAAAAAATATTTTCAAAACATTCACAGTAGTTCACCTTGAAAACAGTGCATGGTGCACATTTCCAGGAATTACTGGTAGCAATGCCCAAGGGCTCATACTCTGTGTTACATTTTAAATAGTGGAGAATATTGCAGAAGTAAATGGACTCTCCTATGTTCCCCTGAAAAAGTTCTTCTCCTATCTCCCCAGCAAATCTGGGGGTGGTCTGTTATCCTTTTTACTCTAGAGAGCAAATGATTCCAGTTGTTTATGTGAGTAAATCTCTGATTGTTTCCAGGGTGGGAAGAGGTATTGGAAATGTCCTCAAAAGTAGGTTTACAAGCGTTTCCAAATTTCCAAGGAAAACCGCGCCTTGGAATGTCACCTCTTACTCATGCATGTAGGCTGGTAGCTCACTTTGGTTATGAACTATCCAGTGGTGGATTACATGTCATTGACCCACATGTACCTATTTTAAATAAAGTAATGTGTTAAAATGAGATACTATGTGGATAGAATGGATGTGATTCAACCGTGCAGTAGTAGTAGTAGAAAAGCTTTATTCGATTTCACAAATATATAAAATCTTAAAAGCGACAGTTCATTCATAAATTCATACAATCCAGTGAATTACATTTGAGAACAAATACTACGTCCATAAAAATTTTAAAAACAGATTAAACGTTTCCTTTTCCTCAAGATATTTTTTAATAAGCCTGTCATTATACCAACACAGTATACATCATTTAAGACTTGTAGGAAGAGTAAAGCCGGGCGACATTGACGCCATGAACATTTTTTTTTTAAATGGTCTAATCCATTTGGTTCTCTCTGCTGAATAAAATGTACAGAAAAATATTACATGCAGTGTAGATTGGTCTGATAGATTATCGCATGGGCATTTACAGAGCATTCTGGACCAGTCGTTTACTTTAGGAAAGGTAGTTAGGCGAAAAAAGTAAAAAAATCTGAATCTAGTCAGAATGTACCTATCATACCCCTCCTGACACCAGAGCAAGTGAGGTTGGATTGAGGCTGAGACCAGGGTGAGTTGATGTTGTAATACTTTTTTTTGGTTTAGTTCCACTCCTGGTCTTAGTGTTTCAAGATGATTCCAGCAGAGTGACTTTAATTCTTATCTCGTTATCTCGTTATGTTATGTAGGGAGTCTGGCTTATGATAAAACTCACCGGAATCACCTGGTGACGCTCTCCCTGGTGGACACGCCCCCCTGCATTCTGCCATAAGAACGTGGAGTCCGTTCTTCCTTTGGATACCTGCTGTTTGCTGTTCATTGTGTGAATTGTCGGAGTCGGAGGCGACTGAAGGCTCTTGCTCTGTGAACACGCTGGGGCTTTGAAAGACTCGCAGTAACACGCTACATCTTGCCGGACCCGCTCCGCGGGTCCCGCTTCGCGCTACTGTGTTGTGCTGACCGCCTACATTTAAAGAGGGCATTTCCATTACAGGGCTGCGAGCGCTTGAGAGCAGGACTCGGTTTCCCAAGAGTCCCTGCTCAGCTACTCACCGGAATCACCTGGTGACGCTCTCCCTGGTGGACACGCCCCCCTGAATTCTGCCATAAGAACGTGGAGTCCGTTCTTCCTTTGGATACCTGCTGTTTGCTGTTCGTTGTGTGAATTGTCGGAGTCAGAGGCGACTGAAGGCTCTTGCTCTGTGAACACGCTGGGGCTTTGAAAGACTCGCAGTAAGACGCTACATCTCACCGGACCCGCTCCGCGGGTCCCGCTTCGCGCTACTGTGTTGTGCTGACCGCCTACATTTAAAGAGGGCATTTCCATTACAGGGCTGCGAGCGCTTGAGAGCAGGACTCGGTTTCCCAAGAGTCCCTGCTCAGCTACTCACCGGAATCACCTGGTGACGCTCTCCCTGGTGGACACGCCCCCTTCACCTCCTTAACTATATTACTCTTGTTCTACTCCCGCTGCGCGGGAGCGCGCGGGAAGCGCCCGGGAAGCGCCCGGGAGAAGCCTGGGACAAGGGCGGGCCCTCTGAGGCCCTCAGAGGCACGAGAAGGCTAGGCTAGGCCAGACCCCCAACAATTGCTCCCCAACAAGTTCCACAAGTTGTCTGACTATGGCTTCCTGATTACCTTAGTCTCAATTCATCAAACTCTCTCTTTAGTGATAAATAGTTAAGCATTTCATCTCAGGCTTATAAACTGGCAGACGTTTTATTATTCTATTCTTTTATCTGCCTTTTCTGATACTGTTTGCGTGGGATGATGACAAAGAAATTGAGGTCTGGGAGAATACTGGTAGGAAGATCAAATTCAAAAACCAGATCGAACCCCCTCCGAAATAAGCTTGGTCAGGCTCCTAATCTGAAGAGCACATGTCAGCTTTTCAATCTTTGGGAAAAGGGCAAGATGAAAGCTACAATGGAGGATAACAAATCAGTGGTCCTTAAGGACTCTGGAGACATTCTCTTGGATGTTTTACCCAATACCCCAAGAGAATTGTCTGAAAAAAAATGTACAGAAAAATATTACATGCAGTGTAGATTGGTCTGATAGATTATCGCATGGGCATTTACAGAGCATTCTGGACCAGTCGTTTACTTTAGGAAAGGTAGTTAGGCAAAAAAAGTAAAAAAAATCTGAATCTAGTCAGAATGTACCTATCATACCCCTCCTGACACCAGAGCAAGTGAGGTTGGATTGAGGCTGAGACCAGGGTGAGTTGATGTTGTAATACGTTTTTTTGGTTTAGTTCCACTCCTGGTCTTAGTGTTTCAAGTTGATTCCAGCAGAGTGACTTTAATTCGTATCTCGTTATCTCGTTATGTTATGTAGGGAGTCTGGCTTATGATAAAACTCACCGGAATCACCTGGTGATGCTCTCCCTGGTGGACACGCCCCCCTGCATTCTGCCATAAGAACGTGGAGTCCGTTCTTCCTTTGGATACCTGCTGTTTGCTGTTCGTTGTGTGAATTGTCGGAGTCAGAGGCGACTGAAGGCTCTTGCTCTGTGAACACGCTGGGGCTTTGAAAGACTCGCAGTAAGACGCTACATCTTGCCGGACCCGCTCCGCGGGTCCCGCTTCGCGCTACTGTGTTGTGCTGACCGCCTACATTTAAAGAGGGCATTTCCATTACAGGGCTGCGAGCACTTGAGAGCAGGACTCGGTTTCCCAAGAGTCCCTGCTCAGCTACTCACCGGAATCACCTGGTGACGCTCTCCCTGGTGGACACCCCCCCTTCACCTCCTTAACTATATTACTCTTGTTCTACTCCCGCTGCGCAGGAGCGCGCGGGAAGCGCCCGGGAGAAGCCCGGGACAAGGGCGGGCCCTCTGAGGCCCTCAGAGGCACGAGAAGGCTAGGCTAGGCCAGACCCCCAACAATTGCTCCCCAACAAGTTCCACAAGTTGTCTGACTATGGCTTCCTGATTGCCTTAGTCTCAATTCATCAAACTCTCTTTAGTGATAAATAGTCAAGCATTTCATCTCAGGCTTATAAACTGGCAGACGTTTTATTATTCTATTCTTTTATCTGCCTTTTCTGATACTGTTTGCGTGGGATGATGACAAAGAAATTGAGGTCTGGGAGAATACTGGTAGGAAGATCAAATTCAAAAACCAGATCGAACCCCCTCCGAAATAAGCTTGGTCAGGCTCCTAATCTGAAGAGCACATGTCAGCTTTTCAATCTTTGGGAAAAGGGCAAGATGAAAGCTACAATGGAGGATAACAAATCAGTGGTCCTTAAGGACTCTGGAGACATTCTCTTGGATGTATTACCCAATACCCCAAGAGAATTGCCTGAAAATAGAAAGGAAATTGCAGTTAACAGTCCCGTAGTAACAAAAGTAGTCCCTCTGACAGTTGAGAGTGATTTCTCTCCTCCCCTATTTTCCACAGCGAAAAATAATATCGAATTAGTGCCAGAAGTAATCATAAAAGCTAAGAATGGTATAGAAGATCATAACTTGCATATAGGGGAAACCCCCCAAGTTGATGCCCATTATACATTAAATACATCTCTGACAGAAGTTTCTTTCAATAATGGTCTGTCCCCATTGTTGCTAGATAAAGACTTATGTCAAAGATATATAGAAAATGACCCGGTCAAAGCAGAGATGGACCTAAAGACCCCGATAACATCGACCCACGCTGGCTTGCAGTTGTATAGTAGTACCCCCTCCAAATCCTCTCATTCAAATTTTTCCATTAGTCCTAATTTGAATCTGACCGGGATAAATGTACTACAATGTCAGGGGACCGACAAACCCATCTCTGATTCCCTCCATATATTAGAACATTTACTGTCGTCCATCTTACAACTATTGGAAAAATTTGTGGGGGGATCTGATTGCGTTTTTCAGATACAGTGACCAAAATTTTAAAGGTCTTATTGGGCACTCAAAAAGAGAAGGATATAGACCAAAAAGTACAGACCTCCCCTTCCCTAGTATTAAATGGGGCTGAAATAAAAGACCAGCACTCCAAAATCAACAATGTCATAAATGAAGCAGAGGAAGATGGAAAAATAGGTGTCCTTTGGGCATCCCCTACCCTTAATGTCCTTCCTGTCAATGACCTAGAATTAAAATCCCATGAGGAACTCCCTCCAAAACTCGAGACTGACCTTTTCCCGATTTTTAAGAAGCAACTGGGTGAAGGTGATAGAGAGGTGGGCGATGCTTCGGAAGAGAATGGTAACAAAGGGAAGTTAGAGGAAACAAAAACGAATGGAAAAAAGAAAAGGAAACTGCTGAGACGGATAGAAAAAAACAGGCGGAAGAAAATCCTCTTTAGAAAACACCTTAATTTATCTATAAATAACGAGGTTCCCCAAACTCAGGTGGTAGCTGAAAAGGAGAACAACACTGAAATTAAGAGCAATAAGGAAAACATTGCTCCCCCGCCTTTGGCTACGCCAGCAATATCTCTGATTTCCTTTCCTCCCCCCTTATTAACAGTTGATTCAAATGTCATCTCTCAACAAGTTTCCGTTAATAGGGATATAACGGGGTCCAAAAAACCCGTTTTCCCAGGTCAGGATTATAATTCCCCTAGCAAAGTAGGCCCAATACTTAACCCCTTGGCACCATCCTTTTCGGGAATAGTTGTGAGAGGTGCTATATTGGCAGAGCCCAAAGAAAAATGTATAGATACTGTATGGGTAGAATTTACTCCCCTTTTTGATACCGAATGCATTTTGAACAGATCCCTCCTACTCAAATATTTTCAAGAATCTTCCAACTTGAAATTGATACAATCAGTTGATTTGGATAGGGTACAAATATTAAAATCAGAAGTGGGGATGACAACCAGGGTGAGGTTCCACTCTAATTTAGTAGCCAATCTAATTCTACAACGTTCAGAAGATTTGCAGAGTAGAGGGATAGATGTAATCCCGGTATTGGAGCACACTAGTCAAACTAAGGTCCTTAAATCTAAACCCTCCCAGAAACCCCCATTTTCCCTGCTGCAAGCAGCAACAGGGAGTATAAACAAGTCAGGCGAACTTACAGAGTTAAAAATATGTAAGTCTAAGGACTCCCGTATGGTGTCCTATCCCGCCCCCCCCCTGTTATCTTACCAACCAGATTCTGGAAACGAAAGTGTCCAATGGAATTGGCTCCCCCGAGTCTTGGCAGAAAAGCCCTCAAATAATCATTTAAATAATCAGCATCTTTAGCAAAAAACTATCCATAATTTCTTGGAATGCAGCGGGCCTAAAAAACAGTCCGGAGAAATTGGCTTTTCTTTTATCTCTGGAGCCAAATATAATATGCCTCCAAGAGACATGGTGCCCTATTAAAATCCAATTAGGGAATGATTATTACGTTTTAGAAGGCAGTGCCACCTTGAACAAAAAAGGTCATGCTAGTGGGGGGATAGCCTGCCTTTTATCAAATAAAATAAATTGGAACTATGGGCATTACTTGGACCCCAGTAAACTGTTCCAAGTAGTAACTATATTTAGGTCAGATAATCCAAAAACTAATAATCGTCTGGTCTTGATTAATGCTTACATCCCACCAGAAATTGGCTTCAACGCAATACTTAAAAGGGTTTTCTTGCATATCCAGAGTATTAGGGAGAAAGATCCGATGACGGATATAATTTTAGTCGGGGACCTAAATTGCAAGATTTCAAATGTAAGCATAAACCTATTCAGCGATAAATCTAGAGAGGAAACCCTCTGTATTCCCCGGGCAGTGTTTCCTGAAAGTATAAAAACAAATAAACGTGGCAAAATACTACTAAAGGAGTTGGTAGAAATAGACGGGATCATAGCAAATGGGAGACTCCCTTCGGATTCCCCGGCTAACTTTACACATAAATCCTATAGAGGGAAATCGATTTTAGATTATGTAATAACGGGGATCCACTCATTCGAGTTGTTGAAGGACCTCAATATTATTGATACACCGCTAAGCGATCACAAAATCCTTTCCATCTCGATGAACGTAAAGCCTCCAAGTTGTGATCAGTGGTCGCTGAATAATGAGCAAACAAATTTTCACTCTAAATCAGGAAGGTGCTATTGGAACGCGAGGGCACATCGAAATTTGGAAGTAATGCTGGATACAGCAATCTCCGAGTTCCCGTCCTGGAATGGCTTTGAAATCGAAAATATTTGCGTTTTTATGAAGTCTGTGGTAGCAGGGACAAAAAAACTTAACAAGAAAAAATCCATTAGAATTTCCCCAAGCCCTTTGAGATCTCTAAATATAGAAATAAACAAACTAGTGAGGGCTCAATATTTAAATAGATCGATGGCTACAGCACAAAAAATAACTAAGCTAAAAAGGAAAAGGAAAAGGTTATTGTCCAGACTACGCAAAGAAAAAGAGGATACCATTTGGGTAAAAATAAGAGAAGCAGCTATCCATGGGGAAATGAGGCAATTCTGGTCCCTCATAGGCGAAGGGTGCGGAATGAGAACAAGTCCCGCTCCCATTGCTATTGAGGAACAAATATGGAGGGATTTTGTTTCCAACCTCTATGCAAGTTATAATGAGGCGAACTCTCAAGTGTGGCGAAAAGAAATGAGGGTGCCATTAGAACCATTTACAGAAAAGGACATAGATTTGTCTATCAGTGAAATGCGACATTCCGGGGCCATGGGCCCGGACGAAGTGCCCATCAACGTATTAAAACAGAACAGGGCTAAATGGTGCAAGTTACTCTGTCCAGTCTTTAATATTTGTTTACTAACAGGTAAGGTTTTACCCTCCTGGAAGGGAAGTATCCTGGTGCCGCTGTTTAAAAAAGGAGATCGCCTATCCCCTCAGAATTACCGCCAGATTGCATTATTGGACGCAATCGGCAAAGTTTTCACAAGATGTCTGCTCAAGCGAATAAATATCTGGGTGGAGCACTCGGGTGTTCTTCCACTTGAGCAGACGGGTTTTAGGAAAAATCACGGTACCTTGGATAACTTGGCAGCCCTTCAGGTAATAACAGACAAATATATTGGAGCCAGAAAGGGGAGAGTCTATGTGGCATTCATAGATTTCTCCACGGCCTTTGATAAGGTCGACCGACAATTACTGTGGAGAAAGCTACACGATCTGGGAATGCCCCATGGTCTCTTAGGTCTGGTACAAGACTTACACGATAACACATGGTGCAGAGTATTACTGGGGGGGGAAAGAGGCCTATCCCAGCTCATTCCATCTGCAACCGGCCTCAAGCAGGGCTGTCTTTTAGCCCCCCTCTTATTTTCCCTTTACGTTAGTGATCTTCCCCATACTATATCCGCAGGTGAAGGCATTGCCCCACGCTTGGGAGATTCATATATCTCTTGCCTAATGTACGCGGATGATATATTGATTTTAGACCTCACCCCAAAAGGACTCAATAACCGTCTTCAATTATTACATACATTCTCCGAAGAGCATTTCCTGAAAATAAATATCTCTAAAAGTAAGGTAATGTGTATGGAGGGGAGAAAAAAACTGAGGTTAGAAAACTTCAGCTGGGAATTGGGAGGTCAAAAATTAGAAAGAGTGTCAACTTACGTATTTTTGGGCAAGGTTGTTAATAGTAATCTAAGCAATAAATCCCATATTGAAAACAGCACTCACAAGGCAAAATCACAGGGAAACGGCCTAAGAGCACTATACAAATCGACTGGTAAAAGGCACTTTGGATATCTGTTGGAGGCATTCCGGGCAAAAGTCCCCCCAACCTGCTGTATGGCATAGAGTTTATCGATCTAGTTGAATGGGGTTTTTTAGACACTGTTGAGGTATCCCTCTTGAGAAGTTTAACCTCGGCAAATAATAGCTGTAGTACAGCTGCCCTTCGTTTGGAACTCGGGCTAAGAAGCAGCTGGGCACAGGGTTTGGCAGGAGTCATTCACCGGGTAATATGTCTGATCAAGGGAAATCCAGCAACATTAAGATCCCTAATCAAAAAAGAGTTGATGGGCCCACTAAAAGAGTACTCATTGCTTATAAAGAACTATAGGAAGGCCCTCATACTCTTGGATCTGGAGGAAGTCTCCCTCCTAGACCTTTCTACACAACAACTAAAGCTCACATTAAAACATGCCACCTGGAAGTTGAGCTATGAAAGGGATCGTAACCTGATTGTACAAAAAAAGGGGATAAACCAAGCTGTTGATTCTTGTTTGTTAAGACAAATACAACCCTATGTCACTTGGAATATGCCCCATGGCTTGCGCCGCTTTTGGCTACTTCTCAGGCATGATCTACTTCCATTGAATAAGTTGCTGGCCAAATGGTATGGCATATCCAACATATGTAACTTTTGTAACAGTTCAGTCCAAGACTCCATACATGTCTTGTTAGTTTGTCCAGCACTAATGGCCCATCGTCGGCTGTGGGTAAAGCCCGTATGTATCCAGCTTGGTATTTTATCTGCTAGATCTTTGATTGATGCTATCTTTTGTCCTCCGAATGAAATCTTCTGTAATAGAATTTTTAATTTTTTTAAATGTTTCTTAGAATTGTACTAGTTGAATGGCATGACATTTTGTATATTACTGTAGAATAGGTTGATAACATGTGGTCTTATTTTAATATGTTTAACCTGTATTATTGTAATATGTGGATCTCCACGGAGTTCCAAAATCATATTTATAAATAAATAAAAATTGATAAAACTCTGGTCTCCCGAAATCCTTTGTAAAATTGCATATATAACTCAGCCATGGGATCTTGGCAGCCTGGTTCTATCCCAAAGAATCTTTGATTATTTCTCTATTTAAAACTAAGTCAGGTGAGGTCCAGACTCTGTGCCATAGCAGTAAAGGTTGCATGCTTATCAGATCACTTATGTAGCGAATGCCCAATTCAGAGTGACAGTTAAAAACAGAAGTACTTTGAGGAATGGCTAAAATAAATCTTAAAAAAACATTTTCTACCTTTTGAATAGATGAAGTATCATTAGCTCCCCAGACGCCTGCTCCGTAAATAGCTGTACTTATACACTTTGCCTGATAACTTTTTTGCAGGATTTCTGGCGGCCTTTTCCCCATTTTTTTGGCAAATATCATTAGTGCTGCCGTAGTTCTTTTAAACATTAATGTCCTACTTTTTATAGCTGGTCCCCAGGATCCTGATTCTTCTAAGACGATGCCTAAATAGGAGAATATTTTGGAGGGTGCAATTTTCTCATTCCCAGCAGACAGGGGATAAGATCTGGTCTTACCTTTCCCACAGGTCATAACGTAAGTGTTTTTAACATTAAGTTTCAGGCCCCTTTTGTCCATAAAATTTATGTATCAAGTGCCGTCTGAAGACCAATTTGTGTTCTTGCCATTAAGACGGCATCATCGGCATACAGGAGCGATACAAACTGATTGTGGTTGACTTGGGGTGAGTCTCTTACTCTAGCCACCAATTCCTTTTCCAAATCATTAGTGTATGAAGTAAAAAGAAAGGGTGCAAGGACGCAGCCTTGTTTAACTCCTCTCCTTACATGAAAAGGCTTGGAGCATTCACCTTTTAGACTGTATCTCACCTTGGCTGTGGCACCCACGTAGAATTGTCTTAGGAATGATATAATTACCTCATCTACCTTTAAGTCTGATAAAATCTTCCATAGCCGGCTATGAATTACGGAGTCGAAAGCTGCGCTTAAATTGACGAACGCTGCATATAATTTATCTCCCTTGGCCAGAATATATTTTCCATGTAAGATGGAAAAATGTTGCACCTGCTCTACGGTGCCCCGCCCCTCCCTAAACCCATATTGTACTTGACTTAATACGTTGGTATCTTCAGCCCATAGTTGGAGGCGATTCAAGATGACCCTGCCTGTGACTTTCATAAAAGGATCAAGCAGGGATATTGGGCGATAGCAGGAAGGGTTATCCTGGTCCCCTTTTTTAAATATAGGGATAATTACCAACTCGTACCAAGTTTTGATAAAGCCCTTCTCGCAGCTGGCTTCAAGAACTCGGGTTAATAATGAGGACCAAAGATCGACTGAGTTTTTAAATAGGTCGATCGGGGTGCCATCGGGACCCGGCGCTTTGCCTCCCTTACTTTGTTTTATGGCTGCAACTACTTCTTCGTTACTGATGTTAATTTTAATTTGTACAAACTTTTCAAGTCCCTCCTGGATTTCGGTCCCCATATCTGCTAATTTATCTGTCCCCCAGGATTATATACATCTGAGAAGAAGTTTATCCTTGAATCTTCTGTTATAGCCACCTCAATTCTTGGTCCGTCCTGAGCTAAAAAACGGTGCCTTGACAGCTCCCCAGAAGTGAGCTGTCCCTCTTTTGCGAGGCTTCAAATAAATTGGTCCAGGCCTGATCTTTAATTTCCCGCTTGCGTCTGTTTCTTGCTAAATTGTATTCCTTCCTGCACCTCCTGACATCATCAGGATCCCTCCTAGCACTTTGGTGGGGCCTTTTTTAATTGAGAGTAGGCCTTTGTACAATTAGAGTCAAACCAGGCATTTTTGTGGGGTTTAAAATCTCTGTTGGGGAGGTGCAGACTCTTTTGGATTATCCTTGTGATGTTTGCAAAGGAACACAAAATATGTCTATGTGTGATACCTCTTCCTGCAGATAGGGGTTATTGCCCGCCTAATTATTTTCTTATTGGTCACCTCAGGATCATTCCATCGAAGAGAATACCCCTTTAGTCTTTCTAGAACACACCCTTGGGTCCAGGCTAGGCTCTCTACCAGCGAACTTGCCTTTTTGATGGGAAATGAGATGTTAATACTAAGCGGTAGGTGGTCACTAATCCCAACTGTGTGTGTGACAAAATCCGCTACCCAGATTGCGTGGCTATTGGAAAGAACAATAAAAGCAATCAGGGTACTATGTCCTCTTCCTACAAATGTGGAGCTAAAATCAACAATTGGCGAGCACAGCAAGTTTGCGAAACCTAGGTTGTGAGTTGCCATAACTTCGTTAATACTGTCACCCCCATTGGAGTGGGGGAAATGGGCTGGCTATCATCATCACCGACCTCACTGTAGCCACATCCGCACGAGAACTGTTGGCAGAGGTTGTGATTAAAATCGCCGCCCCATATGAGGATGGAGCCCTTCCCTAAGTTATCGCTTACAGTCTTAAGATCCTCATTAAGGTCATATAACATATCACAAACTAGGCCCTTATCCAAGTTATTATACATATTAACGATTATTAGCTCAACCAGTGAGGACACTTTGATGACAATAATTTGGTAGTACCTGCACGATTTCAACATTTTTATCCCTGTAGCCCCCAAAAGATTAGTAAAATACACACAGATCCCCCCTTTGTGCCTCCCATGACTAGAATAACCAGCTGAAACATGGAACGTTTTAAAACCATCAAGATGTATTTCGTCCAAAGACCATGTCTCCTGAAGCATAAGATGTCAACATTTCTAATAAAATCTACCCAAATGGGATTATTAATCTTAGATTGTACCCCAGATATATTCCAAAATGCTACCCTTGCCCGTCCCTGCACAAACTGCTCTTGGGTTCCATACGTGACCACACTCCCCCTGCCATGTTCCTCCCGCTTGTTTCTCTGAGGACCGGGATGTTGCCTACGTCACTGCCAAGTGTGCTAGAGTGTAATTGTGGCTGGTTATTTGGAAGTACTTTTTCTGCCTGTTCTAATATAGCCATGCCCGTGTTAACATCCACAGTAGATAAGAAATGGGGAGCAGAAATTTTTAGGACTTTGTCGATAACATTCCTATCATCATGAGTAGTTTCGCCCTCGTGTCCTGGGGCGTCTAGAATTGGGGGGACCGGGTAGCTGGATGGAGTTCTGCATTCCTGGGGAACCCTGGCTAGTGTTGATCAATCCACTTCATCTAACGAGTGTAGAGGGCCAAACCTATTTGTAACTTCCAGGTTATTCCTCAGTGGATTATTAAGAGGGTGGCCAAAATGGGGGATGTCAAGCTTGTTTGTCATTATGGGTTGGTAGAAGAAACCGAGTGGGAGCAGGTTTATACTCACCGCCCGCCTTCTATTATCTCCGACCCGGTTCAAAATTTCTTGGACTAAGGGTGGAGAGGCAAGTGATAAAACTATACAATCCCCGTCAAAGGACTTTCTGCTTGGACCAAACCACCTCATTCGTCTCACCATTTTAAATGAATTAAACATTTCTTGTGTTAAACCAGTTTTCCGTCCCAGGAAATGTATGGCTTTATTTCTCAGCGTTGTCCAGTTTTCCCTCTCACTGTCCTCCGTTGTGGGAACGTTGGCCAAAACCAGCGTATAAGGAGCTGTCACGGGGGGAAGATTCAGTTTTGGAAGAATATTGCCTTCTTCTTGATGGGAAAGTGTTGTGCTGACAGTTTTTCTAGGTCTAGCTATCGCGGGCAAGGAAGTTCGTAATGTCTCCATAGTCAGTATTATATTGGCCATTGCTTAGACAATGTTTACTAATGGGTTTGGGACACACTTTTCTTTTGTTCCTTGGTACCTTTTTTGCCTTTTTCCCTATCTGAAATTTACTTTTGGTCTTTAGATCATATGGGGATACTGGGGCTTCTTGGATCTGGGGCCATAACATAACAAGGGGAGGTTTTTTAGACACACATACTCTTTTTTGAGGGGGAAGATCTGAGTCCTATAGGTCAATAGCAGAAATCTCATCACAGCCCTGCTGCACACTTCAATTATGAGAATCAGGGGGAGATACATTTACTGTAAAAGTGGCAGGTACATCATTCAAAACATTTCGAGCAGGATTATTAACACTAGTGGCGGACAAGCCAGACGGCCCTTTATTAAGTTTTTCCTCTACGTTAGAAATGTGTTTCTCTATGGCTCCTACTGCCCCCGTCAGATATTTCATTAGGAACGTACTTGACTCTTTAATGTTGGACGTTCTCTTGTCCGTCACGCGCCGCGTGAGCACGTTGGGCAATTTGAAGCCCGCCCCGCTGGAGTTCCTGCGAGACCACACCGCACTGCCTCCTGGGGATGGTAGTTTGGCAGCGGTGGTCTACGGCAGGTATGGGGCGAGAGCCGGGATCAGGAGCAACAGGCAGGCAGGTTTACTTTCCCTCGTGGGCAGCAGCAGCGTGAGCAGGGAGTCCGACAAAGAAGCAGAAATCACTAATTATGCATAAATTAAACAATGCAAGAAATAAACATTTAAAGTTAAAATAATCATGGGTATCTGATTCTCATAACCATTTGTCTAAAGCTTATTGAGAAAAAACCTTGTAGGTTACGGATGTTTAAAAAAGTTTAAAACCACAGACAGTCAAAATCAGTTAGGAGCTGAGAGTAATATCCTTGTTTGGCTCTTGATCTGATACAAATTCAAATTGGTCCGCGTGGGCAAAAGAAAAAAGAAGAAGGAGGCGCTTTTTCTGTTGACCTCTCCTCGAAATTGAACAAGGCCAGTGACTGTCGTATGCTGTTCTTGTGTCAGAATACCAGCAAGAACCAGGAACCTTCAGAAGCAGAAAGGAAAAAAAAATCTGCTCTCTCTCTTCTCCTTTCTTAGACCTTGGACCTTATCAAAGCTATTATTCAAGGGTACAGTGGGTGAATGAACAGGTATTGCAGGTATTACTGGCTGTCAATCCATCTTGATTTACCGTCTCCAGTCAGCAGGAGTGACAGAAGAAGCCCAGGACCAGCCTTGAGGCCACAGCGCTAGCAGCACAGCCAGGAAAGAGAAACCCAGCGCGCCAGCATCAGAAAGACAGCCTGCCATCCCTTCAAAAACTCCAGCCTCCCGCTCCTCACCTCCCTGCACTGGCGTCCAAGAAGCAGCAGGAGCCCAGATGCATGGAGAAAAACAAATGAGCTCCTCCACACTGCAAGTTTAATCGAAGGAAGCAGCCCTGCTCTGCCATGAAACGAAGCAATTCAGGTCTGGAGCGAGGGAGCAGCGCCTCTCATCCCGATTCAGGATTGGCTCCCTGTCACATGTGCAGAAGCTACTGCTTCAGATGGGGAGAGAGAGAAGAATGCCAGCTTGTCCGCAGGTTCAGCAGGTACGGGCCGCCATTGCTGTGGGGCGGGGCCCCAATCACCAAAACCTCGTCAGTGAGCAGTCCAACAGAAAGCGGCCCAGGGCGGTGAAACCCTTCCCAAACAGCAATCATCGTCTATGTCCTTTAACACTTTCCCCCGAATAAT
Source organism: Lissotriton vulgaris (assembly GCF_964263255.1). Taxonomy (NCBI): domain Eukaryota; kingdom Metazoa; phylum Chordata; class Amphibia; order Caudata; family Salamandridae; genus Lissotriton; species Lissotriton vulgaris. Next base: position 948,057,505 of record NC_141696.1, read on the forward strand.
ACCGTGCAGTAGATAAATTGCTGTCTTAAATGGTGTAGAGCAGGAATATCGACAGAGAAATATCATGGGACATAAATATTGCCGCAAAAATATCGTGGGGAAGAAATATCAGCAACAAAAATATAGTTGACAAGAATATAGACTGACAGGTAAGTAATATCGATTACAAAAATATTGTTGTAATAAATATCGTTTGAAAAAATATAGTTGACAAAAATATTGATTTATTATTAATGTTATGTAGTGTTTTGATGAGAATTGTTTGTGATTTTATTATATGTTTTTGAAATTTACTAGGTTTTAATTTATTTGAAGTATTAATCTGAATTTGTATTTCCGTAGCGGGTTGTGGCTTTATAGGGGAATAGGGTGGGAATAATTTAATTATATAGCTTTACATAATAATTTATAGTAGTTCATTTGGTTTTTTAAAATTTTAATTTTGTATTTTTTGTTCAGTAGCGTGTTGTGGGTTTATAGGGGAATAGGGTGGGAAGTAATTTAATTCTATAAAATGTATTGAATACATAATGTGTTAATTAATTTCAATTAGTCAAATAATAATTAATTATGTTAATTATTTAATTAATTGTGGGTGTGTGTTCTGGTGTTTATATGTGTAAAAGGTGTGAAGGGTTGTAAGTAATTATTTTTTTATTGATCAATTATTACATATTTTTCAATTACCATTAATTAAATTGTAATGATTAATTGTAAATGTGTAATTAATTTTAGGTGTCTGTTTTGGTGTTTATATGTGTAAATGGTGTGAAAGGTGGTAAGTAATACATTTTTTATTGAATAATTATTAAATAATAATACATACATTTTCATTAATTAATTAGTCATTATTCAATTTAATGGTGTAATTAATGTTAGGTGTGTGTTGTGGATATTATAGTGTTAAATAATGTGTGATTAATTATTTTTATTATCTTTGTTAATAATAATATATTTAAATGTATATATTAATTATGTTAATATTGGAAAAGAAATGTAATAGAAATATTGATGGTTGTGTTTTTTAGTGTTTTGGGATCCAGCGCTTTACTTACTTTTGCACTCACTGGAGTGGGAATAGTAATTTTTACCCTTCCGCTATCCAACGCTTTCCCTACTTTTGCACTCACTGGAGTGGGAATAGTATTTTGTACCCCTCCGCTATCCAACGCTTTCCCTAAGGTTGCACTCACTGGAGTGGGAATAGTGATTTTTACCCCTACACTATCCAACGCTTTCCTACTGTTCACTCATTGCAGTGGGAATAGTAATTTTTACCCCTCCGCTATCCAGTGCTTTCCCTTATGTTGAACTCACTGGAGTGGGAACAGTACATTTTACCTGCATGCTGTCCAGCGTTTCCCTACTGTTGCACTCACTGGAGTGGGAATAGTAATTGTTATCCCTACGCTATCCAGCAGTTTCTCTACTGTTGCACTCATTGGAATGGGAATAGTAATTTTTACCCCCTCGCTATCCAACGTTTTAACTACTAATGTTTTTATTTTGTTATTAAATGTATGTTATTCTTTGTTGACTAGTTTAATGTGTTCATTAAATATAGAATATTTTATTTTATTTTAAATTATTTATATATGTGTTTATTTTATTTTTATATAATTAAAAATGTTTCTAAATTAAATAAAGATAATAGTTAATAAAATGTATTTAAGTAAATATATGTAAGTATATGTAGACTTTTTTGTGTTTATAATTATTAAATTGAGTTTCTGTTATAAATAGTTAAAATATATATTAAATGTAATGTGTTTTGTTATTAATATTAATATTATTTAATTAATTTTATTCAAGTTATGTTATTTTTTAAAGTTGATATTTTTTAAATCTATATTGTTTACATCGATATTTTTGAGTCGATATTATTGTACTTACCTGTTTAAGTATAGGGAGTCGATATTTTAGTTATCGATATTTTTACCTCGATATTTTTTTCATCAATATTTGTTACATCGATATTTAAACATGGAATCGTCTTAAATGTCATAAATGAGCCCTTTATATCCAGCACGTCTCGACACTAAGCAAGACCCATTGGAGAACCAAGGAAAAAATGTATGAGACTCTGATAGAGAAGAGAAAAGGTACATTGGACTTATGTACAATTTTGTTTTATGGGCATAGTAACACTTCAGCACCATAGATGATGTTGCAGTACTCTAGGCATATTAATATGATGTCTAAGAGATTTAAGCAGTCACTGCTGAGGTATTCAGTAACCTACAAGTTACAAATATTAATGCCTGCATGGCCAAATTTGGGGTTACATGTGTGACATGATGGCACGTTTTAATATTAAATCAGAGATATTGCGATTTTTTTCATCATGTGATTCCTATTTTCACCATATCTATTTAAGCAATAATGATCTTGCATACCTTGCCATCATGACAAGCTTCATTCCAGGTATTTTATTTTGTGCCGTGAACATTCAATCTCACAATGTTTATACTATTTCTTTGTGAAACAACTATCCCTCAAGAGAAAGGCTCAAAGAAAGCCAAATATTGCTGCACGTTTGAGTAGCCCAGTAACCATGGCCTGTACAATGTTTGATTTGCATATTAGAAATAACACACAAACCATCCTTAATTGCTTTGTACACTTTTTTTTAACTAGGGCACTGTAGGGGGCAGTACCGACAGTGTGGCAATTGCACCGTTGGCCATTCTTTACAATAGCATTTCTAGGTGGGAATCGGGCTTCTCACTGAGTTAGGACTGCCTTCATTTGCTTTGATTAACAACGGGGGGCTTGCCGAGGCAGCTGCTTCAACACAGGAGCCACAAATTTGCACACTGAGTCACGAGTAGGCTATTGCGAGGCACATAAGTATGCCTTTTGAGGCAGTGCTATAACATCCTTCCGGTACCCACATTCAGCTGTGGTGCAGCACCCAACACTCAGCGTGTACACCCTTTCTCTAATATAAGGAAAACATGTGGTTGGTTTCAGGGTTAGAGTTGTAAGGTAACACCTGTACACTACCTTTAATGTTTGCCTGTCATTGAAACACTAATGTGTCTCATCTTGCTGTTCTGTAGCGTTGATCAATAACTGTAGAGCTCCTATTGAAGGACAGAGTCACAAACAAACCGTGCATTGACTTGGGCAACTGTCAAGCCTCTATCTCACTTCTACAACGTTAAAGACATACCAAGCAGTCGGCAAGGTAGACAACTGCATGGAAATTACTTTGAACCAAACGCAACACTAGCAAAAATGTTCAATCCAGCCCAACTCACTTCCTCTTCTCTCTTCTCTCATCTCGTAATTCTCTTTCTTTTGTCTTTCTATTATCTCTCATCTTTCTTCTCTCTCTATTCTCCGTCTCTACTAAAGCACCAGCTACACATGCTGCATTTATCCTGGGGGGAAATATAGAACAGAATAGACGCTCTATGTAACAGAGGTGCTAGCAGTGGCCTTCTGTCTACACAAGAGGTCCTCCAATGGCTTCAGCCCATGGGGAAAATGTATTTTGGATTAATTGTGCAGTCTGGAGCTGCAGAGACCTTTGTTTCCTGTGCTTCAAACAGTTGCGGCCGGTATGACTCGCAGGTGGGGAGAGGAGGGGCACACGGGGTGGGGGTCGTGTGTGGGAGGAGTAGTTTTTAAAAATAAATAAAAAAATTAAGTTAACTTACCTTTGACGGCCCGGTCCTGCATCGTTGGTCTGGGTTGTCCTCTCTACTACACCAGGAAGCAGCCACAGGCTCCATCCCCTCCCTTAAGCCAACCACAATGCTGCAATGGCAGCGTTGTGATTGGCTGGGATGCGGTTCACACAGGTGTCTATGGGGAGGCCATTTTCTCCACGTAGGCTGCTACATGGAGAAAATGCAGAGTGTGTATAACTGGTTTGGTCGGCCTTGGGGGTGACCAAACAGTCAGCACCCTCGGAGTGGGCAAACCCCTTCTCCCCTGCTTTCCAGCAGGCACGCCCGCCTGCCCATCCACAATCAAACCCTTCTGCTTTCTCACAGTGCATGAAGCAGCAACAGAAAAAAGGTATTTACAATGCCATATTATGTTTCTGCTTCTCGCACTGCGAAAATGTAGTGGGGCGACGCTCCTCCGCCCACATGGAGGAGCCGTCCTGATTCAAAACAATCAAGTTGTTGCCAAAACTATGCTTTTGAAAAAGTCAGCTAAAACAAAAAAGCATACATTTGGCCAACAGGAACTAGGCAGAGCTTGGTCAACAATCGTTCCTAATTTCTTTGCTGTTCTTGGTTTCTTTTAGGGTGATCAATGGAAACTTTATTTTATTTTACCAGAACAAAAAAACAGATCTGCATCTGCGCCCTGCTGGCAAATTTTAGCTATGATGACTTTCAGTCTGCAGAGAACGATTCCGCCCTGCGAGTATAGTGTTTGCCATGTTTCATGTCTTGCTTCATCACAAGACAGGCGATCAACAATTCTCACCGCTTCAAAGGATGATAATCTTTCCATACAGTACCTTTTCAACGGATTCCAAACAAGTGAATGGAGAAATATTAATATGAATTCAGGAAATATTGAATGAATGTAACTTATTCCAAACATGTAGCCTTTCATCGCTCAGGGCTTGTATCAGACAAGCCTATGCTGAACCAGCAAGTTATGTTCACTTTGAATAACTGGTTTCGCCTACTGGGTATAATTTGCATTGAGCTGCATTACTTTTTCCTCATACATCAGCAGCATTACAGCTGACAGTCAGCTGAGGGATTATGTACTGACGGCTTAAAATACACCTACCTTTCTGATTACATCTCTCATTTGTATCATGAATTGTATGAACCCAGCAGTTGCTGTAAACCCACTGGGTCACACAAGTCACCAAGTAGCATGTTTCTGACTCGCAATGTATTTAGGATTAAAAGCTGGAGAATGGGTTCTTCTGAAAACTGCTCCTCTTTGTAAAGCCATTTTTGTTAAATTCCAGATTTGAATAATTCCTTCCTGAAGAGGCAGTACTTTATTCATGCATTAGTTTCAGATAACGATTACCATATATTTATCTGAAGAATACAAGAATTTAGTGAAAGGAAAAAAGAATGTTTTCGATGTGCCTTGACTTACAACGATATTATAGCTTCTCGGCGTTAGCACATGATGACACAACAACATATAGTGGCCCTATCCTCCTCAATATGCTGCATGCTTTATGGCAGTCTAAGGAGCCTGAATTGAATTCTTTTTCACCTTACACGGGCAGCATATTTAGCTATATAATTAGTCCCTTCATTTTTCATATTTCATGTTCACTGCGGAATCGAAGGCTAACGAAAAGGAAGCAGTTTGTATAATTGAAATTTGAGCAGCATGCTAATCGAAGAAACCATGGGCAACTCATCTCAGGAGTAATTATGACGTTTGACCCGTTCAAGATCTCTGCAGTTCCTTCAGACGTCGGTTTTCAATGAATGATAAGTTAATTCACTGGATGAGATAGATTCAGTTGGTGTGGGGTGGTTTGACTTAGCATTGGCATTTGCGATGAACGATCGATGCCAAAAAAAGATATATTTTGCAATGGTTTATTGATGCAATGGTTGTTTTTGCAATTGTCAGGCTGAGAACGTGTTTATACAAACTATCTGAAAAACGTGATTTTTGTTGTTGTTAATTAATGTATTGCTTGTTGTTAGGGAGACCGTGAGAGTGATCATATGTAAAGATTGAAAAAACAGTGATGTATGAGGGAATATAGTGCAACGACAGGATCAATGAAAAAAATAGACACTGTGACATATCACATGCTTTTAGTTTCTGTCCAGTCCATTGTATCTGTAACACTTGCTGTATGTTCAACATTGCATTTGACCAAAGAATCGGCTACTTGCAAGTCCACAAGGTATTCCCACGTAGCCAAACGTGATTGCTTCGCAGTGTCCCAACCATGGATCTGTTTCAGTTCATCTGGAGCCCTGATATTTTACTGCACTCTTCCAGTGCCACAGTAGTTTGACCAATAGTGTCCTGTACATCATGCAAGAATAAGGTAACGTAATCTACAGAGAGCACGGTAATATGGATCTTACCATCGGTGACTATCCCTATATTTCCTTCACCCAGCCTCTGTGTATTCCGAATGGTTTCACTGCTACTGCATAGATAGGTGGGAATGGAGAAAAACCTTGTTGCATTCCCCTGCCATCAGTGAAGATGGAGACACCATATAGCCAGTTCTGACCCTCGGTGTGTCAAGGCTGAGGACTCAGCCAGTGCTTTGACCAATCGCCCAATGTTCTTGAAGTATTGTGTTTCCAGGCTGAATCCACGTTAAGCAGGGTGGATCCATTGTTGGGACAAGCAGGAGCAGTCTGTTGACCAAAATCTTGTTCCGGATTTCATAGTAAGTATTGCGCATTGACGAAATCCGGAACAAGATTTTGCGCATTGACCACCCGTAATCCTCGCCCCACCCCCAGTGATGGCGGATCGCTGCCGGCGTGCAGGTCTGTTCGTGCCCCTGTCCAGACACATATTCTGAGGCGTTGCAGCGTGTTTGCGTTTTTTTCTGGCTGTTCGGCGGCGGTGGAATTGGAGTTACTTTGCTCCGATTGGTGGCTGCGGCGTTTGTTCCCGCCCGAGCTCTCCTGACGAGTTGGAGTCTACGGCAGGTGAGAGCGGAGGAAACGGGAAGAGAGGCTGGATGAAAGCTACGGCTGCCGCGGCGGCGGCAGCTCTGTCAATTGTAGGTAGCCTGATCACTCATGCGCCACGAGCTGGTAAATTAAAGGATTTTTGGAGATTGGATTTTTGACTTTGTATTTTGGATTCTAGTAAATCATAAACCATAAACCGTTCCATATAAGCATGCTGCTTTAAAGGAAATGAAAAGCCCTGTCAGAGACTTGTTAGCCAATCGGAGTAAAAAAACTTTCTACGCTGTTTCTGGGACTATAGACTGTGTTTTTGCGAATTGGTCAGAACCCTGACACATTTTCTAGAAGGCGTAGAGCCTTTCTGTATGGAATGTATCCCTTATTGATGAATGACTTAGCTCTGAGCTTGAGCTGGGAGGGCTCTAGAAACTACAGCTAAGGAAGACCTATGATTTTCTCCACTCACAGTTACCCCTGTATTCCTGATTCCTGTATCCCTGCAAATGCGATTTCCAAAGGAGAAGGGGAAGGAGAAGAGCACCCCGACTGACTTACTTTGTGTATTCTGGGTGATAGCAGCAGCTGCTGAGAAATTTGGTGCCCCGGTTGGGGGTTAATGCGCTCCCCCCTTTTTTTTTCTTTTTATCTGCTCTCCCATGAAAGGAGCTGGGAGAGAAACATTATGCTACAGTGATTCCGGTTGAGGGAAGTCAGGATACCTGGGCAGATAAAACAGGAGAAATTAACCTGAGTGGAGTACAGGGGTACAGGAGAATATGGGCAAATTGTTATTGTACGGATTAAAGCCAGAACTCGCCGGCTTCAGGCAAAGGAAGCCAAAGAAGCAGCCAGGTTGATGGGCAAGGAATCAGAGGGTTTATCTTTGATCTCGGAATCTCAGAGAGGGACAGCCATCTTTTTAAACAAAAATATCTATCCAGAGATTATAAATTTTGAGAGTGATGACCTAGGACTTTAGTTTTGGGCCAAGTGTACAATTAAACATAGACATAGACCTATAATCTTTGTAAGTTTTTATGCGCCAGATGAAGATAACTTTATTATATATGAAGAACTGTTTCAATCCCTATTGACTGTGATAGGAGATGTGATTATTGGAGGAGATTTTAATATTCTTATCGACCCAATATTAGATTCCACTACTCAGACAAGAAAACAAATAAAACCAAAATCTTTGAAAGTTCTCCAAAATTATAAAACAACTCTTGATCTTCATGACCCGTGGTGCTCAAACCATTTAACTAAGCAGAATGTATGTGCTGGTCAGGAAGATTTAAGTCCTCATCACGTATAGATTTTTTTTGGGTCTCTAGGAAACTTTACTTTAACCAGCAGAGGTTTCTTAACAATGGATACTCTGATCATGCTATGTTGGTTATAGAGTTTCTCTTAGAAAATTATGTAAGAACTCCTAAACTGTGGGGTTTTAATAAACAGTATCTCAACGACGAAGCATGGGTCATTTCTATGAAGATAGAGATTAAAGAATTTATTTCTCAAAATTCATGAGTCCGCTCCAATTAATATCGTTTGGGACTCCTTAAAAGCCTTTATCCGAGGAATTATCATTGGCAAGGATGCAGCTAGCTTAAAGGCAGTTAGAACCAAGAAGAAGATCCTAGAGCAAAGAGTACAGGCACTAAGCACCATAAGGCTGTATAATCCATATAGTATTAACCAATATCAGCTAGATCAGGCCAAACGGGACCTCAGTGCCAACTATTATGCCCAAAGTGAAGATGTCTTTCGACAGCAATGCCAGAGGATATACGAAGAAAGCAACTTCACATGGAGATCCCTAGCCTGGCAGGCCAGGGAACAAGCTGCTGCTAACCTGATCAAAGTGTTAAAATGTTCATCCACCCACTTAGAGACAGATGATCCGGTTAAAATAGGAGACATAATGCTTAACCACTATGGCTCTATCTATAGCCGGCACCATAGCGTAGATCTTCGAAAGCAAGAAACCTTTTTACATAATCATACACTGCCCTCACTCTCTGAAGTTGAACAGCTAACTATGGCTAGTCCATTCTCTATTGAGAAACTAGAGACAGTTATTAAGAAGCTCCCTAATGGTAAGGCCTGTGTCCCAGATGGGTTTCCCTCAGAATTTCTAAAGTTTTTTTTTGCGCCTTTGCTGATTTTTTCCTTATTTTATTAAATTCTATGTTAGGGGGAGGTACAATACCCGATTCCTTCAGACAAGGTAATGTGGTGAGCTTTCTGAAGAAGGGGAAGGACGCTAAGGACCCAAATTCCTATCCTCCAATAACGTTATTAAATTCAGACTACAAAATAGTAGCAGAATTGACCCAACCAGATCAGAATGGTTTTATCGCGGGCAGGCAGCTCGTTACAAACACTCATTACTTAACCCCTTTGATGCTCATGACGGAATGGTTCTGTCATGAGCGTCGGTTGACCTGTGCTCATGATGGAACCGTTCCGTCATGAGCCCGTTGGCTCATTAGAACCTTCAGCACAGTGCTAGAATTCTCGCCGCGCTGAAGGTGTTAGATCAAACAACCGCAAAGGTGCACCACAAAACATGAAATAGTTAGTGCAAATGACATTTAAGCACAACAAGAAGAAATTCCTCAGAGATGTTGGAGTTCTTCTTTAGATCTTTATTTTCAAATAGCAGTAAAACACATACAGCCGACGCGTTTCGTCCCAAACTGGGACTTCTTCAGGGCTTTAAGTCAGTTGGACGTCGCATGTGGGGAAGAATATGAGAGGAAGCGGGGTCCAGGGGTCACCTTCCCGGCTACTGTAATCCTGTGATGTTGGTTCTTTCAGAGGTTGATTTGACAAGCACGTCGTCGCTGCAGGTGTTTCGTCAGGACGAGGGCTGTGGATGGGCGCCGGCCGCTATATCTAGAACGGCCTACTGGGATACAGTGCCCACACCCTCTTCCATTGGACTAACAGGACCTTCAGTCCATCACCAGTTCTATTTTTGACTCAGTATACGGACTGAGATATTCATAACAGTAAGGTGGCACGACTCTCTATACCACCCAAGAACTCCGAGGACACTTTTTCCTCTATTGCCCGCTAGCATACCCATATTAAGGTCTATGCTTGTCAAATCAACCTCTGAAAGAACCAACATAACAGGATTACAGTAGCCGGGAAGGTGACCCCTGGACCCCGCTTCCTCTCATATTCTTCCCCACATGCGACGTCCAACTGACTTAAAGCCCTGAAGAAGTCCCAGTTTGGGACGAAACGCGTCGGCTGTATGTGTTTTACTGCTATTTGAAAATAAAGATCTAAAGAAGAACTCCAACATCTCTGAGGAATTTCTTCTTGTTGTGCTTAAATGTCATTTGCACTTACTATTTCATGTTTTGTGGTGCACCTTTGCGGTTGTTTGATCTGAATTAAAATTCCCCAGGGAATAGGCACGGTGATGATGGGTGCCATTCAGTGTGCACACAACCCCCTTGATTAAACTTAAGGGTTAAGATACCTCACGGGGGAAAGTTAGTCAGGTGCTTTCTCTAGAAAGGGTCCATCATTTATTCAGTATTTCGCGCTGAAGGTGTTAATTGAAGCTTTGGATTATTTTGAGACCCAAGGGATTTCTGCTTTGGTTTTATTATTGGATGCTGAAAAAGCTTTTGATTTGGTGGTTTGGGAGACACTGTTTATTATTTTGGAGCACTTTGGTTTTTCGGTTAAAATTATATCTCTTATTCTTAATTTGTGTACCAATGCTAAAGCTAATGTCATCATAAGTACCTCAATGGTCGGGTCAGTCTCAGTTAAACGTGGCACGAGGCAAGGGTGCCCTTTATCGCCAGTCCTCTTTGATTTTTTTATCGAGCCCTTGGCAGTCGCATTGAGGAACTGTGCGGAAATTCTTCCCCCGATTCCATCAATGGCTAAAGTGAAATTGTATGCAGATGACATCATGCTTATTATTAAACCTGAATTACAAGTTCAAGCAAAAGGATTTTGAAGCCCTGGGTGAGATCGTATTAATAAAAAGAAAATGGAAATACTACTTTGTTGGGGTAGAGCTCTGGAATTGCATCTTGATATACGCTGTTGTATTATTACTAAGCTCAAGAGATATCTTTGAGTCTTTTTTTCGGTATCAGCTAGAGATTTGTATGACCTGAATTTTGATCCCCTTCTTCGGAAAGTTCAAACATTGTTTTCATGTTGGAATGCCCTATCATTAACCATTCTAAGTCGAGTGGCATTGATAAAAATGTCCGTCCTCTCTTTATTTAGTTTTTAGTTCTTAACTATTTCATGCTTTTTACTGGGCTCTTTTTTTACTCGGGTAGAATCTATGTTTACGGCCTTCATATGGGCAAAGAAGACAACTCGCATTACACTAAGCACTTTATATGAGGATCTGGATCAGGGAGGGCTCGCCCTGCCAAATCTCAGGGACTATTATAATGCATACTTTGCACAGTATTTATCAAGATTTAAATGTCAAACTTATATAAAAAAAACTGTATATTAATTTCTTTTTTGATTTAATGTGTAAAGAAACTCAGATACCGGCCCCTCTGCAGGTGCTTAAATCCCCCAAATTAGTCTGTTACAAGTCTTTATTATAGTTTTTCAAAAAACGTAAGGCTCTGTTTAGAAGATACTCGATTCCTCCTATTATTCCAACAACTTTACTGTCCAGCATTCTCCCATTGATTGGGGTTGTACAAGGCTTAGATATAGCTGGTAATTGGGCGAACAAAGAAAAACCAAAGGGGATGATGGACGGAGGGTTGAAAATACAAACTATCACCCCCAGTCAACTGATCTGGGTTTAATCCATCACCGTTCTTTAGCTCACTCCGCCACCCCAGTTCATTCATGGCTATATGCAAATCAGTCTGACCCTGTGCCTCATGGGAACAGTCCAGCCCGAACTGCCAAGCCATGTCTTCCCTGGACCGGAATCAAGCTTCCCAGGACCGGTTTCTGGCATTACAGCCGTCTTCAGCCAGGCTTGCTTGAATCCAGTGAAAAAAGTGAGCAAGGGACTCACGTCTGAGCATACCCTGCCAACTTAGTGCGAACAAAGAAAAAACAAAGGGGATGATGGACGGAGCATTGACAATACAAACACTAACCCCCAGTAAACTGACCTTGGTTTAATCCATCACCGTTCTTTAGGTCACTCCGCCACCCCAGTTAAGACATGGCCACATGCAAATCAGTCTGACCCTGTGCCTCATGGGAACAGTCCAGCGCGAACTGCCAAGCCATGTCTTCCCTGGACCGGAATCAAGCTTCCCAGGACGGGTTTCTGGCATTACAGCCGTCTTCAGCCGGGCTTGCTTGAATCCAGTGGCAAATTTAATTATGTTACTTCCAGATGATCTGGATCAACGTCAGGAGAAGTGGAGAGTTAAATTAAATATTGCAACAATTGATCTATATTCCTCTATCTGCCTTGCTAAGGAGGTTCTGATTCCGGGCAAGATGGTAGCTCAACATTATATGGCCTTATATGATATTTATTATTCTCCAAGGAAAGTTTCAAAATGGAGTACTGGTACTGGTGCTAGCTGTAGGAGATGTGGGTGTTACGCTGCCGATGCTCCACATATGTTTTTTCATGTCCTAAACTGATGTCTCTTCTCAGCTCTATTCACAGTTTTGTCTGAAATACTTGATTCTAATATATGCATGACTGCAGATATGGTATTGTTTGGTACTGACTATACAGTTTTGACTATGCCTAAAGAGCGGGTTTCTTTTCTTTTCATTTGTATGGCAGTACTGAGGGCCTGTATTACCAAGGAATGGATTTCTCCAGATCCTACATTATTTCTTTCGTGGAGGGCCCAGCTATTATCGATGTATAATCTTGAGGTTGCAATATATAAAACAAAGGGTGTCCTGAAGAGGAGTAGAGGGTTAAAAATATGGACCCCATTACTGAATGGCTTTAATACCCAGATTGCTTTCTTTCCCTTCCTTTCTTCTGTGTTTATTTGATTATATTATTGTATTGCAATAATTTATATTATGTATGCTGTATATATTATTTGTTTGGTTTAAATTAGCTCTTTGTATCCCATGTATTCCTTGCATAAAAAAATTAAAAAAAGAGACCCTTTTCGACTAAGTCCTGGTAGGGCCAAACCAAGAAAGATCCCAATTAATTTTGTCACTTATACGGTAAAAGAGAAGATTTTGAACCTGGCCTTGAAGGCCAAATCATTAAAGGGTCCGGATTTCCCCTTTGAGGTACGCTCGGATCTATCTAAAAGTTACCCTAGATCGGCAGTGGAAACTAGCCTAAAGAATGGAGAAATTCAGATCACGGGGCGCTACTGTCCAAATGAGATTCCCCGCCTTCCTGAAAATCATGTACAACAATAAAATGTACAATATTAGATCTCCATATGAGGCTGATGACATATTGGAATCTTTAAGCGATGCATCTCGGGGGAAAGAATGAAACACGGCTCGAATAGGGTTAGGTCTGGCGTGTCAGCTATTCCTATTAAGCCTCTTAGTGACAAAAAAAGTAAGAGGAAAAAATAATAATGCACTATAAAATGAATCAAATTAATAAGTCAATTAAAAAACAAAATCAAAATAAAAAAGAAGTCCATAATTAGGGAAAAATTAGAAAAATAAAGGGTTAATGTTTAAGAAAAGTGTAACAAGCATGAGACGTCAATTCAGCATTTTGTTTACTTCATTGATATTTATATGCCCAGACACACATTCCTAAGTATACCTGAGTTGGGAGGGAATCCATACCCAACACTTTTCTTCTTTTTCTCTTTTTTTCTTAGCACTACTTTTATAATTTAGAGGGAAGGGTAGAGGGGAACAGATGGAAGACGCAAACTCTGGTCATTCATCAGGCCAGTGCAATCAGGGATGGGTTTCCCAAGGGGTTGGGGGACACAGGAGGTGAAAGGGGTGAAACTGAAATGGTAAAAATTCCTCATATGCTGATACCCTATCAGTATCATTATCATTCATTTTTCAATCTCATTTGGTGTTCGAATCAGGGAGCTCAGCAGCACTTATGAGTCAGGACAGGATTAGAGTCAGGTTATGTCAGTGAGTTGCCACTGGTGGTGGTGGTGGTGAAGGATATGGTCCCATGACATTGCTTCATTGTTTGTCCTGAAATGTCAATAGCCTGCGCACGAAGGGTAGAAGAGATAGAATACTCCAATATCTGAGAGATTCCCCGGCGCAGATCATTGCCATCCAGGAAACTCATCTCCTTAAATCTCAGACGACAGAATTATTAAAAAATCAGAGATGGGTGGATACCTTTATTTGTACGGATCAAACGGCGAATATCAGAGGACTGTTGTTTATATTTAAAAAACAAGCTAAGGTCCAAATATTGGAATATAGGGAAGATCATAGCGGTAGATGGCTTATATTAAGAGTTTCCCTAGGGGGTATGCTTATCTCTCTCGTGGGGTACTACGGTCCAAACCAGGACGACCCCTCATATTTAGACATCATCCGCTGCCATCTCACGGACTTCCCTGGCCCTGTAATTTGGGTTTGTGGATTTTAATATTGTGGTAAATTGTAAGATAGACAAATCACCAAATTCTTGAGCCATTGTCCCCTCAAAATCACAGCAATTACTTTTGACAATAATGACACAGCTAGGCCTAGCTGATATATGGAGGGAATGGGCGGGAGATCAATTGGGCGTCTCGTTCAAAAACTTAAAGTATAAACTAAAATCTAGAATAGACTATGCTCAGTTTAGCTATTGTCTTAAAGACTCAGTCAAAAACATTGTATATCTGCCATCCCACCTTTCGGATCATTTCGCAATCTCTTTTAGCCTAATTCTCACTCAGCAACATCTGCATAGATCATAGTCTTTTGACCGCATCATTTTACTAGAGGAAGCTGAAATCAACTTTCCCCGTACTGAGACCAAACACTTTCCCGAGGTAAACTTACACTCAACTAATATCTCCATTGTCTGGAATGTTCTGAAAACTTTTTGGAGAGGCTGTATCACTAATAGAGCCTCCTATAGAAGAAGGAAATTTAGGGATACCATCAATGGTCTAGAAGTGGAAATGAACAACATAGAAAATAAAGTGGGTATTCATTCAGATTCAAGTGAAGATCTTGATAAATTAGATTCTCTTAAAAAACTACTTGAATCTAATCTCCAAGAGAGAATCGCCCGTAGATGGGAAGTGAGTAAAATCTCTCACTTTGAATTTGGTGAAGCAGCTGGTAAGATACTCACTTGGAAAACAAAAACAGGCCATGTGCGAAATTATATAAAAGAGATCATGAATATCGGTAATGCCTTTCGGGATTTCTTCCAAACTATATATAAGGAAGACATTATTGAGGATAGTGTAAATAGGAAAACCTGGCTGGATAAGGTCTCCTTACCTAAACTCTCAAACGAGCAAAAACTAGGTTTGGAGCTTGAAATCACTGATGAGGAAGTCAGTAGGGCTATTTCTCAGTCCAAGCGAGGGAAGGCGGCTGGCCCAGACGGTCTACCGGGGAGCTGTATCGCTCACTTAAAGAGGATACTATTCCAATCTTGGTGAAAGTTTATAACAACATACTCCTGAAGGGAGAAGACCCCCCTAGTTCATGGAGCGAGGCTACAGTAGTTTTGATTCTAAAACAGGGTAAAGACTCGACTGACTGTGGGTCCTACCGCCCTATCTCACTCCTCAACAACAATTACAAATTCTTTGCTACCATCTTGCCAAATAGGTTGGGGGGTGTAGTTGACACCGTCATCCACCCAGATCAAAAGGGCTTTGTTAAAGGGCGCCAATTAGCGGACCTTACGTACGATCTGGTCGGCGCTATTGACATTGCATCCACCTTCTCTCTCCCTTTGGCTGTTCTAACCCTCAATGCAACCAAAGCCTTTGACAGGGTAAACTGGGCTTATCTGTCTGAGTTTATGAAGAAATTCAACCTAGGAGGCAGATTCTGTCGAGTTATAGAACTCCTATATTAGGCCCCGACAGCCAGATTACTTGTCAATAGCTCATTGACTGAGATATTTAAGATCACTAGGGGTACAAGACAGGGCTGCCCGCTTTCCCCTCTCCTTTTCAACCTCTATATCGAACCATTTGCACAAGTTCTTAGAGAAGACCTTAACATCGCTTCTTTTAAATTTGGAGGGTGGGAAAGGCGGGTGGCCCTGTATGCAGATGACATCCTTATATTGACAGCTGACCTCGACCTAGTTTTCCCAACAGTCATCAATCGGATGGAGGAGTTTGAGAAGATTGCGGGCTACGAAATAAACGCCAACAAGACCGAAATCATGGCCTGGAATATAAGTAATTCACAACTCAATATAGGTTCCACTTTGCGTTACTTGGGGATTAGAATCATACAGGAGGTCGGGAAAATTCCTGAATATAATCTAGACCGAGTGTTTAAGGTGTGTCAAAAGTAGCTGAAGTCTTGGGCTCACCTCCCCTAATCCATCTTGGGGAGGATTAATCTAGTAAAGATGTCCTTCCTGCCTAAACTCACATTCCTTTTTAACTCTACCCGCCTGGCGTTTGATACCAAGCAAATAGAGAAATGTCAACGGGAATTAAACTCCTTCATTTGGAAGTATAAAGTTATTAGACTGGTGTGGCAAAAGCTTAGGCGGAGGAGGGAAAAAGGAGGTTTGGCGTTGCCAGACCTGCAATATTATACCTGGGGTATTCAGCTCTCGCATTCGAGAATGTTGTTAAAATCACCCACTACTACATCGAGAGGAGAAATGTTTCGGGCCATGTTAAAGGGAGCAGACCTGCCGGCGGAAGGTTTTATGTTCAGATTTGGGGACCAAAAATTCTTTAAAAAAATGTAATTAAAAGTCTTCCTCTCGATAGCCAGAAGTTAGGCAACATTAAAGAAAGAAAGTGGGGCTCAGTTATTTTTCAAATTGTGAACCTATGTGGGAATCCCCAGGTACACCATCTTGCTTTCAGGATAATTTGATCATTCCTGTGAGGGACTCTGGTATCTCAAAGTGGGGAGACCTGTTGGCAGGGGGATCGTTGCTGTCCTGGGAAGATCTACGGGGGAAAGTGGGCCAAAGCCTACCTAGGTTCAAGTATATTCAGATGAATAGTTGGGCCCAGGCACAGTCTAGACAGGATAGTCTTCTGGGGAAGGATATCAACATGGAAGAACTGTTAGTGGGGAGGCCTGGCGGTAGGAAGGAGGTTTCACTCTCATATTGGGCAATTAAGGAAGAGGTAGATGGCGATTTCAAACTTGCCGATGAGTTATTGGGAGACCAGTTAAATATACAGTGTGCACAGATCTGGATGGACTCATTCACTTTGTTGCACAAAATAGTAAAACCTGCCTGGCTGAAGTGAAACCATCTGTTTACAGCTCATAGGGCGTACTTTTCTCCCCTAAAGCTATCGAAAGTATGCAATAAATGTGGCCTTCCAGAAGAATGTGATGTGCACATGTTCAAAGACTGTCCCTGTATCCGCCCCTTTTGGGATGATGTGAAGAAGTCTCTGGACTCCATCTTGAAGGTTTCATTGACCATCAGCCTCCCTCTAATCATTTTGGCCTCAATGACAACATCACGGGTCATGCCAGATCTCTCCTTTTCTACGCAATCCTCATGGCTAGAAGACATATCTGTAAGTTTCTGGGTAGACCTCGCTTTATGAAATATCTAAGGTGGACTTGGCTGGATCATGTAGTAAGAACAAGCTTGCACTTTGGAACTTACTGATACAATGGAAGTAGGATGCCCGTTTTTTTTTTCCCGGGTCCTATGATTATGCCTTTTTTGCAACATGGGCGGTAGAAAAGAGGGTGGTGATGGACGGAGCATCTGAATCAATCAAACACTCACCCCCAGTCGAAAGATCTGGGTTTAATCCATCACCATTCTTTAGCCCACTCTGCCACCCCAGTTCAGACATTGCCATATGCAAATCAGTCTGACCGTGTGCCTCATGGGAACAGTCCAGCACGAACTGCCAAGCCATGTCTTCCCTGGACCGGAAACAAGCTTCCGAGGACCGGTTTCTGGCATTCCAGCCGTCTGCAGCCCGGTTTGCTTGAATCCAGTGGAAAAGTGAGCAAGGGACTCACGTCTGAGCATACCCTGCCACACTTATGGTGGCCAAAAGCGGTACAAAAGGGGGTGGCGATGGATGGAGCATCTGAATCAATCAAACACTCACACCCAGTCAAAAGATCTGGGATTAATCCATCACCGTTCTTTAGCCCACTCTGCCACCCCAGTTCAGACATGGCCATATGCAAATCAGTCTGACCCTGTGCCTCATGGGAACAGTCCAGCCCGAACTGCCAAGCCATGTCTTCCCTGGACCAGAAACAAGCTTCCGAGGACCGGTTTAGGGCATTCCAGCTGTCTTCAGCCCGGCTTGCTTGAATCCAGTGGCAAAGTGAGCAAGGGACTCACGTCTGATCATACCCTGCCACACTCATGGCGGCCAAAAGTGGTCCAAAAGCGGGGGTGATGGACGGAGCATCTGAATCAATCAAACACTCCCACCCAGTCAAAAGATTTGGGTTTAATCCATCACCGTTCTTTAGCCCAATCTGCCACCCCAGTTCAGACATGGCCATATGCAAATCAGTCTGACCCTGTACCTCATGGGAACAGTCCAGCCCGAACTGCCAAGCCATGTCTTCCCTGGACCGGAAACAAGCTTCCGAGGATCGGTTTCTGGAATTCCAGCCTTCTTCAGCCCGGCTTGCTTAAATCCAGTGGCAAAGTGAGCAAGGGACTCACGTCTGAGCATACCCTGCCACATTTATGGCGGCCAAAAGCGGTACAAAAGGGGGTGGTGATGGACAGAGCATCTGAATTAATCAAACACTCACACCCAGTCAAAAGATCTCGGTTTCATCCATCACCGTTCTTTAGCCCACTCTGCCACCCCAGTTCAGACATGGCCATATGCAAATCAGTCTGACCCTGTGCCTCATGGAAACAGTCCAGCCCAAAACTGCCAATCCATGTCTTCCCTGGACCGGAAACAAGCTTCCGAGGACCGGTTTCTGGCATTCCAGCCGTCTTCAGCCCGCTTGCTTTGCTCCATGGACCAGTGCAACGGGTCTTCCAGGCAATCAATATGGTCCGACAGGTTGGAGAACACCTCGGTGGAGTAAACTAGTCTACCCTCCAACTCTGAATGCTCCTTCCGCCAGACAACTAATCGTGTCTTGGTCTGAGTTAATATACACACAAAGACCCCTGAACTTGTTCAAAAAGGATACACAAGGTGTTTGGTTTTTTTCTTTAAGAGGGTTAAGGCAAATGAGGACCAAAAAAAAGAGTTTTGTGGAGGTGTACTGGAATAAATGGTTGTATCTTATATAATGCTCTGAGCGTGAGAAAGGCAGAAGATGACACACATTCATATGAACTGCACAGCTCAGTTTGTTATTCATCAGAACACCAAGGTCCAAGATCTTCCTTACAGGTATTGTAAAAGGCCCATTTCCTATGGCCAGCAGGATGGGGTCCAAAAGAACATTTGGACACCAAATAATATCACTGCAGTCTTTCCTCCATTCAATTTTAGGCAATTCCTGTTCATCCAAGAATTGACTGCCTCAATTCCATCACAGAATTGGTATCTTGTACCTGTGTCATCGTTGGCCAGGGAGATGACAATTTGGGTGTAATTTACATAGGAGGTCAAGGAGAAGTTAGAAGTTTTTATTAGGTCAGCCAAGCGGGTGATGTAGACATTAAAATGTTTCAGACTGAGTGAGGACCCCTGAGGGACCCCGCACAGGAGAGAAAAATAATTTGAAATGAAGTCACCCAGCCGGACCGACTGCTCCCAACCAAAGAAGAAGGATTTCAGCATATTCCAGGCTTATTCAGTAACCACAATTTCTGTTAGTTGTCCCAGAAGCAGCACATGATTAACAGTATTAAAGTCTGCTGAGAGATAAAGCAGGATGAGGGCTGCCCCTCCTCTTAGATCAAGCTCCTTCCTGTTCTCCTCATTAGCCTTGATCAGTGTACCCACTGTTCTATGTTCCGATTTCAACCTTGCATGCATGTCTAACTTACTTCACTTTTGTGCCACACAAAAGTGAAGTTCTGAGAAGCTGACTGAAGTGGAGCATTCAGGTTAATATTAATATAAGTGACATTAAACTGCTGTGCATGAATGCACGCCTTCCATGGCCTATTGCTTGACTAACTATTTAGCCTACCTAGGTTCAAGTATATTCAGATGAATAGTTGGGCCCAGGCACAGTCTAGACAGGATAGTCTTCTGGGGAAGGATATCAACATGGAAGAACTGTTAGTGGGGAGGCCTGGCGGTAGGAAGGAGGTTTCACTCTCATATTGGGCAATTAAGGAAGAGGTAGATGGCGATTTCAAACTTGCCGATGAGTTATTGGGAGACCAGTTAAATATACAGTGTGCTCAGATCTGGATGGACTCATTCACTTTGTTGCACAAAATAGTAAAACCTGCCTGGCTGAAGTGAAACCATCTGTTTACAGCTCATAGGGCGTACTTTTCTCCCCTAAAGCTATCGAAAGTATGCAATAAATGTGGCCTTCCAGAAGAATGTGATGTGCACATGTTCAAAGACTGTCCCTGTATCCGCCCCTTTTGGGATGATGTGAAGAAGTCTCTGGACTCCATCTTGAAGGTTTCATTGACCATCAGCCTCCCTCTAATCATTTTGGCCTCAATGACAACATCACGGGTCATGCCAGATCTCTCCTTTTCTACGCAATCCTCATGGCTAGAAGACATATCTGTAAGTTTCTGGGTAGACCTCGCTTTATGAAATATCTAAGGTGGACTTGGCTGGATCATGTAGTAAGAACAAGCTTGCACTTTGGAACTTACTGATACAATGGAAGTAGGATGCCCGTTTTTTTTTTTCCCGGGTCCTATGATTATGCCTTTTTTGCAACATGGGCGGTAGAAAAGAGGGTGGTGATGGACGGAGCATCTGAATCAATCAAACACTCACCCCCAGTCGAAAGATCTGGGTTTAATCCATCACCATTCTTTAGCCCACTCTGCCACCCCAGTTCAGACATTGCCATATGCAAATCAGTCTGACCGTGTGCCTCATGGGAACAGTCCAGCACGAACTGCCAAGCCATGTCTTCCCTGGACCGGAAACAAGCTTCCGAGGACCGGTTTCTGGCATTCCAGCCGTCTGCAGCCCGGCTTGCTTGAATCCAGTGGAAAAGTGAGCAAGGGACTCACGTCTGAGCATACCCTGCCACACTTATGGTGGCCAAAAGCGGTACAAAAGGGGGTGGCGATGGATGGAGCATCTGAATCAATCAAACACTCACACCCAGTCAAAAGATCTGGGATTAATCCATCACCGTTCTTTAGCCCACTCTGCCACCCCAGTTCAGACATGGCCATATGCAAATCAGTCTGACCCTGTGCCTCATGGGAACAGTCCAGCCCGAACTGCCAAGCCATGTCTTCCCTGGACCAGAAACAAGCTTCCGAGGACCGGTGTAGGGCATTCCAGCTGTCTTCAGCCCGGCTTGCTTGAATCCAGTGGCAAAGTGAGCAAGGGACTCACGTCTGATCATACCCTGCCACACTCATGGCGGCCAAAAGTGG
This sequence comes from Lissotriton vulgaris, assembly GCF_964263255.1. Lineage (NCBI taxonomy): Eukaryota > Metazoa > Chordata > Amphibia > Caudata > Salamandridae > Lissotriton > Lissotriton vulgaris. The sequence goes on from NC_141696.1 coordinate 948,078,730, forward strand.
TCCAAAAGCGGGGGTGATGGACGGAGCATCTGAATCAATCAAACACTCACACCCAGTCAAAAGATTTGGGTTTAATCCATCACCGTTCTTTAGCCCAATCTGCCACCCCAGTTCAGACATGGCCATATGCAAATCAGTCTGACCCTGTACCTCATGGGAACAGTCCAGCCCGAACTGCCAAGCCATGTCTTCCCTGGACCGGAAACAAGCTTCCGAGGATCGGTTTCTGGAATTCCAGCCTTCTTCAGCCCGGCTTGCTTAAATCCAGTGGCAAAGTGAGCAAGGGACTCACGTCTGAGCATACCCTGCCACATTTATGGCGGCCAAAAGCGGTACAAAAGGGGGTGGGGATGGACGGAGCATCTGAATTAATCAAACACTCACACCCAGTCAAAAGATCTCGGTTTAATCCATCACCGTTCTTTAGCCCACTCTGCCACCCCAGTTCAGACATGGCCATATGCAAATCAGTCTGACCCTGTGCCTCATGGAAACAGTCCAGCCCAAAACTGCCAATCCATGTCTTCCCTGGACCGGAAACAAGCTTCCGAGGACCGGTTTCTGGCATTCCAGCCGTCTTCAGCCCGCTTGCTTTGCTCCATGGACCAGTGCAACGGGTCTTCCAGGCAATCAATATGGTCCGACAGGTTGGAGAACACCTCGGTGGAGTAAACTAGTCTACCCTCCAACTCTGAATGCTCCTTCCGCCAGACAACTAATCGTGTCTTGGTCTGAGTTAATATACACACAAAGACCCCTGAACTTGTTCAAAAAGGATACACAAGGTGTTTGGTTTTTTTCTTTAAGAGGGTTAAGGCAAATGAGGACCAAAAAAAAGAGTTTTGTGGAGGTGTACTGGAATAAATGGTTGTATCTTATATAATGCTCTGAGCGTGAGAAAGGCAGAAGATGACACACATTCATATGAACTGCACAGCTCAGTTTGTTATTCATCAGAACACCAAGGTCCAAGATCTTCCTTACAGGTATTGTAAAAGGCCCATTTCCTATGGCCAGCAGGATGGGGTCCAAAAGAACATTTGAACACCAAATAATATCACTGCAGTCTTTCCTCCATTCAATTTTAGGCAATTCCTGTCCATCCAAGAATTGACTGCCTCAATTCCATCACAGAATTGGTATCTTGTACCTGTGTCATCGTTGGCCAGGGAGATGACAATTTGGGTGTAATTTACATAGGAGGTCAAGGAGAAGTTAGAAGTTTTTATTAGGTCAGCCAAGCGGGTGATGTAGACCTTAAAATGTTTCAGACTGAGTGAGGACCCCTGAGGGACCCCGCACAGGAGAGAAAAATAATTTGAAATGAAGTCACCCAGCCGGACCGACTGCTCCCAACCAAAGAAGAAGGATTTCAGCATATTCCAGGCTTATTCAGTAACCACAATTTCTGTTAGTTGTCCCAGAAGCAGCACATGATTAACAGTATTAAAGTCTGCTGAGAGATAAAGCAGGATGAGGGCTGCCCCTCCTCTTAGATCAAGCTCCTTCCTGTTCTCCTCATTAGCCTTGATCAGTGTACCCACTGTTCTATGTTCCGATTTCAACCTTGCATGCATGTCTAACTTACTTCACTTTTGTGCCACACAAAAGTGAAGTTCTGAGAAGCTGACTGAAGTGGAGCATTCAGGTTAATATTAATATAAGTGACATTAAACTGCTGTGCATGAATGCACGCCTTCCATGGCCTATTGCTTGACTAACTATTTAGGGGCATATTCAAAAGGAACTATCGCTGAATTAACAGCACTTTATCGCAGCCAAAGTTGTGATACATGTACCACCCCATTCACAAGCTGGTGCTCACAGCCCACAGTTTACCCGCAATAGCAGCCACAAAAAACAACACCACAGAGGACACCCTCAACTATCGCTAATGATATGCAGAGTAGACGTTCCTATGCAAAAAGCCGCAACAACACCACACTTCAACATTCACAACGACCAGCCAGATTGGCGATAAGGACACAAAACATGCGATAAGGCATGTCAGCAGCAGGAAATTAACACCTGCTCTGACCTGGTGTATAGTCAGATGGCAGCCTGCACGACAAAAGGGAGCCCAGCCCAGGGTGTCAATAGAAGGGCAACAGATGCCATGGAGCCACTAATCATGCAGCCTGAATACCCAAGAGGATGGCCACAACATCCGCCTGGCACACCCCACCCCCCGGTCCACCACGGAGGCAGCGCATCCAAAGAGAGCTAATCCCCAGGAAACACACCTGCCTCACAGGCCCAACTTCTAACAATGTCGCTGTCCACTACAGGCTGAAAGGGACAACTATCCTATGCATCCTGGCCATCATTGCCCAATAGGCCAATGTCACCAACACAGCGGACAACCAACATCCAACCCCACACAAAGCTGCTGGCTGTGCTGCACCTGTTGGCCCCTGGCACACCACAACCAACACCTGCCAGCGTCAGAGGAGTCTCACATCCAAGTCCCCCAACCTGTCCTGGACATCACCAGAACCCTGGCACCTTAGGCCCAATACGTCCAACACAATGCGGAGGTACCGCCAGAGACCATACAAATAATGCAACAATGAAAAATATTTGTATTGCTCTTAGTTTTTTCCTCTTTCTATGAGTGCTGAAATCTGCAACAAGTGTAGAAAGAGGAAAATGTTGTTAATTATTGTTTTTGTGAAGGAAGGTGTGCCTTTCTGCACAAAAACAATCATCTCCGCAGTGTAGACTCCCTTGCAAAATGACACATGGTTGTCTGGGCTGGCGCATGGCAGCAATTTGTGTACCAACGCAGGGGAGAGCACAGGAATGCTTCATATTGTTGTTCATATGACTCATCCCTTGTCTTTGAAAAAGACGCCGCACTGCACAGCTAAATGGCTTGTAGATGAGGCCCATAATGTTTAGCTCAGCAGCACAAACATTTCACACCAACACATATGTACAAGTGTTTTGTCTTACAACATCTTTATTCCATTGTTCCAATCATCATAGGCTGCATGATGTCAGAAACAGAGAAGTGCCATGGCCACAGGTAATCAACCACATCTTATTTTTGATCACTATGGAGGTGGTGGGTGGAGAGACGAACAACTGCACTTGACTACTGAACCAAAAAGACATGACTTTGAGCACAAAGCCACCTGTGTGGTGGTGGTATAATAATAGGATCTAAACAGCTGTTACTAAACCTAAATTCCTGACCAGGCATTTTTATGTTTGTTTTGATGTGCTGTCCTGTTTCTCCCAATAGGTATGCTAGGGGGAGAGAACAAAGAGAAAGAAGAAGATGCCCTGCTAAGGAAATCACAGAGAGGTGGTGTAACCCTAATTTAAAGAAAAGGATGGAAGCTTGTACTTTGTTCCTGTCTTGTTTATTTTTTCTGTCTCAAAAACAAGGGAAGAGAGGAATTTGTAGCAGAGAACGATATATTTGAATGGAGACATCATACATTCCTTGGCAGTGGCTTAGACAGTGAATCCATTCCTCCACACAAAGCAGTTACAATGAGATACCCTTCCTCCATGGTATGAATGTCTAGAAATGGGCGGTACACTGGAGGCTGTTGTCTTTGCCCTCTCCCAATGTACCTATGTGTGACGTGAAAACTATTTGGACATTGGTCACAGTGTCCGTAGTAACATATATGTAGAGTAAGCTTAAAGTAATGTGAGAAAACATAACTGGTTCAGAAAGCATTACACATATTTCACATAATAATTGTCTAATGTCCAACATCAACCTATGTTCCCCATTGAGGTCTTCACATGTGTCTGTAACAGAAATGTACACATTATACATCCACAAATGTATCATGAGCACTCTAATATAGAAAATCTTTAATTGTACCCACTGGATACAGTTAGCATTGGTGTACAGCGTACTGCGGTAATATAGTATTTATGCACAGTAATGCTGTACACTGGTTTTTGTGTAAAGCAAATTATAGAGCAATGGAGTAACACATCATGTAAACATGTTACAACACATTTTTAGTGGTGGTCACGCACTTAATGGTGCCTAATACTGTTGTAACAACCACTAAAATGGCAGATGTCAGACCTCACATATAGTATATTCTGAGCCTCCTGCCGTGGGCAGAAGTTGACTGTGCAGTCAACGGTTTCATCCGTGGCAGAGCCCACCATAAGTTAACTTTTGTGATTGTGACAGTCACGGGCCAATGGTTGTGTCTGTCCCTGCTGATGACCATGTACGTGACATACATGTAAAAATAACTCCCTTTGCCAAGTTTGACACAAATCATGCCATGTCACTCAGGTGTAAAGGCCCCTGCATTCTCTCCGGAGGAGCTGGAGAAACATGTTAAAGAGGTCCTTCCCCTATAAGGCCAGCTCTATTTCTCACCAGAGGAGCAGGCAAATATCTCACATTTTTATTTACTCTGTTTAACTGCATCCTTTCCATTCCCACAGGCTACAATGTGTGCCTGGGTCCCAGGGTGAATTCAGATTACTGTTGCAATATTTTGTGGTCCCTACATAGGACAATCATGTCCTGGATTGAGTATCCCCAGACAATGCTGCTGTCAACACCTCCTCCATTTAAGCTGCTGTTTGCCATGTCTGAGACCAACCATGCCAGGCCAAACAGGTGTGAAGGCCTGTGCATTCTCTCACTAGGAGCTGGAGAAACTTCTTAAAGTGGTCCTTTCCCTGTATGGCCAGCTCTATGGCTCAACAGAGGATCAGGTAAATATCTCACATATAATATTTACTCTGTTTAACTCCATCCTTACCATTCCCACAGGCTACAATGTGCCTCTGAGTCCCAGAGTGAATTCGGATTACTGTTGCAACATTTTGTGTTGCTAGATATGGTAATCTTGTCATGGATTGTGTATTTAGTGTACTTTGTCTACTTAACATCTACCTTGTGATGAGTGTTGTGTACTAAGCCTTAGATCCTACTTGAGTGGCATGCACATATCTATACATGTATACTTCTCATGGTACCTGTGATATATGTGCAAATCAGATCATGGTAAATGAGCAATAAATGTATATGCTTTACAGCATGAGCTGTGTATGTATACTGTAAGAAGCAGTTGAGGGTGATGTTAGTTATGTGTACAGTCCCACATACTATTCAGCCCAGATCATGGTTCGACAAACTGTTGTCTGGGAGCTAGCTATACTCCACAGACCCCTTCAGAGTGCCACACAACCCTGAGAATACTTATTGGATGGCTGCAAGATGTATTGGTGTGTATTGTAGTGGTGGAAATGTGATGTTCATGTGAGATCAGTATGATCAGTCTGCAGAGAACAAGGCCTGACAATGAGTTGTGCCCAGTCCGGGCAATGGCCCAGACTGGTGCAGAATTACTGTGACAAGACAACTGAAGCACAAGTGCAATCTCCCTGTTGACCTACACATCCTTGGATGATGCCAAAATTAGTTTTCTGAACCAATAAAGGCCCTCGTTGTTACATGGACTACATTTGGAATGGTGACTGAGGTAATACCCTGACCTGATAATTCTTCCCATTTACCCACATTGTCAATGTGTGGCATTGTACAGTCCTATTGCACATGTGATACATTAACAGTGCATATACTAGCTCTTTCAGAAGCGATTTTGATATGCGAATCACTAGATTTGTTACAATCAAACAATCAAAGAAGACATACAATGGTATGTTGGATATCATCCCTGTTACAGTCCACATATAGCAAATGTTGTGTCCTGTGATGGCAGTACATACCACACAAACTCAATCAGAAGTAGTATGTTATCCCATTCAGTAATCCACATGTCCATACATACTCAGATAGAAAGCTCTCAGTGACACACATGCCATCCCTTTCATTTTTACCACCAGCTTAGCTAGGAGGCGTGGCCCGCCCCAGGCAGCACTATATTCAGGGCGGAGGCCACGCAGCACTGATGGCCCATGGTGGCGGCCTTTATAAATTATTTGCGGACACTGACACAGTGTCCCCAAATAAATTATAAAGGCCACCATCATGGGCCATCAGTGCTGTGTGGCCGCCGGGTATGTGAGCCCCAAAACCATCAATCTTGTAGCACGCAAAAGCGCTACCAATGATGGCTCTGGGAATAGTTTTTGTCCAGCCCCTGCACTGAAAGCACAGCGGTGATGTGTGCCACCACCACGTGCTCTCGAGTCTGGAGAGTGCAGGGAAATATGCAGCAGAGCCAACTTGCCCTACAGTAGGAGCCCTGCCTGTGCCACCACTGTGGAGTTTACACAGGAGAGCGGAGGCATGAGCTGAACAGACATGTCTCACCTCACTCACAAACTTGTCCTGAACACCCGTGCCGCCCGCGCTGTGGGGCCGGTCCAGGATTTAAATTGTCATGACACCAGGCCTGTGAATTATTTCCGAACATCCAGAGAACCCGGGCCAGCCCGGCCGACACAATGCCACTGGGTGAAGGAAGGACATTGCTACGTCATGCACTCAAGAGACCCTGGTGAGAGGTTGAGGGCCGAACGTCACTTGTAGAGTCATGCTACCTCAGCCTCGGGGAAGAAGAACGAACACTGTAAGTTAACCAGCCACTGCCATTAGTTGCCAGTCACAATATCACAGTGAAATTAATTTAATTTTCAGAGAGCGCACAACGTTTCTATTCTAGTACTGCTGCAGCAAGCGGTGCATTCATTAGGTCTCCCATGAGGCCAAACATTAAGGATAGCAGTGGTCGGGCTCCCGCACAGGTACAGGCTGCATTCGGTGGTGCACAGTCAGGAGTTGGAGGCAGCGTAGAACATGATTGTGGGGGTTATTCCCAGCTAGGGATACAGACAGATGCAAAGAGGGAGTCTGGTTGGGGATGGATCCTACGTTTAGCTTTAGGATTATTACTGCTCAGTATCTCGAGTGTCTTTTTGAAGTAATACAGCATAGATATCTAGGCAATGTGTACCGCAGTCAGCCTTTCTCCTAAGGCTTGCCCCCCCATCATGCCTCATTGTATTATAATGTAATTAGTTAGACTAGCCATGCAATTTACTTTCAGTCTCAGGTTCATAATAGCTGGTGGCTCTGCGTGCTGTACTGCTCAATGTATCTTTTTGAAATAAATAGCATCATTATGCATCACTGTCAAGGTTTCAGATGGCTATGTGTGACATTTTTAGAATTTTAGAATAATTATGAATGACATTTCAACAACTATGAGTGACACTTCCGCACAAGCAAAATCAAGCAATGAAGATGAGGGAAACATATAAATATTATAAATTACACCCATTTGAGCAACGAAAAACTATAAGAAGATTTTAAAATGGCTGGAAAGCACCATAAATGGATGGCCACGCACACAGATAGGGGTCACAACACAGGCTGGAAGGTACTGAATGTGGTGATGAGGAATAAGGTTAAAAATACATGATAACGGGATGGGATAATGGAGTATGTCTATAGTTATGACGTAAAGCATGCCAAGAATCTCAGAACACAAAAGCAGTGTGCGATTTCTCGAAGTAACTAGACCTTGTGTGGAATGAACTTCTGTACATCAATAACAAGCTGGAGGTTTTTGATGCGATAAAGCCACGCTACATGGTAGACTTCATTGGGGGCTCCGGAGCAAATACGACCTTTTTTTCTGCATACCCCTTCCCCCTCCCGCTATCGGTCATGAGCGGCAATCTGAGGGATAACCCGGGGTGCAAGAAGCTCTAGCTACGCCACTGATTGTTACCTAAGTCTTAGGTTGTAGTCTAATACTTTGGTACCAGCCTGTATGGTCCGTATGCATCAAGTCAATGGACCTGGATGTAAAGGTGTCTTTACAGTCATGCACAAGTACTTTATCATTCAGAAGGTCACAATGGTGTGTCTTGTTTCATAGTAGCTCACATTACAGTACATGCAGGATGGCCCTAGGCTACATGATGTTAGTGGGCTGGCTTAGTCAGTGTAGGTTATGCCCAGGGTTGATGACATGCAGAAGATGACTACAAAAGTGTGTATCTGTGTCTTTGTATTGCTTAGCATGTATTATTTAAACATGTAGTGTGTTAGCTATTGATTAATGCGTGTGCTAGGTGTATCAAAATGTTTACCAAGCAAACAGATATCGTAAAACTTGCTGTTATAATCTGTATATTCATCTATTGTATCCATACAGGTCAACACCCTTTAGAAGCAAACCTGGAGGTGTATCGCCGGTGCAGCAACCATTGATGTAGGAGGTGGAAGGACCTGGATGGTGAACCCAAAAAATCACAGAGGTCAACATAGGGCTGTACTCTCAACTAGAAAGGGGCATGCACCTGACCCTTACCCCCTAGTAGCCCGCATACTGGCAATGTCCTACCCAGAGCTCATTGGGCAGTTGAAGGCCCATCAGCAGCAGCAAGGGGGTGAGTCTTGGACAGAGTCATACATGTTACATTGCCAACTTTGTGTGCTACAAGTACGTATTTCCCCATCAATATTGGGGGTAGGACAGGTCCGGTGACCGAGAAGAGTTATTGGTTGTGTAGGCTAGTAGTAGCTGCCTGCTGATGTGCTTTATCTCTTGTATTTGTGACCAGGAGCACAGCAGAGTACAGTCCACTACCAATTTACTGTCTTGAGCAGATACATGGCTGAGTAAAATGTTTAATCAGCTCATGTTGTTTGATGTGGTGGATGACTATTGTACCGGATAGGCCACTTGTCTTCAGTTTGCCATGAGTGGTGCTTCCTCATTACTGTGGCTCATGTGATGGTGGCCCTCTTAAATGAGACATAGTATACAGTGCACTTTGGATGCAGTGACTGCATCATACTTCCCCCTGGTAAGTGTGAATTGTTCAGTAGAATGAGATCAACCATCACTGGTGCCATCAGTATCGGTTCCAACATGCTGGCATGTGTACCTTTCCCTGTTGTAGTATCTTGTTTACTACTGTTTCCTACATGATCTATGTGTCTTCATAAGTTGATGTCTGATTCCATCACAAATGTGTTTGTAGGTAAATGTATTTGACAATAGTTATTTGTGAGGGGTATACATTTCATGTGTTACCACAGACAGGGGTGTGTAGAAATTGGTGGGTGGTTCACACATAACCTAAGCCATTACTCATTGCTTTTCATCAGGTCCAATTGGTGAAACAATGAAGTACATGGCAGGTAGACATAGAGACATTTTTCAAAATGTGAATTTCAAAGCCATTAATGTGGGAGTATTCAGTTATGTGAATTGCACATGTTGATTTGTCAAGGCACATTCACTGACAGGTGGCAAAAAGGTACTGTGATGTGCCTTTCTATTAGGACACATGTTAAACCACCACTTTGATTGATTGATTGACTTTAGATTCCCTGAGCCTCAACAATCTTCAATGGTCTATTGCCTTTTAGGTATGCAATGTAAGAAACATGTTCTCAGCAGTGCCAATCTAGGCTGGAGATGTCCCTAGGCCTCCCTAGTTTATTATGCTGTGGATATTTGTAGACACATCTCCCAGATATTTGGGGCAAATTATCTCCAGTCTACTTTTCTGTGCTACAAGCATTGCAAAGCTACTAAAGTACAGCTTTCATGAGACTATTCTGACAGTGGACATATGAGGAAGTTTCAATTAGGAAGTACCAACAGTGTGAAATGAGTATTTCCATGTCAACTTCTTCCTGCCACTGTACATATTGGTGCAACATAGCTGTATTAGCTGACCCTCATTTCATCATGATGTGGTATTAGCTTTATGACCTATTGCTGATTGCAGGACCTTGCGTGGAATCTGTAGTTTCTGAATTTATATTTGCCATCCTATTTAATGACGTTTGATTACTAAGGTATACTACAAGAGCCATCCTATGCAAGTTGGTCAAGTATCCTATTAGATACATGAAGACGGATAAGAGACAGGTTTCAGTCATGTAATTGGAGGTTTCTGTGGTTATAACTTCACTGTGAGAAACTGTTTACAGGTCATGTGGTATGCATGCAGGTGCTTATGCTAATGTTGAAGCCACATTGGTGGACCTTGTAGCTCAAGTCTTCTGTACACTGTACTGATGTTCTGTGATCAAAGATGTCCAAGTGTGTTGTGGCACATGCAATAAACTTATTTTCAATTTAATTTCAGCATCATCGCAGGCAAGTGGAATGGACAGGGCCAACATCATTGGTGATGCAGCTGGTCACAGCGGTTCTGGTTGTGTGAGTTTAGACAAAGAGGGACCGCATGACTGAAAGGATGTGGGGAGTGCCACAGATGACAGAAGCTCGATTTATTCAACTACAGAGTCATCTTCCAGTGGACACTCCCTAGTAGTGGCGGAAGGCACAAGACTTGTATGCACACCATCCTTGTCCATTGCCCCCAGTTCCATCTTCGCCCACTACTCTATGAGGGCGCCCATCTCCTTCGCTCCAGGCACCTCAACCCCTTGCCCCTGTTAACCCTGCTGCCATGAGTGAGAAGGCTATTGACCTTCTGAGAAACATATCTGTGGGTCAGACAGCACTGCTGTATGCATTCCAGGTGTAAAGTGGCCAACTGAAAAAGATGGTGGCCCACCTGGAGGCATCCACAACTCTGGCCTCCCCCCTCATGGCAGCCTTCCATCACAAAACTTCCACCCCACCTCTTGCCTCTTCCCCATCCAAATTCCCTATTCACATGCTGTCTCAAGCATACTCACATATACTCACGTACACACTTCAACTTCACAAAGCAGAACATTCAAACAGAAACACCAAAAAACACAGAAGCATGCATCCACTCACATGATACTCACCCACTTACCACCATTCCCCATCAACATAACAACAAACACCAGGCCTGCACACACAGATTCATCCACAACACTTAGCATTATGACAGACACAGCACCTGAGCCCACAGACCCATCCACCACCCACAGCATTATAACGGACACCACACCCACACCCACAAACCCATCTACCACCCCAGCATACCCAACATGTCCACATAACACCCCCAAAAAAATGCAAACACACATACTCAATCACACAACAGGCACCTACAATACATGAACTAGAAAAATCAGACACCCAGACACCTGCTACAAAAATACACCCACCCACACCTGGCACTTCCACTCCCTCCCAACCCCTACTCCCTCTCAAACATCCTTCCCATTTTCCCCATGAAAGTGTGTTATTTGCCCTTGCCCTGTGTCCAATCAAACTCGACCCCCCTCTCATCGCCAAAAGGACCTCATCCACACCCCAACGCCTCCCTTCCACATCCCAATCTACACCTGATTAACCAGATCCCCCACCACTACACCAAGTTATTCTCCTAGGAAAAACAACACCCCTCACAAAACCAAAGACACTACTCCCAAAGTCATGACCAACTCTCCCGAAACCAAACCCACCCCTTCCAAGACCGACCCCACCCATCCCAAGTAATAGCTTCTAGGTGTCTGCCATGCCGAATGCATGCATATTTGTGAGGAGGTTACCTGGCAGTCATGAAGGGAACGTTTAATGGCACAGCAGTGTGTTGGACCATGCAATATGAAAATGGACTAGCTATTTGCCTTTGGTTAAGTACATGTTAATGTGTTTGCAAAATTAAACATATGATTTATTTAATTACATATTTGTCCTGTATTTTTCCACCTGATTGATGTTATTGGATGCTTTGGGATGTGTGACTACAGTTCTGTTCATTTCACCCTGATTGCTGAACCATTTGAAGAGGTTAGTGTGATCTGACCTCGGAACCAGTGCAAGGGGAATGTTCAATAGATGAATATGTGGGATGAAATCCATTAGGAGCTGACATTGTATTGGATGGTAGTTCAGCATGCCTTGGCCAATGTCTACATCATTTAGCTCGTACTTCTCCCTATGATGTAGGTTGGAAATGGGTTTGATGTGTGAAAGTAAGATATTTATTCATCTACACATGCAGGGTGTTGAATTGCCATACCTTTGTAGACATTTATATGGACACGTATACATTTTTGTGTGTGTATTACAGCTACTTTATCTAAATGTGTGACAAATGCTGTTACTGCTGTGTTCGCTTTCATGACCTGCACTTACACATTTCCCACATAAGCATGGCACTTGGTGATGGTATTGGTTGTCCCTGATGTACTTCAATCCACATGTCCTGTGCACATTAATGGTTTGAGGAATGTGCAGAGTGGATTGTGGCCAGAGCCCCAGCCTTTCAGGGGTCCCCCTGGTAGAGGCATACCTATTCTGCAGTGAGTCTTTACATAGTGCCCCATGAATGCTACTCCCACTGATTATTTGGAATCCCATCTACCTGACATTACCTTTCAATGTGGGTGATGTTATGTTATGTTAAAGAATTTGTACAGCAAATTGCTGCCCCAGCAATGGGGCGTCCCAGCGCTAGCCTTAGTAGAACCAGCTACAGAAAGAAATAACAAACAGGAAGGGCCAGAAGTGCTTTAAACAGAAAACGTTTTCAGGGCTTTCCTTAAGGACCAATGGTACCGTATGATCCTGATAGACAGAGGAAGTGTGTTCCAAAGAGCAGGCTCTATGGCGCAGAAAGCACAGCTGTCTGCTCCTACTCTTTTTACATTTGGAACACAGACCAAACTAAGGTTCACTGAGCTCAGGGCCCTAGGGGGTAGATATTGAAGAAGCAGATTAGACAGAATAGGGGCTCCCTGGGAGAGAAGAATCTTATGAGCTGTGAACAAGGCATTGAATGGTACATACTTGTTCATAGAAAACCAGTGAAATCTGTGGATAAGGCTAGAGACTGGGCTCAACTTTGGGAGAGAAAATGACAGTCTTGCTGTGGTATTTTAAGCCATCTGGAGTCTTCTAATCACCGAATTATTAGGTCCTAGATATAGGTAGTCACAATAGTTTAACCTGGAAAGAATGGCAGACTGGACAATAACCTGTCAAGTGTGGGGATCAAAAATCCAAGAATAGGGTTGAGCCCACGTAAAAGACCAAAGAATGTGCCTACCACCAATTTTGCCTGAGGTTAGAAAGTCAAAGCATTGTCTACCCAGACCCCTAGATATTTACCACCGACTTGGACTGCTGAGGGAGACCCAGGGAGGTGGCCAATGGTGGTCACCCTAGCAGTGGATATCTTTTACTAGAAGGAGAATTTCAGATTTATGTGAATCCAGTTGCAGGTAGTTAGCCACCATCCACTCTGCAACAGTTATTATGCCATTCTGGAACTTGACTAAATTCACAGTGGAATTATTGGGGATGGAGAGCATGTGCTGGGTATCATCAGCATAGAACATCAGCACGTGTGTGAGAGTCCATTACATCAGTTTAGCAGAGAATGTGTTTTTCAGTTTCATGATACATCCATACAGATGTATCTTTAATATCACAACAGGACCTAGCATATGAGCAATGTGAGGCTGTCACGGAGAACAATAGATGGGATTTTGATGAGGGGGTTCTGTTGTGTGTCACAAGTTAATGCACAAAACACTATCCCTGATTATGAGATGTGAACAAGTCGACTTTATCAGAGTGTGCCAGTGCAGTGTCAGCAACCTGGCCAAAGTGGGCATCATAGAACTGTAACTGGATCATACATTGAGAAGAATTCCTAACAAGGGCCAACAAAATATGTTTGGCCCAGGGACCCCAAGCCCCTTGCAGGGCCATGGTGGTGCATCTATTTGCTGGGGAGTTGATGGGAAAGGATAAGAGTATGGTTTACCATCCCTTGCATCCACAACAGTGTGGGTTTTGGGAATCATCAAGCAAGAACAGAAGTTGCAGGACATGTATGATTGCCTCCATAGCAGCACATGACCTGTGAAGCTGAGCAGAGGTGATGTTCATGCTCTTATCACTCCCTTTCCGGAAACTCAGATATGATGGTTGGACCACCATAGTCATGTTGGTGGGAAGGCAAATTGTAATTGGGCTGGTGGGAACACTGATGGACTGCCTTCTGACAGATGGATTAGCCTATTCTGCTGCGGTCGAAATTTCCTGGCAGCGGGATCTGCATGAATTGTAATCAGACAGTCAGACTGCCAACCGTTCGATGGTGATTCCGACTGTTTTGATGGCAGTGACAAAAGACCATTAAAGAAGTACTCATGCCCTAAATGCTATTATAATGCTTGGAGTCATAGATCAAAACCAAAGGGGATGACGGACGGAGTGTTGAATTTGCACGCACTCTTCCCCCAGTCAACTGATCTTGGTTTAATCCATCATAATTCTTTAGCTCACTTCACCACCCCAATTTAGACATGGCCATATGCAAATCAGTCTCACCCTGTGCCTCATGGGAAAGGTCCAGCCCGAACTGCCAAGCCATGTCTTCCCTGGACTGGAAACAAGCATCCTGGGACCAGTTTCTGGCTATTTAGCCGTCATCAGCCAGGCTAGCTTAAAATAAGTGTCAAAGTGAGCAAGGGACCCACGTCTGGGCATGCCCTTCCAACTTAGGGCGAACAAAGCAAAACCAAAGGGGATGATGGACGGAGTGTTGAACATTGCGAGCACTCTCCCCCAGTCAACTGATCTAGGTTTAATCCATCATAATTCTTTAGCTCACTCCACCACCCCAATTCTGACATGGCCATATGCAAATCAGTCTAACCTTGTGCCTCATGGGAACAGTCCAGCCCAAACTGCCAAGCCATGTCTTCCCTGGACCAGAAACAAACATCCTGGGACTGGTTTCTGGCTATTCAGCCGTCATCAGCCAGGCTAGCTTGAATCAAGTGGCAAAGTGAGCATGGGACTCACGTCCGGGCATACCCTGCCAACTTAGGGTGAACAGAGCAAAATCAAAGGGGATGATGGACAGAGTGTTGGAGATTGCAAGCACTCACCCCCAGTCAACTGATCTTGGTTTAATCCATCATCATTCTTTAGCTCACTCCACCACCCCAGTTCAGACATGGCCATATGGAAATCAGTCTTACCCTGTGCCTCATGGGAACAGTCAAGCCCAAACTGCCAAGCCTTGTCTTCCTTGGACCGGAAACAAGCACCCTGAGACCGGTTTCTGGCTATTCAGCCATCATCATTCAGGCTAGCTTGAATTCAGTGGCAAAGTGTAGCAAGGGACCCACGTCTGGGCATACCCTGCCAACTTAGGGCGAACAAAGCAAAACCAAAGGGAATGATGGACGGAGTGTTAAACATTGCAAGCACTCACCCCCAGTCAACTTTTCTGGGTTTGATCCATCAACTGCTATACCACTGTAAATCCAAAGTTCATGCTGACTGCAATGGAGGGCAGGCCGGCTATAGGACTCATGAAGGTCCTGCTGAAAAAGTACCTTGAATGGAGGATGCGTCAAAATTATAGACTCAATGGGAGGAGCAGAGTAGGCAAGGCATTGGACTCAATCTGCACAGTCAATGAAAGCTTTGTTGACGAATCCCTTTATGATGCATCATAGCTGAACACAGCAGTTGGCTGCTATCTTCGAGCAGCGCAGTCCTTCGAAGTGATGTCATCGAGCGTCAGCCAAGTTGAAGGTTGATGTATTGGTTCTGATCAGTGCAAAGTCATTTATGTGTCTGTTTTGATGTATCAGCACAGCAGAAATCACCTTTTACGGGCTAACAAACACAAAAGAAGTTGATTGCCCATACCAATAAAAAGCGCAAGGAAACTGTGGTTAGATATAGAGATTCCAAAGCTGTAAGTGATATGTAGTCTAAAGGGAGGCCATCCTTAATGGAAAGGGATGCCTCACACACAATATTGTGTCATGCTTCATCATAGGCATCCTCTCCCCACCCTGGGAAGATGGTGCTACAATGGAGGACTCAACCTCCACAGAGACTTGGAGAGAGGAGAGAGTTCCTACATAAAACTTACGGGACAAAATCGGGATCCAGTTCAAATAAAAATACCTTCAGGTTCCTCAGTTATCACCTTTATTAGTTAGGACCTGAGGTAAGTTAAAAGCAATAGTGATGAAGGGACCTAAAGAGCATAATGTCACTTAGTCCATCATTTATTAAACCAACAAGTTTCTGCCCATGCACAGAGCCATAGAGGTCTGGAGCATTCGTCAGGGCTATCGGATCCCTACAGGAGCACTTACAGCTTTGGAATCTCTATATCTAACCACATTTTCCTTGCTCTTTTTATTGGTATAGGCAACCTACTTCTATAGTGTTTGGGGTATGATACATGAGGACAGTTGGTTTGCCCTAGTCCTCCCCTGACTCTCTCTTTAGTGGTTTAGGTAGATCATCTTTCAAGGGGCCAGGACTGGATTGGTACCACTTGGCAGGAAAAGACTCACAGGTGGCAGAGCCCAGGTGCTGTTGAAGGGTGAAGGAGGTATTTAATGGCCATGAAACGTAAGAACAGGGGGCAAGTCCTCAAGCCCTTGCAGTCACTCTGGGTTCAAGTGAGAAGAGTAAATACCTTGTCCTGAGCAGGGCAGAGATCAGCAGGCAGTAGGGCAGCACAACAAGGCAGAAAAGTAGTTCTTCTAGAGCAGCAGTTTAACAGAGCGGCAACCTTTTTAGCACAGGAGTCTTTACACCCCACAGAGTTCTTCACAGGTCCAGTAGTGCACTGTCTTAGTAGGGTAAGAGCCCCAGTACTTATACAGAGTTGTGCCTTTGGAGTGTGGGTGACTCCAAAGAAGAGTCTTTGAAGTGCACACAGACCTATTCCTCCCAGCGATGGGTCCAAACTATCAGTAGAGGGTAATCAGTTCTTTGTACGTGAAAAAGGATTCTGTCTATTCAGGTGAAAGTATCAGCCCCTCTCTCCCAGGAAAAGCTATTAGAATGCAGATTAGTTCTCTGTTACACCTACCCTTCTTGTGTTTATGGCTGTCTAGAGGGCATGCACAAAGTGTAGCTGTCACCCACTCTAGAGGTATATTAGAGAGGCTGCAGGCACACAGAGCAGTAAAAGCAGAGAAATGCCCACTTTATAAAAGTTGTTAATCCAAACTGTACGGATCCTGCCCCTTATGCCCTCAATTGGATCGCTCCTCATAATGATACACACTTTCTAAAAGTGGAATTTTTAAAATAGTCATGTTAAATCCAACTCTAGCATTAAAGAGGATTTATCATTACAATTCCAAAGATATGAGACATGATGTAGGTACTCTTTTCTAATCAGGAATTACAGCTTAAAGGGGTATTTAGGAATTCTCAATGTTAACGTAGGAGAGGAGTAGGCCTCACAGTAGTGAACAAAGAATTTGGTTGCTTGTCACTACCAGGACATACAAAACGTAAATGTACATGTCCTACCTTTTTCTTACAGAGCACCTTGCCCCAGAAGCTACCTAGGGCATACATTATGGGTGACTTATGCGTAATAAAAGGGGATTTTAAGGCTTGGTAAGTAGTTTGAACACCTTCCGTGCTCCCGTCGGCCCTCCCGAAAACTACCTTGCTGGTGCTGCGAAAGGCCAACGGCCAAAGCGGCCCGCCCACTCCGTGGAACACTTGCACTGCTGCAAAATAATCGCTGCGGTAAATGGGTTAAAAGTCAAGTCGAGGTGGCAGTAAACTGCATACACAAGTCCTACAATGGCAGGCCTAAGACAGGTGTGAAAGGCTACTTGTGTGGGTGGCACAATCAGTGCTGAAGGCCCACTAGTAGCATTTACTTTTCCAGGACTGGGTGTATGGTATACCACTTTACAAGGGACTTACAAGTAAATTAAAAATGCCAATTTTGTAAACACCAATGTCACTATAGTTTGGGGAGAAGCACATGCATTTTAGCACTGGTCGGCAGTGGTAAAGTGCTCAGAGTACTAAGGTACAAAAAAAGAATCAGCAAAAAGAGGAGATAAACTGGCAAAATGTTTGGGAGAGACCACCAAAGGATGATTGGTCTACCAGAAGTATAATCCCATGACTACACCAGTCTTATGATTATGAGCCAAGGGGCACATTTTCAAAGAATACATGCATAGCGGTTCAACAAGTGATGTTGTTACATTGCATCACATGAATGGGAGAGAGCATCACTGCTTCATATCCTCAAAAAAATGGCACTGTTCCTCTGTCCCCATAGGCTGGTGCCATAGTGTTATGGTGTCTGTGCAGGGATAGTTTGTGTGCAGGAAGGGCTACCTTCCTGCACAAAAACTATTCTTTTAGTCTATTTCCTTTTCTTATGTGCTAAAGAATGCATCCCACATGCATAGAGGAAATAATAAGGAGAAATAAGGTTATTTCTCCTTGTTACGCCAGCCTCAGGCCTCAGCCTTTTGGCACAAGCTCATTTCTGTAAGTCTTTGCAGATATGCCTTTTCATCAAAGTCTATGGGTGGATGCATGAGAACGCCTAAGCACCTCCCCTGAAGTGCCTACCCCACACAAAATAATGCAGGAAGCCGAATGTGTTGCATTCCTTTACTTTGTTTTTTTACATTCCAATGCCAATAACTATTTACGTTGTTTTGTAAATCGCACAAAAGATTTTGCGTTGGGTCTGAATCAAAAAAGTGACACAAACCTAACACAAAATACCTGAAGATTTGGTCATAAATGTTGACTTGTATGTGTTTTACAAACTCTTGCTTTTTTGGCCGTTGCCGCGGTCTGTCTTCTGGGCAAGATGGCGGCTACCACTGCGGGACCATTAGTGCAAGTTACGTTCACCCCACGCTCCTCCTTCTTGCCTACCGCTTCGCCGCTTGTGCCCCCTTTTACCTCAGTTTGCAGTCGCCCTTTGGGGCAGAGATGACGCTGTTCGGGGGGCCTCCGTTGGTGCTGAGCATATTGTTAGGCAGGTTAGGCAGGCTGAAAGCTTGTTGCGGCTCCTGTCTAGCGAACGCCTATGGCCAAGATGACGCCGGACAGAAGACTCTTTTAGTGTTGGTTGTGCTTAGTCGATTAGGCCGGCAGTGGCCGATCAAGCGGGCATGAGCGGTGTGGCTGTAGTCGCAGCGGCGTTATGCGGGTTGTGGATTAGCCGGCAATCTCTTCTTCGCAGCCCCCATTTGTTGCCAAGATGGCGGCTTACACTGCGGACCTTTCAATTTCGTTTTCACGCCCTCTCTCCGTCACAACCGGGGACATGGAGCCTTGGCTGCATTTTTAAGGGGCCCTCACCTCTTTCCTTCTTCTCTTTCGCCCCCCCTGAATTGGCAGTTGTGTTTAGGGCTCACGACGGTCTCCGGTAGCTTCTCGGTAGGAGCGGGACACAAAGCAAAAAGATCAGCAATGGCGGCCTCCAGCAGCTCACTTTCGGTTTCAGGGTCTTCGTCTTTTGCGCTCCTCGGTCCCATGTCGCTACCTCCTCGCCCGCCTGCCTCTTTGGTACTTACTCGGGTCTTATGCTTGGGCAAGGGGTTCGAGCCAGCAGTGCATTGGCTCATTAACAGGCACTTGCCCGGTTACAGATTGTCTCGTTCACCACTCATTTCCTCTTGTGCGGGCGCCATTTTGCTGCCTCTTCCTCCTATCACCCAAACGAGACGGAGTGCTGCAAGAGGAAAAACTCCCTGCTTCCAATGTGTGCCCCATAGGTTCCTACGTGTTTGTGGCCGCTTTCCGCTCTGGATGCTGCTTGTTTTCGCAGTTATTTTCGCTGATATTTCCCTCAGGGATGCGGAAGTAATGGGCCTAGGCACCCGTCCTCATTGCCGTCCAAGCCACAACCCGCACAGCCCACGTGAACGCCTTAACACCACATCCAGGCCATAACTCAAACCCTATCACCAACCTGCCTAGCCTGCCAGGGCCACGCTCGTTAAGAAGGCATCGGTGGCGGCGGAGCCTTGCCCCAAGTGCAACAACAAGCCAATAGCTGGAACTTGAGTCTGCAGACAAAGAGGAGGGGGCCGCCAGTCCACCACAGAGGGCAACAAAATCAGTACCCTCCAGGCCCAGGCACACCCAAGCACGGCCAACAGCAGCCCTAGACCAATAACGTCACCCAAGCAGCACTAAAAGAGCACAACACATGTGCTACAGGAAGGCCCAGCTGGGTGAACAAAGAATAGCATCTGAAGAGGGACCCGCAGGCCAATCAACCAACATTTGGTCTCCAAAAACAACACCGCATTTGCAGGCAAATTGTACTCCCGACCAGCCCGCTAACCCAGAAGTCGTGGTTTTGACTTACCTGAGGGCGACAGGAGACAGGTGCGGAGCTGGCAGGAGCAAAGACCAGGACAAGGTCCATACGGGAACCAAGCAGGTTCAGGCTAGACCGACAAAACACAAAGAGGGAGCAGGCAGAAACCGGAGGAGGGCCACCCAAGCCTGTCTCCTCACAACAGAAAAACGGCAGACTCGACAGTTTCCTAGCCAGAAGAGGTTTCGCAACAATGGCAGGGAATGATGGAAAACCATCCAGCGATGCAAAGAAATACTTGAAGGACCTACCAGACTCGCCGCAAAAACAAAAAAATGAAATAACGCTGGACATGATCCTTAAAAAAATTCACGAGGGCAACGACTTGGCCAAATCCACGAAGCAGACAATTGACAACATGCAGCTGGAGCTGGCAGCGATAAGGGCGGACCAACACAAGGCGAACAACAGATTAGACGCAGCAGAGAAGCGCAACAGCGACATAGAAGACGAAAATGCCCAGTCAAACAAGTCCCTGCAGTCCATAACCAAGGCCTCTAGCTACCTCCAAGAGCAGCTTGCAGACCAGGACGATCGTAGCAGAAGGGGGAACATAAGACTGCTTGGAATTCCGGAGGGTGAAGAAGAGAAACCTGGCTCCGGCACAGCCCTCTTAGATGAGCTGTTACCAAAACTAACAGGAATACATTTTGACACACAATTTGAAGTGGACAAATCATACAGAGTGCCAGCAGGCAAACCGACGCAAGGCGCAGACCACGTCCAATCATCTGCAAGCCACTACGTTCCAACCAGACAGAAGCGATCTTTGCAGTAGCACGTAAAAACCCAAACCTAAGATGGAACGGCAGCAAAATAATAATCACCCAAGACTTCTCAAGACCAGACGGTAGAGACCAGGAAAGGATTCCTAGCCCTAAAAGAGAGAATGCGGAAGAACGACGTCATCTTCCGCTTTGTGGGACCAGCTAGGCTCAGAATCACGGACAAATGCCAAACACTGGTCTTCGAAGACCCAAGCGAACTGAGGAGGTACCTTCAGGGCCCAACGCTAGAAGATATGGAGGCCAAAAGCCCAGGTGCGGCGAAGAGAAGAGCCTCAACGGATAACGCAGAGGCGGGGGGGGCTACGGAAACTAGCTCACAGTGAACGCAAACAGGGAACTTTTGACTCTGGGTCCGACACCGACCAGCAACAAGCTCGGGCAAGGTGCCCTCAGACAACCATGGGAGCCACCAAATCGGACCCTTGCTACATCAATAAAGTCAGAAGGCTCCCCAATGCTAGATTACACATAGATACTGATCTACCGCAAGAGACAACTACTACCTCAACCCAATGGGGACTCCGCCGGGAAGCAGAAAAAAGAACCACATATCCTTTGATGCTAATTTTGAGCACACCAGTACAAAGGCCATACGGGGACACGGGTGTCAAGTGATAACTGTTTAACTGCCACAAAAAGTACTATAGAATGTCACCCTGTGCAAAAAATATAGACTGACACCCTGGGTGAAAGCTTGATATCAACGAATCACATAACCTCGGGGGGAGGGGAGATAGGGAACATTGCTGTCGCACGCTCGTACTGCAAACCTTTGGGGGTGGAGGGTGGGGTGGGGAAGAGAGGAGGGCCTCCTTGCATATTCTTCTTTGTTTTCCATGCTTTTCTTCCTTCCTTCTCTTTTTCCCTTCGCTACTTTCTCTCTTTTACACATGGACAGACACGAGCGAGACCTAAGCCGACCGATACTAACAAGTAAACTCGATGGGGAGGCAACAAAAAGGGCATCTCAAGAACACACGCAAGGCAGCTAGGCCCACACAGGACCTGCTTACTAAAGAGCGATACACACCCTAAAGAATGACACAGACAACACACAACCAGCTACTCACGGATATCAAAATAGTCTCATTCAATGTTAAAGGGCTCAACCACCCGGTCAAGAGAAGGAAAGTGATAGAGTACCTAAAGAAACTAAAGTGCGATGTGTGCGTGCTCCAAGAAACCAAACTATCAACAGAAGATGCTCAGTGCCTCAGGGCGAACTGGATAGGGCAAGCCTTGTGCTCGCCAGCAGTGCACAAAGAGAGAGGAGTCATCACACTGATAAATAAGAGAGCCAGACTAGTGGTGCAGGAGATCTACGCAGATGAAGAAGGGAGAATCCTAATAACGAGGCCCAGAACAGGGGGAGGAGAAGATCTACATTATATATGGGCCCAACAGGGAGGACAAAGCATTCTGGGAGGAGGTTGAGAACAGACTGAGTGAGATCCCCCAAGATGACCTACTGATAGTAGCGGGGGACCTCAACCAGGTACTAGACCAGGCCACAGATAGACACCCACAAAGGAGTAGCCACTGCTCTCAGGGGCAGAACACCCTGAAGAACTTATGCACCAAGTTCCAACGTAGGGACCCCTGGCGACTCCAACACCCAGACACCAGGGACTACGCCTTCTACTCCCACCCGCATAATTCATACAGCAGGATCGACTACATCCTCATTTCAGCCTCACATACACACCTAATAGACCACACCGAAATCGCCCCAAGAACAATTTAAGACCACTCACACATCAGTCTAACACTTAGCGGACGTCATAATGAGCACGCAAGCCGCAGATGGAGATTTACCAGCGACATCCTCCATAACCCGGCCAATGTAACCGAAATAGAGGGAACCATAAAAGAATACTTAGAATTCAACGATACTCAAGTCACGTAGAGAGACACCCTCTGGGACGCCATGAAAGCCACGCTCAGAGGTAAGATAATTAGCATTAAATCTAGAATGAACAGGGAAAGAAATAAAAAAAAGTACTAGAACTCGAGCAGCAGATTAAAGACCTGGGAACAAGTCATATCATCAACCTAGCAGACAAGGACACCCTCACAAATCTTACCAGGAAGAAATATGAACTCAACAAACTCTTAAGCGAAAGAGCGGGCACGTGGATAAACAAATATAAAGCAATAAACCTATGCTTAGCAAACAAAGCAGGGAAAGCACTAGCAGCATACCTTAAGAGCAAGCAGAGGCAGCGCACAATTGCTGCAATAACAGACACTAATAAGAAGTCGCAAACGTCAAACAAGGGAATCCTCAAAGTTTTTAAAAACTTCTATGAGTGCCTCTATAGAGAGAGTATGAACCTCAAAGCGGATGGGGGAGCTAGCCTCCTAGAAAACCTTACCCTGCCCAAGCTGTCAGACACACAAAGATCTTCCCTAGAACAAAACATAACGAGGGCAGAGATAGAAAAAGCAGTAGCAGCTCTCAAGGACAACAAGGCCCCTGGCCCAGACGGTTTCACAGCAGTGTTCTATAAGCGCTTCCTCCAGCTAATCAAACCCACAATGGAAGAATTCTTCACTCACTGCATCCAAAAGGGTAGGATGACTGGCTCAATGGCAGAGGCCAACATAATAGTCATCCCAAAAGAGGGCAAAGACCCACAACACCCGGGAAACTACCACCCCATCTCACTAATTAATGTAGACTGCAAAATCTACGCAAAGATTCTTGCGGCAAGATTTAATGCACAGCTCCCAAATCTAATACACAACTCCCAAGTGGGTTTCCTCAAGTACAGGATGTCCCAAGACAACAGGAGACTCCTATGCCACTTAATAAACCATGCCTCCGCCAACGATGAGCCAGCAGTAATGATCGCACTCGATGCTGAGAAGGCGTTTCACAGAGTGTCATGGGCTTTCCTTGACCAATGCATGCGAAAATTCGGGCTAGGAGATAACTATAGAAGAATGGTGATGGCGCTCTATAACGAACCCAAAGCTCGGGTGGTTGTCAACGAGGGCACCTCAGATCGGCTAATCCTGGACAAAAATGAAATAAAAGGAATCCCAATCAAAGGGAAGACTATTAAACTAGCTGCATCCTCGGATGACATCCTAATTACAACAGAGGACCCCGGCCCCTCGATAGCGGCTCTTATGGCTACCATCGAAGAATACGCGCAGGTGTCAGGCTATAAACTCAATAGGAACAAGTCTGAATGCAAAACTCTAATCGTGCACACAACTAGAGCGGTGTTGGGAGTCTCCGGACTGGCTCGGCAGAAAAACTTCCTGAAGTACCTGGGACTACACTTCGGTAGGGATCTCAAGTCAACACTGGACTTCAACGAAAAATCTATATTAACAATGAAAGAGAAAATAGGGGCATGGTCACCAAAATGTATTAGCTGGTGGGGTAGAGTGGAAACAATAAAAATGATGCTGACACCCATGGTTAACTACCTACTCAGCATGCTCCCACTCTTAAGCACTGAGGAATTCCACAAAAAACTAGACACCCTGATCAATAAATTCCTCTGAAGAGACAAGAAACCCAGGATCAGCCTGCAGAAATTAAGATTCAGAAAAACACTAGGAGGACTAAACCTCACCAATTTCAGAACATTCCCGACAGCATGCCTAGCCAAACAAGGAATATACTGGATCTCACCCGACCAGATGTACACATCGGTATGGCTGGAGCTAGAGAGTGCAATACTAAACGGTCTCGACCCATTAGCCCTACTTACCGCCTACAAACACCCCGAAGCCAGCAACACCATACTAAAAACACCTCAAGGTAGACAAAAAGATGGCGCAGAGCATTAAAAACACGAGTAGAGAATCGATTTGGTACAACTCTAAAGTAAAGTACAAAGACAAGATACTAAACTTTAGCGCCTGGTACGAACGGGGCATTTCCACCATCAACCATTTAGAAAAGCTCAACACCACATTCCCTTCGCCACACTAAAACACTTGCACAACCTACCAGCTATTGAATTTTATAACTTCCTGAAAGTAAAGGCGGCAATCACAAGAGCAGGCATTGGCAAGGAGGTTCCATCAATCCTGTTGTACATGGCGAACCTAAATAAGATTGGCCACCAAACGTCACACCTGCACAAACTCCTCTGCCCGGTAACAACAAGACTAAACACCAAAGCACTAGAATATTGGGAAATTCTACACACTAGACACTTCAGTGAGAAGGAAAAGCACCGCCTTTGGACCTCAGCGTCCAAGAACAAGGTGACCCCAACCTTAGCTCAAACCAAATACTGGCTCCTCCATAAAGCATACTGGACCCCAGCCCGACTGGCAGCGGTAGGGCTCCGGGATAACGACCTATGCTGGAACTGCCATAAACAAAAAGGAGACTTCGCACACCTTATCCTTTACTACCCCAAAGTCAAGATATTTTGGGATAAAATAAGAAACGTCATAAACAGCATAACAGGCCACTCAATTCAGACAGATTTCCTGGGGTTAGTAGCCGCCTTCATGGCTTCAGGTATCCAGTCCAAAAAGGACAGTGATCTAATTGACCTCCTTCTCATAGCGGCAGTCAAAACTATCCTGGCGAACTGGAAGGACACAGCGAAGGTAACCTTCAAAAGTTGGCTAAATTGGATCACATTCCTAAGGGCGGCGGACAACATAACGTCATATCTCTCACCCCACTCCCCCACAAAGGGGGAGACGTGGCACTCCCTGGACATCTTCCTGAGCTGGCACAAACCACCCTAGGAGGAACACACTCAGCCTCCCCACCACATACTAGGTTGTATGGCGGACAACAACTGCGATACCCATCCTGTCCGCTCTTCCTTCCTCTCTTTTCCTTTCTTCTTTTATCTTCTTCTTGCGAGGGCAGTACATAAGACTGCCAAGTTTCAACGAACGCCTAGATCATGCTTTGCCTAGCTATTGAACACGCGACCGTTCATGTCACGATATTTCTACTGTAACCTCTACAGCGTATAACGACACCAGTATTGCCATCACTGTATATGTACTGTGTATATAAATAATCTCTCTAATAAAATCTTTTGAATAAAAAATAAAAAAACTCTTTTGCTTTTTGCTTATTCACAGCCATACCTTATCAACAGGGCAGTGTTGGCTACAGAACAAACTCTTCTGTGCGTATTGAATAAAACAAGAGAAAAGGTGTTTGAGATGATATTTTACGTAAATGTTGTATTTTTAATAGTTGAAGCCAATAATTGACTGTGTTATAATCAAGTGAATGAATATTATGATATTTGGTACTCCACAGAAAATGTGTACACAAATGCAAATGTAATGAATTACCTTTAATGTCTACTATTTCTGAAAACAATGTATTGCTAGCAAACCACTAATCAAATAAAACACTTCCTGCCACTTGTAACCCCCCCTTGAGACCCCACGATAACAATCCAATCCAAAAACTCAGCCAAACCTGCCAAAACTTCCACCAATCCCCGCATATCCAAAAAACACAGCACCTGCTCCAAGTGACAATACATAAACTACCCTGCGCACCAGAACTAACAAAAAGGCCCTATAAAATGAAATTGAGGACCGAAGGTCTAGCCAAAAACTGAAAAGGCCCCTGGAAACAAAAACTAAAAAACCCCCAAAAAGCTAACAGAATAGAAGGGAGGGAGGGGGGAACAAAAATTCCCTATGCTACACTCCCAGCCACCAGGTCACCAATGACAAAATGGTGGCCGGGAGAGGCAGCCTAACGCATTTATACGTTGGGCTGCAATTGGGCTATACTAAAACCAGCCCAATTCACAAAATGGAAGCTGGTGGTCCAATACCTCCCCCGCCCCTCCCAAACAGCCGGGGGGGGGAGCCTCCCGGGGGTCAGCCGCCCCCCCAAGCCCCCCTTGGGAGGGAGGGGTGAGGGGAAGAAGACCACAGACAACTTCTAAGTGTGAAGAAGGCTGCTTTCTTAGAACATGTGCACATTACTATACAAATTCCTTGGCTAAGCCTTTCAAAACTAAACCTCACTAAATATGACGTATAACTCACCCCGCATCCCCTCCCCCGCCCCTAACACATCTTTGAGCCCCACCCCCAACCCAGCATTACAACATTACATCATACAATATCATAATTCAATAAACAACACATATGCTTATAAAATTAACATCTATTAAAACACAAATCCCCTGCCTGCTCTTTCACCATTTATGAACACCCAAACACTGTAAATGCCCCAACAATAAACCTGTTCAAACAATCCCTGTCGAAGACCCCACGATAACAATCCAATCCAAAAACTCAACCAACGCTGGCAAAACTTCCACCAATGCCCGCCACCAAGAAAGCCGGGAGGAAGGGGTAGGAAAACTACCCCTCCTTTCTGCCCCCCCCACAACCTGACCCAGAACACGCCTGCAATAACTGACCGACCAGAAAGTTGGACACAACGAATCAACCCACCCTGGAGTGTTCCTGAACAGTAAGGCACCTGCAAAAGGACCTCTCTCAACTCAAGTAAATACAGATCTATCCCCAACCTGGATAGATGGACCCAGATTTCGCCCCTGAAAAACTCCACCGCCTCAAACTTAATGTCCCTGTTGCAAATTCTACCAAAACCGAACGACCAATAAAAACGATAAACCTCCAAATTAACTTTCCTACGCGCTCTATCAATCGCTCTAGGATTACGCGCACCCCTCCACGACCTCTGAGGCACCAACTCCGTCCACAAGACATGACAACCCGCCCATTGTTCCTTCAACAGAGCCAAATCCCTCTTTATGGTTTGCAACAACACAACCCCCTTCACCCCACAAAGATCATTCTCTCCCAAGTGCAGTAACAAAACATTCGGACATTGCCCACCAACCAACCATGAATTCAAAGATGGAACCAACTCCCTCCACAACATACCCCCTTTGCCTTTCCACACAACATTAAAAAAGCATTCATTAAAACCCAACATCTGTCCGAAATAGCACTCACGAGCTTGCACCTGTGCCCACTTAACAAACGAATGCCCCACGATCCAGATAGTCAAGACCGGGGAGAGGGGGCCCGCTACAGAACCTGAAACAAGAAAAAACAATATGAGCATCCTAAAAAGGAGGTCGCAAGCGCGTCATCTGCATCGCTCCGCACATAGCGCTGAAAACAGTTGGAAGACCAGCACCCCAGCCGCATAATATCCCCCCTAGACCACATGCGATTACTGGCTTCCGTAGCAGCCCCGATCCTGAACGAATGAGTCCCAAACTGAGCCCCATTCAAGCCCAATTCCTTCAATGCCTTGAGCATCACCATACGCAGCTGATAATGGGTCACTCTGCCTCCATCCGCGTGATGAAAAACCCGCGTGCCAGCCAACCCGCCAGACAACCCTTTCCAGCGCCTCACCCAATCTAACAGGCATGTAGATCCAGACGAAGCAGCTTCCAACCAAACCCCTTTACCACAACACTACTGATCAGTTTTCGCACTAGCTAACCAAACATGTACGCCCTGCTCCATGAAGAAAACATCCTGCCACAATAACCCAATCTTCAACCTGGAACCCATCAATTCTGAAACTCTAAAAGCCCCAAAGAACATCCAAACCATGAGCGTGGAAAACAGACAAACCTCAAAAACATCCCTGCACACCGCAGGAAGAACCACCAACAAGTGCACCAACATCTGCCACAATACAGGCCTACGAGACAAGACCGACCTACCCTGTTCCCTGTTCCAGCCTTCCAACATCCTCTATCCCAATTCTCCCGCAGAAGGGGCATAACCCCACAACAGCTTACCCATAAAGGAAATGCCTGCCAACTTCCCAGCAATCGTGACTTTCGAAAGGCCCTTATCCATCAAACCAAGCAAAAACTGGATCACATCCTCAACTCCACCCTCCTACAGGCACCTGATGCTAAGAATTCTTCCCATGCCAAAGCATACGCCTCGCGGGTAGAAACAGACAAAGAACCTACCACCAGTTGTACAACCCTACGTTGCCTACATACCACGGCTGTTCTGGCATTGGTGTCGGTGTCCTGTCCACCTCCTTGGCCAGCCCACGGAATCTCTCCCACTGTGAACGAGACAAAGCATCCGCAATGTCATTGTCCACACCAGGAATATG
This sequence comes from Lissotriton vulgaris, assembly GCF_964263255.1. Classification (NCBI taxonomy): domain Eukaryota; kingdom Metazoa; phylum Chordata; class Amphibia; order Caudata; family Salamandridae; genus Lissotriton; species Lissotriton vulgaris. The sequence continues at coordinate 948,107,638 of NC_141696.1, forward strand.
CAGGGCCTTAAAAGCAATGTCATACCTCAAGCAACCAAGAACAAACACCTGCAACAGCTTCAAAACCTGTTCGTCCCTCACCAAAACCATTGCTGCCTGCCACATCTGAGAAGATCTGAACATCCCATGGAAAATCTTCCTCCCTGACCAGTGGAAAACCATTTAAAGAGTGCAGGAAAGCGCTCCACATCCGCAAGTCCTCCTTCACACCTGCCGACAAACGCACATGATGGTGAGGCAAATAGTGACCTGACAATGCCCGCCCCAGCCTTCTGCAAAAGGTCCTCCCAGCTCTAACCACTCTGCAGGCAAAATTGAGATGTCCGAGCTAAACCTGTATGTCCCTCACCGTCACCTTGGCTTTTGCAAGCGTATCTTCCAGCAAAGCCAACATGGCCTCCTTCTTCTCCGGCAGCAATCGCACCTGCATCCTGACAGAATCAATTTCAATGCCCAAGAAGGACATCTTTGTACATGGACTCATGGTTTTCTCTGGAGCTAAAGGCACCCCCAACTCCTCCATCAACTCCTGAAATTTGTCCAATGCCCACTGACATTTCGCCGTGCCCGGGTAGCCCACAAAAAAGAAGTTGTCTAAATAATGTGTAATCAGCCCCAGACCAGTCTGATGTGTAAAATGCCGCTGCAGAAAGGTACTGAAACACTCGAAGAGAACACAAGACATCGAACAGGCCATCAGTAAAGCCTTATCCACGTACCATTGCCCATCAAACTGGATCCCCAAAAGACCCCAATCGTCTGGATGTACGGGAAGCAAACGAAATGTAGATTTCATGTCGCATTTTGCCATCTCTGCAGTTGCGCCCGCGGTCACCACCAGTGACATTGCAACGTCAACTGAGGAATATGACACTGAGACTGCTTCCCCATCAATAAAATCATTGACAGAAAACCCCTCGGGCCACGATAGGTGTTGAATGAGCCTCAACTGCCCGACTTCCTTCTTGGGCACCACCCCAATTGGAGAAACAATCAAGTCTTGCAATGGCCAGTCCTGAAACGGACCCGCCATCCTGCCTTCACTCACCTCTTTGTCTAACTTATCCTGGACCGCTGGCAAATGTTCAAATGCTGACTTCAAATTTCTAGCCCATCGCCTCTGACGAGGCCCTTCATACTCCAAATGGAAACCCTCTGCAAAACCCTCCTACAGTACCTGCTTTGCTCCCAGATCATCATAGTCTTGCAAAGCAGCCCTCAGGGACGCCAGTTTAACTGGCGTAGAAGCCCTTTAGCCCAGATCCTTGAGGTCCCTTACCTCCTCTATTCCCTTGTGACTGCTGTGACGGCCTGCTGCATTTCCCCCTGTCTGATGCCACTGCTGGCCTCCCTGTGGCTTGAGTCCCCAACATCTAACCAAAGGGTGCTTCCTCCCGCACTGAGAGCATTCGTGCCTGAATTTACAATACTCTCGTGTGCACATGCCCTTATTGAACTCCCAGCATGCTCCTGACCCCCCTGAAGTGGCAGCTGCAGACCCCACACCTCCCCAGGTGGGCTTCCCTGGAAAGGGACGGTAGACTAGAGGTAAACCACTGGCTGTGAATATTGTTTTCCCCCCAGCAGACGGCCCCATTGTGTGCTGCCACAAATCGGAATCCAACTCACCCAACTTAGCCTCAGAGTCCTAAGCCATCCTGGCCCTAAACTCCTCATCATACTGGGCCCAGGCATACCCACTTCCCGTAATCTGAGCCTTCCGAATCACATCCATATATTTAAAGATGGCCACACAATGCTCAGGAAACTTCTCACAATAGACACTAGCATATATTAAAAATGCTGCCGTCCAGTTTTCAAACGTTAGCTGCACTTTTGGTCATTTGGCCAACTCATTCTCTTCCTCCTTAGACCCTTCTTTAGACCGCACCTCCCTGTGCAGGAGCTTTAAAATCTCAACATATTCACCTTTCCAGATCCTCTCTTTTGTGGCCAGTATCAGATGAGCCCCCAGAGGCTTAGTCACGCCCATATAGGGTAACTTTTTAAACTTCAATTCTTTACTTAGTACTGGGTCTTTACCTGACACTTCAGATTCCGTATTCATCCCCGTCTCCACTTCCGACCCAGCCAACACATTCCCCACCGTCCCCAAAGCTTGATCCTTGACATATTTTCCCTTGTGGAGCTTACCACCCGGCTCCTCCCCAACACTGTCCCCTCCAGTCTCCACCAAAACCATCTTTGGTCTGGCCAGGAGCTTACCACCCGGCTCCTCACAAACACTGTCCCCTCCAGACCCCACAACACCATCTTTGGTCTGTCCCGTGGGACAACATGCTCACCTGGCCCAAGCAATGTCGCCCGTCCCGGCGCTACTATCCAAACCACACGTCTGACTGGGTCAACCGTTTGAGGAGCCCTTGCTGCGGGCCGTACTCTCTCCTGGAGCCCAACGATGTCACCCGCTGCCTTACCTGCTTTGCCTGTAAAACACTAGAAGACATATGAGAAGGCACCCCCCCTCCTCATCATTCCTCAATTCCCCTTCCTCTGGGCTGTCCTCATCATAATCCAAAACCATTACTCCCTCCATCCCTAGAGGCTCATTTACAAAACTGACATTACGGCCGTGCTCGTCCCCACATTGCGAAAACCAGCCCTAGTGGGCTCAGACACTGCTCCCAATGGGGGAGCCGGCTGTACCCGCTGATACTCCCCCTCACGCTGACTGAATTGAAGAGGTCCATCCACGTTGCCAGCGGACCGTCTGCCCTTGTTGGTTGTTGGGGCCAGCAAAGTCGCGCCGGACTTTCGTGCACTGGCCGCGTCGGGGTCCCCTGCGGTACGGGACGTGCCGCGCAAGGCTCCACCCTCCCTTCTCCTCGGCGCCGCTGGGCCGTACAACGCCCTACCGAGTCCGCTGACGCACCACGGCCCCTACCCTGTAAAGAAAAAAATTGGACTGGAGTGCTGGGAGCACGACCCAAACTAGCCGAACTACTAACCCTAGCGCCCCTTAACCAGCCCACTCCCAGGCCCCACCCACCCTCACCTACCCCCCCCCAGACTATTCTTACTCACCTGAACCTGAACTTTTGACACATAGATTAAATGTATTACTTAAATGAAGTGTGTGGATCACGGTGTTCTTCTGCACATTACATTTGTGTCATCGGTTTCCATTCTGACATTTAGGGAAAGTTATAATATTTATTTAATCATTTAAAATCACATGACCGTTTAAACAGCTTTCTTGTCATTAAAAAATGCACACCATTCTTATTTCAGGAGGAGGAATATGAACAATCTCCGAAAAATGAAAGGTTCCTTCTGGTAGATTAAAGTACACTGGGTATCTATTCTGAGCCACAGTAATATCAGATTATGAATATTAAACAACTCATAATAATGTTATCAATACATTAATCCGATTAAATTATATTTGCTTTGAACATTGCGGAGTTCATTTCTAAATGTAAACTCAGTAAAAAACTGCACAAATGCTGTTGCATGAATCAGATTAATTAACTATAATTCAACTGTTGTGTTCATCTCGCTATTTAATTCTAAATGTTGTGTTTACATTCTTTCATTAGAATGCAGTAGGGCTGACAATTGTTTGCAAATTTTGAGCCCTGTTGAGCAACATTTTTAGAAATTAAGTTGCTGCACAGAATTAACAAAGCTTAATGATGTTATTTTCTATCAACAGCCTATTTTGTTAATTTGATTATGACAAAAGGCATTATTCATGCCTCGAGTAGCACCTTTTTACTCACCAACATGGAACACATGTTAAGAAATAGTGGACACAAATGGTATGATCCACAACATTGTTCGTTAATTAAGCCACTGTGCATTTCTGCCTATTATTTGCAGAGACCTCTGTATTTACAATGCAGTAAAATAGAAAACACTGTATCAACCACATTTTACACTTCCTATCACAACCTTGATTCTGATTAGGGACATCAGTGGGGTTCACATGAACGGAAAAGCCTCAATAGTTTAAGTGGTGGGAATGTTCACCAGTAGTTGCTCTTTGAATATTTTGTTCTTCCCCATAGTGAAACCACTTCCACTGCCCTCCTGCGAGGCATGAAGGTGTATGCGTTCTTTTCAATCTTGGAAAGGCAGTTGCTCCTTTCTGTTTAACAGTTTGCCTTTTTCCAGTTTAAAAATATACCTAAGACATGTTTTTGAACATCCACATTAGTTGTTGTTTACTGCATTTTGTATGCACCCCTCACTGGCATATCCACTTTTCTTCCTCTTATCCTACCATTAGTATAATTCACAATCTGCCTTATGAAGGTACTGTACGCATTTTTATGTCCTGCTCACTGGTAAAAATGTCGAACTGATTCTACAAATGAATGTAAGCAAATCTGAATCTACAGATCAGGTCTGGATCATGAGCATTGTGTTTCCGATTCACAAAGAGCCTCATCACTTGTGGCGGAGACCTCACATTCGTGATGGGGGACCCACACGCACAGTGGGACCTCTGCAATGAGAAACTGCAATGTGGAGGTCCCACCACAAATGTGGGACCTCCACATTGCACATTTTAATCAGGCCCTGTGTCTCTGTGCAAAAAAATTGGTTTACACCCCCCTCCCCATTAGCTAAGTTTCTATCGCATTTTTTCACTTTCAGTCATCAGTTTGGTGTTAACGCAGATGCATTCTCATCATGTCGTGCACAATTTATGAAGCGGAAGCAGCTCCTATCTGAGAATATAGAAAACCCCATCATGCTCTGTTTTTTAACATAATCACATTTAGGAACAACTTTCTAAAATGAGATGAATGTAATCTCAAAACATCGGATTTAGACTGTATCATGAACGTGTGTGCTCAAGCATGGCACAGGTGTGCCCCTGGTTATATGTGAATGCATTGCCTAAAGTGTGTTCCTGAAAATTAAAAATTATAAAGATACAGCATGGGCCGCAGACAGCACAGCTTAGAAAGAGTGAGCAGTGTTAGCCTCTGTTTTCGATTGATGCTGTCTGCAGCTCACGCACTAACTCAGAGAAATGCTGAGTTAAATGACAGAGAACTGACACCACTGTGTCATGTCTAACAATGTTCAGGACATGGTCTCTGGTTAATAAACTCTCAAATCACAGAAATTGACTTCCACTTGTAAAAATACGGATGCGCATGACAATTTTGGCACAGCCACAGATGCTGTGTCATAATACCAAACCATGGGTCGGCCCTCCCAGTTTCTCTGTTGAAAGTTTCGGGTTGATTCGTGAAGCGGGGGCCGAGAAACAAGGGGGTCCCAAAGCGCATTTTCACCATGTTAATTTCCATAGGAAATTTTGGAACAAGCTACAGGCCGAACTGCTGAACGAATTACTCAAAATTTGGCAAAAAGTTTGCTCTTGGTTCAGAAAGCACCTTATTTTTAAATGGTGTAAATCCATTCAGTAGTTTGTGAAATATTAAAGGAAAAAGAAAAATAGATATCTGGGCGGAGCCTAACCACACATCTCCTCCCGAGCATGAGCTTCATTCTAATTGGCTGTCAACACTCCAAATCAGGAAGTGTTGGCAGCCATCTTGTGACTCGGTAAACAAGTCACAAGAAAAAGGAAAAAATCAAGAAAAGGGGGCAGGGTAGAAACACACTGACCCCCTACATACACGTATGATGTCTCCTTCGCTTATTGTCTTGAGAGCATCAAATATGGTTCTCCTTGTGATCCTCTACCGGCAAAAATTCTAAAACAGCTTGACCTGAACTCTCGTCGTGTGGTGATGAAGCTCCTTAATGCCTCTCTGATAGAATCATGTGTTCCACAGAAATGGAAGCACGTGATGGTAGTCCCTCTGCTGAAAAAAGCTGGAGCGGATGCTTCAAACGTATCCAATTTTAGGCCCATTTCGTGGTTGCCTATTTTTTCGAAAATTCTAGAAAGGCACATTAATTCACAACTAAATCTCTTAGTAGAGAGTCTGGGCTTTTTACATCCATCACAATCTGGATTTAGAACACACCACTCCACAGAGACTACACTCTTGGGAGTTACCGAGAATTTCCGGCACGGTATCGATCTTGGGGAAACATCTGCACTCATCCTTTTGGATTTAAGTGCAGCGTTCGATACCGTGTCCCATTCCATTCTTCTCACATCTCTCCAATCTCTGGGAGTTGGGGGTTCAGCTCTGGCTTAGATTGCTTCTTTTTTAAGTGAGAGTACCTTCCAGGTTTTTTCGGCTAAAGCATCCTCAAAAACTTGTGCATTGGCGTATGGCGTTCCCCAGGGGTCTGTTCTTAGCCCATTACTATTTAACATCTATGTTAGACCCCTGGCCACTATTGTGGAGGAAGCCGGTTTGACTTTATTCTCTTACGCCGATGACACACAAATCATTTTCTCCCTTTCTAACAGGGTAGGTAATAATACTTCGGCTCTTAAGCAGGGCCTGTCCCAGGTGGCAAGGTGGATGCAGGAGAATTTCCTTATTTAAATGGAGATAAGACCGAGATTGTGATCCCGGACAAGGATAAAGATCTCTGGGGCCCTCAACACTGGCCCGAGAGTATGGGTCCTACCCCGCAACCCGTGACCCAGGTTCGCAATCTTGGATTCTTAATTGATGAAAAGCTTACAATGCGACAACAGGCCGTCAAGGTGGCTTCTATCTGTTTTGCAACCTTAAGATGGCTTCAAAAATGTTTGTGGATGCTTCCTGCCTCTACACAAAGGACGGTAGTCCAGGCCTTGGTAATATCTCACCTGGACTACGGGAACGTCCTTTATCTTGGTGCCGATCTGACAACTTTGAACAAACTTCAGGTTGTTCAAAACGCGGCCGCACGGCTGTTACGCAATGTTCCTCGGAAAACATCTGCTTCTCAAGCCCTTCGTGACATGCACTGGCTGAGAATAATGAACAGAATCAAATTCAAGGCCTTATGTTACATCTTTAAGATAAAACAGGGCTCTGCCCCGAGGTATCTACAGAATCTCATTCATGCTTACATACCTAGTCGCAGTTGATATCCTCAGGAAAAGGAGATTTCACCGTTCCTAGATTTAGGTTAGTGAAGATGGGCGGCCGCTCGTTTTCTCATTTGGGCACCAAATTCTGGAATGCCCTGCCTGTGAGGCTGAAGTTGGAAACAGATCTTCTTGGGTTTCGCAAGGGCTTAAAAACTTGGCTTTTCCAGCAATAATTTTGAACAGTCTTTTGGTAGCTTCACTCATTGATGCCTGGTAGTTCGTTCTTCTTTAGTCTATCCCTTGGCGCCGGGAACCCCACTACGGGTAGCTGGGCGTCTTATAAGTTTAAATAAATAAATAAATAATACACACGTTCACTCATTCACCCATACCCATACAAGTCATTCAGAAATGCATGTATCAATACAGCACTATCATTTGCACTCATTACACCTATGCAGACACTCACACATCACCATTCATCCATAGAGTTACTCGCACACCTAGTCAGTCATGCAAAGAATCATTAACACTCCCATTTACTCACCTATACAGTTATACACACACCACCTCACTTATTCATACAGATACTAACACATACTTACTTTCTTTTACAATCACTGATACAAGCACACACTTATTCATACAGCCTCTCTCACAATCACCCTCTCTCACATATAGTCATTTATATACTCCAACACTCACCTTTCACATATGTAGTTATTCACATATGTACCACTGAGATATCATTCACTCACCAACACACCCATACACACACTCATCCACCCATATATCCCCTCACAAGTGTATTCTTGAACCCATACACCCAGGTAATCGCCTACTCACACATTCATGCAGTATAACACCCACCCCACCCACACAGACACTCAGGCACCCATACAAATATTCAGACAAGCAATCAATAAACCATATACACACTCATGTAGCTACTCACTAACCCATGCAACCGCTTACACACCAACAGACAGACTGATACAGATATTCACATAGTTTAGTCACTAACCCATGCATTTAGTAAGACACGTTTAATCACTCACTTATACAGTGAACCACACACCTACTAAATATTCCATTCAACCACTCATACTGCCACTCGTTCTTCAATACACCTTGGCGTATATTTTTTGTAAAAAAACCTATTTAAACTTTACAGAAACACACAGTCACTGGATGAAGTCACCAATTATGTCATTTGAGATGTCATCAGTGATGTCACTGACCATGTATGTGTGTAAATGTAAATGTATAGGCATTTATATAGCGCACTACTTACCCGGAGGGTCCCAAGGTGCTTCGACCGCTGCAAAACCCTTCCCGGCTTCCCTGAGAGATGGTCCCTTAATGGGTATCTCCAGGGTGAGACCAGGCATCCCCGGCGGTCTGGTGGGGCCGTTAGTGAAGATGAGGCAAGCTATTGCCCAGAGTTTCCGAGTGTGATCGCTGATCAGAGTGGGCACCGAGGCGAGAGAATTATCGAATCGGCTGACCCTGGTCCAGAAACCTGCCGCGCCGGGAATCGAACCCTGGTCCCGGGCCGTCCTCTGCTCTCGGGTCTGCCGCCTCTAACCAGTGAGCCACACTACTTCACAATGTCATGAATGATGTAATATGTGACGTGATTAGCTGTGCATTGCGGACGCGTGAGTAATAGTTAGCTGAACAAACTATAACAGCTTAATTTCTCAGGTTTTTTCTATATATATATACATATATATATATATATTCACTGAAATAAACACAGGTTTCAGGGACGTTATTGTTATTTGGACATTTCACTCCTACAAAACCAGAGAAATGTGTCCGTTGTAGTTAGTTCAGCTAACTATAACTTGCGCCCCCGCAATGCACTGCTGATTACGTCACATATTACATCAGTCATGACATGGTCAGTGACTGTCGATTTCACAAGTCAATTCAGAGAGAGAGACTCTGTTGCAAAATTAGTATTACTCCCAGGGGAACTTTGTACAACTTCTTGGTTACATGTTCTTAGGACAGGTACACTGGACCCCAATAAATATTGTCCTTTTTTGTCCCCTCCTGCTGTTCACACAATGGTCAGTGACATCACTGATGACATCACAGATGCAATCTCAAAGACATCACTGATGACATCACTGATGACATCATTCAGTGACTGTGTGTTTCTATAAAGTTTAGATATGTTTTATATATATATGGCAAGGTGTATTGAAGAATGAGTGGGTGTATAAGTGTCTGGATGGATGATTTAGTAGGTGTGTGACTGACTGTATAAGTGTGTGATTAAATGTGTCTTACTTAATGCATGGGTTAGTGACTGATACAGACATTCACACAGTTTAGTTTGTCAGCTGGTGTGTAAGCTTTTGCATGGGTTGGTGAGTAGCTAAATGAGAATCTATATGAGTTATTGATTGGTTGCCTGAGTATCCGTGTGGGTGCCTGAGTGTCTGTGTGGGTGGGTGGGGGGTGTGACTCTGTGCATAGATGTGTGAGTGGATGATTCACTGGGTGTATGGGTTCAAGAATGCATCAGTGAAGGGCTGTATGGGTGGGTGAGTGTGTGTATGGGTGTGTTGGTGAGTGAATGGATGCCTCAGTGGTACATGTGAAGGTAACTGTATATGTGAAAGCCAGTATATGTGAGTGTTGGAGTGTATACATGACTATTTGTGAGTGTGGGCGATTGTAAGAGTGGCAGCATGGATCAGTGTGTGCTTGTATTAGTTACTGTATAAGAGTGTAAGTATATGTTTAAATAAGTGTGGAGTGCACGGTGAATTTATTAGTGCTTGAGTTTTGGCGGAGTGATTTGATAAGTACATGGTACAGGCTTGGTGATTGGAAGACTGCATGGGCAATGCACAGGTGATTGTACCACTGCATGTGTTAGTGCCTGGGTCATTGCATGAGTACATGGGTAGGGACTGGATGAATAGAGTACTGCAGGGAGAGTGCATGGTAAATTTATAAGTGCTTGGGTTTTGGTGGAGTGATTGGATCTGTACATGGTGCTGGCTGGGTGATAGGAGGAGTGCATTTGTAGTGACAATGAGATGGCTGGACTGCATCAGTAGTGCTCAGGGGATTGCAGCTGTGCATGTGTTAGTGCCTGGGTCATTGCATGTGTACATGGGTAGTGACTGGATGAGTGGAGTACTGCAAAAAGAGTGCATGGGGAATTTATAAGTGCTTGGGTTTTGGCGGAGTGATTAGATAAGTACATGGTGCTTGCTGGGTGATTGTAGGAGTGCATGGGTAGTGACATAGAGATGGCTGGAATGCATCAGTAGTGCTCAGGGGATTGTAGCAGTGCATGTGTTAGAACCTGTGTCATTGCTTGAGTACATGGGTAGTGACTGGATGATTAGAGTGCGTAAGGACAGTGCATGGTGATTTTATAACTGCTTGGGTTTTGGCGGAGTGATTGGATAAGTATATAGTGCTGGCTTGGTGAAGGGAGGGGTGCATGAGTAGTGACAGAGAGATTTCTGAAGTGGATGGGTACCACCTGGGTAATTGGAGGAATGAATCAGTACTGTGTCGGTGGTTAGAGGTCTGAATAAGAAGTGCTCAGGGGATTGTAGCAGTGCATGTGTTAGTACTTGGGCCATTGCATAGGTACATGAGTACTGACTGGACAAAGAGAGTACTGCAATGAGAGTGCATGGTGAATTTATAAGTGTTTGGATTTTGGCGGAGTGATTGGATAAGTACATGGTGCTGGATTGGTGATTGGTAGACTGCATAGGCAGTGCACAGGTGATCTTACCACTGCATGTGTTAGAGCCTGGGTCATTGCATGAGTACATGGGCAGTGACTGGTGATTAGAGTACTGCAAGGAGAGTTCATGGTGATTTTATAAGTGCTTGGATTTTGGCAGAGTGATTGGATAAGTACATGGTGCTGGCTGGCTGATTGGAGGAGTGCATGGGCAGTGACAGGGCCATGGCTGGGCTTCATGGGTACTACCTGGGTAATTGCAGGAGTGAATCAGTACTGTGTACGTGGTTAGAGGTCTGCATGGGTAGTAGACAGGGGATTGTAGCAGTAAATGTGTTAGTACCTGGGTTCATTGCATAAGTACATGGGTACTGACTGGATGAAGAGAGTACTGCAAGGAAAGTGCATGGTGAATGTATAAGTGCTTGGGTTTTGGCGGAGTGATTAGATCAGTTCATGGTGCTGGCTTGGTGATTGGAAGACTGCATGGGCAGTGCACAAGTGATTGTACCACTGCATGTGTTAGTGGAGGAATGAATCAGTAGTGTGTATGTTGTTAGAGGTCTGCATGGGAAGTGCTCAGGGGATTGTAGCAGTGCATGTGTTAGTGCCTGGGGCATTGCATGAGTACATGGGTACTGACTGGAAGATTAGAGTACTACAAGGAGAGAGCATGGTGAATGTATAACTGCTTGGGTTTTGATGGAGTCATTGGATAAGTAAATGGTGCTGGCTGGGTGATTGAAGGAGTCCATGGGTACTGACAGGTCGATGGCTGGACTGCATAGGTAGTGCTCAGGGGATTATAGCAGTGCATGTGTTAGGGCCTGGGTCATTGCATGAGTACATGGGTATTAATTGGAGTATCAAAGTGCTGCAAGGAGAGTGCCTGGTGAATTTAAGAGTGCTTGGGATGTAGCGGAGTTATTGGATAAGTACATGGTGCTTGCTGGGTGATTGGAGGAGTGCATGGGTAGTGACAGGTCAATGGCTGGACTGTATGGGTGGTGCTCAGGGTTATTGTAGCAGTGCATGAGTTAGTTTATGGGTAATTGCATGAGTGCATGGGTAGTGACTGGATGCTTAGAGTGCTGCAAGGAAAGCGTATGGTGAATTTATTAGTGCTTGGGTTTTAGTAGAGTGATTGAATAGGTACACACATGTCACATCAGGCCTCGCCCCCTCCCTTTACCGCTGTGCAAATGTACCCCCTGGCTGGTTTTAAGTTTCAGGATTAATTCCCATTGAATCCTGAGGGTCCCTGGGGGCCAACAAGCCCACCAGGTACCTCCAGTAAGAGCCACAGTTCTGCGTTGCAGAAAGGTGGTCCGAGGCCATGCCTCTTTTTACACCCCTCTACAACGCAACTCTGTGGCGCTTACTGGACGTACCTGATGTGCTAGTTGGCCCCAGGGACCCTCAGGATTCAAGGGGACCTAATCTCCTAATTTACAATGAGCCAGAGGGCGCGTTTGTACATTTGCCACATCAGGCCACACCCCTCTCTGCACCACTGTGCAAACGCACCCCCTGGTTGCAAAGGACAGTGGGAGGGAGGGGGAGAATGGGGGTAAACAAGTGACCGTAGATAACGGGAAGGAGGGCAGGGGTGAACAAGTGACAATGGGAAGGAAGGTGGGGGTAAACAAGTGGCAATGGACAGTGGGAGGGAGGGGGAGATTGGGCGAAAACAAGTGGCCATGGACCACAGGAGGGAAGGAGGGGGGTAAACAAGTGACAACAGGAAGGAGTGTGGGGGTAAACAAGTAGCAGTGGACAGTGGGAGGAAGGGAGAGATTGGGGTAAACAAGTGACCACGGATAATGGGAGGGAGGGAGGGCAGGGGTAAATGAGTGACAATGGGAGAGAGCATGGGGTAAACAAGTGCCAATGGTCAGTGGGAGGGAGGGGGAGATTGGGGGTAAACAAGTGACCAGGGATAACAGGAGGTTGTGAGGGCGTGGGTAAACAAGTGACAACAGGGAGGGCGGTTGGGGGTAAACAAGTAACAATGGACAGTGGGATGGAGGGAGAGATTGGGGTGAACCAATAACCACGGATAATGGAATTGAGGGAGGGAGGGCGGGGGTAAACAAGTGACAACGAGAGGGAAGGTGGGGATAAACAAGTGGCAATGGGCAGTGGAACGGAGGGGGAAATTGAGGGTAACAAGCAACCACTGGAGGGAGTGTGTGAGGTGGGATAAACATATGAACACGGATAACAGGAGGAAGGGATGGCGGGGGTAAACAGGTGACAACAGGAAGGAGGGTGGGGTAAACAACTGGTAATGCAGAATGGAATGAAGGGGAAGATCGGGGGTAAATAAGTGATCACAGATTATAGGAGGGAGGGCGGGGGGAAACAAGTGACAATGGGGGGGAGAAACAACCGTGGACTTCTCTTAATACATTGATACTGCCAGTACGCACACATTTTCTGACGATGCCCCTCCTGCTCGGCAGGCAGCACACCCTGCCATTGAGTATGGCATTATTTTGTGAAGTGATAAAAAAGGGGATGATGGACAGAGCGTTTGAGCAAATCAAACACTCACCCCCCAGTCAACTGATCTGAGTTTAATCCATCACCATTCTTTAGCTCACTCAGCCACCCCAGTTCAGACATGGCCATATGCATATCAGTCTGACCCTGTGCCTCATGGGAACAGTCCAGCCCGAACTGCCAAGCCATGTCTTCCCTGGACCGAAAACAAGCATTTTGGGACCGGTTTCGGATTCATAATCCACATCAGCCAGGCTATCTTGAATCCAGTGGCCAAGTGAGCAAGGGACTCACGTCTGAGCATACCCTGTCAACTTAGGGCGAACAAAGCGATACAAAAGGGGATGGTGGACGGAGCGTTTGAGCAAATCAAACACTCACCCCCAGTCAACTGATCTGGGTTTAATCCATCACCATACTTTAGCTCACTCAGCCACCCCAGTTCAGACATGGCCATATGCAAATCAGTCTGACCCTGTGCCTCATGGGAACAGTCCAGCCCGAACTGCCAAGCCATGTCTTCCCTGGACCGGAAACAAGCATCCCAGGACCGGTTTCAGATTCATAATCCTCATCAGCCAGGCTATCTTGAATCCAGTGGCCAAGTGAGCAAGGGAGTCACGTCTGAGCATACCCTGCCAACTTAGGGCGAACAAAGCAAAACAAAAGGGGATGATGGACGGAGCGTTTGAGCAAATCAAACACTCACCCCCAGTCAACTGATCTGGGTTTAATCCATCACCATTCTTTTGCTCACTCAGCCACATCAGTTCAGACATGGCCATAGGCAAATCAGTCTGACCCTGTACCTCATTGGAAGAGTCCAGCCCGAACTGCCAAGCCATGTCTTCCCTGGATCGGATACAAGCATCCTGGGACCAGTTTTGGATTCATAATACTCATCAGGCAGGCTATCTTGAATCCAGTGGCCAAGTGAGCAAGGGACTCACGTCTGAGCATACCCTGCCAACTTAGGGCAAACAAAGCGATACAAAAGGGGATGATGGACGGACCGTTTGAGCAAATCAAACACTCACCCCCAGTCAACTTATCTGGGTTTAATCCATCACCATTCTTTAGCTCACTCAGCCACCCCAGTTCAGACAAGGCCATATGCAAATCAGTCTGACCCTGTGCCTCATGGGAACAGTCCAGCCCGAACTGCCAAGCCATGTCTTCCCTGGACCGGAAACAATCATCCTGGGACCGGTTTCGGATTCATAATCCTCATCAGCCAGGCTATCTTCAATCCAGTGGCCAAGTGAGCAAGGGACTCACATCTGAGCATACCCTGTCAACTTAGGGCGAACAAAGCGATACAAAAGGGAATGATGGACGGATTGTTTGAGCAAATGAAACACTCACCCCCAGTCAACTGATTTGGGTTTAATCCATCACCATTCTTTAGCTCTCTCAGCCGCCCCAGTGCAGACATTGCCATATGCAAATTAGTCTGACCCTGTGCCTCATGGGCACTTTCCAGCCCGAACTGCCAAGCCATGTCTTCCCTGGACCAGAAACAAGCATCCTGGGACCGGTTTCGGATTCATAATCCTCATCAGCCAGGCTATCTTGAATCCAGTGGCCAAGTGAGCAAGGGACTCACGTCTGAGCATTCCCTGCCAACTTAGGGCGAACAAAGCGATACAAAAGGGGATGATGGACGGAGCGTTTGAGCAAATCAAACACTCACCCCCAGTCAACTGATCTGGGTTAAATCCATCACCATTCTTTAGCTCACTCAGCCACCACAGTTCAGACATGGCCATATGCAAATCAGTCTGACCCTGTGCCTCATGGGAACAGTCCAGCCCGAACTGCCAAGCCATGTCTTCCCCGGACCGGAAACAAGCATCCTGAGAACTGTTTTGGATTCATAATCCTCATCAGCCAGGCTATCTTGAATCCAGTGGCCAAGTGAGCAAGGGACTCACGTCTGAGCATACCCTGCCAACTTAGGGTGAAGAAAGCGAAACAAAAGGGGATGGTGGACGGAGCGTTTGAGCAAATCAAACACTCACCCCCCGTCAACTGATCTGGGTTTAATCAATCATCATTCTTTAGCTCACTCAGCCACTCCAGTTCAGACATGGCCATGTCTGAACTGGCCATGTCCTGAAACAACTGACATGGAAAGGTGATGTAGAGATACCAGGCCTGCGGCGTACCTATTATTGGAGTTAGCAAAGAAAGTCCGCCCTCTCATGAAGGTAGCAGTGCCAGGCAAAGCTGTCACGCTGCAGTACCCGCCCACTCATGTAAAACAGAAGTGCTGGGGAGGTGGCAGTCCCCCGGGCTGCGGGGGCCCTGCAGGCCCATGCTACATTAATAAATTGCCCTCGGATCATAACCAACCGGGGGGTTTGAAACCTAAGCGCGGGAGACCACACTTTGTTTTTTTAACAATCTTGGAAATATTTGTTCTACCTGAGCGCCCCCACCCGAAAATAAGAAATAAAAACGATTTTTATGGGCCTGGGGGTCCCTGTGGGTCCCCCTGAGCAGGCCTGGGGAATCAGGTTTTTTTTACCCTGCCCCCTTCTCTTGTTTTTTTAATCTTTCTCTCACCTTTTCTTTCTCCCTCGGTCCGAGCACAAAATGGCTGCCAACTCTTCCTGGTTGGCAGCCAATTAGAGCCAAGCTCGTGCTTGGGGGATTAGGCTCCACCCAGATATCTATATTTATTTTCCTTTAATATCTTACAAACTACTGAACGGATTTACAGCATTTTTTTAAAAAAAGGATTATTTCTGAACCAAGAGCTACCTTTTTGCCAAATTTGGTGTAAGTCCTTTCAGCAGTTCGGTCTTTAGCTTTGTCTAAAATTTCCCATGGAAAATTGCATGGGGAAAAAGCATTATGGGACTCCTCTTTATTCTCGCCCCTGCTTGACAAGTCACCCCGAAACTTCCAAAACATGAGCTGACTGGAGTGGGCCAACTAGTTTTGAAAATTTCACAAAGATTCGTCAACTGGCACCAAAGTTATTGGAAAAACAAAAAAACTGTTACTTATGGAGATTAGGTTCTAACTATAACTACCAACTGGCGACCGCCATTAGGTTATATATAACCTGCATCTTGTTAGCACCCCAGGCGCTGAGGAAGGCAAGACGCCGAAATGCATTCGCCATAACCTGTGCTACAAATAAAGTCCTCCATTGTTTCCCCACCCGGGCCTCTTCTCTTTCTTGTGGAGGAGTGTTGTTGGATTTTTTGCGCGAGTGACAATATTGCGCATAAGAGGCCCCCAAATCACCAAGTTGGCCTTGGCATCATTGGTTTCTACTTCAGTGGATTTTCTTTTGGCATCCAGGCAACTGGAACGACCTTGGCCCACCTCCAGACACCGGGAAGAATTATGGCGGTGTTGTGGCTATCAGCTGCACATTGGGTGGGGTACATTGCTGCCTTGCCCCCTCGCTTTGAGGATCCCTGGGACTCTGGGGGTTGATGTGGTTTTGGGGACTCGGGAGGACTAAGTTCGAGGGACACAATGAAGGGGTTATCATCAGCATCATGCCAATCCACCCCGTAACATCGATGCATAAAGAACATTGCATTATGGGACTTGCAGGCGCTATGATATTGGGCGCGCTATGCAGTGACATGTATGATTCAACTTACCTGGGGGAGGAGCGGCATGTTAAGCATCAAAATGGGGCCGGATATTAAAATCCGGAATTGAGCGCCTGCATCTTGTTAGCACCCCAGGAGCTGAGGAAGACAAGACGCCGAAATGCATTCACCATAACCTGTGCTACGAATAAAGTCCTCCTTTGTTTACCCACCCAGATCTCTTCTCTTTCTTGTGGGGGATTGTGTTGGATTTTTAGAGCGAGTGCCAGTATCGCGCACAAGAGGCCCCCACGTCACCAAGTTGGACTTGGCATCATTAGTTTCTACTTCAGTGGATTTTCTTGTGGCATCCAGGCGACTGGAACGACCTTGGCCCACCTCCAGCAACTGGGAAGAATTACGGTGTTGTTGTGGCTATCAGCTACACGTTGGGCGAGGTACATTGCTGCCTTGCCCCCGCTAAATGGATTCCTGGGACTTGATGTGGTTTTGGGGACTCAGGAGGACTAAGTTCAAGGGACATAATGAAGGGGTTACCATCAGCATCATGCCAATCCACCCCCGCAACATCGATGCAAAAAGAACATTGCATTATGGGACTTGCAGGCGCTATGATATTGGGCGCGCTATGCAGTGACAAGTATGATTCAACTTACCTGGGGGAGGAGCAGCATGTTAAGCATCAAGATGGGGCGGGATATTTAAATCCGGAAGTGAGCGCCTGCATCTTGTTAGCACCCCAGGCGATGAGGAAGGCAAGATGCCGAAATGCATTCGCCATAACCTGTGCTACGTAAAAAGTCCTCCTTGTTTCCCCACCCGGGCCTCTTCTCTTTCTTGTGGAGGAGTGTTGTTGGATTTTTAGCGCAAGTGACAGTATCGCGCATAAGAGGCCCCCAAATCACCAAGTTGGGCTTGGCATCATTGGTTTCTACTTCAGTGGATTTTCTTTTGGCATCCAGGCAACTGGGATGTCTTTGGCCCACCTCCAGGCACCGGGAAGAATTACGGCGGTGTTGTGGCTGCACGTTGGGCGAGGTACATTGCTGCCTTGCCCCCGCTAAATGGATCCCTGGGACACTGGGGGTTTATCTGGTGTTGGGGACTCGGGAGGACTAAGTTCGAGGGACACAATGAAGGGGTTTTCGTCAGCGTCATGCCAATCCACCCCCGCAACATCGATGCATAAAGAAAATTGCATTATGGGACTTTCAGGTGCTATGATATTGGGCGCGCTATGCAGTGACAGGTATGGTTCCACTTACCTGGGGGAGGAGTGACACGTTAAGCATCAAGAAGGGTCGGGATATTTAGAATCAAACAATTTTATTCAGCAGACACGTAGCAGTGAACACAGCTGGGCTGCCTACATCCACAGGCCGGCAGAGTGGAGTCAAATTGCACATAACACAGTAACACAGCCATAGGGTCTACAACCCGGAGGGCGACCCGGCGAAGGTGGGCTAACAGCCATGCGGTGAGTCCATGTAGGGAGGCGAGGCTGCTTTTTGTCAAAACCAGAAAAGAAAACAACCCGAAAGAAACCGTACCCTCCCGCCCCCCCAGTACCCAACCAACTCTAGCTCCCCCCCCACCCCTCCCACCCTCTCCGCATCAGCATAGTTCAGAGAACCCTCAGAGTCCAAGGGTCAGAGACCCCGTTGCTGCCCTAAGACGACCCAGCAGCAATCATGCCATCATGCCACAGCCCCGGGCGGTTCCAAGGGAATAAGTTGTAAAATCTGGAGGAATTTGGGGCACGTGACCTCACGCAAGTCCCGGGACAACAGGTGTATGAAGAGTGCCCAAAGCTTAGCATATGTGTCCCCTTTACCATCCACACACAGGGAAAGCCTCTCCATCCCCAGAAGCAGCCACAGGCGCCTAATCCAGTCCCTGGGTCAGGGGAGTCCAGTGAGCGCCACTTCGAAAGGATCACCAGGCGCGCCGCCAGGAGCGCCAGCGCAATCTGTCTACCTCGAGGGGAGCACAAGGGAAACGCCTTAGGGTGAGGGAGGCCCAGTAGTACATATTCTGGAGCCCTGGGAAAGGTGATACCGAAAGCATTGTCTATGTCATCTAAAACTGCTTTCCAGTAGCGCACCAGCTTGGGACAGTGCCAGAGCAAATGGGAAAGAGTGCCTGTAGCGCCCCAGCCCCTCCAGCAAAGCTTCGAGCACTTGGGGTCCCACCCATGGAGCCTCGCCGGTGTGTGGTACCAGTAAGTTACGATTTTGAAGGCCGCTTCCGCTCCCGCCACGTTCGCCGCTGTGTGGTGTGCGCAATAGAAAATTTTACCCCATTCCTTACTCGTCAGGGGGCGGCCCAACTCCGTCTCCCAGCGAACTTGTGCCTTGGAGCGCTGCGGGTGGTGGCGTTTCATAATGAAGGCGTACAGCTCGGAGATAAGTTTGCGATCGTCCTTCTTGAAGACCACCCAGCGTTCCAGAGGTGCCATTGGTCGAGACATGTCCGCGATGTTATCAGGAAACGTCACCCAATGCGCTACCTGCGAGTAGTGGAAGGCGTCAGCCACGGTCAGCTCAAAGTACTCCCGGCGCAGAGTGGTGAACGGTATCAGTCCCTCCGGCTGAAAGAGGTGACCCACTCTCTTACAGCCCAACTCCCTCCAACGCTGGAAGACCGGCGAGTCGCACCCGGGGGGGAAGTCCGGGTTGTCAACGATAGGCGTCAGTGGGGATGGGAAAAAGGTCCAGCCGCGCCTGAGAGCTAGACGATCCCACACCGCCAGGGTCGGGGAGGTCACCGGGGAGGAGTAAAGGCCCCAGGATCTGTGCTTGCGTGGGAGCCATAGCTCGCGCCAGATGTTGCGCCCGGCCACAGTCTGGTCCATGAAGAGCCAGTGCTTGCTGGACAGCGGCCTATTCCATTCCAGAATTAAACGCAGGCACGCCGCTTGGTAGTACGCCTCCACACACGGGAAGTTAAGGCCGCCGTCATCGCGCGGCGCCATGAGGCGGTCAATAGCAATGCGAGGGCACTTATGGTTCCACAAAAAAGTGGTCAGCAACCGCTGGAGCTTTCGTAGGGTTCCCGGGGGGGGGGGGGGCGCAAAGGCAGCATCTGGAAGAGATAGAGGATGCGGGGAAGGATCGTCATTTTGATCGCCGCGAGGCGGCCAAACCAGGCCAGCTGCAGCCGGGACCAGTCCGAGACGGACTTAGCCATTTGGTCAATGAGGAGCCTGTAGTTGAGAGCAACCGTTTGCGTGAGCGTGGGCGCCAGCTGGATCCCGAGGTACGGGATGGGCGACTGGACCCATTGAAACGCGAAATCGGCACCGAGGTCCCGGACCTCCTCCTCCGGCACCGAGAGGTTCAGGATTTGGGACTTCGAGAAATTGACCTTGAAGCCGGCCACCAGGCCGAAGTCTTCCAGCTCCCGGGAGAGATGCCTCAGTGAGGAGCGCGGGTGTGTGAGGGATAGGATGACATCATCCGCATAGAGGCTCACCTTGTGCTCCTCTGCCCCAAAGCGCACCCCCTGTACGTCCGCATTGTCCCGGAGGCGTTGCGCAAAAGGCTCCATATAGAGCGCGAATAACAGGGGTGAGAGAGGGCACCCCTGCCTCGTCCCCCGGGTAATCGGAAAATAATCAGACCGACAACCGTTCACACGAACAGCGGCTCGGGGGGAGGCGTAGAGGCAGCGGACCCAGCTAACAAACGAGTCCCCCAGCCCGAACATACGCAGGACCGCAAACATGTACGACCAGTCAACGCGGTCGAAAGCCTTCTCGGCATCGATGGAGAGGAAGCATGCTTGTGTACGCGACCGGCGAATCAAGTCCATCAGATGCGGGAGGCGTTTGGTGTTCTCTCCGCCCTGACGCGTCGGCACAAAGCCCACCTGGTCGGGTTCAATGATACCGTCTATAAACGGGCTGAGGCGAGCGGCCAGGATGCCCGAAAATAACTTCATATCTATATTCAGAAGCGAAATGGGGCGGTAGGAGCCACACTCCTGTGCATCCTTGCTTGCCTTATGAATAACAGTGACCACGGCCTCGGCCATGGACGGCGTCACGTTCCCAGACTCTCGGAAGGAATTGAAGAGACGCGTCAGGAAGGGGGCCAGTGCGGGACAAAACTTCTTGTAGAAGGCGGCCGTAAAGCCGTCAGGGCCAGGTGATTTCGCCACCTTCAGGCGCGCAATCACTGAGATGACCTCCTCGATGCGTATCTCGGCGTCTAGAGACGCCGCCGAGGTCTGCGACAGGGGAGTGATGTCACAAGACTCCAAGTATGCTTGCACCTTGTCTGGGTCTGGGGGGTCAGCAGAGTTGGGAGCTTGGTAGAAACGCTGGAAGCTGTTCGCCACGCGTGTGTCAGCCACCTGTACCACCCCATGTTCGTCCTTGACGGGTGACACCATCGTTTGTTGCGTTTGCGCCCTCAGACGGTGCGCCAGCATCTTACCCCCTTTGTCGCCACTAAGATAAAATTTATGCCGCAGTCAGAGGAGCGCGTATTCGGCCCTGTCAAGGTCAAGGTGTTTCAGCATGCGCCGCTTCGTCTCCAGTTCTCTCCAGACCCTTTGCGCCCCGGTCCGTTTATGTATCGCTTCCAGCCCGCGAACGTCCCTCTCGAGCTCCTCGCGCTTCTCTTTGCGCGCCTTCCCCAACGAGGCCGAAATCGCGATGCATTCCCCCCGCACCACCAGTTTAAGAGCTTCCCAAACCGAACTAAGCGACATCCCGTCGGTCTCGTTGGTGTCAAAGTAATGTTTGATCGTGTCCTGCAAACGATCCACTACCGAGGCGGCGTTAAGCAGAGAGTCGCGCAACCGCCAGCTCCCGCGCGCCCGCGTCCCGGACCCTCCCGACAGCATAACCGAGATAAGCGCATGGTCAGAGAGGAAGCGCGGCGCTATCTCCGCAGAAGAGAGCTGGGAAAGCAGGGAAGAGGAGGCAAGGAAGTGATCAAGGCGCGCATAGGACTTGTGCGCAGCAGAGTAATAGGTGAAATCGCGCTCAGCCGGGTGCAAATGCCGCCACACATCATGGATCTCCCCTCTTGCAACCAAAGCAGACCCCCTTTGGAAAGCGCGCCAGACGCGTGAGAGCGCGCCTCAGACCTATCAAGCGCCGGATCCATCACCACATTCAAATCACCACCCACCAGGATCCCGGGATCAGGAGAAGCCAACACATCTGCGAGCGCTGAGGTCAAAAAGGCCTCCTGTTGCACATTGGGGGCATAGATGGAGCCTACCGTGAGTTGGGAGTCCCCCCATTGGATCCTAACCACCAGAAAGCGCCCTCTAATATCAACCACCTGGGATAGCACTTTACAATGGGCTTTCGCACTGATCAATATCGCCACCCCCTGTCTCTTTGTGTCACAGGAGGACCATATCTGGGTGGGGAAGCGCCTGTCCTTCATCCGCCTCGTGTCTTTGGCGAGTAGGTGTGTCTCTTGCAGTAGACAGATGTCGCCACCTGACCCCTCCAACAGGGAGAGGATCGCTGCTCTCTTGACAGGGCTGTTGAGACCTCGCACATTTAAGCTAACAACCTTCAAATCTCTCCCCATCTAGCAAGCAAGAGAAGCACTCTGCTGAGAGAAACTAGCGGCTGATGCGGAGAACCCTCCCTCCCCCTCCCTCCCCTCCCCTGACCCTCAACCACCCCAAAACCTTCCAAGTCAAACCCCCCAAAACACACCCACCCCAACAACAACAAACCCCGACATGGTCCCCAGGAGCGAACTACCAAGGGGGAACAAGAGTCTGTCAGTGAAGTCCCAAGGGCTGGGGGCATGGACTTACTCCCACTAGCCACCCAGATCCTGATACAGGACAATACACACGAGGAACGTGTCAGTACATTACCCATCAGTGTCCAGTGGTTCGGTCCCTCCACTGCCAGCCAGCCAAGATGCACAGGGGAAGAAGTTCAGCCGAACCATTCAGGGCCCTTCGGGCGAAACAGTCACCTTCGACACCGAGGCCACTGCGGCGTCACGCTCCTGCAGGCTGACGGACAAATCCGGGCCCGATGGCTTGGACGACCTGCCCACAGTGTGCCATTCCTCGGAGCGGCGATGAGAACTCGAAGAGGGCGATGGGCGCTCAGCGGCAGGGTCAGCCTGCTCCATTCCCAGCAGGTCACGGGCAACCTCCACTGAGCGCACATAAATCAGCTTCCCCTTCCATCGGAAGACTAGCCTGAAGGGGTGCCCCCAGGAGTAGGGGACACCCTGTTCCTTCAGAAAAGCCGCGACCTCCCGGAAGCCCAGTCGCTTGGCCAGGGTGGTGGCCGCCAAGTCCTGGTAGAGCACAGGGCGATGGTCACGAAACAGGAGGGGGTCATGCTCACGGGCTTTCTTCAAGATCCTCTCTTTGAGTTGGAAGTTGTGGACGCACACCAGGATGTCCGGGGGGGGTGCGTTGGAGCCTCGAGGTAAGCCGACTCTATGGGCCCTGTCCAGTTGAATCTCACTGAGCTCCTCGTCTTGTAAGATGTGGCGGAACAAGCCGTCGACGTACTCGCGCAGGTCCGGCCCCTCACCTTTCCAAGGGACCGCGCGAATACGAATGTTATTGCGCCTGGATCTGTTCTCTAGATCCTCCGTATGCGATTGCAGGTCGAGGTGCTGGGTGTTAAGGCGAAGGATCTCCTGCTGGAGCCTATGGATGTCCCCCGCCGTGTCCACGTCGTGTTCCTCGAGGGTCGCCACCCTCTCCCCGATGGCGTCGACGTCTCGGCGTACCTCCCGGAGGTCCGAGGCTAGCTGCGCCCGGAGTTCCTGTATGTTCTCCTTGATGGCCGCAAAGAGGTCAAGCATAAAGGCCTTGGTGGCCGGCGCCTCACCCTCTTCCGGCGCCTCACCCTCTTCCGGCGCCGCCGCTTTGTCAGGCGCCGTCGACGACCGCAGTGGAGAGCATTTCTGCGAGGCCTCCTTCAGGGCTTTCTCCCTCTCCTTGTCCTTTTTGGTTCTGTTGGCCGTCATGGCGGTGGTGGGCCCTCAGATGCCAAAAGCGCGCCTCCGTGCAGTCGCCGGGCGGGTAGCAGGTTCCGCAAGCGTAGTGCGCCCGGGGTCCCGGGCAACAGTGCAGTCCAGGGGCCAGCGAGCGCCAATTCCGCTGTCCTCGGTAAGGGCTCACCACCCGGAGGCTCTGACCAGGCTGATGGAGCCGGGGGTGAGGGGAGGGACTACCGCCCCCACATGCTGTGTTTGCGCCTCTTCCACCGCCGGCCCAGGCGGGAGGGGGGATGGGATGCAGAATGGCGCCACGCGGGCCTCTTCTCCCCGGTCAGGGCCCAGGCACACGAGTGTCCCCACAGTGCTGGCTCTGCTTCACTGGGTGCAGCACGGTGCACCACGCTGGGTGTCCTCGTCAGGCGCCCACCACCGCCGGCCCAGGCGGGAGGGGGGAGGGGATGTTGGACGGCGCCACGCGGGCCTCTCCTTACCGGCCAGGACCCAGGCACGCCAATGCCCCCTTAGTGCCGCCTCTGTCTCACCGGGTCCAGCGCTGTGCCCCCTGCTGGGCGCCTCTGTTGGGTGCCTTCCACCGCCGTCCTAGGCAGGAGGGGGGAGGGGATGCAGGACGGTGCCACGTGGGCCTCTCCACTCTGGCCGGGACTCAGGCACGCAAACGCCCTCTCCGCGCCGGTTCCGCCCCACCAGCTGCAGCGCAGAGTACCTCGGCTGGTGTCTCTGTCGGGCGCCGGCGAACCTCCGTCACGATGCGGCGCCACAGCAATGGCGGCTCGCGCGATGCGGCACCAGTGCTGGCCGCTGAGCCGGGGCCCAAAGTAGATGGCGCGCCGGGCGCGCGAACCACGGCCTCCAGGCGCCGCGCCGGCTCCACCGCCACTCAGCGCCGCGTCCGCCTCTCCGGGGCTGGAGCGTGAGGAACTGCACCCGCGGCTGCCGGATCGTCTCTTAGGCTGCGGGTGATGCTTCGGAGACAGCAGCAAGGTCCCCTGCAGGGCTGATTCAAAGCTTTGCAGAAGCGGCAGCGGAGGGACCGAGAAAGACGTCCTACGCTGCCGCCATCTTGGCCACGCCCCCGGGGCGGGATATTTAAATCCAGAAGTGAGCACCTGCATCTTGTTAGCATCCCAGGCGCTGAGGAAGGCAAGACGCCGAAATGCATTCGCCATAACCTGTACTACAAATAAAGTCCTCCTTTGTTTCTCCACCCGGGCCTCTTCTCTTTCTTGTGGAGGAGTGTTGTTGGATATATATATATATATATATATATATATATATATATATATATATATATATATATATATATATATATATATATATGTATGTATATATATATATATATATATATATATATATATATATATATATATATATATATATATATATATATGTACATATATATATATATATATATGTACATATATATATATATTCACTGAAAAAAACATAGGTTTCAGGCCTTATATAGTTAGGAATTAACATATAAAAAACCATTGAAATCCTCCTACATAGTTAGCTTGACATTTTATTGATATAAAACCAATGAAATTCCACATATAGTTAGTTGCACTAACTATATATTTCACGCATCCGCAATCCAATGCTGATGATGTCACATATTACATCATTCATGACATGGTAAGTGACATCACTGATGACATCACTGATGACATCTCAAATGACATCACTGATGACATCACTGATGACATCTCATTTAAGATCAATGATCACACCACTAATGATATACTTCATGTGATAATACAATGCACCTCCTTACACTCTAATATAACCTCTGTTACACCTAGTGTAAAATACAAAGTATTATTTTTGAAACTATTGACACACGAATACCATTTACTACATACACACTCACTGATTCCTACGTCTACACACACATTCATTCATTCACCCATAAGATCACTCGTACGTACAGTCACTCATCATTACAACACTATCATATGCACTCATACACCTATGCAGACACTCACACACTGCCACTCATCCATGGAGTTACTCACACACCTAGTCAGTCCTGTAAAGAATCAATCACACTTTGATTTCTTCATCTATACAGTTAAACACAGAACAGCTTACATTTTCACAGATATACTAACACATACTTACTCACTTATACAATCAAATCCTTCATCCATACTCTTATACATTCACTCATTCTTCAATATGTAAAACATAGTTAAACTTTACAAAAACACACAGGCACTGGATGATGTCATCAGTGATGTCATCAGTGTTGCCATTTTAGATGTCATCAGTGATGTCATCAGGGATGTCACTGACCATGTCATGAATGATGTAATATGTGACATCATCAGCATTGGATTGCGGATGCGCGAAATATATAGTTAGTGCAACTAACTATATGTGGAATTTCATTGGTTTTATATCAATAAAATGTCCAGCTAACTATATAGGAGGAATTTCAATGGTTTTTTATATGTTAATTCCTAACTATATAAGGCCTGAAACCTATGGTTTTTTCAGTGAATTTTCAAGGTTTTTTAAATGCTAATTCCTAACTATATAAGGCCTAAAACCTATGGTTTTTTCAGTGAATTTCAATGGTTTTTTAAATGCTAATTCCTAACTATATAAGGCCTAAAACCTATGGTTTTTTCAGTGAATATATATATATATTTATATATTTTTTTTGGACAAGGGCACTTTTCTGTTATTTGCTTTCTGGTCTGCCTCCGACACAAAGTTCGTTTTACTGACCCGAACTGTTCTTATTGGCATTCCACAAACTTTAAGAAAAACGGTTCACCAGTCATTACAGGGCGCTATGACTCCTATGGATGAGTCATTACTTACAATATTGAAAAATACTTGCACTTAAACAAGGCATTTTTGTTTAGGACTGAAATATGACACTTCCACTTAAAAGAATGGATGCAATGTCCCAACAAATTATAAACGTACTGAAATCTAATTTTTCAGCAATTAACTTGTTCTGGGGCGGTAAGGGAGGCATGAGGAAGTGCATAACATCACGGAAACAAAAAAAAACAAGTGCAGGTGTTCTGTAATCTATCCATTGTCTCAGAGCTCTTTGTGACTTCCTGTGGTAGTTATGTGACCTACACATCTCCCTTCATGAAGGGTCAAACCATGTCGTTGCTTCAAAGATGGCGGGGCGGCGTGTCTGCAGACAGACGCCTCTGGGGCAACCGCGCAGGACACACGGGGCGGCTTTAAGCTCTGCTGCCTGCCCGCAGCCCGGGAGCCCCGCGCTCCCCTTGGACCAGGCGGTCACTTCCCGACGACGTGCACTTCAAGGGAATGCGGCCGGGGCCACTTGTGTTTGCTGCTCGGCTGAACTCCGAGGGAAGTCGGGTTGAACCCGTGCGTCCTGTGCGGGCCAGACAGCATGACTGTTTCTGTCTTCTAAATGATTCTGTGCTTTTCAAGGCTGGCCTGACTCACCCGACTTCATGGATTTTTTTTCCCCCGTTGAGCTGCGGCAGAGCTAGTAATTACTTTTTTGTAATGTCGCACTCCAACGGTGAAGCCTTAACCTACTGTGATAACAAATATTTCTGTTACCTAACACACTGGTATCTACCTAACACACTGGTATCTATTTTGTCTATTTCAGAAGAATCGGCTGGTTCATTGGGCGTGCAATGCAAAGATTAGGAGTTCGAGCCTGTGGGATGTAGGTTGCACACAGGTCTCAACAGTTTCCTCCGAGTTAGAGACTCGCCCACACTGTGACTTTGAATAGTCTTCCATAACCACTCTCGCCTTGTTGCTTGGTTCAAGTTAAAGGAGTGACAGAAAACGGGTCATCTCACCGTGGCGTAACTAAATTTGACCCCCCCCCCCCCCCACCCCCCTCCCGCAAAGTACACGGAGGGGACCCCCTCCGATCTCAGCTTTATGTTATACATAAATAACAGTGTTTTTTTATTTTGTGTGTTTCATGTTATGTTATGTTATGTTTCAGTCGTATGGTCCGTTTTCTGTCAGTTTCACGTCTCGTGGAGCTGTTAGCAGTGTGGTGACGTTCAAATTCGTTCCTGTGTGTGCCGTCTTGGGCCGTGAAGCCTGTACTCGGTATTGTGTTGAGACTTTCTTCCAGTTTGTGATGGAATGGGAAATCTTAAACCGTGTGTGTGTGTGAGATTTAGTGACCATGCTGAGGGAGCCTCGCTGGGGCGCAGCCGTCAGTCCCCGAGCCTTGAATTTCGAGGGAGGTGGTGGATGCAGGGGGGGCGCTTGTGCGCCATCTGTGCCTCTCATATGGACCCTGCATTAGGCGCCTTAACAAACAAGTAAACAAAAGACAAGCAATGTTGACTCTTGCCTTGCATTTTCTCCACAAACCATTCGGGCGGGCTCCTCGCTTCCCTGGGCGGAGGCTGGACTGCGGCGGGGGTGGGCACCGACAATGTGCCCCGCGCCCCCTCCGCCACTGCTCCAGCCTCCCTCTTGGTCTCCGGGGCTCCCTCGGCACAGGGGAGCCCCGCACCTGTCCGTCCCGCCTCCTCTTCGTCGTCCTGGTGCCGGCGGCTTCCTTCTCTCCTCTGGGCTCCCTCAGCACACGGGAGCCCCTGCCGCAGACGATGCTTCTGATCCAGGTGGCAGGGCTCCCTCCCATCACGGGAGCCCTGCTGAGTCAGCCGCCATCTTCCTTCTTTCCCCTCGCGGCGTGGGCGGGCATTTCCGGCCGGCCGCCCTGGGATTGGCCGGCCCGCCCCAGCACTTCCGGGTCGCCACGGGCAGCGCGGCGGCCCGATTTCAGGCAGGCAGGCGGGGAGGGTGCCCGCACGGGTGCGCGCCGATAGATATATAATTGAATTAGAATGCAAATTTCACAGCAAATACAGGACGGATTTACACAAATTAAAGAAAAGCGTAATCTGCGAACCGGTCTCTTCAACTTTGCCAAATTTCAAATAATTCCGTTCAGCCGTTCGGGCTGTAGCTGTGTCGAAAGGTCCTATGGAAATTTGCATGGGGAAAACATGTTTTGGGACCCCCCTTTTATCTCAGCCCCCACTTGACGAACCCCCCTCAAACTTTCAGGGAAGGAGCGGAGCATAACAGGCCATCTTTTTTTGAGAAATTCACGTAGATTCATTAACTGGCGCCAAAGTTATTCCCAATAGAATGTTGGTGATTTCCTATGGAAACTAGGCCCTAACTATGGGGCTGATTATGATGGCGGATTTCCCGCATCCACCGGGCTGGCGGAAGCCACCCCCGGCCCGGAGGATGCGGGAAATCCGCCACAGAGGCTACAAAGACCCACCGCCAAATTAGGATGGCTGGTGGGTCTGAGAATCTGTCCTCCGCTTTTCCGCCGCGGTCGCCTTCCGACCGCGGTGGAAAAGCATTAACATGGCTGGTGGTGTCTATCAGACACCGCCAGCCACATTAGGATGGAGTAAAAAGTATGCTTTACCACGGCGGCTTTTCTGCCGTGGAAAAGCATACAGACCTTCACTTCGGGGGCCCCCTGGGTGAAGGAGGGGTGGTGGGTGCACATGGGGGGTACCTATGGTACCCCCTGCATTTGTGTGCACAAAGCGGCAGGCACCGCGCGGTGCCTGCTGCTTTGTGCACGCAAATGCTGTGCATGCATTTTTAACATTGCGGCGGGTGCAGCTTGAAGCTGCACCCGCGCAATGTTAAAGATTGAGGATGTGACCGCCACCCTGGCGGTCACATCCTAATCTGCACGGAGGGACAGCAGCAGCCCCTGCGGACGGTCCCTCCTACTCTATGGTGGCGGACGGACTCAGGTCCGTCCGCCATCATAATCGGCCCCAATATATACCTACTGGCTACCGCCAGTAGGTAATATATATATATATATATATATATATGCCACGAATTCCGCCAAGTCCCCAAATCACACTCCAGGGAAAAAAAAACGAAGCCGGACCCTTTCGGATATTTTGCAAAAATCGGTTTATTTCATCCAGTAGTGCATAGAACACGCCGCCATGACGTGTTTCGGGACCTCCGTCCCTTGATCACAATCAGTGATGTCATTTGAGATGTCATCAGTGATGTCATCAGTGATGTCACTGACCATGTCATGAATGATGTAATATGTGACATCATCAGCAGTGGATTGCGGGTGCGCGATATATAGTTAGTGCAACTAACTATATATGGAATTTCAATGGTTTTGTGTGAGTAAAATAAGGTTTTGTAAATGCGAATTCCTAACTATATATGGTCTATAACCTATGGTTTTTTCAGTGAATTTTCAAGGTTTTGTAAATGCTAATTCCTAACTATATATGGTCTATAACCTATGGTTTTTTCAGTGAATTTTCAAGGTTTTGTAAATGCTAATTCCTAACTATATATGGTCTATAGCCTATGGTTTTTTCAGTGAATATATATATATACATACATATATAAACATATATCATCTGTATATCTATATAAATACAAACATAAATGCATGCATACATATACTTATATGCATACAGATGCATGTTATTTACATGAAAGTTGAAAAAACACTAATAAAAGCAAAGCTAAAAAGCCACCTCATTACAAACAGAATGGCTTTAACTTAAACGAGGGCGAGATCTATTGCATTTTCAATGCTTGTTTACTTTGGTTCCATCAAGAAGGCATTCAGATGTGTCACACATTTGCCATAAATTCTGAATGTTAGCACTCTAGTTGCACATTAGATCACTGTAGTAAAGCTACTGCTCACCAGGGACGTCTGCTGCTGGTATTCAAAGTGCATGTTTCAGTCTGCATGTCAGAATTTTTTTAATGAAATAGAAGAGGATTTGAGAAGTCACTCAAAATGATCCCTAATTTTTCTTTCTGAAGCACTAATCATACTTTCTATGGCAAAATTAACCCCCTCATGTTGTTCCTTTTTAAATTGAGTGTTTTCAGACTTACCACTTCATTCCAATCAAGATGTCTTCTGGTGTGCCATACTTTTGTCATAAGTAAGACTGTTAGCGCTCTAGTTGTTCTTTAGAACACTCTGGGACATTCTGTCATTGGGCTATACTTGGGGTACATCTGGGTGATATTTGGGCTACATTTAGGCTCTTTTGTCTCTGGTGGCCATCTTGGGAGACTGTATGTCAGAATTTTTTAATGAAATTGAAGAGGGTTTGAGAAGTCACTCAAAATGTGCCCTAATTTTTCTTTCTGCAGCACTAATCATAATTCATATGCCAAAATATACCCCCTCATTTTGTTCCTTTTTAAATTAAATGTTTTAAGAGTTACCACTTTATTCCAATCAAGATGGCTTCAGGTGTGCCATACCTTTGTAATAAGTAGGACTGTTAGCGCTCTAGTTGTTCTTTAGAACACTCTGGGACATTCTGTCATTGGGCTATACTTGGGCTACATCTGGGTGATATTTGGGCTACATTTGGGCTCTTTTGTCTCTGGTGGCCATTTTGGGAGACTGCATGTCAGAATGTTTTAATGAAATAGAAAAGGATTGGAGAAGTCACTCAAAATGTGCCGTAATTTTTCATTCTGCAGCACTAATCATACTTTCTATGGCAAAATATACCCCCTCGTGTTGTTTCTTTTTAAATTAAATGTTTTAAGAGTTACCACTTTATTCCAATCAAGATGGCTTCAGGTGTGCCATACCTTTGTAATAAGTAGGACTGTTAGCGCTCTAGTTGTTCTTTAGAACACTCTGGGACATTCTGTCATTGGGCTATACTTGGGCTACATCTGGGTGATATTTGGGCTACATTTGGGCTCTTTTGTCTCTGGTGGCCATTTTGGGAGACTGCATGTCAGAATGTTTTAATGAAATAGAAAAGGATTTGAGTAGTCACTCAAAATGTGCCCTAATTTTTCATTCTGCAGCACTAATCATACTTTCTATGGCAAAATATACCCCCTCATGTTGTTTCTTTTTACATTAAATGTTTTAAGAGTTACCACTTTATTCCAATCAAGATGGCTTCAGGTGTGCCCTACCTTTGTAATAAGTAGGACTGTTAGCGCTCTAGTTGTTCTTTAGAACACTCTAGGAGGCTGCAGTAGAACACAAAGGAATCAACTGACAGTCTCTGTCCTTGTTGGATGTACATCTTTTACTGAGAATGTCAGACTTCATTTTCACATGACTGAGAAAGATAATGTGAATTTACAGAAAATATGCTTTCAGTTTAGCTTAGAGATCCCCTTCCAAACGACTGTGGGAAAATCATGAGATATTAGTTTTCTTTCAAACAATATTCATGATATCACAGCAGAAGGGTTTTTTCACATGGTAAAATCACCTTAGAACCCACCACAATTCCTAAAACGAGTATGGTACCATCAAGAAATGATTTATAATGTAACTAAAGCCCTAAAACCCTCTATTAACTACAATGCTTTTTAATGAGGTGCTATCATGTATATTGGTCGCAAGATGGCTGCCAACACTTCTTGGATAAAGTGCTGACAGCCAATCAGATCAGATGTGTGGTTAGGCTCCGCCCAGATATATATCTTTTTTTGAACCTAAATTACTCAAAATCCACTGGAGCACATATATTGAGACCTAGCAAAGGCACATCGGGCTAACAGTCCCTACAATTTTGCCAAGTTTCGTGCAAATCCATTCAGCCGTTCGATCTAAAAGTGAGGCCAACCGCCCTATGGAAATTAACATGGGAAAAACGCGTTTTGGGACCCCCCTTTTTTCTCGGCCCCCCCCTAGATGAAACCCCCCCAAATTGTCAGGGGCTGCTCAGAAACAAAATGTTCCATTTTCCTGAAAAATTTTCAGCCAATTCCGTCCACAAACGCCAAAGTTATTAGACATAGAATTTTCAAAAATCCCATAGAGAAAAAATCCTAACTATATATACCTACTGGCGACCGCCAGTAGGTAATATATATATATATATATATATATATATATATATATATACAATGAAAAAACCATAGGTTATAGACCATATATAGTTAGGAATTAGCATTTACAAAACCTTGAAAATTCACTGAAAAAACCATAGGTTGTAAACCAAATATAGTTAGGAATTCGCATTTAAAAAACCTTATTTTACTCACACAAAACCATTGAAATTCCATATATAGTTAGTTGCACTAACTATATATCCCGCACCCGCAATCCACTGCTGATGATGTCACATATTATTATTATTATTATTATTATTATTATTATTGCATTTATTGAGCGCACAGCTACCCGGAGGTTTCCCGGCGCTTGCCTTGGGAACCCATCCTGGCTTTTCCCTGTGAGATAGCCCCTACAGGGCATCCCCAAGGTGAAAGCCAGGCATCCCGCCGCAGGGGGGCCGTTGTGGAGATTAAGCAAGCTTAATGCCCAGAGTTGCAGAGTGAGAACCCATGATTAGAGCAGGCACCGAAGCGAGAATTATCGAGTCCGTGGACATTTGAGCTCAAGACCCTGCCGCGTCGGGAATTAAACCCTGGTCCCGGGTCTGACCTCAGCTTCCGGGTCTGCCTGCTCTAACCAGTGAGCCACACTTCTCCACATATTACATCATTCATGACATGATCAGTGACATCACTGATGACATCACTGATGACATCTCAAATGACATCACTGATGACATCACTGATGAAATCTCAAATGACATTACTGATCACATCACTGATGATATCATTCATGTGATAATACGATGAACCTCTTCAGACTCTAATATAATCTTAGATACAATCAGTATAAACAGACACTCACAGACTGTCACTCATCCATGGAGTTACTCACACACCTAGTCAGTCATGCAAAGAATCAATCACACCTCCATTTCCTCAACTATACAGTTATACAAACTTTACTTATTCAAAGATATACTAACACATATTTACTCTCTTATACAATCCCTGATACAAGTTCACAATGATCCATACAGCCACTCACACATTCACTGGCTCTTATGCACAGTTATTTATATATGTCAACTCTCACATGTATTGTGTTTTACATATGTACTTACTTTGACATGTAGCACTGAGATATCCATTCACTCACCAATACACTCATGCACACAGTCAACCGCCCATACAGCTGTTTCCACATGCACTTTTGAAACCATACATCTAGTGAATCAACTGCTCACTCATCTATGCACAGAGTCATACACCTCCCAGCCACCCACACACACACTCAGTCTCCCATACAAATACTTGGGCAACCAATCAATAACCCATATAGTTACTCATATAGCTACTTATCAACACATGCAACAGTTTACAGAACAACAGACATAATGATGCACAAATTAAGACAGTTTAGTCACTAACCCATGCACTCAGTGAGACACATTTAATCACCACTCATACAGTCAGTCATGCACCTACTAAATCCTTCATCCAGACACTTATACATCCACTCATTCTTCAATATGTAAGACATATTTTAACTTTACAGAAACATACAGTCACTGGATGTTGTCATCAGTGATGTCATCAGTGATGTCATTTGAGATGTCATCAGTGATGTCACTGACCATGTCATGAATGATGTAATATGTGACATCATCAGCATTGGATTGCGGGTTTGCGATATATAGTTAGTGCAACTAACTATATATGGAATTTCAATGGTTTTGTGTGAGTAAAATAAGGTTTTTTAAATGCGAATTCCTAACTATATATGGTCTATAACCTATGGTTTTTTCAGTGAATTTTCAAGGTTTTGTAAATGCTAATTCCTAACTATATATGGTCTATAACCTATGGTTTTTTCATTGAATTTCAATGGTTTTTTAAAAGCTAATATCTGTAGCTGTAAAATGTATTCTTCTTTAAATCTTAAAATATATTTTACATGTTTTTTATACCTTTTTTAAAAAACAAATTTATGTTTCGCTCCCAGTCCGCGAACCGGTCAGCTTCCCGTTAGCTCAATTTAAAACCGCGGCTCGGTCTGCGAACCGGTAAACGTTCCTTTAGCGTAACTGTTACGTTAGCATGACGTTTTGCGTTGTCGCGTAATACGTCATTGGACGCGCCAAGTTAGTGGACCCGGAAGCGGACCGGAAAGCGGAGTAAAGCGCGAAACGTAAACACAGCAGGTCATGTGACTCGGTAATAACACTTTTCATTGGTTCATTTCACTTTTGGTTTCCTAATGATGTAATACTTGGTCATGTGATCTAAAATTAACACTTTTCATTGGTTTAGAACTTTTGCTTTTCCCAAATGATGAAAACCCTCCTTCTTTCCTCACTCTGACTTTCATCTTGGTGAGAGAAAGACCCTTTTTCATTGTTGAGCAATGGCTTCTGTAGTTGCTTCAGCTAGTGTACCCCCACCACCACCTCCACCTCCTCATGGGAAGAAAGGACCACCTGCTCAAGTAATCATAGAAGAAGAGGAAGATCAAGAAGAGGAGGAAGAGTAGGAAGAGCCTGAGTTTTTGCCAGAGGAGCCCAGGAGGTACAATAGAAAAGAAAACTACATCTGGCAATTTTTTAAATTTCCTGAAGGGCAAAAAAAAGTCAATGCCAGATATGTGTTTTGCCGTATTTGCGACGATCGACTTTCAAGGGGGACTGACAAGAAATACAGCTTTGGAAATTACACGATGCACAGGCATATGAGTAGGTGGCACCCTATCAATTATAGTGCTGCCCAGCTTCGTGATGAACAGCAAAATCCCCTGGCAATGGCGAGAAGATCTGTTGTCCAAGAAGTATCGGGACCAGAGGCGAGGGAGGTGGTCCCGAACATTCAAATGGACTTTGGGGAAGTAAAGCAAGTGTGCGTGCGGTGTAACCAATTAATTTGCTATAGAGAAAGTAGCATTACTCTTATAGTAAAAGCTATCAAAAATCATGTTTGCCCGAAACGCCCCAAAAAATAAATTCTTCTTTTTTTCGTTGCTCCTGTTGAGCCCTTTTCAATGAATCATTTTTGTTTCCCCCCTCCCCCCCAAAAAACAAAAAAATTACAAAATGTTCAGAAAATACAAAAAAAATATAAAAAATGTTCAGAAAAATAATAAAAAAAATTTAAAACAACAAAAACCAAAAAAAAAGTTCTTTTCAGATACACCTCCCCATTATAAAAAAAATTGGTAGAATTTTTGAAACTCTGCCAACCTCTATTTCTTTTAGTTCGCTCCCAGTTCGCACTCCGGTACGCGAACCGGGAGCGACCCAAAATTTTTTTAAAAAAAAAAGAACAGTAATTATAAGGGAAGGAAACAGACAGTTATGTTACAAGAAAGACAGCTATAGGGAGTAAAGAAAAGATACTGTTACCCGCAATCCACTTCTGATCATGTCACATATTACATCATTCTTGACATGGTCAGTGACATCATCAGCAGTGGATTGCGAGTAACAGTATCTTTTGTTTACTTCCTATAGCTTTCTTTCTTGTAACATAACTGTCTGTTTCCTACCCTTATACTTACTGTTCTTGTTTTAAAAAATTTTTTGAGATCATTCAGAAACAGTAACATTAATAGAGACAGAATGAGTGAATAAGAATGAAGAAGTATGAGAAGAGAGGGACTGAGAAAAATACTGGAAGGAGTAGAATAATTAAGTAATAGAGAAAGGAATGAGGGAAGTAGCAAACGCAGGAAAGTAAGGATTAAAGAAATGAAGCAGTAGAACTAATAGATGTTAAATGTGATAGATTAAATGATTGATTCAGGATGACGATAAGGTGTGTCCTCTCCAAAAGTTTGTTTAAGGTGAGGCCTACTCAGGGTTGCATATCAAATGTATGCTTGTTGAAGAATACAGAGGAGATAATACATGTGAAGGCCTACCATTGAAGTAAAACATGTCCACTTCACTCTTGAACAAAGGCCAGACCTCTTCTGTGTCCATAGACAGACCTAAACTTCATCTGCACAATGTCATTCGTAAACTTAGAAAACACAGGTGATGTAATTGAAAAACGTGGAGTTTCTTTTGCTCATTTCACAATCACATCACCTGTGTTGCCTTTGCTTAGGTATCTCATAGTGCAGATGTAGTCCAGCATATGAAACAGTACCCAGAAGTGCAGCACTGTAAGCATTAACTTTGACACTTACAGAAGCCTCAGTTTCTCCATATCTACCTCACATTTCTAAATGTATATCATAAGTACAAAAAGTAGAACATTAATTATACATGTTAAATGGTTTATTTTTGCTGTTCTCAGAATGTATCAAATTTCACTTAAATCAGTGACTTGAAGGTATTCATCATGTAACAGCGGGAAAAAAAAACACAATCAAAATGATTGTGTTTAAAAAACCCATACAACCTAAGAAATCTGAATTCAAAACTCCTTAAAATTAACTTACTTTCCATAACGTCGAAGGATGTCCTATGAACAGCGTACACTCTGTTGTGCTATAAATATTTTCAGCCCGCCACTTTCTGAAAGAAAACCTCCATCGTTTTGAAAAATATGTTACATACAATAAAAGACTTCTCACATTCTACCACATGTTTCCACTTGGCCAAATCATGTTGCAGCGTTTTTCAACTCTTGTAATTCTTATAATGAAATCCCGTCATTTTCTATTTTCGCAACTTTCAAAAAGAAAACATTTAAGATTACTTTCACAATCCTGGACTACTAATATCTTACCCTTCTTTCTCACTCATGTTCTCCTTTTCCTATGACACTGATACTGCTTACTATGAAGCAGACTTACTTGCATCAGGTTTATATAGTTGGATTTTTAAATTGACATTATAATTAAAAGTTTTGGACCAATAATCTAGACCGCATTGCAGACTTACATTCCCTCTACTTCATGAACCTTTTGCAATTCCTCAGAGGAAATCCCGAGATTCTTTCCTTAAAATTTTGGTTTTAAAAACACCAGGTAAGAATTTTTAAGGTCAAACGGCAATTTTTTTTTCAAAGTTACAACAGAATCGTTGCAGAATGACCAGCCGTTTCTAGACTTTAAATAAGCTGTGTAATGTCCTGATGTTGTTGAAGGACCATCGTGATAGATAATTGCTACAGTTACAAAAGTCCTTCCTGATATTGACAGCTGAGAAGCAACAATTTTTTTTATTAAAGTTGACAATTTTGATCCATCAGGCCTACATCGTTGGATCATTAGAATGACATACTGGCCATATCTTCGTATAAATAATGTTGACATCATTTCAGATTTACATTGGCTACACTCCATGTTGTGATCAGATGCATTTACTAGCTTATTAAAGGAGACTGATTTACTGTCTGGCAAAGTTAAATATATAAATCTTTCTGAGTCTACACTAGTAGTACTTGATACCATATAGTTCTCACAGTCATGCTGCCATTGATAAGAAAGCCCAAACAGGTGATCTACATCTACACCCTCATCTTGCAATACATCAAGCATATACATTAAAAACTCCTGACAATCCTGCTGATTATTTTCAGAGAAGTCTGTTTGACCTGAACATTCATCTAACAGATAACGAACTTCAGACACACTTTCTACTTTTGTTCGATCAGTGCTACATTTCTCTAACACAGAATTCAACAAACAGCATAAACATTGTTCCGAATTGAACACAATCTGTTCTTTTAAAGTCTCTAGTGAAAAGAGAACATTAACCACTACATTTGCATAGCAGTTGACACCAGAACTGTTTTCAAATTGAAAACCGACAACATCTTCAACAGAATCCACTTTCTTTCTGCTTACAATTTTCGGTTCATCGACTTTTGGGCTTTTTGCTACAACCTCCCTACTATTACTGATATTTCTTCGTTTCCGGCCTACCACACGTTTCTCAAACAAAGGATATTGAGGCAAATGTGGCGCATACTCTTTTCTTAACCTATTGTATTACTTAACACAATCTAGATCCGCACAAATGTTTGTGACATCACAGTCAATCAAGTACAATCCCAATAAAGTTCTAACTCGTGACAATGCCACATATGCCATACCCTCTTTGAACACAGAACTGCCAATATTCACCAATGCACTATCTACACTTAAACCTTGCGATTTATGGATTGTCACCGCATATGCCAAGCAAACAGGAAACTGTTTACGGCGAACATATAAGTCTTTAACAAGCAAAAACCTAGCAGAACAACGACCAATTAGCTGTACTTCCTCAATGCCATCAAATTTAATTTTTAAAAATTCAATTCCATCTCTATTTCTATATTTCTCAAAATCAACAACATTACCCATTGATCCATTTACCAGACCTCTTTCAACATGTAAATTCCTTCTCAAAATTATTCGGCAATTTAAACACACATTCAAAGTCTTTTCAAAACCCGCTGTTTTAGACATAGTCTTCTCTAATGAATCCAATTTTGATTTCAAATTCTCAGACAAAATAATTGTTGATCCCATATGCTCTATTCTGTCAATAGCTTCAAGTTTCACAATCTCTTGCTTTTCTAAATTCAACATTTTGTTGTTGAAGATGGCACATTCTGCAAGAGTTGGCATCAAACATATTCCGGATTTCTTCTCAGTAATTTTCTGAAAAATATTCTCAGGCACAATGCCTTGTTCGGGATATAAATTTGACACTAAACATGCATTTAAAGCTTCTTTCCCATGCTCAGTCACTTTTCCAATTCTAATATCTTGTAGAATATTCTTGTAGTCTTCATCCTTCGCCTGACGCATATTTTCATGCAGTTCAGCATATTTGAAATTTAACCATATATTGACGTTGCCAATGCTCCCTAGGCACTTCCTGGTATCTTCATGCGTGAGTATTTTGAACACAGGTTGTCCTTTTACTGGTGTCAGCTGCAGAAGATCTCCGAAAACAATGATGTGTTTGCCACCAAATAACACATCATACTCAGTTTTAAGAACTTCTTGCATTCTCAAATGCACAAAGGCAAGCATGACATTGGAAACCATGCTTACTTCGTCAATGATAAGAAGTTTCATTTTCCTCAAGACTCTTGAAACTTCACAACAAGCATCCCCAGATAACTTGTGGTATTGTAATTTGTTGTCATGCTCCACTGGCAGCATCAGTAGACGATGCAAAGTAATACCTTTAATGTTATGTGCTGCCAGTCCAGTAGGAGCGGTAACAACACAAGACAACGATGTCTCAGTCCTTTCCTGCAAATAACAAGAAATTGCTTTAATAAGGAAACTTTTTCCAGTTCCCGCTTCTCCACTCACGTACAGTCGGACCGGCTTCAACGATGTGCATGAGCACTCTTTCTTCTCATGACTTAATCCATGCTCAATTTGCTTGGTAACTTCATCATATATTTTCCTCTGCTCAGCGTTGAGTTGTTTTTCCAAGTCTTCTAAGTTAACTGCATCCTCCTGAGCATGTGCCATGGCTCTTTCCACTTCATTCATAGCAGTGGCAGCTTCATTTTCGATAATAGGTCCTCCTAGTGGATCCTGACTCAATGAAACAGAACTCTGACTGTCCTGAGAACTGTCTCTGGCAATTTCGGCTGCAATCGTTGCTTCCTGCTCAATTTCCAAAAGTCAACATTTCTTGATATTTGGGAAAAGCAGGACATTCTATGGTCTCCTTAGCAGCAGTGAAAGAGTCTTGGTAACAGAGGAAATCTCCAAGCAGTTCCTCTTCTGCACGCCAAGGCTTGAAAAGTTGCAAAAGTGCTAAATAGAAAAACTCCTTTTTTTCTGGAGATTCGCCACTCAATTTTCGATGGTTTACTAATTGGCATTTTCTTTGCTTGACCAGACATCCCTCACTTCCAATTACAGCATACACTCCTTTCTCAATATCTTCTTTGATGTTCCTCTTGAATATATAATTTTGAAGAACCTCATATAGACAAACATTCTCAAGGTGACTGCTTCGATTTGGATAATATGTATCCAACATGTTGGTCTTCAAAATGTCGGTACTGTTTGGTTCCTTTTCTGCCAAATACTCAATTTCCCGGACAGGTTTTAGAACTCGATTTCGCGTTGCAGCAAGACCAAGACTCGCCCAAACGATACTCCTGGATTTGGCATAGAGACTTGCTGAAGACAACCGGCCAGAACATTCGTAAGCTCCGATTTCTCGATGCAACAACATCTTCAGACTGAAACTGTACAACTTCTTGCTGAGGCTCTTTTCATGGGAAATGTCCTCCCACATATCCTTCAATTCTGTCTTTTCTTTTTTGGTGATGTAAGATGTCACATACCGAGCCACAGCCATACAGTTGTCAGCTACAAACTGTATATCCATGTTAGCATTCCACATGGACAAAATCACTGGGTTGTAGTCGTTGATGTACTTGGACTCTTCGTTCCTTTTCAAATTGTATGTATTTTTGGGTGATTTCCTCGTCACATTATGTCGCAGCGAAGACATCAAACTGTTCACTCTTCCTTTAGAAATCACCGGTTGTGGAAAGTTGAAACGACATTTGGTGTAGAACTTGTCCTTGTTTCTGAATTTACGACAACAGTACTTTCCACAACGATGGCTTTGGAAACGTAGAACTTGTTCTCTTAGGCTTTTCTTCTCCGTTTCATTTGGAACAGCACACATAGAATACTGTTCTATGAAATTCATCACTAAGTCATCCGGATCTGTTCCAAATTTAGGTGCATCCTTGATCCACAACAACATATGTATATGAGGAGCACCTCTTGCTTGGTACTCCTTTCTCCAGAGGAAATCCAACACCTCTCCAAGAGGTGGATTCTTCTTATTTGTGATGAAAGACATCATAGCTTCAAATCTATGATTGAAGTACCTGCATACATTCACTGGATCCAAAGAACACAGTTCTCCAGGTGTCTTGAATTCAATGTTTTCAATATTTCCATTTGCCTCTCGTAGAAATTCAAGTAAGTCTTCCCAGCCATACTCGGCACAGCTCAGAGTAAGGAACCATGTTGGAGTTCCTAAGTTCCTCAGCATACATTTTAAATCACCATGACGACAGTACCAGTACTCATTAGTACCACGCTGACACGCCATGAGATTAATTAGGTGAGAATCCAAAATACTGTCTTGGACATTGACTTTATGCATAAAGTCACTTGCCGAGATGTTTCGCATCTGTATACCACTTTTTAAGATGTGGTTCACTGCATATGACAGGCCAGACAGATCGCTTTCAAACAGGAGATGAAACAAATAGGGAATGCATTGACGAAACCTAGGATCTTCTGCATACAATCGTAAAGTCCGGTATTCAGACGCAGGAATTTGATGAGGTCGCTCATCATATCTTCCTCCTTGACCTGTTGGAAATAGCTGTGGGAAACACCGAGCTTCCAAACTTTCCTCCCAAACACTAATGGGACTCCCTTTGGCTTGTTTCATTTGAAACAACACAATTGCATTCCCCATGACTTCCTTGGAATGCAAAGGATGAACACTATAATGTTCATATATTTCTTCACTTTTAGAGGCCTCTACTTTCTCAATTTGGCCAGCACACAAATCGCTATCCTCTTCATCACTTACTTCCTCTTCTGCAACATATACATTTATATAGTACTTATTATTTTTCTTCAAATACAATGTTGCCTCTTTGACGTTCCT
This sequence comes from Lissotriton vulgaris, assembly GCF_964263255.1. Classification (NCBI taxonomy): domain Eukaryota; kingdom Metazoa; phylum Chordata; class Amphibia; order Caudata; family Salamandridae; genus Lissotriton; species Lissotriton vulgaris. The sequence goes on from NC_141696.1 coordinate 948,149,778, forward strand.
AACATCCACTAAATCTTGCCATATTTTCTTATTCTTTGTCGGAACTCCATTAACCAAGATAACCAGAGGTTCCTCTTCCACTTTTTCTACTCCAATTGTGTTAATGTTTTTGTTCAAATCTAGAGGCAAATAAACAACTCTTCCCTTTAATCCTCTCTGTAAATCTGATGGAGGCAACTTCCCTGTCTTTGGCTCCATTCTTACAATAGCCTGAAAGGGATGGATACTTTGAATCAAAATAGATTCATAAGTATTTAAATCCTTCAATTCAGAAGGAACCTCAACCAATTCCAGATTATTATGAACCGCCCTAGCAGGCATCTGGTTTTGGTTTAATTTGTTACAACAATAAGTACATACACGTTGATCCGATCCCAAATCAAAATAATTTTCTACCATCAAGTATGTGGCAAAATCCTTCAATTCGCTATTATTTTCCCTTTCACTTTTTGCATATAAATCCACTAACTTAGTCTGATTCTTATAATAAGTGCGTCGACAACACACACAAGTGAAATTAGGCCTCTCACTTGATTTCATCTGAAACGTGGCAATTTCCTTCTAAAATTTATCTGTACTAGAAACCTGTACATTATCTTCAACATTACCCTCTACTTCTGGGTCAATTTGAACATTCTCATCTTTACTACCAAAGTAACAAAACTCAATTTCTTCACAAATATTCTTGACATCTATTTCAGAACCATGCAAAAGAGCAGCACATAATTGTTTAAGCATAATTGCTGGACTCTTAGCATAATACAACATTCTCACTAATTTTCTCACTTTATTATGATGCACTGCTAGCATCCTGAAATGATGAAAAACACTCTGGCATACTCTCCTGGAAAGACAAGCCAGTGAATGACCACGCAAACCTGTCATTTGTCTCACTCTGCAAGGATCTAAATCTTGCAACAACTTCATTTTCTGCTTCAAACTTTTCTTATTAAATGTCCGTATAAAATCACAAAGCAAATTGATGGAAACCTGTCGCACACTGCAAATAGAACTACACTTCCAAATGTACACAGGACCCTTAGGACGTCTTCCTAAAACCTCATTACCTAACACCTCGTCTGTCTCTGTTGTCACAAGTTTTTCTTTTTCAACTGGACAACCATCCTTCACTTCATAAGCTCGACCACTGGTGTCAACTGCAAACACCAAACCATTATCCTGAAAATAACTCTCCTCATTAAAAAATGCCTCACAACTTGAACTATGCATCCATTCTCCGGAAAAAATTTCACAAAAGTTACTACGATGTACTACTCTCTTCCATCTACTATTTGATTTGAAATCAGAAATTACCTTGTTTAGTTTCCTAATTCTATTGATTACCAAAATAAACAACTTACGCTTAATTTCAAAAGCATGATCAATAATTTTCTCTACATTTTTCTTCTTCTTATAAAATGCCACTTTCTGTTGGCCTTTCTTAATATTTTTTAATAAATTAACTATTATCCTGTTGCGGAACATTCGTGTTCGAATGTCCCTAAACTGTTGTTTCCTTCTACTATCATGCACAGAGTTATCTCTTGCTCTACCAGTAACATTTTTGATTGGTCTTTCCTTTCCATTTAAATTGCTTTTCTTTTTCTGGACTGAAACATTTTTTGGAGAAATACTTTTTTTACTACAAATATTTCTTAAGAATGATTTTGTGCTCTTACCCGGAGCTTTCTTGGTGATTTCACAAGTATTTTGGGGAGAGGACTGCTGCAATAATAGATGATCTTGCTGTCTTTGATGTTTTCTAGCCTAATTCGATTCTTAGTTGGCATTTTTCAAATTTTGTAATGATCTGCAGTTGAATCTGTGGAAAAATATAATAAAAAATGTTATTAACCACTATTACCAAACAGTAAATGAATAACAGTCATCAAAAACTTAACACCCTACTTATTATTTAACATAGCAAATCTTTTGCACCAGCACTGCGTCACAAAAATGACACACAGTGGTACAAAACAGGCATACAACAATCATAAATCTCTCCCTAACATTTTAAATGATTGATTCAGGTTGACGATAAGGTGTGGCCTATCTAGAGGTTTGTTTGGGCCCAGATCTTTGGACTGGGGTGAATGTGTGTCATTGATCCACATTCGGTCCATCACCTGTTTTGTTTGTTTGAGGTGAGGCCAACACATGGTTGCAGATGAGATTTTCACTTGTTGAAGAAAACAAAGGAGATAATACATGTGAAGGCCTAGCAATGAAGTTAATCATGTCCACTTCACTCTTGAACAAAGGGCAGACCTCTTTTGAATCTATGGTCACACCTAAACTTCATCTGCACAATGTCATTCATAAACTTAGGAAACACTAGTGATGTAATTGAAAAATGTGAAGTTTCTTTTCCTCATTACAGAATTACATCACCTGTGTTTCCTCATTGACTTAAAATGTCCTTAATGCACATGAAAGCGTTTTTTAGATTGCCCTTGCACCATTTTTGGGTCATTTTGAACATGGCTATGTTACTCCCATAATCAAAATCTAAATTTGCCATGCACAGGTGGGAGCGTATTTACAAGAAACTTGCCCCATGAAGAACGCTTTCCATTTAAAAAGGGAAAAATAACATCATAGACACTCAAATGCCTTATAAATATGGCCCAAACAACCTATGAAGCTCTAGCAGTACATATCCAGAAATGTAATTGATTTCAAAAATCGTTTTTAAACACAACATATAAATCAATTGTATACCTACATTCAGTTGGAAATGACTGTAAATGTCCTTGAGACACATGAAAGCGTTTTTTTGAATGCCCTGGCACCATTTTTGGGACATTTTTAACATGACTATGTAACTCCCATAATCAAAATCTAAATTTGCCAAGCCCAGGTGGGAGCGTATTTACAAGAAACTTGCCCCATGAAGAACGCTTTCCATTTAAAAAGGGAAAAATAACATCATAGACACTCAAATGCTTTATAAATATGACCCAAACAACCTATGAAGCACTAGCAGTACATATCCAGAAATGTAATTGATTTCAAAAAATCGTTGTTAAACACAGCAAATAAATCAATTGCATACCTACATTCAAGAGGAAATGACTAAAAATGTCCTTGAAACACATGAAAGCGTTTTTTTGAATGCCCTTGCACCACATTTTTGGGACATTATTAACATGGCTATGTAACTCCCATAATCAAAATCTAAATTTGCCAACCACAGGTGGGAGCGTATTTACAAGAAACTTGCCCCATGAGGAACGCTTTCCATTTAAAAAGGGAAAAATAACATCATAGACACTCAAATGCCTTATAAATATGACCCAAAACAACCTATGAAGCTCTAGCAGTACATATCCAGAAATGTAATTGATTTCAAAAAATCGTTTTTAAACACAGCATATACATCAATTGTATACCTACATTCAAGAGGAAATGACTGAAAATGTCCTTGAGACACATGAAAGCGTTTTTTTGAATGCCCTTGCACCATTTTTGGGACATTATTAACATGGCTATGTAACTCCCATAATCAAAATCTAAATTTGCCAAGCACAGGTGGGAGCGTATTTACAAGAAACTTGCCCCATGAAGAACGCTTTCCATTTAAAAAGGGAAAAATAACATCATATACACTCAAATGCCTTATAAATATGACCCAAACAACCTATGAAGCTCTAGCAGTACATATCCAGAAATGTAATTGTTTTCAAAAATCGTTTTTAAAAACAACATATCTGTTTCAGCTTACATGAGAGACCATGAAATGGGCTCCATGTACAACAATAACTTGTGTTACTGCATGCCAGAATGCTACACCGAATATGCTATTACAATTTCTCCAAAAAAACTAAATTTATTTGTATATCACTTGAGACAAAGCCACATTTTAAAAACACAGCTTTCTTCATCATTTTCTCCTTAAATCATACTATTCTCTATCTAAATTAAATAAATCTTTTCTCACCTTAGCAAATACTTTTTGAGTTTCAAAACAGTCTCAGAAATACTCCAAATTGTCTTCAGCAGAACAAAGAGGATGCACTCCAGAGGCTGCAGCTATTGAAAGCACAGAAATACAGATATTCATTACACATATCTCTCATATTAGCCAATCATAACTCTTCCCTCACTTTTTTCAAATCAAAACCCTTCCCCCCTCTGCCCTCTCTGCCTTTTTTGCTTAGCAACCACCTCCTGAAAGACCTCTCATGTTTGCAAAATCACACAACAATGTTTCAATTGAACTCTGAACTCTCAGTGCACCTGCGTATCCAGTGCAATCTTTCATTAAATGTTTCTTCCTTGACCATTCAAATTACATCTTTCAAAGAACACATCCATGCACCCTAACTTTCTGTTTTCAGAAATGAAAATACACCAATCACTGCTAATGAATCATTAGGACTGGAAATCCACAGTTTTTTTTCTTTACAAACTCCTACTGTTTCAACTGCCCTTTCATTACCACACTTCATCTGACTGCAGCCCAACCTTCTCTCACCATGTTTAATGTCTGGATTGTTGGACATAGTTACATCTACAGGGCTCAAAGGTATGCTGAGAACAGAAATTTACCTAACCTCAATTTACAAGATGTGGAAATTAAGTGGTTGGGCCAAAGAGGATTAAAATGTCACCAATTGATACCATTGGTGAAAACCTTTATGCATTTGTCAAAACCTGACCTGTTAATAGTGCACTGTGGAGGTAATGATTTGGGCACTTTGACTGGGGTAGGTCTGGAAATGCTTTTAAAGGACACCTTTGAGCAATTAATGGCACTTTTTCCTCAAACTGCCTTGGTATATTCCAATATATGCCAAAGACAGAAATGGAGGTGGTCCAACCAATTTTGTCCACAAATTGAGAAAGCGAGGAAGCATGTAAACAAATCTGTTTCAGCTTACATGAGAGACCATGGAATGGGCTCCTTGTACAACAATAACTTGCGTTACTACATGCAAGATATCTACAGAGGAGATGGAGTTCACTTCTCAGATGAGGGCAACAGAATTTTCATTTTGAATTTAAGACTGTGCATTGGTACCTACTTATAAGTACCAAAATGTACCATAAACCCAAAAGCTCTTCTCAGAGCTACCCTACATCTGATCACTCACAATTATTATTTTTCTCTAACTTTTTTCTGTAATTTTCAACAAACTACGCTCAAAGAGCGCTACCCGGTACGCGAACTGGAAGCTAACCGCACAAAATTTAAAAAAAAAATGTTTTTTACCCGCACATATGGTCCTCCTCAGCCACCCTCAGAAAACCTAGGGGGTCAAAATACTTGTACCGTGCCCCCTTCTACCCATTCTGAACAGTATTTGCCTCCATTTTATATCTTAATTCGACCGAAACACAAAATGGTGGACTTCCGTTATGCTCCTAGTTCGCGGACCGGACCGCTTCCCGGGAAGCGGTCCAAAAAAAAAAGGTGGGAAAGTAATTCACAGAATAACGACTGGAGACACTCTCACCAAATATAGATTAGCTCATACTACATAACAATCCCTTTCATTTTCACAAATTTGATTGAAATTTCATTTAGCCATTAAGCCTGTAGACCTCTCTAAATACCGTGAGGTAAATTACTTCACAAAACACATCTGAAGTGTTGGAATTGAAAACCAATGAAAATGTTACTTTCATTTTCTACTTATATTACCTGACATTTGATTGGTTATATACCTGAATATATATAAAGGAAGAGAAGAAAACACAGCCATTTTGACTGCTACTTCTTGTTGTACATTACATTTGAATAGCTACTAAACACTTCAACTTGTTTGTGAAGGTAAGTTGTTATTTTGAAAACTGAAGTATATTGTGCACTATAACTTAATATGGTAGACTTTTTCTGATAGATATATACTATCCCTCTGTAGTAGTTATGGATTTAGATAGACTTCTCTGTTATAGTTATGAATGGAGTTAGGCTTGTCTTGGTTAAATCACATACACTTTTTTATAGTCCTATTTCTACTCTGATACTATACACTGCCAAAAGATAAATTCACTGTTAAAAACTGCCTATCTAAAATTAATCCCAACAGTGCCCTATCTCTACCAATATATATTTTTTTAATCCAAATTTCAGGCAAAATGGAAGGCGAGCAGCAAGTTCAATTTAAAATTGTACTGGAAGAGAGCAGCCAAGGAAACATGGATGAATTTATGGATCAAAGTAGAGACCAGGAACTACTACAATGTGTTGAAGCAGTGGATAACCTGCTTAAAAATGAGGACATGTTACACCCTCATAGAATACAAAATATATTCAATGACAATTTTGAAATTTCTGACAATGAAATGTTAGAAAGTTTAATGAATTATGAAACACAATCAAAATAAAAAAAATACTTTAAAAATAAAGAAAACAAAATAAAATCAACAAAAACAACAAACAATTAACATACAGTATTAGAAAAGTCTATCATTCTTTTATCCTTATAGTACGCTGCCCAGAACGCTTTCCGGTTCGCGTACTAGGCGCTCACCACCCAAAAAAAAATAAAAAATTTTTTTTAGCCCTGCTGGGACCTTTTAAAACCTCCACATAAAACCTAGGGGGTCAACGAGGATCTACTATGCCCCCTTATAGTAATTTCCCCCTTTGTTTTGGCCTCCTCTTGTCTCTCGATCCTACCGAGAGACAAGATAGCGGCCGCTCCGGACTGTTTAGAATGTTGACAGACACCGGAAAGCCAATCAGCTTCGCATCGCAAAGTTCCGTTACGCGAAAAGTACGCGAACCGGATCGCTGCCCGGAGCGCTGTTACAGATATATATCTTATTTTGAACGTTAATTTCTCAAAATCCACTGGAGCACATATATTGAGACCTAGCAAAGGCACATCGGGCTAACAGTCCCTAAAATTTTGGCAAGTTTCGTGCAAATCCATTTAGCCGTTCGGTCTAAAAGTGAGGCCAACCGCCCTATGGAAATTAACATGGGAAAAACGCGTTTTGGGACCCCCCTTTTTTCTCGGCCCCCCCTTGCCAAACACCCCCCAAATTTTCAGGGGCTGCTCAGAAACAAAATGTGCCATTTTCCTGAAAATTTCAGCCAATTCCGTCCACAAATGCCAAAGTTATTAGACATAGAATTTTCAGAAATCCCATAGGGAAAAAATACTAACTATATATACCTACTGGCGACTGCCAGTAGGTAATATATATATATGTATATATCTATTACCTACTGGCAGTAGGTATATATAGTTAGGACCTACTTTCCATAGGAAATCCACAACATTCTTTTGGGAATAACTTTGGCGCCGGTTAATGAACGGCCCGTTATGCTCCGCTCCTTCCCTGAAAGTTTCGGGGGATTCATCCAGTGGGGTCCGAGAAAAAAGGGGGGTCCCAAAACGTGTTTTTCCCTATGTTAATTTCCGTAGGACGATTAGTCACGGCTACAGCCCGAACCGCCGAACGGAATTGCACCAAACTTAGCAAAATAGTAGGGACTGGTACGCAGTAGAGCCTTTTCCATATTTGGTGTAAATTCCTCCAGTAGTTGTTGAGAAAATTGAATTTGAAAAAATATATATCTATATAAGCTTACTGTAAGCGTACTGTACTCTATACCTTCCCAAGTACGAGCTGCATGCTGATTGGCTGCCACCGTATGCGCACCGTACGCGTACCGTACACGTACCGTGCGCTTACGGTGCACGTACTGCACGATTTAAAAAAAAAAAATGGGGGTCCTGGGGGGTCCTTGTGGGACCCCCATAGCAGGCCTAGGTGGTCAGGGTACTTCTACCCTGCCCCCTTTTTGAGTTCTACACATTTGTGTTTCTGCTTTCTTGTGCCTTGGTTCTACCAAGGCACAAGATGGCTGCCAACACTTCCTGGTTTGGATTGTTGACAGACAGTGGCAGCCAATCAGTATGCCTTTCACAGGAAAGCAGCATGCTCATTGGCTGTCAACACTTCTAACCAGGAAGTGTTGGCATTCATCTTGTGCTAGGTAGACAGAGGCACAAGAAAGCAGAAAAACAAATGTGTAGAAATAAAAGGGGGCAGGGTAGAAGCACCCTGACCCCCTAGGCATGCTCAGGGAGTCCCACAAGGATCCCAAAGGCCAAAAATGTTTTTTTTAAAAACCCGGTATGTTTATTTAAAAATTACCCCCAAGGGGGACCAAATCGCCGGGGTATAGTGATAAAGAAGTGTGGGGGGTGCCCAATCCCCCCCACACTGTCCCCTGGCGCATACTGGAGGCACCTGGTGGGTTAGTTGCCCCCAGGGACCCTCAGTATGCAAGGGGAATTAGTTCCCCCTCTGCAAACATGCCCGGTGGCTGCGTTGCAGAGAGGTGTAAAAAAGGGTGTGGCCTCATTACACCTTTCTGCAATGCAGCCCACTGGCATATACTGGAGGTTCCTGGTGGGCTAGTTGCCCCCAGGGACCCCCAGTATGCAAGGGGAATTAGATCCTCCTCTGCAAACGGGCCAGGGGTTGGGCTGCAGAGTTTTCTAAAAAGGGGGCGTGCCCTCTGAACACCTGCCTGCAAAAATGTAGTAAATCAGTATAAAAAAATAACAATTAATACATTTAAAAATTGTCATTTAAAAAACCTTCAAAATTAAATGAAAAGAACATAGGTTTCAGGCCTGATATAGTTAGGAATTAGCATTTATAAAACCATTGAAATTCACCAAAAAAAACATAGGTTTCAGGCCTTATATAGTTAGGAATTAGCATTAAAAAACCTTTGAAATTCAGTGAAAAAAAACATAGGTTTCAGTCCTTATATAGTTAGGAATTAGCATTTAAAAACCTTGCAAATTCACTGAAAAAAAGATAGGTTTCAGGCCTTATATAGGCCATAGGAGTCATAGCGCCCTGTAATGACTGGTGAACCGTTTTTCTTAAAGTTTGTGGAATGCCAATAAGAACAGTTCGGGTCAGTAAAACCAACTTTGTGTCGGAGGCAGACCAGAAAGCAAATAACAGAAAAGTGCCCTTGTCCAAAAAAAATATATATATATTCACTGAAAAAAACATAGGTTTTAGGCCTTATATAGTTAGGAATTAGCATTTAAAAAACCTTGCAAATTCACTCAAATAACCATAGGTTTCAGGCCTTATATAGTTAGAAATTAGCATTTAAAAAACCTTTGAAATTCACTGGAAAAAACATAGGTTTCAGCCCTTATATAGTTAGGAATTAGCATTTAAAAAACCTTTGAAATTCACTCAAAAAACTATACGTTTTAGGGGTTTTATAGTTAGCTGGACATTTCACTCATACAAAACCATTGAAATTGCTCCTATACAGTTAGTTGTACTAACTATATTTCGCGCACCCGCAATCCACTACTGATGATGTCACATAATAGACCATTCACAACATGGTCAGTGACATCACTGATGACATCTTAAATGACATCACTGATGACATCACTGATGACATCATCCACGTGACAATCACATACACCTTTTCATACACTAGTAAAATCTTTCATCATTTTTTGTAAAATACAGAGTATCATATTTGAATCCATTGTCACAGCAATATAAGTATCTAAAACCCCACTCAGTGATTCATAGATGTATACACACATCTAATCACTTACTTGTAGATTTACTCATACATGCTGTTAATGAACAACAGAACACTATCAAAAATATTTATACACCTATATCGACATTACACACCAGCACACATCCTATTCACATATGCAGTCATCCTACTCACTTATGCAAACAATGGTTCATACTTACATATTTACTGAGCTACACACTTATACGAACACCACGTCATCTTTTCATTTAGATAGTAAGTCATACTTTGTGAATTATAAAATCACTATTACAAGTATACAGTTATCCATACAGTCACTCATACAATCATTGAGTCTTATGTATACTTATTTATTTACAACAACTGACACATACACTGCCTTTTATTTTTCTAGTTTGTTGGACATGTACCCATGAGAAATATATTTGCTCATCACCACACCCATAAAGAGATTCACCCACCCAAACAACTTTTAGAACATGTAGTTTTAACTTCATATATATACTGAATCAACTATTCTCACATCTTTGGACAGTCACACACCCCCCACCAAACCACACACACTTTCACTCTCCAATACAAATACTCAGTTAACTAGTTAATAACTAATATAGACTTTCACATAGCTAGTAACCAACTGTAGAACCAGTTTACACAACAACTGACACAGTGATACAGTAATTCACACAGTTTAGTCACTAAACAGTCAATTACACTGCTACTAAATCCTCCATCCAAATATTTATTTATATATATCAACTCATTCTTCAATGCAAATTGCTATATATATAATGCATATTTAAATAACAAAGCAAACCACATTCTCTGGATGATGTCATCAGTGATGTCATCATTGATGTCATTTGAGATGTCATCAGTGATGTCACTGACCATGTCATGAATGATGCAATATGTGACATCATCAGCAGTGGATTGCGGGTGCGCGAAATATAGTTAGTACAACTAACTATATAGGAGCAATTTCAATGGTTTTGTATGAGTGAAAAAACTATAACACCCCTAAAACTTTCACAGTTTCTGGAGCCTCAGACCCTGCAGGGTGGCCTCACCACATGGGCACTCGGCAGCCCACAAACACCACCATGGTAAACCAAACAACTGTGAGGCCCATTACCCGGGAAAAGCACTTTATTTCATGAGTTCTTAAAAGTGCTGGTTTCCTGTTGCCCAACGTTGTGGCTGATGCCTTTCTCACAGACAGGAACACAAGCGCCCAGGTGCGCTTGGGCGTGAATTTAAAAGGTCTGTCACGTCCCTGCATTCACTCTGTACTACTGTACCCATGATGCATTGTGAATGTTAAAAATGCTTTCACCTCGATGGTGATGTCACATTACACCCGCATCAGTTGTATTGTGGAATAATTATTTCAGCAGGCAGGTGAGTAAAATGCACAACACAAATGTCTTTTTTGAGATGGTTCACTCACGAAAAACAGCTACTTCCAGGCACGTCCGAAGCAGGAGACATCGAATCCCTTACGTGTGCCATTTCATGTTGCCATATTGCGATCCCTTGGTGGGTTGAAAGGCACATGTGGGCCAGGCTCCTCCATAAACACCAAAAGAGTTTCCCCGTTTCTGGAGCCTCAGACCCTGCAGGGTGGCCTCACCACATGGGCAGAGAGCAGCCCACAAACAGCACCATGGTAAACTAAACATTTGTGAGGACCATTACCCGGGAAAATAACTTTATTTCATGAGCCATTAAAAGTGCCTGTTTCCTCTTGCCCAACGTTTCGGCTGATGCCTTTCTCACTGACAGGAACATAAGCGCCCAGGTGCGTTTGGGCGTGATTTGAAAGGTCTGTCACGTGTCATATATATATATATATATCCTCAACAAACAAGTTTGCCCATGAAGGAGAGCCACACACAGGAGGTAAGTTTGCCGTTCTATTCCACGATGATGCAGCAAGGCAGGAAGGATATCTTTAAAATTAATAAACAGTTGCCTGATGCGTTTCATGCTTACTTGCATTTCTTCCGAGGCAAACTTTTGGCACACAGTGTGATGCGGCGGTGATATTTGTAATGCATATCACCTGTCATGTGGGCGGAGGCTCGCACTGAGCCTGCTGGTCATTGTAGTGCCAAACTTAAATAATAAAACTCCAGGGAGTACTGCCACGCTGTGTATGATTGTGCCTTAAATCCAATGTCTTAATCACTTTGCTGCACAAATAGTTGCTTGTGAAAACTAACTCCTTCCCCCAGCGCTGATCGTCGTTTGACTTCAGCAGGTCCAATTTGCAGCTTCAGGGCTCCCCCAAGGCCGGGACCAGGCGTTTTGTGTAAATATTTATCAAGGACCCCCTGAGTACATGGAAATGAAGTTCCTAGACCAGGGAAAAGCAAATAATTTGATATGTATCAATCTAGGCAACAGAACGTAATAAGTGGTCGAAATGAACTGAGCTAAAACATAGGTTGTTTGTAAAAAAGGGGTAGTTCAATTTTATTCATAAATTCTTTTTAAAAAACACATTAAAATAATAATACATATTCACAAATTGTATGCGACATAATAAATCAACAATACACAGCAACACTTTAAGAGAGAAGGACAAATAATCCAACAAATGAAGGTTATATAAAATGAACACAATTTTTAAGAGAGAAAGGTGTGGCTAAAATAATCTCTACGCGCGTTTCGGCGAACCAGCGCCTTCTTCTGGAGCAGCCACGATAGTATCTGAAATGGGAAAATTCCATAAAACAAAAAATATTATGTACAATAATGCATCAATTTATATTATGTTACACAGAGAAAATTAAAACAAACCAATGTTAGGCTAATAGTCTCAGACTTTCCATTCTATTGTGACCAAGCTTATTAATATTACAATAATACTTTGATGGATTTCTTTTCCTTGCCTTAATGATCATCAAGAAAAATAGAAAAATGGAGTGAATCCTTTTAACTCATATATTCTTATATGAGATAATGGCCAAAAAAGGGAGAAGGAGTGGATACCTTTATACTAAATAGATTATTCCCAAGTTTTGGTGGTGAGGAAGCAGGGTTCTTACATAGGATGGCAAATGCGAGGAATCAAATGATTGATATTAGTGATGGAAAATACGAAATATTCTAAATGGTGGCAATTCGCAGCGTGCTATCAACGCGGGACTTAAACAATGGTATACAATACATTCATATCATAGATAAGGTCACTTACTTAAAAAACACGGAGTATATTAATGCTATTTGATGTTCTCAATCTGGATTATCTGTATAATGACTTTCTTTTCTTTGGTTAGGTGACGAAGATATTCTAGACCCTAAAAAACATAGACATTTCATGAACATTGATTGTTGTTTTAGTGTAGTCTATGATTTTCTAACCAGCCCATATTTAATGAAAGGACCAAGCTAGTGTTTTACCTATTTTAGTTAAGGTTTGCAGATAGATATTCCATAGTCACACGATGTAATTTGTTTGTCTTGATTGTTGATTTTTGAATTTCTATATTTCCTAGAAGAAATTATGAGTTCTTTTAGTTTATTGAATCTTTTCTATTTTTGATATTTTATATTAACTAGACAGTTAGTGAGGATACATTAGTAGTTTTTTGAAAACATTTTCATTTTCGAGGATGAAGGTACCTTAAGTGAGGAGTGGGATTTCAGTTAGACCCGCCTGCCGGAGTTAAAATTTATGGCCACGATAATGAATATTTTTGTGGATCCCAAAAGATATAGTCCTCCTGATGTGGAGATAACAAATGGCGAGATTGCCTATAGAATGGATGGAAAGAATTCTGGCATCAATTTTTGGAGAACAGTCAATGCATGGCGACTTCATAGACTTACTGTCTCTTAAAGAAGAAGGACTGATAGTTACCTTTTTACTTGTGCTCAAGGAGCGATGGATTTCAAAGTGGTTTAAAATAACTCCCTGTCTGTAAAATGAACAAACAGGGGGGGGGAAGGAGAGAGAGAATTCTGTTACCCACTGTTTACTTTGGAGATTATCAGTTAACTAAACAAGTGATCAGAGTAAAATTACCGCATAGGGATTTTAGCGAACACTTACCCAATAGATATCAACAGGGCTCAGAGATTCCGGCGGCGGGACACGGGGGTTCTATGCTCCTTCCACGAAAGACGGCATTTCAAAGTGCCTTTACTTCCTGTATATATACCCTATTTGATTGGATGATTGAGTACACCTGACCTGGTGTTGACATAAAAAAAGGACCAAAAATTAAGAAGAAATGAAAAGAGGACCAGATTCTCTAGAGCAGGAATCAACAATGGCTCCCACGTAAAATGTCACTGGTGTGAACATGAAAGAAGGACCAAAAAATAGGAAGAAGTAAAAAAAGGACCAGATTCTCTAGAGCAGGAATCAACAATGGCTCCCACGTAAAATGTCACTGGTGTGAACATGAAAGAAGGACCAAAAAATAGGAAGAAGTAAAAAAAGGACCAGATTCTCTAGAGAAAGAATCAGCAATGGCTCCCACGTAAAATATCACTGGATATACATCGGTGCTGATGTATAGCACAAGGATTAACCAGCTTAACCGAGTGGAAAGCAATTGGGGAGTGGAGCTATATTTTAACTTGGGACTAGAGTCAGATTTAGCTGATGTCAAATCCAAGCAAAAAGATTCTGAATATATAGCGCTTCAAGATTAGGTGCACAAAAATGACTCATTATAGATTTGGTGCTGGTTTTTTCAATATTTTTAGAATAAAAAAAGATTTCTATAGGAAAGTTATTTTTCCTGAAATTCGTAAAAACTGTACTTCCATTAAACAAAAAATAATGCGTGTGAATTTAACGAGCCTCCATGCCTTTTGTTATTTTAGCAAAGTCGAGCATTAATATTCCTTCGATCTAGTTGTTGCTTAGTTACACCTGTACGACGAAGTGAGGTGCAGGGAAAGATTCCCCTAATCAGGAGCTTAAACTTTAGATAAAAAGGGAGCAGGGTGAACTACATCTTGGGAGAACACTGGGATTGACTTTTCTTATTGCTGAATGCCTATTATTAGGTAATTTAAATTTAATCATAAAGAGTGAGAAGCTGTTTTTGCTGCGGTAGGGAGAGTCAAAAGATGCTCTAGCAAATAGCGTGCTCCCATGGCAATTCGCTATTCATTCCTTCTCGAAAGGTGTTGAAGACAAATATCCAGAACACCTCTCTCTTTTTTCTGATGGCACAACCCCCATTGGAGTCTGCAGTATGAATTTTTTCTAGGACTCTCCATTTAAGGTCCTCTGCCTGATGTCCCTTTTCTAGGAAATGCTTCACCATAGGGGCAGCGAGTTTGTGGGTTCTTATCGCTGAACGATGTTCATTTAACCGTGTTTGTATAGTTCGAGATGTTTCTCCTATATACCCGAGGAGACACGGGCACTGTATAAAGTAGATCAGATTTGAAGATTTACAGTTCCACATTTCTTTTGCCACTGTTGTGTGGCCATTGTGTGTGAATTCTTTTCCTCTTATGATACTAGCACAAGAGGAACATGAGGAGCAGGGGAAAGTTCCTTTTATCGGATTGCCTGATACAATCGACCTCTGTGTTAAAAGATTTTTGTCCGATGTAGGTTGGAAACGTGAACGAACAATATGTTCTTTGATGTTTTTATTCCTTTTGTAGGCAAATAGTGGTTTAGCTAGTTTCAGTTCTGGAGTACAATTGCTATTTAAAATGTGCCAGTTTGAATTTATGACTTGTTTAATTTTTGTGTCAAGGGTGGAATGTTTAGTTACACAGACCACCTGGTTGGTGGTTTTAGCTGGCTTTTGTTGGAGCAAATAATTGCGATCATAATAGCGGGCACGCTTATAAGCGTGTCTCACTAGCCGGTGTGGGTAGCCTCTCTCGATGAATTTACTTCTCATCGCAATCGCCTGTTTATCAAAGTCTGCCAGGCTGGTGCAGTTGCGCCTAACCTGTAGAAACTGAGAGAATGGAATTGAATCTTTTTGTGATCTAGGGTGGAAACTACTGTAGTGCAGCAAGGTATTTCTTGCTGTGGGTTTCGTATGTAGATCCATTTTTAAAAAACCATCATCATTTATAATTTCAATGTCTAAAAATTCAACCTTCTCATCACTGATATGCGACGTGAAGTGGAGATTAGGGTCTGCTTCGTTTATCCAATAGACAAACTCGTCTAGTGCCTCCCTCCCATTGGTCCAGACAAAAAAAATGTCATCTATGTATCTGGACCAATGGGAGACAGACTCGAAAAAGGGCGCCAATTCATTATAGATGTTTTTTGCTTCGAAGGCCGCCATATATATATTCGCAATCGAGGGCGCTACTGAAGCCCCCATACTTACACCCTTTATCTGGCGATAAGTATTCAAGCCAAATTCAAAAAAGTTGTCAGTTAAGACAATTTTTAGACATGCCAATAAAAATGATTTAGGGCAAGGTATGTTGTATGAGTCAATGAACCAAGATGTAGCTGTCATTGCTCCAAGGATGGGAATATTGCTATACAGAGACTCTACGTCCAATGTAACTAGAAGGTCTCTTCCAGAGGTAAAGGTTAAGCCTTCTGTCTTTTGAATCATGTCACCTGTGTCACGCACATATGACCTGATCTTAGATATAAATGGACGTAGGTGGTTATCTATATATTTGGAAAGGGGCTCAGTAGCTGTACCAATGGTTGACACTATGGGTCGATAAGGTGGATCTAAAGGGTTTTTGTGAATCTTAGGCAGCCCGTATATACAGGCTGTTTTTCCCAGATTGTGATTTAAGAATTCAAATTCTTTGAGATTGATGTGACCATCTTCTAAAGCTGTTTTGGTTAAAGATCTTATTTTTTTAGATAGATTCAGTGAAGAGTATGCTTGAGTAAGGATGTAAAAGGTCTTGTCGCTTAGCATTTTTAACATGTTTAGTTCGTATTGGGAAGTGTCAATAAGGACAATCCCACCTCCCTTGTCGCAACTCTTAATGGTAAGATCTTTGTTGGTGGAAATAGTTGATAGAGCTAGATGTTCTTCTTTGTCTATATTATAGATTGGTTTTGGAATGTATCTCAAGGCCTGGTCCAATTTCTTTAAAACGACCAGCTCAAAAGTGGCCACTTCTGGTCCTAGTTGTTCCAAAGAGGGACTAAAGGTCGAGGGAAGACATAAAGATTTGGCATTGGTTGTTTCTATATCAGTATCATCATTAGTTGAGAAAAATCTTTTCAAACGTATTTTCCGAAAAAAAGAAATTATATCGCAATATAGTTCAAAAAGGTTTGGAGTTGAATGGGGCACAAAAGAAAGACCTTTAGATAGCAGAGCAATACTGGAAGAATCTAAATCAGTTTTAGAAAGATTAAAGATGGGAATTATATTCCCTGCTTCCAATACTGCCTGCTTCTTGTCTCTCGAATAAATTGTGGTTCCTCCTGTTGTTGTTGCTGATGGTGTTGGGGTTTGTAGTTCCCTCTCGGTTGTCCCTGAAAGTGGACTCTGGGACGTCCTCGTCCCATCCCTCGGTTCCCTAAAAAAGGCTGTCTGCGGGCCCCTCTACCTGAATTGTAGTTGTAATTGGGTTCTGGTTCATAATACCCTTCAGTCTCATTCTCTGAGTCTGAACTTTGGGAAAAGGTGTTTACCCGTTGTTGTACTTCACTGTTGTCTGTAGTGAAATGGTTTTGTTTATAAAAATCTACTGTTAAATAGGGGTAGGTATTTTCAATTGTAGCATATCGTTTGTCTTTAAGTAATTTATCGTTCTTTCTTTTATCTAAGTAGCTGGAAAACGATTCTACTTCCTTATTGCACTCAGCAATTTTTTTCATTGCATCGTCTATATTGCCCATTTTTTTGATTTTATCCTCAAGCTCATCGATATCTGATCTTACTTCCGCAGCTAATTCTTTCGCGGTTTCGACTATTAGCATCATCAGGTCCCTCGAACACCTGCTAGCAATTCTGCTCCATTTGTCAAGAAATGCCTTGTGGTGTACAAAGAGACCGGGAATGTTTTTAACACGGAGACCTAATGGAATAATGCCCAGGCGGAGATAGGCCAACATAAATTCGCCGTGGGCTTCAATACGTGTTAGTTTTTTCTTAAGGTCCAGTAATTTTTTAGTGTCATCATTATGACGCAGGGGTTCGCTTGAAGGGTGACTAAAAGAACTTGAAATACCGACTAGTGTCTCAAATTCCTCGTCGGTAAATCCAAAGGTTTTTTGAAGAGCCATATGCTCTGAATGTTTATATGGATCTATATATAAATTATCTGGTATATATGATGGCTCTTAAAGCAAGGAAAGGAATAACAATGTATCCAGTGAATAAAACAACAATAAAGTGGCCCTGCAGAGACAGGCTGTGGGAAAATTGTGTAAATATTTATCAAGGACCCCCTGAGTACATGGAAATGAAGTTCCTAGACCAGGGAAAAGCAAATAATTTGATATGTATCAATCTAGGCAACAGAACGTAATAAGTGGTCGAAATGAACTGAGCTAAAACATAGGTTGTTTGTAAAAAAGGGGTAGTTCAATTTTATTCATAAATTCTTTTTAAAAAACACATTAAAATAATAATACATATTCGCAAATTGTATGCGACATAATAAATCAACAATACACAGCAACACTTTAAGAGAGAAGGACAAATAATCCAACAAATGAAGGTTATATAAAATGAACACAATTTTTAAGAGAGAAAGGTGTGGCTAAAATAATCTCTACGCGCGTTTCGGCGAACCAGCGCCTTCTTCTGGAGCAGCCACGATAGTATCTGAAATGGGAAAATTCCATAAAACAAAAAATATTATGTACAATAATGCATCAATTTATATTATGTTACACAGAGAAAATTAAAACAAACCAATGTTAGGCTAATAGTCTCAGACTTTCCATTCTATTGTGACCAAGCTTATTAATATTACAATAATACTTTGATGGATTTCTTTTCCTTGCCTTAATGATCATCAAGAAAAATAGAAAAATGGAGTGAATCCTTTTAACTCATATATTCTTATATGAGATAATGGCCAAAAAAGGGAGAAGGAGTGGATACCTTTATACTAAATAGATTATTCCCAAGTTTTGGTGGTGAGGAAGCAGGGTTCTTACATAGGATGGCAAATGCGAGGAATCAAATGATTGATATTAGTGATGGAAAATACGAAATATTCTAAATGGTGGCAATTCGCAGCGTGCTATCAACGCGGGACTTAAACAATGGTATACAATACATTCATATCATAGATAAGGTCACTTACTTAAAAAACACGGAGTATATTAATGCTATTTGATGTTCTCAATCTGGATTATCTGTATAATGACTTTCTTTTCTTTGGTTAGGTGACGAAGATATTCTAGACCCTAAAAAACATAGACATTTCATGAACATTGATTGTTGTTTTAGTGTAGTCTATGATTTTCTAACCAGCCCATATTTAATGAAAGGACCAAGCTAGTGTTTTACCTATTTTAGTTAAGGTTTGCAGATAGATATTCCATAGTCACACGATGTAATTTGTTTGTCTTGATTGTTGATTTTTGAATTTCTATATTTCCTAGAAGAAATTATGAGTTCTTTTAGTTTATTGAATCTTTTCTATTTTTGATATTTTATATTAACTAGACAGTTAGTGAGGATACATTAGTAGTTTTTTGAAAACATTTTCATTTTCGAGGATGAAGGTACCTTAAGTGAGGAGTGGGATTTCAGTTAGACCCGCCTGCCGGAGTTAAAATTTATGGCCACGATAATGAATATTTTTGTGGATCCCAAAAGATATAGTCCTCCTGATGTGGAGATAACAAATGGCGAGATTGCCTATAGAATGGATGGAAAGAATTCTGGCATCAATTTTTGGAGAACAGTCAATGCATGGCGACTTCATAGACTTACTGTCTCTTAAAGAAGAAGGACTGATAGTTACCTTTTTACTTGTGCTCAAGGAGCGATGGATTTCAAAGTGGTTTAAAATAACTCCCTGTCTGTAAAATGAACAAACAGGGGGGGGAAAGGAGAGAGAGAAAGCTTCAGGGCTCCCCCATGGACGGGACCAGGCGTTTAACATCCTCAACAAACAAGTTTGCCCATGAAGGAGAGCCACACACAGGAGGTAAGTTTGCCGTTTTATTCCACGATGATGCAGCAAGGCAGGAAGGATATCTTTAAAATTAATAAACAGTTGCCTGACGCGTTTCATGCGTACTTGCATTTCTTCAGAGGCAATCTTTTGGCACACAGCGTGATGCGGCGGTGATATTTGTAATGAGTATCACCTGTCATATGGGCGGAGGCTCGCACTGAGCCTGCTGGTCATTGTAGTGCCAAAATTAAATAATAAAACTCCAGTGAGTACTGCCACGCTGTGTATGATTGTGCTTAAATCCAATGTCTTACTCACTTTGCTGCACAAATAGTTGCTCGTGAAAACGAACTCCTGCTCCCAGCGCTGATCGTCGTTTGACTCCAGCAGGTCCACTTTGCAGCTTCAGGGCAACCTCACGGCCGGGACCAGCCGTTTAACCCCTTGGCTGCGCGGCCGATTCCCCCGCTGTGCTGGGTGGAGGGGAGGCGCACACAGCGCCCCGGTGCTCATGACGAGAGATCATCATGAGCCACATTTCTCGTGTGCTCATGATGAGCTAAGCTCATCATGACCACGCCCGATCCTTAGAACGCCCAGCACAGCTGGGGAATTAGCCCCGCACCTGAGCGTTCTAACGGTCATGACGAGCTCAGCTCGTCATGAGCACAAGAGAACCGTGGCCCATGACGAGCTGAGCTCGTCATGAGCGTGGGAGGGGTTAACATCCTCAACAAACAAGTTTGCCCATGAAGGAGAGCCACACACAGGAGGTACGTTTGCCGTTTTATTCCACGATGATGCAGCAAGGCAGGAAGGATATCTTTAAAATTAATAAATAGTTGCCTGACACGTTTCATGCT
Source organism: Lissotriton vulgaris (assembly GCF_964263255.1). Lineage (NCBI taxonomy): Eukaryota > Metazoa > Chordata > Amphibia > Caudata > Salamandridae > Lissotriton > Lissotriton vulgaris. The sequence goes on from NC_141696.1 coordinate 948,170,220, forward strand.
TACTTGCATTTCTTCAGAGGCAATCTTTTGGCACACAGCGTGAAGCGGCAGTGATATTTGTAATGCGTATCACCTGTCATGTGGGTGGAGGCTCGCACTGAGCCTGCTGGTCATTGTAGTGCCAACATTAAATAATAAAACTCCAGTGAGTACTGCCATGCTGTGTACGATTGTGCCTTAAATCCAATGTCTTACTCACTTTGCTGCACAAATAGTTGCTCGTGAAAACAAACTCCTGCCTCCAGCGCTGATTGTCGTTTGACTCCAGCAGGTTGACCTTTGTGCGCTCACCTGGACCCATTGCTGTTGCTGCCTGGGAGGACCCTTTTGCTGCCGACTAGTCCCACGCTTCAAGCGCACCTACGCCTGTTTGTCCCCCCCGCCGCCGCTAATCACCATCTATGCGGCCCCAGTGCGGGGGGACTCCATCACCCAGGACACCTAGCGGGAGTGGTCAGCCCAACTGCCGAATTTCTGCACCCGGAGGCACTTAAAAATCCAGCGTTGCCTCTGGGGAGCGGTAGCCTCTGTTGACCTTTGTGCTCTCACCTGGACCCATTGCTGATTGCTGTTGCTGCCCGGGAGGACCCTTTTGCCGCCGACTAGTCCCGCGCTTCAAGTACACCTATGCCTGTTTGTCCCCACCGCCCCCGCTAATCACCATCTCTGCGGCCGCAGTGCGGGGGGACTACATCACCCAGAACACCTAGCGGGACTGTCCAACCCAATCGCTGCATTTCCGCGCCCGGAGGTGCTTAAAAATCCAGCGTTGCCTCTGGGGAGCGGGAGCCTCTGTTGACTTTTGTGCGCTCACCTGGACCCATTGCTGTTGCTACCCGGGAGGACCCTTTTGCCGCCGACTAGTCCCGCGCTTCAGGCGCACCTACACCTGCGTGTCCCCCGCTGCCGCTAATCATCATCTCTGCGGCTGCAGTGCGGGGGGACTACATCACCCAGAACACCTAGCGGGACTGTCCAGCCCAACCGCCGCATTTCCGCGCCCCGAGGCGCTTAAAAATCCAGCGTTGCCTCAGGGGAGCGGGAGCTTCTGTTGACCTTTGTGCGCTCACCTAGACCCATTGCTGTTGCTGCCCAGGAGGACCCTTTTGCCGCCGACTAGTCCCGCGCTTCAAGCGCACCTACCCCTGTTTGTCCCCCCTGCCCCCGCTAATCACCATCTCTGCAGCCGCAGTGCGGGGGGACTACATCACCCAGAACACCTAGCGGGACTGTCCAGCCCAACCACTGCATTTCCGTGCCCGGAGGCGCTTAAAAATCCAGCGTTGCTTCCGTGTCGCGGGACGCGCACGGACGGCACCGGGCGAAGACTGGGCCAAGGGCGGGCCCGTCTGAGCCCGTCAGAGACAGTAAGAGACTGGGCTGGGCCCCCCCCTTGAATTTTGCTGTCATATCGCTCCATTTGTATATATGTTTCAATGGTAAACCGTATTCTATACATTGAAATCGTTGTTGCCATTAATATTAGATATTATAACCCCGGTACAAGTACAGACATCTAAGGAAGAGAATGTCACTTACCAATCCAAAGGGCGATAAAATGGGTAAAAGGGGTGGAGGAGGTCTAACTGGTACTTTGGATGCCTTTATTACCAGGGCTTTTTTTAAATGGGGAGTTAGGTCCTGGGACATGCAGTTGGTTGGACCATTATTAAATGCTTATACACAACATTACCATCTGCACATTTCTTTTGTGTCTCAAGTTTGAGCACTACAAGCCGATATCCATTGAGTTTGTAAGGTACACTTTATTCATACCTGTTCAGGTATGAATAAAGTGTACCTTACAAACTCAATGGATATTGGGATGAATTCAGAATTGATAAAGAAGTTGGGGGAAGTAAAATCGGCACAAAGTATTGCACCCACCAAACCTAACTTACCCAAAATTACTCAGAAGCCTGCTCCTAAGGAGAAGTTGGGTAAAGGGGATAGTGAACTATTAAAACATGGTGAGGCAAGGACCACTGGTAAGGCCCCCGGGTTAGTCAGACAGGCGCCTAAAGGTAGTCAAGCAGATAACAATAAAAATAGAACTATTAAGGGGCTAGAAGAAATAGCTACGGCGGCAGAACATGTTAGAATTGAGGCAACAAAAAGTATGGATAACAAAAATAGAGTTGACCTCCCCCCGGAGTCCTATCCTTATGTCATTGTGTTGGCTGGTGTCCCAGAATGGAAGCAAGAGAGGGTTGAAACCTTTTTGGAGTGAAAAAATAAAGTGATGTTTTGGTTAGGGAAAAATAGGCCCCTTAGGCGAGATCTACATGGGGAAATTATAAATGTTAGGAGAGTAAGCTGGGTGGGTACCAAAACAAAGGATGTTGCGGGAGATTGCATTATAGTGAACTTTAGAGATATACAAGTTGCACAGTTCATTAGTGGTTTCCCGAATCAGAATACCCCAGGGGGAATTCTCTCCTTTGACTTAAGCTATTTTTATCCAGTGGCTCCCGTAGTGGTTGGCAGTGGGAGAACATCTAACCGACCATATGGAAGTAATTATTTTCAACCAGGGAATCGCCTCAGTGTCCCATCGGCTCCTATAATGTATAGAGGCTTACTCCTTAACGACCCACACAGTGATCGCCCAGCAGGGAACCTATTCAACGTTCCAACCATTAACCACTTTGAACCGCTGTCTGATCTGGGGTGGGTGGATTGACAAACAAGGGATAAAGTAATAGTGAACAGAAATGAAAATTCTCTGTATCCTCATGCAACGGCTCAACAAGCAAACTTGGGGCCATTGGTGACCAATAAGGATTACCTACCTGTGATCCCACATATAGTCCTCAGTTGTGACATGCCAGCAACCACAACTTCTCTCTCAGGTGGGTTGGTTCAATCACCTGGGAGTACAAGTTTAAAGTGTGTAACCTGGAATATTGCTGGTTTAAGAAATAAAGTAGATGATCCGATATGGAGAGAATTTATAGGTGCAGCTGACATCATTGGGCTGCAAGAAACATGGGACACAGAAAACATCCTTAGCTTAGATGGTTATTTTACCCACTTCATCCCTGCGGTAGCGTCCAACATGGGGAGGGCGAAGGGTGGGCTGGTTACACTAATTTCGGGCACCATCCCTGGTACCCATACCCAACTAGCTACAGGGTCCCATACTGCATGGCAGTAGAAATTGCTCGCAAAGGGGCGGACAACATCTTAATTGTTAATTTGTATAACTCTTATGATAGGGCCACCACGACTCATCACCTGGTTACATTAAATCTTTTTTTAGGAGACTACAGGGGGATCAACAATAATCTTTGTTTCATTATAGTTCTGGGCAACTTTAATATCCATGGTTGCTCGGATAAATGTCTATCATTAGACCAACTAGGTCCTTTAGAGCAAGGTGATACTCACTTTGAGCACTCCGTACAAGGAGCTATCCTTGAAAAAATCCTGGCAGACAATGGTCTGATGCTTCCATCGAGGGAGGATGAGGAGATACCCACCTTTAAAGGGAAAGGAAGCCAGTCGGTTATTGATTACAGTTTTATTATGTTAACGCTGTTGGACAAGATACGTGGTTACTCGGCAGACTGGTCACATTACAGTGACCATAATCCAGTGGTCCTTAGTATCACTGATCTAATTAAAAAGCCCTAGACAAGCAATAATAGGATTATTAAGCATGATATCTGCCCGATAGCTCAGGCCCTCAGAAATAGATGGAAGAGAGTTGTACCGGAAGACTTTTTAAATAACCGTTTTACTAATGTAGAAACTGAGCTGCACACTTGTATGAATTTCAAAGCAGGGAATGAGGAGGTTGTAGAGGCTTACTCAAAAATTTGTGCCCAGGTCAGAGCAGATCATAGACGGCCAGGCAAATTAAAAGATCCCGATGGGATGGGCTGGTTTGACCAAAGTTGTTCACTAACTAATCAAAGGCTTAGGGCAGCTCTGAAATGTAAACCAGTTGACAAGTCCATTGTGGCTTTATTAAGGAAAGCTTATAAAAACGCCTTGGAATTTAGGAGGCGAGAAATTAGGGAAGCGGCCTGGGAAGAACTTACCTCTAAAGATGTGCTTAAGAAGAGTTCCAAATTCTGGGCCGTCGTAAACAAACCCTTTTTCCATGATCTCTGTAATAACCAATTGGATTGTGGCATACAGGAACAAGTGTGGTGTTCTTATTTTAAGTCAGTCTATGAAGGGGAAAACTTAGGGGAGGTGGCTATACCTTCCGCTACTAAGGATTCCTATACCTTAGTGGTTACTGAGACAGAGGTGGCAGACGCCATTAAGAAAATGACATGTAATAAGGCCATTGGCCCTGATGGCGTTCCTGCCGACCTCTTTAAATCAAATGTCAAGATCTGGTCTTGTAAATCAGGGATCCCTGCTACCTGGTCTGAATCAGTTATCGCACCAATTTTTAAAAAAGGTAATAGAGGGGAACCTAGTAATTATCGCCCGATCTCACTTATCGATTCTGCCATGAAAGTTTTAGGCCGAGTGGTCTTATGTAAACTTACTGATTGGTTGGTTGAAACCAACACTCTTTCTGGGCAACAATTTGGGTTTAGGAAGGGACAAGGCACGATAGATCAAAGCCTCAACCTTCAATTACTAATTGGGAAGTACACAATTGCCAAAAAGGGCACGTTATACTTAGCCTTCATGGACCTTTCCTCGGCTTTTGACCGTGTGAATCGGTCCAAATTGTGGGGGTTGCTTTTGAAGTTTGGCATCAACAAAAACATTGTGCACTTCCTTGCAGACTTGCATAGGGACCTTTCGGCCACAGTCAGATATGACCATTTGGGTAACTGCACGGGTAAGATCGGGATTACAAATGGTGTTAGGCAGGGTTGCATTTTAGCCCCCCTACTATTTACCCTTTATATTAATGACCTATGTGCTGTTTTAAGTGAGGTGTGTAAAGATATACCGAGGACAGGCAAGTATTTCACACCGGCACTACTTTATGCCGATGATGCCGCTCTTTTAGCACGCACAGCAATGGGGCTGCAACGTCTTTTAAACGCTTTTGCTGATTTTATGAAAGCACTGGATCTGAGTGTCAACGTTTCTAAATCGCATGTAATGATTGTGGGCAATAGAGGCAAAAAAATCAAGACCTTGCACTGTGAAGGGAATGCTCTGTCTAGGGTTTCTAGATTTCCATATTTAGGGGTCCTTTTTGATGACAACTCTACATGGTTGCCCCAGCTGGTTGCAAAACGTAATGCCTTTGCTAGGTCTATCCTGGCTGTTTTGGGATTCTCCCGTAAACTGGGGGCGAAGCCGTTGCAGGCCGTGTTGAAAATATATGATGCCAAATGTATTTTGTTAGCTATGTACGGAGCTGATTTGTGGGGGATCAAAAATGTAAAGTTGTTGCAGGTGGCTGAGGATAAATTTCTGAAATCCATCTTGTCTGTCCCCCAGTGAACCTCTGGGTACATCGTTCATCAAGAGTGCGGGGTAGAATACCTAGAAGACCGGATAGCTATAGCCCCGTTACTAAAATCAATTTCAGTCTGGTTGAACCCCGAATTGGAGCTGAACCATGAGGTTCTCAGGGACTGTATGGCACTTGAGCGTGGTGACTGTATCCCTTGGCTGAACTATGTTAAAAAATTAGCAGTTAAATAGGGTCGTTCAAAACTGTTTGATCAGCGACTTAAATTAGTGAAGGGGGATGTGAAATGGGTGAAAGATACATACAAAACTGATGACACTTTTGGCCAGGGAAGATAATGGATTGAGAAAGCCAACAGTAAGGACTCACCAGCTACTAAAAACTACAAGTGAAATAGAACCCTATTTAAGAATCGTTAACAACACTAATCATCGATTCTTACTGACAAAATTTAGATTGAACAAATTCCACCTTCTCCTTACAGAACGCCCAGGTTGGACCAAGGAGATGGACTTGGAGATTTGTTCTCGTGACGGATTCTCCATCATGGATACCCTGCACTTTATTTTCTTTTGTGAACATTTCCGTCCCATTCGCAAAAGGTACATCATCCCTCTTATCAAAGACAAGGAGTTCATACAAGTAAAACCTTCCCTCCTGTTTTTACAGCTGTTATCTAATATTTGGGACATTTTTAATGTAGCAATTTTTTTACCATAACCATGAGATTAAAGAGAAAATTAATTGGACCCACTGTACATAGCGGTGAATATATGAATTGTACTGGATTATTCTGTTTTTAAATTTGTTTGTATATGATATCTGTAGATCTATATTTTTAATGGATGTTTTTAATCATGTTAAAGGACTGTATGGATTGCTTATTTGCACAAGCTTTTTTGTATTTAACCAAGGCCTCGACTTCTGATGTTTAGCATACTTTTATGGTTTTTGTTATAAACCTGACTGACTGACTCCAGCAGCTCCACTTTGCAGCTTCAGGGCTCCCCCATGGACGGGACCAGCCGTTTAACATCCTCAACAAACAAGTTTGCCCATGAAGGAGAGCCACACACAGGAGGTAAGTTTGCCGTTTTACTCCACGATGATGCAGTAAGGCAGGAAGGATATATTTAAAATGAATTAACAGTTGCCTGACGCATTTCATGCTTACTTGCATTTCTTCAGAGGCATATGGCTGAGATACCCGCCACCCCCTCTTAACACAATCCCCAAGGATGGGAAACCGGAAACAGTTCTGAACTTTTGGAAGGCGGGAGGGAGTTACCCTCCCGGCTGTATTTATTTAAATATGAAACAAAATAAAAACATTAAAATAACAGTTTCATATCATGTACAATTTCATTTCCACATTACGATGTTTGGCTAACCTTAACATATTTCTAATACAAAGGTTCTCCTAGCCGAAACTAACATCCTACAAATACATTTTTAACTTGAAATTGTACATCCTAACGTTAAGGGCCAACGGCAAGGTCGTAACCGGTGTCAGATCCCTAAACCAGAAATACCCCCTCACTTGAGAGGGGCGACCGCACAGAGGGCTGTACCTCATGTGCACATACCAATTTCCCTTGTCTTGACGGGGGCCCCAATTAACTCGACGCCATTTTATGGTCGTCCGAGGACTCGTGTGAGGTGTCTAGAAGGTAGCGTAGACCCCCCTCCCCACCCCACACAACTTACCACATCTGCCGTCGCAGATGTCCTGGCCCCGGGAAATTCCGAGGAGGGGCCCGTAGCCCCTCCTATCCAGGGAGGGGCCTTGACCACCTTCCCTTTCCTTTCGGCATCCCATCCTTAGAAGGGACCGCCTCCCCGTTGAGGGGCCAATGGCCACCTCCCCCCGGGCACTCCCATCCGTAATGGGTGACGCCCCCCCCATAGGGATCTTCCAATTACTGCTCACCGATCATGACCTTACCGCCCGACCGAAAAAATAAATACGACAGTAAACTAGAAAGACTAAAACTAAAAGACAACAGATGCTCAAAGTATGATTATTGAAACATCACTGATCAACACTGGTGCAAAACTTTATTCGATAAAAATTTTACTGTAAGGAATTATCCACTTTATTGCATACTGAATCAAAACTTTAATCACAACAACCTGTAAGAAAATTGAGTTATCACATCAAAACTTTATTTCAGACCACTTGCTGTCTCCAGGGGCTGGTGGGTGGGTCAAAAATGGCTCTTCGTTCCGTCTCGAGCTCACGTGCAGCGGGGAGGTGCAGCTTCAGAGCACAGGAACAAGAGGATGCTTCTTTGGCTTGTTGCTCCTTTTATCCTTCTTCGGGCGGGCGTAAACCCGCCTCCGCCCGCCTCCGGGGGCGTGGCTGGCGGCTCCAGTGTCTAGGACAACCCACTCTAGGGCGGGAAAAAGCGCGCCCCGGCTACGCCGCTTCGGGCATACCAGCCGAGACTCGCCTCCCGCCCAAGATGGCTTCCCGGGGGGATCGGGGTACTCCACCATACGTTCGGGGGGACCGAGTGGTCGCCCCTTTCCATATGGCTGAGATACCCGCCACCCCCTCTTAACACAATCCCCAAGGATGGGAAACCGGAAACAGTTCTGAACTTTTGGAAGGCGGGAGGGAGTTACCCTCCCGGCCGTATTTATTAAAATATGAAACAAAATAAAAACATTAAAATAACAGTTTCATATCATGTACAATTTCATTTCCACATTACGATGTTTGGCTAACCTTAACATATTTCTAATACAAAGGTTCTCCTAGCCGAAACTAACATCCTACAAATACATTTTTAACTTGAAATTGTACATCCTAACGTTAAGGGCCAACGGCAAGGTCGTAACCGGTGTCAGATCCCTAAACCAGAAATACCCCCTCACTTGAGAGGGGCGACCGCACAGGGGGCTGTACCTCATGTGCACATACCAATTTCCCTTGTCTTGACGGGGGCCCCAATTAACTCGACGCCATTTTATGGTCGTCCGAGGACTCGTGTGAGGTGTCTAGAAGGTAGCGTAGACCCCCTCCCCACCCCACACAACTTACCACATCTGCCGTCGCAGATGTCCTGGCCCCGGGAAATTCCGAGGAGGGGCCCGTAGCCCCTCCTATCCAGGGAGGGGCCTTGACCGCCTTCCCTTTCCTTTCGGCGTCCCATCCTTAGAAGGGACCGACTCCCCGTTGAGGGGCCAATGGCCACCTCCCCCCGGGCGCTCCCATCCGTAATGGGTGACGCCCCCCCCATAGGGATCTTCCAATTACTGCTCACCGATCATGACCTTACCGCCACAGGCCGGATAGTTGACCGGCTATCCGGACCCCCCACAAAACTCCTACCTAAAGGTCATGCTGTAAACACTTTAGCCAGGCTACGATGTCTCCTATGAGTAACGCATTCCCCACCCGGGACAAATGGACCCCATCCTCTAGATACATACTGTCCCCCTTGATACAACCATGAGGAATAGAATGCAATGCACTTGAACGGAACAGTCTACCCAATTTGTTGTTCACTTTCTTCACCGAATGATTTATAGCAGACACCGAATTCGCCCCCCGCCACACCTTACGTGGAATCATATGGGACCATGCAATTGTGCACCCTGGAACCCTTCTCGCCAACCAACTTACTGTGGATAGTATTGCCTCGAGAAGAAGTCGTCTACCAGTGGTCACCAAATCATTGCCCCCAAGATGCACTATGATTATAGATGGCGGTGACCTTGTCCGCCCTAACAGACCCTCGAAAAAGGATTGAAACTGGTCAATACAGAGCCCGCCCCTTCCGTAGAAGGTCACCCTGTACCCGTATTCCCCAGCTATGTGAATCATGTCACCTGCTTTGAATACGTCCGCGGCACGCCTCACGTATGAGTGGCCCACGACCCACACCACTTTTTCCGCAGCCGGTGATCTTTGACCGCTGGTTCCCAGGTGTCGGGTCAACTGCACAGTTCGCCCCGCCTCGTAAGCTTGCGAAACTGTAAACCAAACAAAAACAAGAAGCGTGAGTACATGATATCAGCTTTACAACATGTGCAAGCGCACATACCTTTTGTAACAATTCGAGGACCAACGCCCCAATTGTTTCACTTTTTCAACACTTAGACCCCTGGCTGTAGCTTCTGTAGCAGCCCCTATCCGAAAGGAATGGGTCCCAAAGTCGCCGGGGTTCAAGCCCGCGGCCGAAATTGCCATCGCAAGCACCCGCTGGAACTGAAACCTCGTCAGTGGGGTGGCATCAGCGTGTCTCAACAAGGACCCCCCCCCATGCTGCCGCCCTCTGCGCCAAATATTCCTCTACGCAAACAACAGGGCACATGGGAGATCCGGGAATCCGATGCATGACTATGCAATCCCCGATCGCACCCTGATCGGTCTTGGACCTGACAAACGAGACAATTATCGTCTCCCCCTTAACCTGAATGTGCTCTCGGCACAGTCCCCCCACCGTATCCTGCTTGTTCTTTGCCACAAGTTCGCTTACCCGCATTGCCCCATGGAATGCTAATGCAAAAGCGGCCCGGAATAACACTGTTTCATACTGGGATGAACAAGTCGCAGGGAGTACGGAAAATAACAGGGCCAACCTTTCCAGACCTATAGGGTGCCTTTCATCTACTCTGCGACCCTCAAGGCGTTGCCACCCACGTAGCGCTTTCTGCACAACGAAAGACGCTGTCGGGTCCTGGATCCCATGAGCCCTTGCCATAAAGGAAATGGCATCCCGATGCCTCTGGGCCGTAGCTACCGATTTGCCTGCCTGATGTAAAGACAGCAAAAATTTTACGACAAATTCTTCCTGGCCCCAAAGCTCCCCCCTAGCAGAACCCAAAAAGGACCAATAGGACCGGAACGCCCCTTCATATGCCTTCCTTGTCCTGGGTGCTAAACTCTCTCCCACGAGGTTTTGTAGTTCGGGGCACCGAGAGACCAGAGAGCTTCGGGGAAGGGTGCCGCCACCGGGTCCGCCGTGGGCAGAAAACCCCAGAAGGCCTGCATACGGAAACGAGAAAGCGCATCAGCCGCCTGGTTCAGTACCCCCGGCACATGTCTTGCCCTAAAGAGCACATTCAATTGCATACACAATAACACAATTTCCTTGAGCAATCTCAGAATCCATTTGCATCGTGCTGCCTGACTATTGATACACTCAACCACGGTCATGTTATCGGACCAGAACACCACAGAGTGATCCCGAAACCCCTCAGGCCATGTTTTCAGGGCCACCAGAATAGGAAAAAGTTCGAGAAAAGCAATATTACTCGTCAGCCCGCACTCGTGCCACCATGACGGCCACTTTTGAGCCGACCATTGATTGCCGAATATGGCGCCAACACCTATACTCCCCGCCAAATCTGTCCACAGCCCCAGCTCCTCGGAGGACACCGCCGGCTTGTTCCAGACAATCCGACCATTGAAATCTGCCAGGAATGCTAACCAAATGTGCATGTCCTGGCGAATCTCTGCCGAGAGCCTCGTGCGGTGGTGTCCCTCTTTAAGACCGACCATGGCTTGTGCAATCGAGCGGGAAAAGGGGCGGGCCATTGGCATTACTCTAAGGGCAAAATTCAACTGACCCACCGTTTGCTGCAATTGATGCAAGTTCACCTTAGTCTCCCGAATACACGTTTCAAGGGAGGCCCTGAATTTCACCACCTTTTCTTTGGGTAACCGGAAGCAACCTTCTTCTGAATCGAGCTCTATTCCAAGAAACTCGAGCGAAGTTGATGGCCCCACAGTCTTACCTGGAGCCAATGGCACACCAAAGTGACTCATCAGCCCACAAAATTCTTTTAAAGCCTGTGCACATTCTGGATCCCCGGCTGCCCCCAGGAACAGAAAATCATCGAGATAATGCATAACATGCTGAAACCCCGTCTTTCTCGTGAATACCCATTGCAGAAAACAACTGAATTTTTCAAAATAAGCACAAGATATGGAGCATCCCATTGGCATACATTTATCCATGTAATAGCGACCCTGAAACATAAAACCCAGGAGACGCTGATCGCTTGGGTGTACCGGGAGCAACCGGAACGCTGACTCGATGTCTGATTTTGCCATCAGCGCTCCGGGCCCCAGGCGATTTAACATGGTGACGGCCTCATCGAAAGACGCGTACCGCACCGAACACACCTCCGGGTCTATTGCATCATTCACAGAAAGACCTCTCGGGGCTGACAAGTTATGTATTAATCTAAACTCACCCGGGTCCTTCTTGGGGACCACTCCCAAGGGGGAACAAACAAAATTAGCAACTGGCGGCATGTCGAATGGTCCGGCAACCCGACCCCGGGTCACCTCTTTCCCAACCTTCGCCTGTACAACCGCCGTATTCTGCAGGACCGACAGTTGGTTCCTACAATGCGCCTTACCCTGAAAATTCCCCACTGGGATGCGGAAACCATACGAAAACCCGTCTCGCAACACCCCAGCGGAGAAATGATCCGGGTATTCATTGAGCCAAGGAATCATTGCCATGGTATCAACCGGGGTAGGTAAAGGCGCCCCTTGGACTATTTCAGACCTGTTTGGCGCTTCCCCTACCTCCGTTATCACCCGTTTTGGCTCTGCACATGGTCTCAGGATGCGAGGACTGTCCACACCCCCCACAGTCGTGCCTAAACTTGCATGACCCCTGGGGCCTTGTACATTTTCCCCTATTAAAATTCCAACAGATTCCCTTTTTACCTGCGTTGCCACTCGACTTTGAGTGATGCTCGTTACCTGCGCCCGTCCGAAAGGGCGTCCTGGATGAATGGCGGGAAAACTCACCCCCGTCACCCCCCGACAATGGTGCCTTTAACATGCCTGAATTCTCCATCTTTTGCCAAGAAATGGAGTCGTAACAATCCCAGGTCAAAGTTGGGTCGTGCTCCTTGGCCTTCCGAAAAACATTATCATAACAAAACCACTGATTGCCCTCATATGATTGAGAATACTCCATAATACGTGTCTGATATATAGGCAACTCGGCCAACATCTCAGGCCTTCGTTCCCCCATAATTGAAGTGAATATGCCAATTACCTATGTTCTCATCGACCTTAAAGGCGGCCATTTTGGCGCGCCAAACACTTGAATGCAGAAAATCTTTTTGACCCTTCACATGCTCGATCTCGTAGTGATCAGTTAGCAAAGAAAACATGTTTACATACTTATCAGCCCAAATCTTTTCCTTGACTTCAATTGGAATATGCTGGGCAACTTTCTCCCTTCGTGAGGGTACAGACCCCTCCCCCGCAATCGGCAGTAGCCGCTTACCTAAATTAGAAGCTGTAGTCGCTGCCGAACTCGTGCCCGCTGCGGTTTCACCCACCGGAGCCTGTGGGGGAACAGAAGAAGATGGTGCCTTCGCAGCCTCTCTAGATTCTCGCAATTGCCTCATTACTGCCCTGGCGTCATCTGCCGTGGTGCCCTCACTATCTTTCCCCAACCACGCCGCCAGTTGTGCAGCCAACTCGGGAGGCATATCCCCCCCGTTCACAGGGGTGACTACGACAGGGATCGGTTGCCCCTCCTTCGGAACCGGGGTTGGCTCCTCAGTCGGTGTATCGGGGACCGGGGTCCCTCCCCCAGATGCCCCCCTCTTGGACCTCTTGCCTCTCCCACTGGGGACTACTCCCGGCAATGCTGGTCCGACGACTCGCTTAGGGCCTCCTACACCGTTCATTGCCGCCATCTGCTTCTTCATCTCGGCCATGTCTTTTACGAGCATGTGGAGCATCTGATCAGTACCGACCCGCTTTCCGACCTTCTTGCCCGGCATTCTCCAACGATGATATCTGAAAGAACAAAGACAAAATTACAACGCTCAAAAATGGCTCTTCGTTCCGTCTCGAGCTCACGTGCAGCGGGGAGGTGCAGCTTCAGAGCACAGGAACAAGAGGGTGCTTCGTTGGCTTGTTGCTCCTTTTATCCTTCTTCGGGCGGGCGTAAACCCGCCTCCGCCCGCCTCCGGGGGCGTGGCTGGCGGCTCCAGTGTCTAGGACAACCCACTCTAAGGCGGGAAAAAGCGCGCCCCGGCTACGCCGCTTCGGGCATACCAGCCGAGACTCGCCTCCCGCCCAAGATGTCTTCCCGGGGGGATCGGGGTACTCCACCATACGTTCGGGGGGACCGAGTGGTCGCCCCTTTCCAATCTTTTGGCACACAGCGTGATGCGGCAGTGATATTTGTAATGCGTATCTCCTGTCATGTGGGCGGAGGCTCACACGGAGCCTGCTGGTCGTTGTAGTGCCAAAATTAAATTATATATATATATATATATATATATATATATATATATATATATATATATATATATATATATATATATATATATATTACCTACTGGCGATAGCCAGTAGGTATATATAGTTAGGATTTTTTCTCTATGGAACTTTTGAAAATTCTATGCCTAATAACTTTGGCGTTTGTGGACGGAATCGGCTGAAATTTTCAGGAAAATGGCACATTTTGTTTCTGAGCAGCTCCTGGAAATTTGGGGGGGTTCGTCAAGGGGGGGCCGAGAAAAAAGGGGGGTCCCAAAACGCGTTTTTCCCATGTTAATTTCCATAGGGCGGTTGGCCTCACTTTTAGCCCGAACGGCTGAATGGATTTCCACGAAACTTGGCAAAATTGTAGGGACTGTTAGCCCGATGTGCCTTTGCTAGGTCTCAATATATGTGCTTCAGTGAATTTTGAGAAATTAACGTTTAAAACAAGATATATATCTGTAACAGCGCTCCGGGCAGCGCTCCGGTTCGCGAACTTTTCGCGTATCGGAACTTTGCGAAGCGAAGCTGATTGGCTCTCCGGTGTCTGTCAACATTCTAAACAGTCCGGAGCGGCCGCCATCTTGTCTCTCGGTAGGATCGAGAAACAAGAGGAGGCCAAAACAAAGGGGGAAATGAAGGAAAGGGGGCAAGGTAGACCCCTTCTGACCCCCTAGGATTGATGAGGGGGATATTATAGAGCCACGCCGGGCCCAAAAAAAAAAAAAAATTCTGATTTTTTCGCCGTAGAGACGCGTCTTGGTACGCGAACCGAGCAGCTAACCGGGAAGCTAACCGGCAGCGTAACGGGAGTCTGAGGAGGAGCTGATTGGCTGTCAACATTGTAAACAGTCCGGAGCGGCCGCCATCTTGTCTCTCGGTAGGATCGAGAGACAAGAGGAGGCCAAAACAAAGGGGGAAATGAAGGAAAGAGGGCAAGGTAGACCCCTTCTGACCCCCTAGGATTGATGAGGGGGATATTATAAAGCAACGCGGGGCCAAAAAAAAAAAAAAAAAATCCGATTTTTTCGCCGTAGAGACGCGTCTTGGTACGCGAACCGGGCAGCTAAGCGGGCAGCTAACCGGGAAGCTAACCGGCAGTGTAACGGGAGTCTGAGGAGAAGCTGATTGGCTGTTATCATTGTAAACAGTCTGAAGCGGCCGCCATCTTGTCTCTCTGTGGGATCGAGAGACCAGAGGTGGAAAAAAAAAAGGTGTAAATGAATGAAAGGGGTAAGGCAGACCCCTCCTGAACCCCTAGGATTGATGAGGGGGCTATTAAAGTTCCCTGGGGGGTGAAAAAAAAAGAATTGCGATTTTTCGCGGTAAAGGTGCTTCCTGGTACGTTAACCGGGCAGCTAACCGGCAGCGTAACGGGAGTCCGACATATTGTGTTTTTTGAACGTTTGTGATATGTGCACGTGTGGATTTTGTCTAATTAAGGTTAATAAAAAATATATATATCTTTAAGCGTGTTCTGGCGCGCTTACGTTTTGGGTTTGGTTTGCGCTGCAGAGACGATACGTCACGGTTATGCGATGCATCATGAGGCGTCTCACGGGCTACGTGATACGTCACTTAATAAAGAATATATTTTACAGCTATAGATATTAGCTTTTAAAAAACCAATGAAATTCACAGAAAAAAACATAGGTTATAGACCATATATAGTTAGGAATTTGCATTTACAAAACCTTGAAAATTCACTGAAAAAACCATAGGTTATAGACCATATATTGTTAGGAATTTGCATTTACAAAACCTTGAAAATTCACTGAAAAAACCATAGGTTATAGACCATATATAGTTAGGGATTAGCATTTAAAAAACCTTATTTTATTTGCACATATTTCCATATATAGTTAGTTGCACTAACTATATATCGCGGACCCGCAATCCACTGCTAATGATGTCACATATTACATCATTCATGACATGGTCAGTGACATCACTGATGACATCTCAAATGACATCACTGATGACATCACTGATGACATCTCAAATGACATCGCTGATGACATCACTGACATCTCATTTGACATTACTGATTACATCACTGATGATATCATTTATGTGATAATACATCTTCAGACTCTAATATAACCTTAGATACACTCAGTGTAAACAGGCACTCACAGACTGTCACACATCCATGGAGTTACTCACACACCTAGTCAGTCATGCAAAGAATCAATCACACCTCCATTTCCTCAACTATACAGTTATACACACCTTACTTATTCAAACATATACTAACACATATTTACTCTCTTATACAATCCTTGATACAAGTTCACAATGATTCATACAGCCACTCTCACATTCACTGGCTCTTATGTTCAGTTATTTATATATGTCAACTCTCACATGGAGTGTGTTTTACATATGTACTTACTTTGACATGTAGAACTGAGATATCCATTCACTCACCAATATACTCATGCACCCAGTCAACTGTCCATACAGCTGTTTCTACATGCACTTTTGAACCCATGCACCTAGGGAATCAACTGCTCACACATCTATGCACAGAGTTATACACCTCCCAGCCACCCACACACATACTCAGTCTCCCATACAAATACTTGGGCAACCATTCAATAACCCATGTAGTTACTGATATAGCTACTGATTTAAACATGCAGCAGTTTACAGAAGAACATAAATAAGGATTGCCAAATTAAGACACTTTAATCACTAACCCATGCACTCAGTGAGACACATTTAATCATTCTCTCATACAGTCAGTCATGCACCTACTAAATCCTTCATCCAGACACTTATACATCCACTCATTCTTCAATATGTAAGACATATTTTAACTTTACAGAAACATGCAGTCACTGGGTGTTGTCATCAGTGATGTCATCAGTGATGTCATTTGAGATGTCATCAGTGATGTCATCAGTGATGTCACTGACCATGTCATGAATGATGTAATATGTGACATCATTAGCAGTGGATTGCGGGTCCGCGATATATAGTTAGTGCAACTAACTATATATGGAATTTCAATGGTTTTGTGCAAATAAAATAAGGTTTTTTAAATGCTAATCCCTAACTATATATGGTCTATAACCTATGGTTTTTTCAGTGAATATATATATATATATATATATATATATATATATATATATATATATATATATATATATATATATATATATATATATATATATATATATATATATATATATATATATATATATATATATATATATATATATATATATATATATATATATATAATAGGTAGTTATCATTTTATAGTTAGGACCTATGATGGAAAATATTTGGATTTTGTCACAAGAGACATTAAGCTATCTCTTAGAACCCTGATAGTTTCACTAGGTTCTATAAACCAGAGGCCGTTGCACTCACCCCCACACACTTATACATACATTTAAAAATGTTTATCCATTTAGAAAAAAGTCCGATTACGTACCCAATATCTGAGAATTAAGGAATTGGTGATCAAAACTGTAGATGTCTGAACCCAAACTTTAAGTTTTAGTGAAGAAGATATAGATGAGCTCCTCAGACGTCCATCCACACTTAACCCGGGAGGTACCACAACCACACAGGCACAACAAACGGATTTGGAAAAAATAACCAGACTCAAAAAGAAACAAATAAGAACTGCACTACATGGAGAAATACTATTCGAACATCTCCGAGCAGGAACTATACCTCGGACGGCAGGTGAAAAAACGCCCCAGTAATATTTATTGACCAACCAGAATACCTAGACGGCTTCAGTCACATAGGCACCAAATGTTCCTGGGATTGGATGTTCCACTCAATTAAAACCGCAGAAAGATTGAGTCTCAAAGAATTGGAATTGATCAAGGAATTGGAGGAGACGCTACTTGGGAATACAGCAATTGAAAACGCTCAAGCTCTTCTGAAATAAATTGAAAAAGAGAATGAGCTGTTTAAGAAAAATACGCAAAAAAATCAAAATTGCAAAAAGACATTGCAAACTTCTCGGAGATAAAAACTTACCCTTATCTTGATAAAGATTTATTTAAACAGCCGCACGTACGGAGGAAGAAGTAGACGACAGTTCTTAACTTTCTCAGACGCGTCATCTGCATCTGACAACTCGAGCGATTCAGAACCAAGCACAAGTACAAGATCAAACCCCCCCAAGACAATTTTTTCAACCTGCACCTTTTTTAGACAGAGGCAACAGACGGTCACGGGGACGAGCGCGAGCAACCAGATGGTTCAATCCACAATCGAACCAATTTCAAGGCGAAATAACAACGAGAAGGAATGTCTATTGATGGTAAAAGCACATTCAAGAGCGACAGAGAAAGATAATCATGTAATTTATAATGTCTCTGAACACAGTCTCTCGTAAGACGAAAAAAAGCTGCTCAAAAAGGCCTATCGTTTATACCAACAATAAAACCAGACCTTGGACAAACAAAACTGGAAATAATACAACTGTTCAGAAAAATGAGATTAAAGATATTTTTCAAGGTTCATCAGGAACAAACAATAAGAAATTATTCTGGCTTGAAGAATCCTTCGACATTCTTTCCGAACATAACTGGCATGCCTATTGAAATACAGACCTTCAAAAAATATGTCCTCAGAGATATTAGTAAACTGGAAGGTAAAAAACAGTTCACCAAATGGAATCTGTCCAAAAATGAGAAAATGGCACTAGAACAACTAAAGAAAAATGACCAAATAATTATAAAGCCAGCGGACAAAGGCGGAGAAATTGTGTTACTACAAAGAGAAAAATATGAAGCAGAGGTTACACGCCAACTAGAAGACGAAAGCTACTACAGACGAACAGAAGATGACTGGAGTAAGAAGATAAAAGATAACTTGGAAGTCCTAATCAATATCGTTAAAACAGAAGGATGGTTATCGAAAAAAGAGGCAGAGTATCTACTCAACAAAAATCCCAGAGATCCATTAATATATATCTTAACAAAGATACATAAGGACCAAGAAAATCCCCCTGGAAGACCCATAATATCTGGGGTCAATTCAATACTTGAACGCCCTGCAAAATACATAGACACATTCCTGAAACCGCTAGTCAAAGACACAACAAGGTACATTAAAGACACAATGCAGGCCATTGGCCTCTTAGAAAATCAGCCATTTGAAGAAAACAGAGAAATCCTGGTTACACTCGATATTGTTAGCCTTTATTCTACCATCCCCCAAGAGGCTGGACAGCAAGCAAAAAGTATCTTCCTAGACAAAAGGACTCTCCCCCACAACGTCCCCACAAACTTTCTATTGGAAATAGCAGAACTATGTTTGAAATACAACTTTTTCTACTTTAACGAACAACAATTTATACAGATAAAGGGGACGGCGATGGGTTGCCCCTTCGCGCCAGAAATGGCCATAATGTTTATGGTACTATATGAGGAAGAATGGATTTATAACAACAACCCATACGATGGCCATTAAAATGTGGCATTGTTACAGAGATGACATTTTCATGCTATGGAGGGGAAACAAACTACAATTAACCAAGTTTGTAACCTGGCTCAATCACAGGAACCAAGACATCCATTTTCGACTAAATGAAGATGAGAAGATGAGAAGGAAATGGATTTTCTAGATCTACTGATCAGACATGAGGAAGGACATCTGTATACAACTCTATATACTAAGAAAACAGATCGCAATACCTTCCTACATTTTGGAAGCTTTCACCAATGCAATCTGCGGCAAAACCTTCCACTCAGCCAGTTTATGCTAATCAGGCGTAATTGCTAGAAGAAAACTATATTACTTTGAGAATGCGACCATTCTTCTCAAGAAACTTATGGAAAGGAACTAGTTACTAATACCCAGACAAAAGATGGAACAGGTTCCGCTCATATGTATAACAACCTTTTCAGGAATTACAAGCGATATACAAAAGATCTTTAGAAACAACTGGAAAACAATTAAAGATGTCGAGCCATTTCAACAACTACCGATCTTCGCATTAAAGAAAAATAAAAGCATAAAGGATTCACCGGTTGGGGAAAATACAAAAATTAAAAGACAAGAAACATCAATAACACCAATGCTAGCACTTCCACCAATTAAGGGCCACAGAAAGTGTGGGAACTGTTCATCATGTGACAGCACAATGGAAGGCAACAGATTCACATATGGGAAGAAACTCATAAATCATGACGGATTCACGAATTGCAACACCCATAATGTTGTTTATGGTATCATGTGTCCCTGCCAAAAGGCATACATTGGAAAAACATGTCAACCAATAAAGAACAGGATCTCACAACATTGATCGAGAATAAGATGCAAAACGCCTAACGCTCCTTTGGTGGCTCACTGTATAGAAATGAATCATACTCCAAACGAAATAAAGTGGACAATCCTAAGAAAGATAACTGGAAAAGACATTGAGAACATCCTGTCAAGAACGGAAGCTAAATTCATACTATTCCTGGACACCACTAACAACGGTCTAAACGAGATGTCAGAACTCACCAACTGTGGCTAAAATGATGCTAAGACAGCATACTTCAGAAAAAGCTCTTAGGACAATGAACATGGTGAGCTTACAGGAATGGTGCACATATGAAAATATAACAGAAAACACCCCGCCATTTCTTCACGAAGATCTATTTTTTTAAAAAAGAGTACTTCACACATGGAACAAGAATGGAGGAGAAGTCAGACATCACAGGATTGATCAGACATTCAGAAATCTCAAACACAGGTTACAATAAGGAAAACAAAAGGGAAGGAAATACACTAGTAATAGAAAGTGAAACAATGGAAATATATAAAATGTGAATATAACGGAAGAGAAGCGGCAAGCGATGTGCAAATATCATTGAAATAATCCAGTTGGGAAGTAGCACTACTGTATACATGCCCAATTTAAAATTACATCATGCATACTCCAGAGGATTAATGCTCAATGCGAACATTACACAATAGCAAGTTTAAAAATACATGAAAAAATACATGAACAGGAGTACATGACATCGCAACCCCTTTTTGCAACAATCGACAAATTCTAGCGTAAAAGCATGTAGGAAGCCGAGGTCCGAGAAGAAGGAGAATAGAAAAAACTACTGTAGAGTTACCCTCAATACACATGCGCTTCCATCAAAACAAAACACGCATGCGCAGAGAAATAATGCTCACTAAAGCAGGGTAATTGACTTTGCAAATTGAAAACAATAGAAAAAGAAACAATGCCCCGACAACAAACAAATAGTGCTCATTGAAAAGAGGGCAGTCAAAAATAAAGCACAGAAAATTAAAAATAAAAAACGCGCATAAACGTAATCCAGATCATGAGCCTCCCGCCTCACATTAGTATCATCTAAAGAAGGAGGGCCTTCTGACCTATAAGCTAATCAAATATGCAGAAGCAAGCAATAAGGGGCGTTGTGCGAGTCATCCAACATAGCGCACTGCAATTACGTCAGACGCCGAATGAAAGGAGAAGAAGCAAGAAGATACAAACTGCCAGAACAGTGAGGAAAGAAACGGATTACCAGAAGGGAGCCCGCATCAACTTTAAATAGGTAAAGCCATGCGCGATTAATGCAAGGGCAAAACGTAGACCCGGGAGGGTAAAGGCATTTGCCGGTGATGAGGAATAAGGTTTTAAGAGGGTAGCGAAACAACTAAGAAATGACTGGTTTATTGCAAACGGGATAAACCTTTTATGCAAGCCAGCGCAAACTGAGGCTGAAAGTAAAAATGGGCAACAGTAATAATAAAGCGCCAGAAAACAAACTAGGGCGGACATTGTTGATAACAAAGGGCGTGTTAATTTATGAAACAACGCCAGGTCACTTCAAGAACATATAATTATATACACATATTTTACTTGCAGCGGATAATAAACCACTCCACAAAAAAGAAGAAGGAACCAGCACGAAAACAAACAACTGGTTAGAAATCCTGCTCTCCCTGGTACGTTACTTTTATCAACATTCAAAGTACGACATAATATGAAAAAACAAGCACTAAAAACAAGACAGAACCTAACCCTTGCCCTTAACCTTCTTAAAACAGGAAAACAAAAGATCATCACATCTAAAGAATATTTTTCCGTCCTTCCCCTCACACAATCAACGGTACGTAATACGATGAGGTGTATTAAACAGACTAGCACATGTAAATAGAAATACATGGAACACTTAAGTTATTATGATTTCTTTGATTGTCTTTTTTTTTGAAAAAACTGTCCTATGCAAAATACTACGCCCCGATGAAGACCTTCTATTAAACAAAAGGTCCACAATCAATAGGGTCGAAACGCGTTGGCAATTTCAATGGAGGATTAGAGCACAATATACCAGGATGATAAAATCTATAGTAATCTAGAGGAGCCGAACTGTATGAGCTCTCCTGTATATTGACCTAAATAACTAGACTCTGAACTCTAACAGGACCAATTTATAAGAAGTGCTAAGAAATGATTAACGCCACTCTAGCAAACAAGTAGGACCTGACTTTGAGTATATGACTGTATATATATATATATATGTGCTTTGTAAATGATTTGATGCAGTATTCATGAGTTTAATGGATTAATTTGTTTTTGCATTGTGTAAATAGTATTCGCTGTATATAATATGTGCTAAAATTGAATGCATTAAGATTTGAAGAATCACTCTGTGTAGAGTGTGAGTGCAGCTAACCTT
This sequence comes from Lissotriton vulgaris, assembly GCF_964263255.1. Classification (NCBI taxonomy): domain Eukaryota; kingdom Metazoa; phylum Chordata; class Amphibia; order Caudata; family Salamandridae; genus Lissotriton; species Lissotriton vulgaris. The sequence goes on from NC_141696.1 coordinate 948,192,538, forward strand.
TTCGAAAAAACAAAAAAACAAAAATAAGCAATAATATTTGCCGAGTCAATTAAAAAGACTTCTGATTCAAAAATATTGTTGTTTGATCCATTGTGTCAGAGGTAAACCTTGTGTTATAACTACCCATAGGAAATCCACAGCATTCTATTTGAAGTAACTTTGGCACCCGTCAACAAATCTTTGTGAAATTTTCAAAACATATGGCCCGTTCCAATCTGCTCCTATCCTGAAAGTCTTGATGTGATTCATCAAGTGGGGGCAGAAAAAAGGGGGGTCCCAAACGTGTTTTCCCCATGCAATTTTCCTTAGGAACCTTAAGTCGCAGCTACAGCCCGAACTGCTGAACAGAAATACACCAAATTTGGCAAAGAGGTATCCCTTGGTTAATACTCATGCCTTTTGGTTAAATGGTGTAAATCCCTTCAGAAGTTGCTGAAAAAATGAAAAGTAAAATCACATATATATCTATGGCCGCGGTGGATCCACGCACCCTATGCGTACCCTGCGCGTACCCTCCCTATCATAAGCTGCATGCTAATTGGCTGTCAACTGGCTGTCAACACTCTAAACCAGGAAGTGTTGGCAGCTATTTTGTGCCTCGGTAGAAGCGAGGCTCAAGAAATCAGTGAAACAAGTGTGCAAAATGTATAAAGTGTGCAGGGTAGAAATACCCTGACCCTCAAGACCTGCTTAGTGGGGGTCACACAAGGACCGGCAAAATGCGCACAGGGTGCGTGGATCCTACTTTTTAAAAAAAATGATGTACGGGCTCCCGCCCCGCTTTAATATTTAACCCCCGGGGGGCCAAATCCTGGGGGCAAAAATATTACATTTGATGGGGGGACCGCCACCCCAGGGCTACTAAGTAAATGATTGGGGGGGCTCAAAGGCCACCCCCTCCAGCAAAATACATGGGTGGGGGACTCCAAGGCCCCCCCTCAGCCCCGGAGACTGCTACCCCCAGGGGCTTTCTAAAAAATAGGTGGGGGGCTCAAAGGCCCCCCAAGCCCTGGGAACCACCACCTCTGGGGCTTTGTATACTGTGGGAGGGGGCCACGTGGCCTCCCTCCTGGAGCTGTCGACGGTCCTGGGGACCGTCAGCCGACAGGTCCGGCTCCTGCAGTGTCTAGGGGTGCCCACCCCGGGACACTGCTGTTTGCTATGGCAGCCTCTGCTCCAGCTCTGTCATAGCAAACTTGGGGGCATATTATCAAGCATGGAGTTAAAATTATCGCAGCTTTAGTGGCAGAAAACTGCTGCTAAAGCAGCGATAATGGGCTTGATTATATGCCCTGGAGAATTCCAATAGAAGCCCATGTTGATACCAGACCATGAGCCTCATTTGGAATTCACAAGGGCATATTATCAAGCCCATTATCACCGCTTTAGCGGCAGTTTTCGGCTGCTAAAGCAGTGATAATTTTAACTCAGCTTCTTGATAATATGCCCCTTGGTTTGGAATTTGACAGAGAGAGCAGAGAAACCTGCTTTCTCTTTCAAAATGCAAACATATTGCTTTACCACACGGGGAGCTGCATGTTAGCAGCTCCCCGTGTGGAAAAGCAATTCCAGCTCCCGAAGGATTCGGGGATCCAGCTGGGACCGTGGGGTCATTGGGCCTCCCCCCTCAGTCCCCAGCATTGTTTATAGGCCCCAGGGAATGGGGTCCCCAGGGAGAATAGAAATTATTGATAGGTGAAATTTTATGGTCAAATTAGGAATCGCGCACCCAGTGTGACTCTTAGCACGGCCCCCTAATGTGCACATGCTGGGTGCGCGACTCCTACGCGTTAGGTGCACGACTCCTAACGCGTTGGGTACACGACTCCTAACACGTTGGGTGCGCGACTCCAAGCAAAAAAAAGTAATATTTTCCAGATATACATCAAGCTTGTGTGTTTAGATCTTGGGTAGCTCTAAAAAGAGCTGTTGTGTTTATTGAGAGATTTTGGCACCTATAAGTAAGTACCTATGCAGAGTCTAAAGTTGATGAGGAAGACTCTGTTACCCTCATCCGTAAAGTGTACACCATCTCTCCTATAGATGCCATTCAAATTGAAACGCAGATTGTTGTGGTAAATGGACCCTATTGTATAATCTCAGAGTAAAGCAGAAACAGCTTTATTGACATATTTCCTAGCTTTCTCAATTTGTGGACAAAATTGATTGGACCAGTTCCATTTCTGTCTTTGGCATATGTTAGAATAGACAAAGGTCGTTTGGGGAAAAGTGACATAAATTCTCAAAAAGTGTCCTTCATAAGCATTTTCAGACCTACCCCAGTCAAAGTGCTTCTGTCATTGCCACCACAGTGCACAATTATGAGGTCAGGGTGATTCAACCAAAGGCATCAATTGGTGCCACTTTAATCCACTCTGTCCAATCCATTTAATGTCTACATTTGGCAAAGCTAGGTCTTTGTTAATGCCTCTGTTTTCTGCATACCTTTGGCTCCGGAAAATATAGATGTGTCCCTCAATCCACACTCTAAGCATCTTGAAGGGAGGTCTGGATGAACTCAGAAGGTGTCTGTATATGAAATGGCAGTTTGGAAACTAATATTTTTCTAAAATGGTGGATAGAATGCAGTTTTGAAGAAAGAAGAGAACTGATTGGCTGCTTGAGAACAGGAACACTAGATAATATCAGCTCATATTTTAAAAAGTCAAGCACACTTGCTGTTTGGATTAGCAACATTGTGTGCTGAACTTGTGACCTGTGTTCTCAGTTGAGTGTTCAATGAACTGTAACTGTGGTAACAGGCAGTAGGCAGATTGGGGATAGGGTTCAAACTTATGTCGATTGGAAAGGGTTGAAATGTGTAACAAATAGAAATGTGTGTTAGCTTTTGAATTATTGTGGGAAGCAATGTGATTTGATATCTACATGTATATGTGTGCAGAATGAGAGGGACAGTTTACCATTATTTGGCATTGCTTAGTAGTGCAGTGCAGACATTCTGTATAAGAAAATCTGGTGTGTGACTGACTTACCTCTTAATCTACTAATCAATTTTGAAGGTGAGTTGTTAATTTGTGAGGGGTTGTATATGGTGCCTTTGTTTTTAATAATATTTCTCCTGCTAAAGTCCAGGTAGTAGTTTTGCTTGTCTAGAATCATACTGCGAGTCTGTCTGCATTTGGCAACCATTGTCAGAGAAGCATTTGGTAACTTCATGTGTTTGCTGACAGATAACTGCTTTAAAACTTGTCATGTTGTCAAGTTTTAGTAGTACTAGTAGCCAGTTATTGTTTATGCATTCGCTGAATGAGACAGGCACTTATACTAGACTGCAGAAGTGAAATATGTAGAATGTGTGTAGTCATCTTACCCCTTCTTGTCTAGAATCACACTGTGAGTCTGTGTGCATTTGGGAACCATTGTGAAAGAAGCATGTGGGTACTTTGTGTCTTTGCAGACAAACAACTGCTTAAAAACCTATCCTGTTCTCAAGCTTTGGTAGAATTGGAAACGAGTAATTGCTTATGTATTTGCAAAATGAGTCTGGCTTCCACACTAAAGTGCAGTACTGAAATATGTGGAATGTGTGCAGTCACCTTACCCCTTCTATACTAGTAAATATGTTTTGGTAAAGTCCAAGGGATAGTGTTGTTTGTCTAGAATCACACTATGAGTCTGTGTGCCTTTGTGGAATCATTGTGAGAGAAGCATTTGGTTACTTCATGTCTTTGCAGACAGATAACTGCATTAAAACCTGTCATGTTGTCTAGTTTTAGTAGTATTAGAAGACAGTCACTGCTTATGCATTTGCATAAAGTAACAGGCATTCACAGTAGACTGCAGTAGTGAATTATGTAACATGTATGCAGTCATCTTACCACTTCCAGACAAGTGAATTTATTTTGGTAACATCCAAAGAACAGTGTTGCTTGTCTAGAATCACACTGTGAGTCTGTGTGCATTTGGGAACCATTGAGAGAGAAGCAGTTGGGTACTTCATGTCTTTGCAGACAGATAACTGCTTTACAACCTGTCATGTTGTCAAGTTTTAGTAGTATTAGAAGCCCATCGCTGCTTATGCATTCGCAGTATTAGACAGGCATTCACACTGGACTGCAGGAGTGAATTATGTAAAATGTGTGCAGTCACCTTACCCCTTCCAGACCAGTGAATGTGTTTTGGTAAAGTCCAAGGAACAGAGTTGCTTGTCTAGAATCACACTGTGAGTCTGTGTGCATTTGGGAACCATTGTGAAAGTAGCATTTTGTTACTTTATGTAATTGCAGACAGATAGTTGGTTTACAACCTGTAATGTTGTCAGGTTTTAGTAGTATTAGAAGCCAGTCACTGCTTTTGCATTTGCAGATGGTGACAGGCATTCACAACAGACTGCAGTAGTGAATTATGTCAAATGTGTGCAGTCACCTTACCCCTTCCAGACTACTGAACTTGTTTTGGTAAAGTCCAAGGCACAGTGCTGCTTGTCTAGAATCTCACAGTGCATTTGTGAACCATTGTGAGAGAAGCATTTGGGTACTTTATGTTTTTGCAGACACATAACTGCTTTAAAACCTGTCACGTTGTCAAGTTTTACTAGTATTAGAAGCCAGTCACTGCTCATGAATTTGCAAAATGAGTCAGGTTTTCACACTAGAGTGTAGTTCTGAAAAATGTAGAATGTGTGCAGTCACCCTACCCCTTCCAGACTAGTGAATAGTGTTGCTTGTCTAGAATCACACAGTAAGTATGTGTGCATTTGGGCAACCATTGTAAGAGAAGCATTTGGTAATTGCATGTCTCCTTGTACTACTCTCATCATTCAGGCAGTATCCAAGTACTGTTGCAGCGATCCAGGGCCTTAGCACATAGACAGCTTCAAATTCCTATGATCTATGCATGTAGTACTCTAACCAATTACACTTGTGCTTCAGGCCTATAATTCTCCAGTCAGTGTCCATACACTCCTGCAAACACCCTGTTACTCCTCTTCCACTCCTTTAGTGACCCTTTCAGCACTATGTACTAATCCATTCACTGCAGCAAAGTACAACCATTTATACATTTATCCAGTGTCTCTTCTTGAAGTACTGTAATCATTCAATCAGTACCTAAGTACTCATGCAGTGATCCAGGGCCTTAGCACATGGACTGCTACAAACTCCTTTTCAGTATGCATGTAGTCTTCTAACCACCTACACACTTGTGTTTCAGGCCTACAATTCTCCAGTCAATATCCATACACTCCTGCAAATACCCTGCTACTCCTCTTCCACTCATTAGGTGACCCTTTCAGCAGTATGTACTACTCCATTCACTGCAGTAAAATACAAGCAATTATACATTCACCCAGTGTCTCTCCTTGTAGTACTGTAATCATTCAAACAGTACCTAAGTACTCATGCAGTGATCCAGGGCTTTAGCACATGGACTGCTACAAACTCCTATTCAGTATTCATGTAGTCTTATAACCACCTACACACTTGAGTTTCAGGCCAGAAATTCCCCAGTCAATATCCATACACTGCTGGAAACATCATGTTACTCCCCCTGCACTCCTCTAGCGACCCTTTCAGCACCATGTACTAGTCCATTCACTGCAGTAAAATACAACCAATGGGGGGGGGGCGTGGCCAGCAGCCGAGCATGGCGGCAGCCTAGGAGGAGAGCTCCGCGAGTTTTAGCGGCCTCTCCTATGATCCGATCAATAATCCGTCACCATACGAATCTCCAAAGGAGGGTGCCGGAGCCCAGGACTGGGCGGTACCAGAGGCAGAAGTACCGGTTATAATTGATGCCCGGGTGGTGCTATAATTGATGATGGAGCGGACGGCCTGGCAGGCAAGGAGGAGCCGGGACCCGTAGTGCCTCTAGAGTCCGTCCGGAAGTCCAGACGGCCTGGGAGAAGTAGACCGGAAGTGCCCAGGGAGACCTGAGTGCAGCTGCGGATCCCAGGGCAGCGGCGGAAAGAAGTGGCTAGCGGTAGCGGAAGGTGCGATACCGCTTATAGTGGACGATCGCTTACACACCATCCGGGGGTCGCGACCAAACTGAGGACTGTGGCGGCTGGTCGGGGGGCCAACGCAGGCGAAAATACCGCCATCTTGGGAGAGCGCGATTGGCGCAAGGGCAGGGACGGTGCTCTCCGCTGGAATATAGGGGTGCTTAGCGGCGGCAGTTGGATGATGTTATGTGGGCGCAGACACAGTTGCAGGCCACAGTGGGTTCCATCTCTACGGACATCACCCTTATACGAGCGGACTTCCACAAAATGTCGGAGAAGGTGGGCTCATTGGAAGTGGTAACGAAGTCGCTGGTGGAGGACGTGTCGGAGCTGCAAACTGCGATGGAACGCATGACGGCAGAGAATAAAGCGCTGAAGAAGAAGCTGGACGACCAGGAAGGGCGCTCTAGAAGGAACAACATTAGAATCATTGGGGTTCCGGAATCTGAAGGGAAAAGAGCGACGGATCTCTTCGTGGAAGACTTGATCACAACGAAGCTCAAACCTAAGGGACTGCCCACCTTTTTCTCAGTAGAAAGAGCACACAGGGTACCGGGAGGACGACCAAAACCGGGCGCAAATCCGAGGCCCATCCTGGCGAGACTATTTAATTTCCGGGACAGGGATGCCATTCTACAGGCAGCGAGAATGTCCCCTCCAGTTAAGATTCAAAACTCCAAGCTGGCCTTTTTCCCCCGACTATACGGCTGAGGTCGCCCGCCGCCGGAGAACATTCCTGGAAGTGAAACGAGAATTGAGGGCGAGAGAAATTCCATACTCCATGCTGTTTCCCGCCAGGTTAAGGGTGGTGGCGGACAAAAAGACGTGGTTTTTTGATACACCGGAAATGGCCCAAGACTGGCTGGAAGGATGGAGGCCGGCCACTCAACCCCACCGCTCAAACAGGGGACACAGAGATCAACACGCTGGGGACTTGCCAGGCTCCCAGACATCAGGACAAGAAGAGGCAGGACGATCATCAGAGAGAAACAGTGTAAACGGAGACGCTGATATGGACCAATAATCACCCGGCGGCTACAGAACACTTTAATGCCATGGAAACTGGTGCATGGACTGCCATTGGACACTGGGCCGGGGGCCCCCGAGGAGGGTAAGAGGGGTCGCTGACTCCAGAGTATTCCTTACCCCAACGAGCAAGTATTTTGTGTGTGGGATGGGGGGGTGGGCGGTTCAAGGTCCGTGTAGCAGGGGGGCAGGGAGGGGGGGTGTTAAGGGGGGGAGTTTACGGTTATGTTGCTGATTGATACTGGTAATGGTTGGATATGGCATACAGGCAAAGGCACATTGGTCAGCACACGAATGGCGCGAAAGTCACAGTCCGTGGCGCACTCATGTCTTTTACTCCAAGTTGTAAATGGCGCACGACACACAGGATGATACCATAGATGGGGAATCTCAAACGGGGCCGGTAGCACCGCTGCTGCAGTTGATGACCTGGAATGTGAGGGGGCTGGGGGACAAGATTAAGAGGGGGCTGGTCCTGCAGGGTATTAGGAGGCTAAGTCCCTCTTTGGTTCTTCTTCAGGAAACACACTTGGTTGGCGCACCTACTCAGGCACTGGACAGACGAGGATATCACATGATAGTGCATTCAGGTTTTACCTCAGGGTTACACGGGACGGGCATATTGATGCGAAAATCGTCACCGTTCATAGTGCAGACCACTAAAACAGACGACCAAGGCCGCTTTGCAGCGGCGCTTGGCCAATGGGAAGGCAAGCCAATAAGCATAGTGTCCGTCTACATTCCACCAGCACTTCACGCAATCGCCCTTCCTGAATTGGGGAAATTCCTTCTGGAGCTCCCGGAGGGAGACCTTATTATAGGAGGGGACTTCAATGCAGTAGCACACAACACACAGGATAGGTTCCAGGTACGAACACAGACCCCTGGTCCCTCCCGATTAGGCAAATTCCTGGTAGCGCAGGGGCTGGTAGACATCTGGCGACAGTTGCACCCTGAGGACCAGCAATACACCTACTACTCTAATGTCCATAATAGTTTGTCTCGTATCAACTACTTTCTTGCACTGGGAGACGGCCTCCTAACCATAGGTGATGTACAGATTAGACCCAGGGGCATATCAGATCACTCTCCAATAACACTGACATTGTCATGCCCGGAGAGGGCTCGCAAAAGGATATTTACGATCTTCCCAGGCTATCTCCAGATACCGCGCATACGTAGGGAGCTGAAAAAGACGACCCGATACTACTTTGCAGAGAACGTGACTTCGGTAGAGTCACCTACGGTCTTGTGGGAAGCATATAAGACGGTTTTGAGAGGGCAGGCGATCACAACCATAGCGGGACACAAACGCACACAAAACGAGGAACTACTAGAGCTAGAATTAAAGCTTAACAAGGCGAATGTAGCGCACATGGAGGACCCAACAGTAGATACACTACACTTGCTTCAACTCAGGCAGCGGCTCCACGATAACCATCTTAGGCGACAGACAGTCAAGAACATTGCGGCGACAGCACATAGAGTCTATGATATTGGAGATAAGGCGAGTAAGCTTTAGGCCTGGTTGGACAAAAAGAAGGGAGGCAATAGAAATATACTACAGCTGCGAGATTCCGACGGGATGCTTCAAACGCACCCGTTATTGATAATAGACGTGTGGTAAATAAAATTACTGTATCATTTTTCCATACATTAAAAGTCAAAAGGATAGCTCAATCAAAATGAGAGGCAGAGTCCGTGGAATCTGAGTCATACGGGCTTTAATGAAATGCCTCGAGGCATGGGACATCGAGTTCCATCACCACTAAGGTTCAGGAAGGGACATTCAACATTTTATTAACATCACACATTATATATAGTAAAACAGTATGATTGAATCGAATACAGTAGGCGTAACAGGTGAAAAGGGAGAGATAAGAACACATGTGCGTAACAGGAGGCGTGTAAGAAGGCGTACACATGGGCGTGCACTTGACATGTCAGAGAAACGTCACATGAAACGTCACAAGTGGGTGGATGCTTAGATAAAGTTTGCAGGATCAGCAGAAACGTTTGGCCTATATGCGTGCGCAATTGAGCATGACGTGTAACTGGGGAGAGCTGGGGGCTTCGACTTTTGCACGAGTAGAGGAGACTAATGTCTGGGATGTCAGAACGACCTGCACCTATAGCATATAGGTGTTTTACCTTGCCCGCCCCCGTAAGTAGGAGCTGCAGGGAGGCCCCCCGTGCGCCCCGAAGCCCATTGCCCAGTATCTGTATATGGAATCTCAATGCTAGGTCGCTTGTCAAACACCATCTTGATATTTACGATCTGTTAGGTGGGAAGTTGCCTGACCTATTTTGTGTGACAGAGACCTGGCTGCAGGATGCCGACACGGCCATTGTCAATCTGGCCTTCCCGCCGGAATACTCGGTATTCACCTTGAACCGTACTTCAAGAGGCGGTGGAATAGCGCTTGCTGTCAAATCCTGCTATTCCTGTACGTGGCATGGGCTGAAAATCCCGGGGTGCGAAAGCGCTTTGTTTAAGGTCGCCATTACATCTAACTTCACCCTGTCGGGGCTATTGATCTATCGGCCCCCGGGGAGCGATGTGGCCTTTAGAGCAGCACTACCTGACGCCGTCAGTGAACTGACTACGGGGTGTTCCAATTTCTCCATCATTGGAGACTTAAATTTGCATTTTGACAACTCCATCAGTCCCTCAGTATCCAGTTTCTTGGCAGACCTCGAGGCGCTCCAGCTGAATCAGTTGGTGGCACAGCCCACCCACTCAGGGGGTCATACCCTTGATCCGTTTTTCACTAATCTTACGGAAGCCTGTGTCACCAGCTACACACCTCTGGCATGGACTGATCATTATTTGATACAGATCCACTGCCCTACTGTGGCTATTCAATCTAAGCCAGTGGTGTGCTCGGTTCCTAGACGACGCTGGAACAAACTTAAGCTGGATGAGTTTTTCCACCTCTTATCGGCTGACCCGTTTGACATCTTGGGTTCGCCTGATCAGGTCTATGACAGGTTTTGCAACTGGGTCTCCAGGACCTTGGACACCCTTATTCCCTTGGTAACCTGTAAGACAGGAGCTGGCAAGGCCAGCCCCTGGTACGACGACTCTCTGCGGGCTCTGAAGGTCTCTTGCAGGCGCGCAGAGCGGGCGTGGCGTAAAGCCTATAACAGCACAAAGAAAGTTCTATATTTGTCGTCTGTGAAAGTGTACCATCGGGCGGTATGTAGAACCCGTGCCGCATTTTATGCTGCACAATTCAGGAATAGCTCGAACCCGTCTAAGGCTATTTTCAAGGTACTGAAAGACCTCACTGCCAAAAAAGTCACAACGTCACATCAGAGCTCGGTTGAGCACTGTGAAAAATTGGCAGAGTTTTTCTTGGAAAAGGTGAATGCCATCTATCGGGCCTTTCCTTTGGTCACTCCCTCGGCTAATCCATCCTCTAAGCCGTTACCATCTGAGGGATTACACTCCTTACCTTTGTTAACATCTGACAGCCTAGACACTTTGGCCCGCAGAGTGAAGTCCGGGTCCCCAGAGGATCCACTTTGCCCTGATGTGTTCAAGGACCTAGCGGTTCACAACATCTCACCGCTTTGTTCCTTGATCAATTTGTCACTAACATCTGGCAAAGTTCCACTGAAGTGGAAGCGAGCCATGGTTCGGCCTATTCTTAAGAAACCCAGCCTGGACGGAAGCAAGCCGGAGAGCTATCGGCCGATCTCACTCCTGCCGTGGCCGGCTAAGGTTATGGAGGCGCACGTAAATGCTGTCCTCTCGGAACATCTCTGCCGTGCAGATATCCTCGACGCTACGCAGAATGGGTTTAGGGCCGGTCATAGCACGGAGACGGCTCTGCTTTATATGGTGGAGCATCTTCGCTCCGTGCTTGACGCGGGACAAACGGCAGCGCTTGTGTTATTAGATCTAAGCGCTGCCTTTGACACCGTCTCGCACCCTATTCTTCTGCGGCGTCTAGAGGAGGCTGGTGTCACCGGCACCGCTCTTGAGTGGTTCCGGTCGTTTTTAACCAACCGGGCCTTTAGCGTGACCGTCCCACCTTATCAGTCCAAATTCCACCCGTTAAACCTGGGGGTCCCCCAAGGCTCCTCGCTGAGCCCTACGTTGTTTAATCTATACGTAAGGCCGCTAGCTGAGGTTGTCAAATTATGGGGTATGACCATGGTGTCATATGCCGATGACACCCAGCTAGCGGTCACGATCAGCGGGGATGCCGAAGTCGATGCCCCCAGGTTTCAACAAGGACTGCGGGCGGTCGCCAGCTGGATGACGTCCAACTGTCTTCAGCTGAACGCTAGTAAGACCGAGGTCATGGTTTTTGGCAGACAGCCGGAACTGTGGGGAGAGAGATGGTGGCCGGGGGATTTGGGTCCTGCTCCCATCCCAGTCGCCGAGCTTAAGAACCTCGGGGTCAGGCTGGACCCTTCCCTTACGTTTGTGTGTCACACCAAACGCACGGCTGCATGCTGTTTTGGCATCCTGCGCGGGCTCCGTCCTGTGCTCAAGTTCTTCGATGCCCCTACCAGGCAACTCATGATCCAAGCTACTGTCATCTCCAGGCTGGATTATGCGAGTTCCCTGCTGGCCGGTCTGAATGTGGCAGAGATCGGGCGCTTACAGAGGATCCAGAACGCCGCAGCTAGAGCAGTGGTAGGCCTCCCAAGATTCTGTCCTACTTCCAGTACCCTGCGGTCACTGCATTGGCTCCCGGTGGCCCAGCGGATCCAGTTTAAGGTCCTCTGCGTCGCCTACAAAATTCTGAAGGGGTCCCCAGCAGCGATCCTCATGGCCCTCCTGGCCAATTACATTCCAGCGCGACCCTTAAGATCTGCAGACCTTGAACTAGCCGTGGAGCGGAGTAGGGCCGGTGGACGCTCATTTCGAGTGCGTGCAGCTGCTCTGTGGAATTCCTTACCCCCGGCAATTCGCGCTATGAGCGATTTGCTATCCTTTCGCCGCGCGGTGAAAACTTTTTTATTTCCTTAGCTGTTACATATGTTGTTCTTATTGTTTAGTTGTGTTGTGCAGCTGCCTTGTCGGGCGCCAGGACGCTCCTTAGCTGGAGCATCTGTGCGCCTAATAAAAACGCATAACATAACATAACATCTGGTATCTCATGTTTTGAGGATGTAGTGTCTGAAGTAAAAGGTCTCTCGGGCAGAGGCCGTTCATCACTGAATGCTAGTGCGTGCATATGAATCTTCATGTAGAGTGCGGGGGCCATGGGCCTACCATGGTAACGGGAGCAGTAAATTACTTGCATGGAGACAGGAAGGCAGGGCCCTTTGCTCTGCAGCCGGGAATATGTTTACCTATTTCACTAGACTGGAATGTGTTTTCGCGGAGGCTGAGCAGATAACTGTAGGCAAAATAACGTTTTGGCAGGCAAGCAGGCCGAGCCGGGCACCGCTCGTCTGTGCAGGATGTAAGGTAGAGGTCAGGGATGCATACCTAAACTGCAGCTTCAGAGGCAGAAAAGAACTCGGAGCCTCGATTAAGGGCTTGGCTCGACTGGGCCAGGAAACATGGAGAAAACGTGTGCTTTATTCAAAAGTGTACCATGTAAAGACGTTGGCACCATAGGCCTAGAAGCCTAATTAACATGATTTTCTTGGGGAACTGTATAACTGACATGTTAACGTTGGACGCAAATGCATATGCGACTTTCTAGCATGCACGGAAAAGGAATTACATGACATACATGGAACACATGTGTTTAAATGGGGTGCGAGAGGAGGACATATTAGCTACCGGAAATTTTCTATGACCTCATTCCCTCCTTGGCCCCTACTTCACCCTTTAGGATATGTCTATATTCATGAGACCATCTATCTGTTCATATAACATCATTTGCTCTTCTTTCTTCATTCGTGAACGGGACCGTGAACTTGGACGGGGAATACAAGCTGTGGCGCACAAGCCGCAAATCGCTGGCCCACATTGCAGACAGAGACAACAACTGAAAAGAATAAGCAGTATTGTTCCTAGGAATGATAGCACTTTCCATCCCCAGGCGGACATCACACTCCAGAGCCAACCGGACCAAGTCCAGGTGCCTGGATTCTGGTGAATCAGGTGAGCAACTTCGTGAAGCCTTGTTATGGCCTTATACACGGATGGCGCGTTAATAGGAATAAAAACACAACAACTGGATCCGATCACTCTACAAGCCCCGCCCCTATCGGCCAGGATGACGCCAAGGACAAGGCGATTTTGAAGAACAACAATTCTCATAGCAGATTGTTCTTCAGTCAGGTTACCTAAAGCAAAAGTAGTTTCGTTCACTACCACTTCAAGGGTTCTCGTTAACCTGCGTATTATTTTACTGTTCTGGACAGGACCTATGAACCAGAAGTATCCTTTAACATAATCCTTATACTGATCCCATGCTGATTCGGAATAATCAATAACAGGAGGAAGGTCTCTTCTGTGTCTGACATTCACAAGTCGTGAATTTCGATGATAATCAGGCGGGGCCAGAAAAACAGGTGGCAATAGGAACGCAATATAACACGTCCCATCCCAATCAGGGGGCAGATGCACATAAGCTGTCTGACCACAAATAAAATAAGAATGGCGTGAGGCTTTGAAAGTAGACTTTCCTTTATCGCTGAATTCGACCACAGTATTACAATCACTGTGTCCTAGATGTACTGAACCATTCTTTCTAACGCATAATTCACCTTTCATTGGTAAAACTGTTATAAACGGCAAGTTCGAATTAGTCTCGGACTGGACGTTCAGGATCATGAGATTGAGGGAAAAGTTACCTAATTCATACACTTCATTTTCTAGATCAGTCCCTCTCCTTTGAGGGAGACCGTTTGGGAAACATGCTTTATTCATGACTGTATTCAGGTTCCCCCATATCCAATTGCCTTGGGAAACTTGGGACTTACTGTCTAAGGAAGACATTAAAGCAAACCATGCTCCACAGGAACCATTATGTGTAAACGGGTAGGGAAAGAGGGGCAGAGCTCCCTTGTATTTCTGATAAGGTGGGAGTCGGCCACATACCCAGCAATTCGTGGCATTGCTGGTCTGGTGAGTATGGTGTAACATACGAATGAATGTATTGTTGCGCATTGCTAATCGATAGGACAGCTCATGAGGGGGCAGGTCGCTGAAAGTGTGCTCTACAGAATCATTAGAGGAAGTATGTACATGTGAATTGAAAGGAGGAAAGAAATCATGTAACAAGAAGCTTATACATATGATCGAAATGCTCAGAATAAACATGAAAATTAACGTTATGATGCATCGACTATGCAAGTTCTTACAATATTGTTCTCTCTTTTTGATTCGCCTATCTCTCTGACTACTTGGGTCTATCTTATACATGTCAGAAACCTGTCTAACTGCTTCACCCAGGGGGGGACTTAAACAATTAAACGCTGTCTGACTTACTAGACCTCAACTTTGCTCAATACTCCTGTTGGGGAGTTTTTTCTAACAGGGGGAGTTTAGAGTCAATGTCCAAAAGGGGGCAGTCCTTAATCGAAGTCTCTGGACACAGTCCGTGAACTTTTTTAATATGACTGGAGTAGAGCCATCCCTTGCGACCTTCTAGCTTTACGGCGGTCCTCGTGGTCATCAACACCAGCTTTGGCTGCTTCCATCTGGGTTCCAACTGACTTGATCTGTCGAAATTTCGGACATAGACGTATTCTCCCGGAACGATTTCATGCGGTTTTACTTGGGTGTTGTCCGGGAAGGCAGCCGCAACCTGTGAACGACAAGATTGTAGTGCAGACATCAAGGAAGCTAGGTAATCTGTCAGCATATTACTATCGACATCTGTGATCTTACGAGGCATAGGCGTACCCCACATATTGGGAGGTCGCCCGAAAACTACCCCATAGGGAGATAGTCCGGTTCTGGAATGAGCTACCATGCGCATATAAAAGAGGGCAACTGGCAGTGCTACGATCCAATCTACACCTTTTTCTGCACAGACTTTAGCTAATCATGTTTTCAGAGTCTGGTTGTGTCGTTCGACCAAACCAGCTGCTTCGGGGTGTCGTACACAGTGAAATTTCCACTGGTAACCTAACAGGAGTGATACCTGTTTCATGAGTTCGGACGAGAATGGCTGTCCATTATCTGAGTACACGACACGGGGCAAGCCGTATCGTGGGAAAAATTCACGAACCAGCTGCTTGGCAGTGGTCGCGGCAGTGTAATCTGGGACTGGATATGCTTCTGTCCATCTGGAAAGGGCACATACAACTATGAGGACATATTTGAATCCTCTACATCGGTCCATCTGGATGTAATCCATCTGGAGGACTTCAAAAGGATGGTCAGGAGGATGGAATCCACCTTGTTCCACGGGAATGCCTTTGCCTGGATTGAACTGACAACAGATCATGCAGGTACGCACTTTCTGTTTTGCTGCTGCTCGTAAATGCTTGTTGAACCATAGATTCTGAATACTGTCTAACATGGCTTTTTCTCCTAAGTGTGCTGGACTATGTGCTGTGTTAACGATTACTTGAACCATAGAGTCGGGGAGGAACCATGTGGCTCTTCCCTTCGTCATCCATCCCTGATCTGTTTGGATCCCTCCTTGGTCAGTCCATTTCTTGATTTCGTCTGGAGTGGCATGTGTCTGTATGTCGAGTACATCTAGTGTGGGATCCTTCACTGTCATACAATGTGTCTGTGTTGGTACTTCAGTCTTGCAGAATGTCGGGTCAGTCGGTATGTCTGTCTGAGTCTGAGCTGTGAGTTTAGCTGTTCGATCTGCCAGGTCGTTACCCTGGGAAATAGTATCAGTGACTTTCGTATGTGCCTTGCACTTCATGATAGCAATGGATGCAGGTAAGTGTATTGCTTCTAACAGAGCTTGAAAAAGGAGACCATGCTGTATCTTGGCGCCATGAGAAGTTAAAAAACCTCTTTCTTGCCAGAGGATACCGAAGTCGTGAACAACTCCGAATGCATACTGGAAATCTGTATATATGTTTACTTTCAGGTTCTTGGCTCGGATGCAGGCTTGGGTCAGAGCAATGAGCTCTGCTGCTTGGGCAGACAACGTGTCAATACGATGTGTTTCTATGACTTCAGTTTCAGTGGTCACTGCATAGGCGGCCACTAACTCTCCTGTGCTTGTTCTCATACATGAACCATCCACGTAAAGTGTCAGGTCTGGATCGGGCAATGCAATGTCTGTCAAGTCTTGTCTGGGCTTTGTTACAGTATTGATGACTTCTACGCAGTCATGTGGTGTCGGGTCAATTGTGCTCGAGGGTAACAATGTGGCAGGGTTTAATGTATTGCAACGTCTGATCTCTATGTGTGGCTGAAACAATGTCAATTCGTATCCTGTCAGTCTTGCTATGGTCAAGTGTTGAGTCTGGGTTCGGTTCAGAAGAACTTCCACAGAGTGTGGAACTTGTACTGTCAGAGGATGACCTAAAACTATTGAGTCGCTTTGTCTGATTGCTAGAGCTGTTGCTGCAACTGATTTGAGGCACGCAGGCAGAGCCTGGGCCACTGGATCCAATGTACTAGAAAAATAAGCACAAGGCTTGTGTTTTCCTGCATGATCTTGTGTGAGCACAGATAATGCTGTGCCATCGCGTTCAGTAACAAAAAGTGTAAAAGGCTTGCTATAACATGGTGTCGCTAAAACAGGTGCTTGACATAAGGCTTTCTTTAATTCGTCAAAAGCTTGTGTGTGTTCCTGAGTCCAAGGGAGGACAGTCGAAGTCGCTGCCTCCTGTGTTGTCAACTGTATGAGTGGTTTGGCTAGATATGCATACTGAGGGATCCATTGTCTGCAGTACGAGGTGAGGCCAATAAAGGCCCGTATCTCCTTTTGTGTCTTGGGTTGTGGCAGATGTGCAATTAACTGGATGCGGTCTGGTGTCAGTTGTCTCCCCCATTTGGACAGCAAGTGCCCAAGGTACACCACTTGCTGGGCACAGAATTGTAGCTTTGAAGGGGACACTTTATGCCCCTTTTCGGCCAAGAAATACAAGACAGTCAGTGACGCGCGCTCGCAGTCACGTTCGGTCCGTGCAGTTATTAACAAGTCATCAACATATTGGAGCAGAGCAGTGTCAGCAGGCATGTGAATACTGTCTAGTTGTCTTTTCAGGGCTTGACTGTAAATACTGGGACTTTCCGTTAACCCTTGAGGTGCACGTGCAAATTTGAAGCTTCAGCCATTTAAAGAGAATCCGAAAAGATACTGGCTTTCCGGATGAATGGGAACACTAAAGAAAGCGTTCTTGAGGTCAATTACAGTAAAGAACGCTGCCTCGGAATCAATAGCCGTCAATAAGGAAGATATGTCTGGCACTACTGGGTACTGGGGAATGATGCATTTATTCAATTCGCGAAGATCGATCACCAATCTGTAGACTGGTGGTGCATTTAGGTCAGTTCGTTTAAGAATCGGAATGATTGGAGAATTACATACATTGGAGTCAGTTTCTATAACTACTCCTTGGGCAATCAGTTCGTCAATAATTTTCAGTAAGGCTGCTACAGCCTCGGGGGGCAATTTGTATTGTCGGATTCGGGGTAGTACAACTCCTTGCTTGAGAGTGACACGATAAGGTGTAATGTGCATACAACCTACATCAGTTGGACCTTGTGCCCATAAATGCGCTGGTACATTTTGCAATCTTGGATCAAAATC
This sequence comes from Lissotriton vulgaris, assembly GCF_964263255.1. NCBI lineage: Eukaryota > Metazoa > Chordata > Amphibia > Caudata > Salamandridae > Lissotriton > Lissotriton vulgaris. The sequence goes on from NC_141696.1 coordinate 948,210,178, forward strand.
TCGCAACACATAATGACCTTTGAAATCATGTAAAAATAATCTCACTCCTTCCGGAGAACAACATATTACAGCTCCTAGTGCTTTCAACGTTTTAATACCAAGCAGATTTTCAGAACATGCTTTCGTAAGTAACAAGTCTGTAGTACGGGACAATGGACCAACTTCAAGGGAAACTGGCTTTGACACTTCGTTAACAATAGGCTTTCCTGAAAAACCCAGGGAAACATTCTGTGAGCCTGAGAGGGGTGCCCCTGGAACCTCGTCATGACTGATGGTAGTTCTGCTCGCCCCTGTGTCAATCAAAAAATTTCTGTCTTTCCCTAATACCTGACTATGTACATAGGGACCCTCTTGATCTACAGGAACCTCAATAAGAGGCAAGCCAACCTCCCTCTCTAGGCTGTTTCATGAGTACTGCTGGTAATCGGGGTAATCTGACTGTGCATACTGGTACATTTGTTGCGTGACATGTTGCGTGGCAGCAATAGGCTGGGGTTGGGGTACAGCTACTGTCTGTTGGGCTTGCTGGGGTGGTTGTGTGTTCTGTGGAATATGCTGTGGGACATGTTCTGGTCTAGGAGGACGCGGTCTTTCTTTCGTCCTGCCGGTAGCAATATTGTATTTCAGAACGGTACAGTCGTTTATATAATGACCTGGCTGTTTACAGTAGTTGCAATTCCCTTTAACGGGAGCTGCAGAATGACCTGGCGGTGCTGTACCCTTTTTCTGACCGTCTGCTGGAACAGACTGATCTACTAGTACTTTCATTTTCGTATCTTTCATACGTCTTTGTTCATGATCATGTTCCTCTCTAATTCGGTTCTGGTGGTACTGTAACATTTGTAACATTTGAGAAGGGGTATTTGCTTGCCATGTGCTCTCGACTTTCAGGACTCTATTCTTAACTTGGGGTAAGGAATTCTCGACTAATTTGGTCACAAAAAGATGAGGATATGATTCACTACTTGTTTTCAGGCCGCTATTGATAATAAAACATTTCTCGAATCTGGAATAAAAATCACTAGTATCTTCGTCTTGTTTCTGTTTGCAGGCTGAGATTGCATCCCAGTCTTCCTTTTTAATTGCCAATAACCTCGGCAAAACCTGTACTAATAATCCTGGTAATGCTTTAGTTTTGTCCCCGAGACCAGTACCTGGAATTCGTGTATTTTCTTCGTTTTCTAATTCAGTCCAGATAATCTTTTTATCTCCCACCTCCCATTCTTTTTCTTTAAGTTTTTTGTAAATACCGTCTGGCAACAATACTTTTAACATTTTAAGAATATCGGGATAGGTGTAATCTCCCATGAGTAACATGTCTTTTAATTCACGGTGAAACCCTGCTGGATCTTTATCATGACAAGGCACTATTTTCTTCATTTCCAATAGTTCCATTTTGCTTAAAGGTGTGTATACGAATACGCGTTGAAGCGTACCCCCTGGGACCTGGACGGGATGAACTTCTCGTTCTCATTTCTTTCTCCATCCTCCACAACCCATTTTCCAAAACCCCGCATGCCAAAAACACCTGGGCGCGGAACTGGAACAGGCTGGATCTCCCCTCCTTGACCTCCCTGCTCCGCAACTCCACTCCCTCCTTCTCTGGCCTATCATCTGCCTCTCAAGCCAAGGCCATTAACACCTGGCTGGCCGGAGGTTGCGACTCAGTGGCTCCCCTACGTCGCATTTCCATCCGCCGACTCAAGGACTCCAATAGATGGTTTAACGACCACCTAAAAGAACTCAAACTGAGCGCCCGACGGGCGGAGAGGCAGTGGAGGAAAGATTACAGCCTTTCATCTAAAACCCACTTCCTTACATCACTGGCTAAATATAAATCAGCAATCCTGGCTGCTAAAACCGACTACTTCTCCACGAAAATAACGTCTGCCGACAACAAACCCAGGGTAATCTTTGGCATTGTGAATGACCTGGCATTCTCTGACCGAACCTCGCCCCAAATCCCTCCCTCCCAGCTCCTCTGCGATCAACTCAACCACTACTTCTTGGACAAAATCACAACTATCAAGGCTAATATCCCATTACCCTCGTCTGCTTTTGTTGATCCCTCCCCCCCCACCGTCCAAAACCCTTTCACCCTCATCCCTCCCCTCACTCAGGATTCTTTTCTGGCAATACTCCCCAAAGTAAAGTCGGGGTCTCCGGCGGACGTCTGCCCCGCACGCATCTTACAGCAAATCTACTCTAGCTGCCCTGATCCCCCTATCGCCTTCCTTAACAGCTCCTTGGCACAGGGTGTTGTGACCCCTGCACTAAAGGCCGCCACCATAGTGCCTCTGCTGAAGAAACCCGGCGCGGACCCTTCCATCTCGGCTAACTTTTGCCCCATCTCCCTGCTGCCCTTCCTGGGCAAGGTGATGGAACGCCATGTCACCGCGGTACTGAGCGCTCACATCGAGGCGAATGGGGGGCTGGCCTCTCGCCAGGCAGGATTCCGCCCCAGGCATTCGACCGAATCGGTCGTAGTCTCAGTCCTAGACAACCTCAGAAAGGGTATGGATGACAACAACCACCAGGCACTGGTCCTCCTCGATCTCTCCGCCGCCTTTGACACGGTGGACCATACCATCTTACTTGCCCGTGTCAAGGCGGCTGGCATCGGGGGATCAGCTCTGGTCTGGCTCTCCTCCTTTCTGAGGGACCGCACTCAGGCGGTCCGACTAGGCGATTTCACCTCCACCCCTCTCCCTGTCACTTGCGGTGTTCCCCAGGGCTCTTCTCTCTCTCCCTTACTCTTTAATCTCTACATCTTTCCTCTTATCTATGCACTCCAGCAGCTGGAGGTCACTGTTTACAACTACGCGGATGACCTCCAGCTCATCTTTGATCTGTCCCCCTCTTCTCTCTCGGTCTCTAATTTCCAGTCAACTATGACATTCATCAGGGACTGGATGAACCACAACCATCTTAAACTGAACCCTGACAAAACCGAGCTGGTTCTCACTGGTGGTTCATCCAGCCCCTGGAACTCTCTTTTCTGGCCCCCCTCTCTTGGCCCGGCACCATCCCCCTCCACCACGGTCAAAACACTGGGTGTTAAAATGAATAATCAGCTCACTCTTCACTCACAAATCAGTTCCGTGGTTTCCTCCTGTTTCCTCACTCTCCGAACTATCCGCTCTGTCTCCCGCTTCTTCTCCCCCCAGGCACTTAAGATCATCATAGCCGCTCTGGTAATCTCGCGATTGGACTACGCCAACGCCCTCTATCATGGCATTCCAGCGTACAGCCTGCGTAGACTCCAAACCATCCAGAACCAGGCGGCCAGGCTGATATACGGCCTTCCACGCTATCACCACTCCACCCCCCTTCTAAAAGAGCTTCACTGGCTCCCCGTGAAACAACGCTCCCTTTTCAAGATCGGATGCATGGTTTTTCAGGCCCGTCAGGGCACTGCCCCCGCTTTTATCGCCTCACTAATTAAACCCTATGTCCCCGCAAGAAATCTCCGGTCTTCCTCCAAGTCCCTTCTCCAGATCCCCCGCTTCTCACGCAAAAAGTGGGGCGGGTCTAACTTCTCAACTCTGGCCCCTACTTTCTGGAACTCACTTCCAGACAATCTCCGTTCTGCAACTCAGTATCTCTCCTTCCGTAGAGACCTGAAAACTTTCCTCTTCAGCCAGGCTTTCCCCGCCTAAAACTTATTCCATCCTTCCATGGTCTTTCTCCCTCAGTTACTGAACCTCCAGCGCCAAGAAACCGCAAGGTGTACGCCGCGCTCTACAAGTGTTTTAAATTAGAAATTAGAAATTTGGATTTTGTCTGTCTATGTAAAAGGTTTTCCTTACTGGGGGTGGGACAGGAACAAAATGTGGAGTCAGAAATGTTCTGTATTTATGTCTTTGTTCAAGAATCACATTAAATAAATCGGTACCTAGGCCTCTCCACCTACCTAGGAGTAACTCGTCCAATATATTATATAGGGGACCTGGATCAGAATGCTGACTCTCATATAGTGTAATGAGATGCTGGATCATGTACATACCAGCTAAACGCTGTTCAGTTGGGGAAAGATTCAAACATGTTTGCGCTACTGAATCATCTTTATATACGCTGGTATTATCAGCCCATTGTACTGCGGACCGTGCTAGTTCTTGTTCACTCATGGTACTAAGTTCACTGTAACCGATTCGTTGTTTCAGTACTTTATCAGTGGCTTGGAATAAATGCTCAAGAGAACATTGTTCTGGTATGGGAGAAATAAAACATTTCTTGCTTTCTAGGCGTATAGGTCTGTCAAAAGGTCTCGCTCTACCTACGTACGCTATCATCTCTCGGCCTTCATCTGTCTCTTCTAACTCGTCCTTTTCTGTGGTTTCATTCCCAGCTTCCCTAGCTTCGTTTTCCCTTTCGTGTATTAGTAAAATTTCTTTACGTATTTTTCTGTACATGGCTTCTATACAACCCTGTGTATTATGTTTACCATCAGCTATGTTGTTACTCCAATTAACCAAAATGTCCATTTCTTCTTTGCTTGTATCTGGCTGATCTCGTTCCCTTATCAAACAATTTATCAAAAACTGTAAGATCATTTTCTGTGTCTCAACCTTATTGTGTGCCATGGCCTCGTGAATGCATTCTGGTCTCTCCCCTGTTCTAATGAAATGGTATATGTTATCTAGATGTTCTTCCATATGTGGTAGAATAGACAGATAATTTGTGACTCGTCGTAAACGTAGTGAGAATAGCATCATGTCGTCTTCGCCTGGTACTGGATCATATCTGCAATCTGTAATGTACTGTCTGAGGGTTGCGAACGTCGCTGCTCTGGGTGTACGTTGTAATGCTAACTCTCTAAGCGTCGTTCGTTTTACTGGAGGCGGAGTGCGAAGACCTCCTGTTGCGCCTCCTGAAGCGGAAGCGAGGGCATGAACTGGCTGGGTTGTAGCTGCTGGTGTCATAGCGGGTATGGTAGGCATATGCAATGGAGGTGGACTCTGGATTGCAGCTGTCGAAAAAGGATTGTGAGGACCAATAGTAGGGGGAACAGTAACAGTAGCAGTAGCAGTAGGGGAAGTGACAACAGGCGCGGGAAGCGAGTCTTGGAGACGTGGAGGGGTCCTGGCTTGAACAGACTGAGTAGGCTGCTGTACATTGTTAACAGGTGGTAAGGGTACATTAGTATATGCTGGAGCAACATCATCTAAATAGGTGGAAAGGAAAATGTCTGCTGCGGTTTGTTTATGACGGAGTTTAGTCGGGACCAATGGTGGTGGCAAGTTACGTGATACTTCCGGGGTCGCCTTCGGCAAGCCCTCGGCAAGAACTGGGTACAGTCCTGTAATAAGGGCATTTCTTTGTCTGTCTTGTTGTTCTATTCTGACTCGTTCTCCTTCTTCTAGTAACTCTTTTTCTCTAGCTTTCTCGGATTCTTCTCTACTTCTCTCTGCTTTCCTGATTTCTTTTTCTGTTCTTCTATGGGCTTCTTTACGCCATAATTCTATGGCATCTTTCTGGGATTGTCTGGCTTTCTTTTTCCATAATGCTTCTTCTACTCTCATGATGCAATCAGCATCCCATGTCCCTGAGACAGGCCATCTATACTTCTCCTCCAGATCCTTGGTATAGTCCACCCACAAATCTAGGTACAGTATGGCATCTAAGCCATGCTTATGGTACATAAAATGTCCAGGAGTGTCCCTAGGTGGGACGGGAACTGCTTCTTCGAGTATCCCTTTCCTAGTTCCTATCTGACGTAATTTCGAGAACAGTGGCATATTGAGACTGATTTGAACGTGAACACAATAAACACGGTAATGAATAGCAAACAATCATTCATACCACGACATAAAACACATTAAAACATTTTCGAACAGTTACTACCTGGTACATGAAAACATAATACTGGAAAATTCTCGAGATTCTAGAATACTGAATTACTAGATGCACTGCTAGAACAGTACAGACATACCGGTCCCATAAAGAGACACGTCATACCGTATTTACCAAAGTAAACACGTCTGGACCAGGTCTGTGTACCCAGACCTGTCTTGACCGGGCACAAATTAATGAACCCGTCTAGATGCGTTCCCAATAACGGTACTCACCGGGAAGCAGAAACTGAAGGCCTCGGAAACTGGACTGAACTGGACTGCGTCAGGCTACGGTTTCTCCTACGCATGCGCTTCGGAACAGGTGGGCCTCTGGATACCTCGGACCTTGCTCTCTCGACTTGGGGCTCTGGTCGGGATCCTCTGCATTCCTCACCGCCTCGTCTGGATGCCGGATCGCAGTCACCGTCTCCTCCGTAGGCCTGAGGGAGATTAGCAGGAAAACCCGCAGGAGTGCACTGGTTGTGTCACGGCTGTAGAAGGGGTCAAGGCCTGCGGTACATCGCCGGCGAGTGGGGAAGGGGGGATCCCTGTTCGGGCGCCAAATTATGTGGTAAATAAAATTACCGTATCATTTTTCCATACATTAAAAGTCAAAAGGATAGCTCAATCAAAATGAGAGGCAGAGTCCGTGGAATCTGAGTCATACGGGCTTTAATGAAATGCCTCGAGGCATGGGACATCGAGTTCCATCACCACTAAGGTTCAGGAAGGGACATTCAACATTTTATTAACATCACACATTATATATAGTAAAACAGTATGATTGAATCGAATACAGTAGGCGTAACAGGTGAAAAGAGAGAGATAAGAACACATGTGCGTAACAGGAGGCGTGTAAGAAGGCGTACACATGGGCGTGCACTTGACATGTCAGAGAAACGTCACATGAAACGTCACAAGTGGGTGGATGCTTAGAGAAAGTTTGCAGGATCAGCAGAAACTTTTGGCCTATATGCGCGCGCAACTGAGCATGACGTGTAACTGGGGAGAGCTGGGGGCTTTGACTTTTGCATGAGTAGAGGAGACTAATGTCTGGGATGTCAGAACGACCTGCACCTATAGCATATCTGGTATCTCTATTGTTTTGAGGATGTAGTGTCTGAAGTAAAAGGTCTCTCGGGCAGAGGCCGTTCATCACTGAATGCTAGTGCGTGCATATGAATCTTCATGTAGAGTGCGGGGGCCATGGGCTTACCATGGTAACGGGAGCAGTAAATTACTTGCATTGAGACAGGAAGGCAGGGCCCTTTGCTCTGCAGCCGGTAATATGTTTACCTATTTCACTAGACTGGAATGTGTTTTCGCGGAGGCTGAGCAGATAACTGTAGGCAAAATAACGTTTTGGCAGGCAAGCAGGCCGAGCCGGGCACCGCTCGTCTGTGCAGGATGTAAGCTAGAGGTCAGGGATGCATACCTAAACTGCAGCTTCAGAGGCAGAAAAGAACTCGGAGCCTCATTTAAGGGCTTGGCTCGACTGGGCCAGGAAACATGGAGAAAACGTGTGCTTCATTCAAAAGTGTACCATGTAAAGACGTTGGCACCATAGGCCTAGAAGCCTAATTAACATGATTTTCTTGGGGAACTGTATAACTGACATGTTAACGTTGGACGCAAATGCATATGCGACTTTCTAGCATGCACGGAAAAGGAATTACATGACATACATGGAACACGTGTGTTTAAATGGGGTGCGAGTGGGGGACACATTAGCTACCTGAAATTTTCTATTACCTCAGACGCCTTGGCTGACCACTTTCAGGAGGTTCTCCACGATGTACCAACACAAACCCTTTCACAAGAGGCAGTGGATGAGTTAGAAGCCGATCTGTCACCGGAGGAGATACAGTTGGCCATTAATGCACTTTACTCAACGGAATCCCTATTGAGTGGTACAAGGCTATGTCAGAAATGTTAAGTGCACCTCTACTGGGCATGTACACAGGAAGCTTGGAGCGGGGGATTCTACCCTTTGATCAACGTAGGGCAACCATTGCGGCGATCCCGAAACCGGGAAAACCGCCGATAGAGTGTGCGTCATATCGCCCGATATCTCTCCTCAATGCCAAAGCCAAAATTCTGGCGAAATTACTGGCCACCAGATTGATGCCTCACCTCGCGCAGTTAATGCACCCGGGTTAATCGGGCTTTATGCCACACAGGAGCGCGGCTCTGAATCTCCGCAGAGTACACGGAATGCTGGCACGAGCCCCACTGCTAATGGAACCGGCGGCCATTCTGTCGTTGGATGCCAGCATGGCGTTCGACATGGTGGAATGGCAGTACCTTTTTGCAGTATTGGCCCGCATGGGCTTCGGCCCCAAATTAATCGCCAGGATTAAGCTACTGTACACGAGTCCGTGGCGGCAAATGGCCATATCTCCCGCGAGAATATGTTAGCTAGGGGGACGAGGCAAGGGTGCCCGCTCTCACCTCTGCTATTCGCCTTAGTCCTGGAGCCGCTGGCCACAATCATTCGAACCTCCCTGCTATTGAGAGGGATACCTTGGGGAGACAACTGGGAAGACAGAGTCTCCCTCTACGCTGATGACATGTTAATCTATTTGTCGGACCCAGAGAGGGGTATCCCGATATTATTGACACTGTGTGATGAGCACGGGCGGACTTCCGGGTAAAAGATTAACTGGGGGAAGTCGGTCATTTATGAGCTTAGAGGTCCCTCCCCGAATCTTCCTGCTGACTGCCCGCTAACAATGGCAGGCACCACCTTCAGATATCTGGGGATTTATATTACCCGGGATGACAAAGCCTTTTCTGAGTTGAATTTACTACCACCGCTCGCTCGACTACAAACTGATGCGAGACATTGGAAGGCCCTCCCTTTGACTCTGCTGGGGCGAGCAGCGCTGTTCAAAATGATGCCACGTTTCCTTTATGTGCTGGAAAATACGCCGACCCTAATACCACCCTCCTATTTCCGGAAGGTGACGGCAGTAGTAACTGGCTTGCTCTGGGGCGACCGTCCAGCTCGTGTAGCACACATGAAGCTTATCCAGGGCTGGTATGACGGTGGAATAGCCCTGCCAAATGTACAATTGCACTACTGGGTGGCTCACCTTAAAATTATTAACCAGTGGCTGCACGCCCCGCAAGACGACCCGGCCTATTTCGCAGACAGAGCACAGCTGGGTACACACAGTCTGCTGGCCCCGCTTTACCACAAAGGGCTAGCAGCGAAACTAACGGGCCCAACTAGGCACACAGTGGCGTTATGGCACAAAGCACAGGCGAGGCTCAGATGGGGGGTGTTATTACAAAACTTACACCTCTGTGGTATACCAAGGTGTTGGGTCAGTTGAGACATAGTAAGGGATTCACTCAATAGGACAACATTGGAATCTTCACGGTAGGAGACATGTGGACGAAAGATGGGGTGGTCCCCTTTTCACACCTACAACAGCAGTACAACTTGGGCTCGAACGAGACCTACCGTTATATTCAAATAAGACATGCACTGATGACGGCAATAGAGGCGGGGGCGGAGATCCCGGAGTCCTCCCCGCTAGAATATCAACTGCTTACTGACTATCTGCAGACAAGCGCCACTTCCCTCACGTACAAGAAGCTACTGAATAACCTTCCAGACCCCCTGCAGAAGCTGAGGGAGAAATGGGAAAGTGAGATAGGCGGAATGGATGAGACGGACTGGAACGCTGCTATGGCATCCCCGAAGGAAGCGGGCGTCTCGGCTCGATTCCGGCTGGTGCAATTCAAGATATTGCACCGGGTTTATTGCACAAGGACCACCCTACACAAATTTCACAGGGCTGACCATCCGTATTGTCTAAGGGGTTGTGGGGAGGAAGTCAAACTGTTACATATGCTCTGGGAGTGCCCGACTATTGCTGATTATTGGTGACAGGTAATGCGTACCATATCCCAGACTTTACAAGTATCCCTTACACCTGACCCGCGTGTGTGCCTGCTGAATGTGTGGGGGCCAAATGACCTGACGCGCCAGGGACAACAATGGGCCATTGTGGGTATTATGGTGGCCAAACGGGATATAGCACAGAGATGGGGGCGGCAGATGCAACGACTCTGGGGCAGTGGTGCAGGAACATGGATATGCTTCTGGTGATTGAACGATCGGTGTATAAACTGAGGGCCAATCCTCGCAAGTGGAATAAGGTCTGGCTGCCCTTGAACAGATACCGGGGGAAACTGTGTGAGCCGCTGCCGGAGGAGGACATTGACAGTTCAGAGGATGAGGAAGATGTAGAATAAGTAACCCAGTTGATGACCAGAAACGCTGGTAAGGTGGTGTAATGAGGATTGACGCAGTGTTTTGCCGATTTTCTTGGGGAACCCTGAGGAGTGGGAGATACACGGGGAGCGCCAGTACTGACATGCCAGGGTAGAGGCTAGAATCATGGGTGCTGGAATGTATGAAGCATGTTAAACCTATTGAGTCACAAGTTGAGTTATGGTTATAAAATACAAAAGTAAGACGGACTCAGATTTTTTAAAGTATTGCTATCTTGTTTTCTGCTGTGCTGTAAAAAAATTGCTGCTGGACCACAGGATGTCGGCTGAATAGCTGTGTATTTAATATTATTTTGTGCTTTCAAACTGTGTGGCAGCCGGCCTCAGGGTTGTAGGCACAATCCTGTGTACATTAAGCAGATGTCAATAAAGTCTTACGTAAAAAAAAACAAAAAAAAACAACCAATTATTATTCACCCAGTGTCTCTCCTTGTAGTACTTTAATTATTCAATCAGTAGGTAAGTACTCATGCAGTGATCCAGGGCCTTTGCACATGGACTGCTACCAACTCCTATGCACTATGCATGTAGTTCTCTAACCACCTACACACTTGTGTTTCAGGCCTACAATTCCCCAGTCAATATCCATACACTCCTGCAAACACCCTGTTACTCCTCTTCCACTCCTTTAATGTCCCTTTCAGCACTATGTACTAATCCATTCACTGCAGTAAAATACAATCAATTACAAATTAACCCAGTGTCTCTCATTGTAGTACTGTAATCGTTCAATCAGTACCTAAGTACTCATGCAGTGATCCAGGGCCTTAGCACATGGACTGCTGCAAACTCCTATTCTGTATGCATGTAGTCTTCTAACCACCTATAAAACGTGTGTTCAGGCATACACTTCCCTAGTTAGTATCCATAAACTGCTGCAAACACCATGTTACTCCCCTTGCACTCCTTTAGAGACCCTTTCAGCACCATGTACTAAACCATTCACTGCAGTAAAATACAACCAATGATAAAATGACCCAGGTTCTCTCCTTGTAGTACAGTAATCATTCAATCAGTATGTAAGTACTTATGCAGTGATCCACGGCCTTAGCACATGGACTGCTACAAACTCCTATGCACTATGCATGTAGCCCTCTAACCACCTACTCACTTGTATTTCAGATCTACAATTCTCCAGTAAGTATCCATACACTCCTGCAAACACCCTGTTACTCCTCTTCGACTTATTTAGTGACCTTTTCAGCAGTATGTACTAATTCTTTCACTGCAGATTTAACCAATTACAAATTCACCCAGTGTCTCTCCTTGTAGTACTGTAATCATTCAATCAGTACGTACGTACTCATGCTGTGATCCAGGGCCTTAGCACATGGACTGCTGCAAACTCCTATGCACTATGCATGTAGTCCTCTAACCACCTACACACTTGTGTTTCCGGCTGTAGTGTAGTTCCTATATCCCCAATAGGCTCTACGCATTGGAATATTATATCCTGTAGCTTAGATGTAAGACTGAGGTCTACTAGGTCTCTACCAGTTATATTAGACTTCATTGTGAGTGCCAGCTAGCTGAGAGGTCACTAGAAACTTTCTCGAATTAACAAGAAGGGATTAGTTTATGACAACCGACTGCTTCAAATGGTGCTAACAGTCCCGAAGAAATTGTCTTAAATACATGTGCGATGCCACTGGTATCAGACATGTTAAAGATTTGACTTAACATCTCTGCAAAATGTGCAGTGCAGTTTGTTGATAATAATGCATGTATTTCTGCAGATGTCCTTGCAACTTGCAGATCATATGTTTCTTCTGAAGAAGTCAGTGGCACAGATTTTGCAAAAGAATAGACTTTAGTCTGCTTAAAGCTGGGATCTCCAAACCGGTCCTGGAGGGCCGGATCCATGCCAGATTTTTGGGATATCCCCATTGAGATACATGTAGTTATTTTAAAAATATGGCATAGATCCGGCCCTCCAGGACCGGTTTGGAGATCCCTGGCTTAAAGTATCAATTCATATAGAAGGGATATTCAGTGAAGGCCATATTGCTGTCTTACTGTCTGACTTGCGAGTTGGATACAATACTTGCATACAACAAGTGACCATGGACGACGAACTAACCAGATAAACTTTTCCTGGCACCATTCCACAGCAGCTGTGATCATTCAACATAACATAACTGCCATTGGATAGCTGCCTGAATACGGGTTCTATCAGTGTGGAGGGAGTACCGTGCAGGTGGCATGAAAGGTTATTAGCAGAACCATTGCAGGCTCCGTGTAAATTAATACCCTGGCACAGAAGTGCACCACTTAATGAAGTTTTACAATTTTTCCCACTAAGGAATACTTCTTTCCCCTTTTTCCACCATTTGTGTGTATATGGTAAAGTCCAAGTTGACTTAATATATTGTTTACCCAACCTTCCATACAGGCCTTCTGGTATATGCTGTAGACAATACTGAAATTGGAAAATCTTCACTGGAATCATGATGGTGCCATGAATTATCCATTCCAGTTTTTCAATGCTCAGCACCGTATAGTCTGCTCCTCTTTGTGTCAAAGAGATTTGTTTACAATGACGTTGTGTTGATAAGCCTCCATGGCACGTAGCTTGAATGCAGATTTTGTAATGTCAAGCCTAGCTGTGTTATAGAACATAATTGAGACGGGCCATGTTGTAACATTAGCAAGTCTTGTTCCATTATGTCAATTGCAGAGGATACAATGCTGTCCAATGAATATATTCTGGAGGACAGAGTAGTTAACCCATTTTCCACTACAGAGAGCGCTTTCTCCAAGTTAATACGATCAATTTCTCTTATTCTTTCTGCAGTTTCTAATTGTGTTACATTCCAAGCTTCGTTGTACGCAGCATATATACCGGTGTATATGAAACGTTTTTGCCATGGTTTGCGAGGTCCCAGTAAGAAATCTCGCAACTCATTGCTTTCTTTAAGTAAAGTCGAGTGTTGTTTAATTTCTGGAAGTGTAGAAGTTTTCAGCCATTCAAGGCATAGTTTTCCTATACTATATGTTGTTACTATCCCTGGATGTTGTCTTGGATCTGGCCTGTTAAGAATTAAACCCTGTGTTTTGTTCAGGAATCTATCTTGACAGTTATTAGTGTCTGTGGGCCAGTTTAACCATTTTTTCCAATTAGGACTAGTTCTGTTCAATTTGAAAACATATTGTACGTCTATCTCCTCTTTTGTAGTTTTGTTATTTTCAGGTATGGGCTTTAGTTTAGACAGTTTAAATAAATCTTTTATTTTTGCTATGCCAAAACAAGAGGTTTGTAGCACAGTGTCATTTAAAAACATTATTTGTTCAGGTATAAAGCAGGCTCTGAATAAAGCTTCCAAACCTTGCACCTGCCATTCTTTTGTGCCCCAGACAGTTTTTGTCTCGATGTTGTCTTTCCAGAAGTCGTAACCAAATGAGGACAACTTAGCATAAAACTTTGCAGAATAAATTTGTTTGGTATTGGTCAACATTGTTTTTAATCCTTTCTCATTTACTTTTTTGAAATAAAACGTTTCTGGGTCTGTAACATTAAACCCTGAGAAGTAAGGAAACTTTTCATAAAATGTTTTAGAGCTGCCTTTTTGTGGTGTTGGACAATGTTCCTATTGATTATACATAAAAAAATATCTAGGGCTTGCAGATTTCTGCAAATAGTGATGACCAAAATGGTTAAAACAATACATTTGTTCATAGTCTGATGTCCCTTCTAAATAGTCATGTTCAGTATATTTCGCAGACATTTCTAAATCTGATGTCATATTATTAATTGTCTCAAAGTCCCAATCATCAAAGAATCTGCTGGGTGTTACAAAGTCATTCAAAGAAACCTTGAACTGATGTGGAATCCTCAGCATCTCTACCGGGCCATAGATATCATAATCAGTTCTATCCCATGCTATACCACCTGGTATAGGGATGGCTGTGATGTTTACTGATGACAGTTCTCTTTTTTCAACATGTGATGATTTGTGCGGTTTTAGGACCAAGTTGATTTTCTGACTTGCTGTGTCCATTGTACTGTATTTTCCATCTATCATTTGTCCCAGGCTTAAAACCAATATTAGACAGAGCAGGAGGAAACATGCACCTAAACCAATTCAGAACTCAGTCCATGGTAAAAACAGATATATTTTTTCAAGTTCATGAAAAAGTTCTGTTGTTTTTACTTTGAGAGTTTTCTTTACTGTTGTATCTTCAGGTTCACTTGGATCCTCAGAAAAGTTATCAAAGTTGATGAAATATCCAGATGCAGTTCTGTCAATTGTTTGAATGGCATCGGGGTTCGTTGAAATCACTGGAAATGATTTCTCCTTTGTCATGTTAGTGTATTCAGGTGATACATTATTGTAGACTGGTGTTTCTGGTCGAACATATATTTGGGTCTCAAGAGGCACGAGTTCCATTGCTTTGTTGCACAGTCCTTCTTTTCTTACTGCAGGTTTATCAAAGGTGATAAGTCTTTCAGTTTGAACCTCTTGGATTGTAGAAAGATTTGGTTGTCTGCTACATCTTGGGAGTCCACTTGGCCTACTACTTATTATTGGCCACATGTTATGGTTTTACCAGGTCGATGGACATGACTCTGTTCTCCTTTTTACCAGCAGGGGCGGTAGTACTACTGATCAGGTTCCTTGTATTCTCAAGACAGGTACCGCTTTTCTGTAAGAAGGCCCAAATTCCTTCTTCACCGCTATCTTTTCCCTGACTAGATGCCCAATCTTTGGACACGTCTTGCTGGGACAGGTGGTTTATCTTCAGTGGCTGTTGGCTTTTGTGTTGTGTTACTCAGACTTCTTGTTTCATTTAAGTCCTGTAAGACAGCCAAACGATCTTTTATATTAAAGGGTTTCTGTTCTACCACCAAAGTCTGACAATCAAGATCCTCGATCATGATCCTTGTACCAAATAGTATCTCATAAGGAGTGATTCCCCCAGAGAATTTCTTGGCAGATTGTTAAGACTACGTTGGACACTTATTAGATGTTTGACCCACCCATCACCTGAACCTAATACCTTTGCTGTTATGGATTGCTTTATGTCACGTTTTTTTCTTTCCACTACCACATTACCCTCAGGATGGAAGGGACTAGAATACCACAATGCAACACCCAAACTAACCATGGCCTCCTTGTAATCTCGAGAGCTAAACGCAGGACCCTGATCAGAATGTAGCGTGCCTATTGCATATGTGCCGATAAAGACTCGCAAATCCTTTATAACAGTTCTGGCGTCAGCCAAGCGCTGGGGCCATAACCAAATAAATCTCGTCCTAGTAGTTGTGGGACAGCATTTGTCTATAGGGACGCCTGCGGGTAGATAGCCTAATGCTGTCTAACAGAGGTGTCTGTATCTGGCTGGCTACTCTGTAGTTAGGTGTCTGGGGCGGTTCATTACTGCGATCTCTGTTGCAGTCTGGGCAATTAATTGCAAAATTGTATACATCAACTCCCAGTCTCGGCCACCAGTACATCTTTTCTATTTCTATTAAAGATTTCAAGATCCCTTGATGTCTCAGACCCTCTCCCATATGTGCTTCTTGAATCAAGTAAGCTCTCAGCTTCCTATTTGGAATTACTTTGTCCCTCACTCCAGGGATTTGAGCAAAAGGAACGGAGTTTGCATTAATTATGTATGTATTACCGAGTTGATAGTTTAGAAGTAACGCTGCATGATTGCCATCCATTGAGGCTTTTACTGCTAAAAGCGTTTCACCATCTATCGTTCTTTTTAAGCGTTTAATTGTAGCTACGGAAGCTGTTTGCACAGCGACCTTCGCGGCTTCATCAGCCAATGAATTCCCTGCAACGTGATCGCCATCACGTTGATGACTAAGTGTAGGAATCACGTGAGTCTTTTGTAGTTCTTTCTATAAAAGAACTACTTGTTCCCAAAGCAATTTATGCTTGATTGTGCCACCTTTAGCATCTTTGAATCCGTTTTGAACCCAGTTCACACCCACATTTGTAACTTAATTTGCAGTTAGTATTATTATTTAGCAAGTTGATACTTGCTTTTAATTACGCCACATTTTTCCGCATTCACTGCTCTCACTCAGCCGAGTAGGCGCTGAGTCGTTTATGCCCACGGAGGCTGCCGGTAACATACAGCAGCCATCTTGGGGAGGAACGCAGGTTGGCGGACTAGGCTCTGGGACGCATGCTGAGCCTGTATAAATCAAGACGGTCATGTCTCCGCACAGCGTACGCGCCTCCCTCGCGCCAAAGGAAAGCCCGTCTGCGCCCTTCTGCGTCAGGATGGGGCCAAGGGCCGGTACTCTGGGACACAGTAGATCAGGTGATCTTAAATATAGTGGGGAACAGCTTTTGGAGTCTGAGAGGAGATGTAACACCTATATGCCCCCATTCTATCGCGCCTGAGAGCTATTCACTTCTTGCCCTCACTGCAAGTTTGCCATTGGATCAGTGGAAACACACCATCCTAATAATGAGAAAGTAAAGACGTACTCCCTAGCACTTCTCAATTGCCGCTCCCCCCCCCAAACATGCGAGTGAAATTTGTATGCTGCTGGAAGATCGAGACTCTGATGTTCTCTTTTTAACTGAAACTTGGTTGAATGAGGGATCGGACCCTGATGTAATCCGAGCATTGCCGCCAAATTATGCGATTAGTAGGCAGGATCGTTTGAGTGGTAGGGGTGGAGGGGTCGCTATTATTTATAAAAATACATTTGGATGTAGAATTACCAATAGTCCTCTATTAGATTGTGAGAGTGTGGCGTTTGCCATCTCCTTTTCCCCTACTTGTACCTTTTCCGGTATCTTGGTGTACCGGCCACCTGGAACACATACTAACTTCTGCAACAATCTTCAAGACACGATCCCTCATTTTGCCAGCACTGTCCCCAATTTTTCTATCCTGGGTGATTTTAACATTCACCTTGACGAACCGGATGCCCCCTCCTCACAAGATCTTATGGAAGGGCTTGGGATGTTACAGCTGAAACAAATCATTGCTGGACCTACCCATATAGCAGGCCCCTTGATTGACCACTTTTTTACCAACTTGGATGATCTCCATTGGGAAGAGTTGATCTTTGTCCCTTGGTCAGACCATGCTTTGCTAGCCTTTACATGGATGACCCGGACCAAAATTATCCAGTGAGATTATCCAATAAACTGAGTAGGATTTGGTCTAGACTCTCTCTTGATGATTGGATAAGTCCCCCCCGACTTTCTGCGAGGACCCCTTAATGGCCAATGCATTTTTTAATAGATGGTTAGAGGCTTCTTTATATATTACTCTGCCTAAAACTGAAGTTTGCCATCGCATTGGCTCCAATAAAAAGCTGTGGTACTCCCTCGAATTTAAACAGCTCAAACAAAGCTGTAAGCAGGCTGAAAGAAAATGGAGAATTTTTTTTTCTGAGGACAACAAGAACAAATACAGATTGGCAACTCGGACCTATAAAAATAGAATTAAACTTGCACAATCCTCTTACTATCAAGACAAGATTGCCTCCACTGCTAACTCCCCCAGGGAAATATTCAACATTTTTAAATCACTGTTTACCCTTCCCAGTCCCCCAAATGAATCATTAGACCCCCAGAAACGCTGTGACGAGTTGGCTAAGTTTTTTGCATCTAAGGTGGCTAACATCTACTCTGGTTTTCAGCCACTGGATCCCACTCGACTCTCTACTGCGCCCGTATTATCTGCTGTGTTGGAGTTTTTTCCTCTGCTCGACTTAGTCATGGTGGAAAGACTCCTTGGGAATCTTAAATCAGGCTCACCCTCAGATGTCACGCCTCCATCTGTCTTTAAGCTGGCCTCGGCTACTGTTGCTCCAGTCATTAGGGATGTTATCAACTCATCTCTGGCTGTGGGGTTGGTCCCACCATTGTGGAAGCAGGCTAGAGTCAAGGCTCTTTTAAAAGAAAACAGGCCTAGACCCTGAAGACTGGGCAAACTACCACCCTATCTCCCTGTTGCCGGGGTTGGGTAAAATCGCGGAGAAACATGTTAATTTCGCATTATCATCGTTCGTGGAGAACAACGAAGCCCTACATACTCAGACGGGTTTTAGAAGCAGGCAGGGCACAGAAACTGCCTTGGTTGCCGTGGTCGAGGAAGCGAGGAACATTGTTGACGCAGCCTTCGATACGGTTAATCACCTGCTCATGACCCAACGCTTGGGGGAGGTAGAAGTCACCGGGACTGCCCTTAAATGGTTGCAGTCCTTTCTTCATGATAGAACCTTTGCCGTGTTTGAGGATGAAGCAATTTCTAAACAGCTCCCCTTGCAGTATAGCGTTCCCCAGGGATCTACATTGAGCCCTACCATGTTTAATATCTACATGAGGCCTTTGGCTGATGTGGTCCTTCCCTGGGGAGTTCAGTTGGTCACCTACGCCGATGATACGCAGTTGATTGTCTCCCTCTCATGGACTAATTCTATTGAGTCTGGGGAAAATAATCTGTCCCCTTGTCTTAGTAAGGTTCTTGCCTGGATGGACTCCTCTTTTCTCAAGCTCAATGGTACAAAGACCGAAAATATGATGCTAGGGTACAAGGCCCCTGTTAATTTAGACCCTTTGTAGCCGGAGTGTATTGGCCCCCCTCCCCCTCCGAAAAATCAAATTAAGAGTCTGGGCCTATGGCTAGATCCGAGTCTGGGTTTTCAAGTGCAAGCTCGTAAGGTCACGGCTACGTGTTACGGTCTGCTCAGACTCCCAAGGAAGGTTCTTACCCTTCTTCCCGCTGAGGCCAGGTGCCTCTTAGTCCAGACACTTATTTTATCTTGTCTGGACTATGCTAATGCAGTGTATTTGGGTGCACCTCAGGGTACCATTAAAATCTTACAGACCGTGCAGAATTGTGCAGCCCAACTTCTTATGGATATCTGGAGACGAAGCTCTGCTAAGGGGGCACTGCGATCATTACACTGGCTGCCGGTGCAGGAAAGGGTCTGGTTCAAGGCCATGTGTATGGTCAACAAGTCAATTTCTGACAACGGCCTGGCCCTCCTGTGCCCTATGTTTCATCACCAGCAGAGCTCGCGAGCTCTCTGATCTAATCATAAAAACCTGCTTAAAGTTCCTAGGGTCAAACGGACGCGCATGGGTGGCCGACGTTTTTCATTTCATGCAGCAAAATTTTGGAATCAGCTCTCTGACTCTACCCGGCTTGAATCTAATCATCTGGTGTTCAGGAAACGGTTGAAGACTTTTCTGTTCCGTTGAGTGGTTGAATACTTGTTGGGTCTGAAAGCGCTGGGATGCCTCCAGGTAGCCATGTGCTATACAAGCATGTAATCATTCATTCATTCAGTTCTGCAGATACTCATTGTAAGATTGTAGGCAGTAATACGAATTGTACACTAATAGTGTGGGGTATTCGCGATCAGTATTTTCAAGTGCCATCTTGAAAGCCTGTAGTTCAGCTCGCTGAGCTGTACAGTCTCCCAGTGATCGAGTTTTTGTGACCATAGGTCTAAATTTGCCTTCGCGCCATCGACCTTTAACAATCACGCACGCAGCACTATAGGCTTGTTTACCCCCAATTGCGGGCTGTGCCGATCCATCTGTATATATTATACAGCCATAATGTTACAGAGGAAGAATTTCGGTCGGCAGAGGACATTCGTGTTCTTATTGGAGAAATTCTTGTGTCTTTAGACTAGGGTCTAAAAGGTATTGAACGCCCGTTGCAGCATGAGAGTTAACCCATTGATTCCATATCGGATGTGAAGCTTTCAAATTAGGAATGCTTGCTCTTGTCACTGCCTTTAAGGCAGGTACAGGTGTAACGATCATTATGTGTTACCCTGCGCAACAGCTCTCTCTTTTGCTAGAGCAGTTTGAACCGCTTTCAGAATTTTCTCTGTAGAAGTGAACTTCATTTCTGCTTGTGTGTACACGTGTGATTTGTAATCTATTGGTACCATTTCTCCTTCATTAAAGGTTAGGTAGATGAACCCACATCTTCCTGTGATGATTCGGATTAGAAGGTTGCGCACGTTTTCGCATGTGTCTAGTTTAGTTTTAGCTAGCATGTCTGTTTGCACTGAACGCAAAATTTCTGTGTGTGTTTGAGTCCAATGTGTTGGTTTAAAATCATGTTTGATTAATTCGTAGAGAGGTTTAACCCTCTCTTCGTAATTCAGAACATAAGTTCTTCTAAAATTCAGTAAACCTAGAATTGACTGTACGTTTTTCAACGTTTTAGGAGGTTGGAGCAGAGCACATTTCTCTAGAAAGTTTGCTGATAGGCTTTTGCCTTCACTTGATAGCTCATATCCCAAGAATATGACTTTGAGGTGGGCAATTCTTGATTTTTTAAAATGTAATTTATACCTCTCCTTAGTGCCTCTGTGCCTGACCTTGTGCCAACATTTAAACAGACTGGATTAAGCCATCTGTTTCAGGAGGCTTTGTAAGCAGGGCAAGCAAACAGAACATGTGCCATTGTTTCCTTCTGTGATGGGCATGCAATTCAATTGTCTTCATTCAGGGGGTGCCATTTGCATATAAAAGACTTGATTGGTAGTGAACCCACTCTGAACTGGTGGTACAGTTTCCTATCTTTTGGTACAGTGATGAAATCCAAATAGCATTTGTACAAATACTCTTGTTTGTTCTCCCGAAAATCCCTTGTTAGGGTAGGACTAATTATGGATGAGAATTGTTTCATCATAGTCTTGTTCCAATAGACTATCTTAAACTCTTTCTTTGAGGAAAAAGAGTTGCCTACGGGATTTTCCCATAGGCTGCTCATCCCCATGTCACTCAGGGTATCTTTTATCCTTCTCAACCTGGAGATCTTACAGGAGCTGTCAGCCTGCCTGGTTTCAAGAAGAGCCTGATCACACAGAGACAATTCCGAGGTAACTCATAACCTTCTCCAATAAGCCACCGGTCTGAATCGGGCTATGTCCTTAATCTGATTCCAGCCTAAATCAAGATAAAGAGGCATCTGTGGAGTCGATGATGACAGACGTAATAAGGCTCTCACAAACTTGTTTTGAGCTGCAGTCAGAGGTGTTAGATCTTCAAAGCCCCACAGCTCTGCCCCATATAGTACTGAGGTACTAATTTTAGTTTTATATATCTTGATGGCGGAAGCCACTAGTTTTGTATGGGAGAGTCTCCACTTCTTTATAAGGACTCCTGTCAGTTGGGCATGTTTGAGAACCAACTTATCGATCTGGGGTTTCCAGTTCAATTTCCTTCCTGGAGTGATTCCCAGATACGTACAAACATCTAGCTGGAGATTATTCATGGAGACACTCCCTTTAGTGGCCTTGCAATTATGGAGGACCATAAACTTGGTCTCCTCCACATTTACCTCAAGGTCATGATCGCAGCAGAACTCCTTGAACCTGGTAAGGGCTCTCTGCAGCCCTTTCTGGGTCTTAGATTACATCAGAGTATCGTCCGCGAACATTAACAGGGGTATCTTCAAGCCTGCTAGGGTGGGGGCATTGGTGGGGTGGTTTGAATAATATTCCACGACCCTGTTGATGAAGAGGGAGAACAGGGTCGGGGCAAGAACACACCCCTGGCAAACCCCTTTAGCAATTGGGAACTCATTTGTGACATCCCCATTTATACCCCAGCGTACCTGGGAGAAACTGGAGTTGTGCAAGGGAATTAAAATGGCCAGTTGTTCAGGTGGCATTCCCAAATCAAAGAAGGCTCTCCACATTTTATCGCGGGGCACCAGATCAAAAGCCGATTTAAGATCAATGAAGGCTGTGAATAGTGTACCCCCTCCTATAATTACCACCCTCCAATAGATGATCACAAACCTGAGAACCTGGTCCATTGTGCCGGTATGTGGCCGAAACCCTGCCTGCACTGGAGACAAAATATCTATTTCATCGATGCATGTCTGGATTCTGCATAAAACCAGCCTGGCAATGATCTTTTGGATGCAGTTGATGGGGTTATTAGGCCTATAATTTCCAGGTTTAGATCAATTCCCCTTTTAAAAGATTGGGATGATCTCTGCTCCAGACCACGATTCCGGGATGGAAGCGCCACTTGCTATGGCATGTGCAATTAGTTGAATGTAGGTCACCCAATTAGCCCCATTATGCATAAACAGGTCTGCTGATATACAGTCTAGGCCGGGGGCCCTACCTTTTGGAATTAGCTTAATGGTGTTTTGGACCTCTTGTTTTGAAAAATGCAGTGTAGTGGTAAAGCTGGGCATAGTGAAATTCAAGTCAAGTCATGGAATTTGTATAGCGCACTACATACCCAGAGGGTTTCAAGGCGCTTAAGAAGGGGAGGAGGATTATTTGTCAAATATCCATGTTTTAAGTTGCTTTCTGAATGCTAGGTGGTTCTGGGTAAGGCGAAGGTAAGCGGGGAGTGAGTTCCATGTTTTAGCAGCCAGGTATGAAAAGGATCTGCCTCCCATGGTGGTCTTGTTGATGCGAGGTACAGTGGCGAGGGCTTGGCTGGAAGAACGTAGTTGGCGGGAGGGGGTGTAGAAGGACAGTCGTGAGTTGAGGCAATCTGGTCCGATGTCGTAGAGTGATCTGTGTGCGTGGGTAAGCAGACGGAAAGTGATCCTCTTATTGACGGGTAGCCAGTGGAGGTCTTTAAGGTGACCAGAGATGTGTTTGTTGCATGGGATGTCTAATATGAGCCTGGCTGAGGCGTTTTGGATTCGTTGGAGTTTCTTCTGGAGTTTTGCGGTAGTACCTGCGTAGAGGGTGTTTCCGTAGTCCAGTCGGCTCGTGACCAGAGCGTGGGTGACTGTTTTCCTTGTTTCGGAGGGGATCCAGCGAAATGTTTTTCTGAGCATGCGAAGAATGTTGAAGCAGGAAGAGGATACGGCGCTGACTTGTCTGTTCATTGAGAGTGAAGAATCCAGGATGACGCCTAGGTTCCGTGCGTGGTCTGTCGGGATGGGTGCTTTTCCGAGGGCTTCTGGCCACCAGGAGTCGTCCCATGCAGAGGGGGATGTACCTAAGATGAGGACTTCTGTTTTGTCCGAGTTCAGTTTCAGACGGCTTTGTTTCATCCATTCGGCAACTTCTTTCATTCCTTCGTGTAGGTTAGTTTTGGCGGTGCTGGGGTCATTGGTGAGGGAAAGGATCAGTTGAGTGTCGTCCGCGTAAGAGATGATGTTGAGGTTGTGTTGGCGTGCGATGGCCGCGAGGGGGCTCATGTATACGTTGAAGAGGGTGGGACTGAGTGAGGATCCTTGTGGTACTCCGCAGATGACTTCAGAGGCCTCGGACTTGAATGGAGGAAGGCGGACTCTCTGGGTTCTTCCGGTGAGGAACGAGGTGATCCATTCAAGTGCTTTTCCTTGGATTCCGATGTTATTGAGGCGTTGTAAAAGGGTGCTGTGGCAGACTGTGTCAAAAGCTGCAGAGAGGTCAAGGAGGATGAGGGCGACTGTGTCTCCATTGTCCAGTAGAGTTCGAATGTCGTCTGTTGCTGCGATGAGGGCGGTCTCAGTGCTGTGTTTTGCTCGGAAGCCAGATTGTGAGGGGTCGAGGGATTTGTTGGCTTCGAGGAAGGCGGCGAGCTGGTTGTTGACAGCCTTCTCGATGACTTTGGCCGGGAATGGAAGAAGCGAGATGGGGCGGTAATTTTTGAGTTCGGTGGGGTCTGCTGTTGGTTTTTTCAGAAGGGCGGTGAGTTCAGCGTGTTTCCAGTCTTCCGGGAAGGTGGCGGAGTTGAGGGAGCAGTTGATGACGTCTCGGAGGTGCGGTGCTATGACGGAGTCTGCTTTGTTGAATATGTGGTGAGGACATGGGTCTGTGGGGGATCCTGAGTGGATGGAATTCATCAGGCGGATGGTGTCCTCAGTGGAGATTGGGTTCCAGTCGTTAAGGGTGTTCACGGGGGGAAGATGATCAGCAAATGGTAGGGAGGGTTGGTTTCCGGGTTGGTTGTCAAAGCTGTTGTGGATGTCTGCAATCTTGTTGTGGAAAAATGAGGCTAGGGAGTCGCAGAGGATTTGAGAGGGGGTGATGTCGTTGGAGTTGGCCGAGGGATTGGAAAATTCCTTGACGATGTTGAAAAGTTCCTTGCTGTTGTGGGCGTTGTTGTCAAGTCGATCTTTGAATGCTGTTTTCTTGGCTTTTCGGATCAGTTGGTGGTGAGTGCGGGTGGCGCTTTTGAAGGCGTCCTTGGTGCTGGTGGTTGGGTCTTTTTTCCAGGCCTTTTCAAGGGAGCGGCAGAGTTTCTTGGACTTCTTGAGATCATCGTTGAACCATGAGGCCTTCTTGCTGCCAGGTTTGCTTTGACGTTTTTTCAGTGGTGCTAAGGTGTCGGCGGTGTTGGATAACCATAGGGTGAGGTTGGCGGCGGCTTCGTTGGTGTTAGAAGAGAGGGCTGGGGAGTTTCGAAGGAGCGATGCGGAGATTTGGTCCGTGATGATTTTGTTCCAGTTTCTTTGCAGGGTAGGTTGGAGGTGGATGTTGGGTTTTGGTTTGTTGTAGGTGAAGTGAACGCAGCTGTGGTCAGTCCAGAGGAGGTCCGTGGTGTGGCTGAAGGAGACATGGTTGCTGGAGGTGAAGATTGGGTCGAGTGTGTGACCTGCGATGTGGGTGGGGGAAGTGACTAGTTGTTTAAGTCCGAGGTTGGCGAGGTTGTCCACGAGGGTGGCGGTGTTGCGGTCGTTGATCTTTTCAAGGTGAAAGTTGAGGTCTCCCAGAAGGATGTAGTCTTTGGAGGGGAGCGCGTGTGGAGTGATGAAGTCCGTGATGTCTTCACTGAATTTAGCTCGGGGTCCTGGTGGTCTGTAGATGAGGGTGCCTCTGAGTGTGGTCTTGGGGTCGATGTGTATTTGGAAGTGGAGGTGTTCGGAGTTGGCGAGGTTGGCGTCAGAGCTGGTTGAGATGCGGATTGATTTCTTATGGACGATAGCGATCCCTCCTCCTGTGTGGCTGGTACGGTCTTTGCGAGTGATCTTATAGTCTTCAGGGATGGCAATGGTGATGTCTGGTGCGGAGGAGGCGTTCATCCATGTTTCTGTTAGGAAGGCGACGTCTGGAGAGATGGTGTCTAGTAGATTCCAAAGGTCAATGGCGTGCCTGTGGACTGATCGGGTGTTGAGAAGGATGCATTGTAGGTGGTTGGGGTCGGGGATCTGTGGTGTGGACGTAGCGGAGATGTTGACGGTGCCGCTAAATTTGCAGGAGTAGCAGGAGAAAGGTCCATGGGTGTGTCCAGGAGCGGCTTGGACGCAGTTGGGGGCGCGACCGGGGTCAAGGGCTAGGAGGGTGGCGGCATCGTAGGTAATGCGGGAGGGCTGGGGAGCGCGAGGGGCAGGGGGTCTGGCGCTGGGCGCGGTCCAGGCGCGGACGGGCGTAGACGGGCTTACCTTTGGCGCACCTTCGGCGCGAATTGGGCGCAGTCGCTGCGCGTGAACGCTGCGCGCGGGAAGAACTGTCATATATGGATAGTGGAGGGGGAGGGGCGAGGGCGTCTCAGCTGGGAGGCGGGTCGGGCACACGAGGAGCACAAAAACAAACAAAATGGAGGCGGAGGGGGGAGCAGGGAGGAGCGCTATTGGCTAACGCGCAAACAATGTGATGAACAGCAAGCACAGTCAAATACTTAGAGCGCTAAGGAGGCAAAGCGTTAAACAAGCAGGCGAAATTAAATGCAGCTGAAATAAGTCAATCTGAGCAAAGCAGCGCTACGATACCACGTGTCTGCCAGGGACACTGGGAGCGACCACTCGGACCGTAAGGAGGAGCGAGTCACAGCGTCTAGAGGGCGAGGAGCGCTATAAGAAGTCAGTGGGAGGGCGTCTCAGCTGGGAGGCGGGTCGGGCACACGAGGAGCACAAAAACAAACAAAATGGAGGTGGAGGGGGGAGCAGGGCGGAGCGCTATTGGCTAATGCGCAAACAATGTGATGAACAGCAAGCACAGTCAAATACTTAGAGCGCTAAGGAGGCAAAGCGTTAAACAAGCAGGCGAAATTAAATGCAGCTGAAATAAGTCAATCTGAGCAAAGCAGCGCTACGATACCACGTGTCTGCCAGGGACACTGGGAGCGACCACTCGGACCGTAACTGTCATTGTTAGAGGCAAACTGTGCCTCGAATTGAGAAGTCCACAACTCAGGTGCGACATGGTTGACCTGGGTTGAGTTTGATGCATCACTACCCCATTTGACGAGGTGCCTAAAGGTGGCCATGTTTTTGTCCTTGGTAGCGCTAAGCAATTTTTGACAATGGTTTTCATCGCACTCCCTTATGGCTCATGATAGGGTTTGCTCATACCCGGCCCTTGCCTTTTTAGTGTCTTCAATGTTCTTTGATCTGATGGCTCTCGATAATCTTCTATAGGCCTCACTACATGATTTGTTTTACAATGAAGCTGGCGCCTTTGATTGTTGTCACACAACACCACCTCCAGATTACTACATTCTTAATATGGTGATAAAAGGGATTTACACCAACCACTTCCTTAATTTAACAATAAAGATATGAAATAGTGCCAGCCAAGAATAATATGTGATCTGGCTGCAAATTAAAAAGAAATGTTGATGAACCAAGGAATATGAATAGCAAAAAAGAGAAATTGCTTACCAGGTTGCCATCTGTCATATTTGTGTTGAAGGACAATCAACAAAATTAATATGTCAGTAGCATCCAATGACTTCTCAATTTATAGACATGGACAACATTCAGAATCTTTCTGGAAAATGTATATCCAAAGATTCTCATTTTAGTTATGTACTAATCATTCCTCATGTGATATCTAATATACAATTAATTGAAATTTACTATCATTATGTAATTGTAGACAAACAAAGTCAGATTAGTGAAAGTAGAACCATCAGTAATGACATATATATGCAAGTGAGATTTTATAATATATTATTTTGCTTGCATTCACAATACAAAGCTGCAAACAATAACCACAAATGCCATACCCTACATTGTCAAAAGCCTCCCACCAATAGTATTATGCATGAGTAGGTGAGCATGGTGGATGGAAAGAAACAGGTCATAACAGAATGTATGTTAAAAATGTTCCTCAGGAGCATCTTTAAAAAAAGTATGGCATCAGAAATGGCCACAGTCTTTTACCCTGGGCCCAAATATTTTTCATAAACTCTGCAAACCTCAGTCATGTTTTTAACTGTACTGGCCAAGGTGAATTCATGATGTATGGCTATATTGGTCACACATATTGAAAGAAAGTAACCTCCTCATAAGGAGCATCTTGCAGTAGGCAGCATTAATTGGTCACTGTCTACAATACACTCTTGGCTATAGGTATGCAGAGGGTGGGGATGTCTTCTGACACATTTTTATTAAATGTATGTATTTTTGACAACACCACTGAATTGAGAAAAAGTATTTCCTCCAAGGCTTGGAAGAAAATATGACCTTTTAATATTATAAGCTGACAGTCCCATACAGTAAGCTCACACCTGAGGACTCCATACTGAGTTTGTGTAATTCCAGCCTGGTATCTATGTCCCCAGACTTGAACATACTGGGTATCTCCCAGAAATGGAAATCATTATTATTACCGGATGTTGGAGCATAACATGCATAACTTAGTGTTTCCTGCTGATTTCAGAATGTTTTCAACCAGTGTTCCATCCAGTGATCTAACCTGCTTTCAGATGTTGGGATCTCTGCAGCCCTTCAGAAGTAACAAGTAGCCGGATGTTTCAGGAATTTGCCAAGATCTTAAATGACCCTCCTCCCTGCTGTAACTTAATACTGAATTAAGATTGCAGAACTGGTTATTGATAAGCAACGCCCCTTTTTTACTGAGCGCGACAGTCAGTTTCAGCTATGATTGTCCCTGGTGTGATTTGAATCTCAACTGTTTAAAAAACAGCCTTGGGCTACTAGCTCTGCCCCCGCACCAACAGAACGAGAGGAACCGCTGCTTACCAAGGTCGTTCTATCCATCAACTGCATGGGATCACAGGTATATGTAATGAAAAAAGCACAGGTGCACCATAAATTAAGAGTGTGCTAAAACAACACAATTATCGCATGAGCACAAATAGTGATGTCCAGAGGTCTGGTTTGTTTGAATGATTTATTTGTCAACAGAAGAAAGACAAACATCTGACACGTTTCGTCCCGGATGGGACTTCTTCAGGGCTGTGTTTACAAAAAGACACATAAACATACAATTAAAAACTTGGACTATTATATAACTCAGCCGAGCAAGAAATAGTCACAATTTAAAAAAACATTATAAATAATGTAATACAGAGAACATTCTTAGTTGCTACATTCCTGAACTTATCTGATCAGGGCTACCCCAAAGTAGATCAAGAAAACATTGATTTTTAAC
This sequence comes from Lissotriton vulgaris, assembly GCF_964263255.1. NCBI lineage: Eukaryota > Metazoa > Chordata > Amphibia > Caudata > Salamandridae > Lissotriton > Lissotriton vulgaris. Next base: position 948,238,567 of record NC_141696.1, read on the forward strand.
AAATTGCTGAGAGAAAAACTCTTTTGAAGAAAGCAATGAAATGTAGATGGAGAACATTCAATATACATTTTGGAGACAATTCAATGGTCTGAACAATGATTAAAAGACAAAGGATACATAACCAAACATCGCTGTCAGGTAGGGGAGAAAGTGACAAGTGAGGTGATATATGGTCGCCACTAAATTGAAAAATATATGACTACACCTACCAAGAATAGTATATCAACTCCTTGGCGGTGTGTGTAGTCATGTGATGGAAGCCAGAGGGCTGCGGTCCGTTTCGCAGTCTCAAATCAAAGACTGTGTCAGAGTAAAGAAAGAAAAAAAAAGGAAAAAGGAGGATTATGTTAGAAAAGCACATGAGAAATTCAATGCTTTATAAGAAGAGCAGTATAAGGAGAGGGAAGGGGGGGAAGTGTAAACGGTGATAAGGCATCATTGATAACCTTTCCTAATGTTCTACAGTAAGAGAAAAAGGAAACTCACTTTTAAAATATATAAGCAACCAAGGTCTTTAGGTAATTTCAATCATACAAAATGGGTGTCCAGCTGGGCTAGGAATTAAACTGTAGAAAAAAGGAAAAAAATACATATAAGAAGTCTAAATATGGTGTATATTATACTCTCTGGACTGCCCAAGATTATTCATGACGGTTTCCTTATGAGAAAAACTGCTCCAGAGAAGTAAAGTACTATTGTGATTTGTTCACTGTGCCTGTCACTTATGGATTATAGATATTGCTTGGTAACTGTGGCTTACCTAAGCCAAGCTATTAGCGATGTAATAAGCATCAGTATCGATCCGAATACAAGTAAATGTGAATGAGATGCACCAATCATGAGGTGTGCACCTAAATCAAAACAACGAAGGATAAAACACCGATATAAGAAAGAAATATGGAATCACAAACTGAGTAAGGAAAAATAGAATTGTGATAAAAATGAGAAATCACCTGAAAATGTCCAATCGAACCTTCAAGTATTGAACAGAAATGTATTTATAGCTCTCTACTTACTTCTACACCAAATTTCTGGGTATGAAATAGATAAGAAAAAGAAAATACAATTATAATAATGGTTCCAAATTGAAAAGGATGAGTGCATGTTTTAAATCGCATTGCTTCAGAGGTGAAAGGCATATGAATAATAGGAACAGTTCCTTGATCCCTAAGTATAGTAACAATGATAAAAAAGTCAAGGTCGGAATAGCGCTCGAAATAAACGCCAGACCACTCATGCATAGTTTGCCATTCGTGTACGTCCATTGTAAGCTGGTTACTAGTGATTCATAGGGACCAGCAATGAACAGAGAGCTTTCCATGAGCATGGAGAAGCCAATGAGCACAAGTTATAAATAAACAGAGGGGAAAAAACGGGAGAAAACCTACTCCTGGAGAAACTTTATCGATAGTTAAGTTAAGGTCAAGAACACAGGTATAGTAACAAATTATTCTAACTGACGAAGGGGAATCATGGTCAGTTCTAAAAAAGGAGGAAAAGCCGGGGTTTTGCAAGTTGTCTTACCGCGAAGAAAGTAACAACCGGAATTGGAAGCCCAGACGTGGTATCCCCTCAGTCTGTATAGCGCCTGATGGAGAACATCCATGTCTGCGCTCGTATATACACCCCGTTAGATTGCCTAAGTGCGTTCACCTGTTTAGTGTAGGTGTAGAGCCTGGTCAAGAAACACTACGTACGGCGGCGGCCATCTTGGAACGGTCTAGCGGACTATAACTGATAGTAGTCGGTCGAGGAATACCATCAGGATATCATTATATTTATAGATATCACATATAAAGCGACCTCTAAAAAGCGTGTACTATGCCCAGGCAGATACTTGTGTAACTTTGTATACATATTTATGATTCGTAATTATAATCTTACAGAGATCAATGATCGTGGCGGCTATATTGGAATAGTATCTAGGCGTGTATGAAACCATGTGTTACTGGCGGCCATATTGAAATAGTGTATTCACATAACTTGATCAATGTATTAAAAAAGATTATAGAGGAACCTGGGGAACGATTTAGACATCCCATGAATTGAAGTAACAGTAATATGAAAATAATTAAGACAATTAGAGGTTGATAAGGATGCATCCAGTGTCAAATCCGATTGATGGAGACATAGAGAATTTGGTCAAAAGACCATCGTCCAAAATATATGGAGACTAAATCTCTAATTCTTGTCTAAAAATGCATATGTTGTGGGCACTAGAGAATAAAGGCCCCGAGGGAGACGCTAGCATAAGCGGGGGCCATATTGAAATGGTGTTAAATGACTGTTGACTCATTATTATCCGAATGAGAGGAAAACCTTGAGTAAGGGAACTTTATTATTATGAACCCTATGATAAAGCAGACAGCCCCCTAGAACGGGGATTATTGTTAATATGAACCCTATGATGAGCCTAGAGGAATCAATGGTCCTTGACAGGAGAAGGAATAAGAAAAGAAAAAAATTAAAAGTACAAAGAAGATGATCACTGGGAAAAAAGAAAAACTATTAAAGAATAAATAGTCAGTTGAAAACCGGACCCTAGTGACATGACCATATTTTAAATTCACTTGCCAAAAAAAGAGAAGGAAAGCAGAAATTTCAAATATTCAGAAAGGAAAACAAATTATAAACATGTATATATAATTATAGACATGTGCATATTGTGCTAGGAAAATGTGAACTTCTTTCATTTATAATCAATAGTTTTAGTTGTAAGGTGTATACAACGGGTCTATATAACATACCTTAATGTACATCTACCACGATACCCCACTGCTCTGGTAAGTTTGAAAAGTCAGCAGCCAATGCGGTGGAGTATATGACAGGGGAACATCCTGTATACATTTAAACAGTTATAACAATAGATGTACAAAGGAAACGTATAAGACATATGAGAGCAGTATCCTGGAAATTGAGAAATGAACACTTGAATATACATTGATCAATTCATGCCAAAAAATGATGCATTTCATCATCAAAATTATGACCAAATTCTAAAGTTCTCAATCTGCAGATCCACATCGCTTCCTTTTTGCGCAGGGCTAATAGTCTGTCCCCCCCCTAGGGTTGACCGGGATATGATCTATACCCATGAACCAGATGGTATCATTGGGTAGGTGTTTTTCTTGCATGTGATGCGTCATAGCATATTTTAAGTCCCCATTTCTATGTGCCCTGACGTGTTCCTGTATTCCAATTTTGAGAGCCCTCTTTGTACTACCCACATAAATTTGGCCACATGAGCATCCCAGTACATACACCACATAGGTGGTATTGCAATTTATGAAATGATTAATTTTATACCTATGTGTGGTGTTTAAACAAAACTCATTTGTTTTGTCTTTACCAAGATTGCACATGTTACATCCCCTGCAGGTATAAAAGCCTGTTAACTTATTGCTTAGCCAATACACCCCTTTCTCTCTGGTGATGTATTTAGGGCAAAGAATGTTTCTCAAATTGGGTCCACGTTTGTATGTGACACTGAGTTTTGCTGGTACAATCCCTTGTAAACTGGGTATAGAAGTGAGTAAATGCCAGTGCTTACGGAGGGTATTATAAATTCTCGTACTTTCGTCTGTGTAGGGTATAACAAGTGCAATCCCAGGGGGCTTGGTCTTTCTATTTTCTACTGGAATAAGGGTGGATTTCCTAGGGACACCATTGATTCTTTTGAATGCTTTGTTAAGAATCTGGGGAGGATAACCTCTATTGCAAAAACGATTTGTGGTCTCCCCGATGTTTTGGGAGAAGGTTTCAGGGGTGCTACAATTGCGTCGCATTCTGATCATCTCCCCATAGGGGATGTTGTTGATAACATGACGGGGGTGTGCACTGGTGAAGTGTAGCGTACTTTTGCAGCTAGAGACCTTCCTATGGGTTTTGATATTTACCTTGTTGTTCTCGACAAAGAAGGTTATATCTAGAAAGTTTATTTCTTTGGCGTTGTATTCCATAGTGAAGTGGACATTGTAAGGGTTATTGTTCAAAAAATTGAAGTAGGTCAACAGGGCTGTGACAAGTCCATTCCATAACATAATAACGTCATCAATGTACCTGCTCCAAAAAGTTCACGTGTTCTGACCATTCTGCAGCCCGGTGGCCCCAGGCATGCTCCCGCTCAAACCAGCCCATAAAGAGACCGGCGTAAGCCAGAGCAAACCTGGAACCCATGGCCGTGCCCTGAGTCTGTTGGTACCACATGGAATCATACAAGAAAAAGTTTTTTGAAAGGATGATGTTAGTCATTTCAATAAGAACTTCATTATGATCCAACAATCCAGCTGCTCTCTGACCGAGGTAGAATTCAAGTGCTCTAATGCCAAATTCCTTTTTAATGCACGTATAGAGACTCGTGACATCAAGTGTCACGAAGATCAAATTTTCTGCCCATGTCAATTCCTCAAATTTAGCCAGAATGTCCTTTGTGTCCTTAATATAGGACGGGAGGTTTTGTACGAAGGGTTGTATATATGTGTCCACATATTCAGAAAGGTGTTCAGTGGGTGAATTTACCCCTGAAATGATAGGGCGGCCAGGTGGAAAAAAGCCGCCCTTGTGGATTTTAGGTAGTATATATATATACACGGAAATGTGGGCTCTGAGATCATGAGGTATCTACATTCTTCTTCACTAATTAGTCCTTCTTCTCGCCAGTCTGTGAGCCGCATATTGATGTGGGCGCTAAGGGCGGCAATGGGGTTATTGGGGATCGTAGTATAGCAAGATGTGTCGGAAAGTTGTCGTTCAATTTCAGAAAAGTAATCTGCTTTTCTCATCAAAACAACATTGCCCCCATTATCTGCTCCCCGGATGACTATAGTGCTGTCTGATTTGAGGTTATTCAAAGCTAAACGCTCTTCAACAGAAAGATTGCGTCGACGTGCATTTGGACGGATAGGATGGTCCAAGAGTTGATGTAAACCTTGTGTAACTTTCTGTTTGAAAATGTCAATGTTGGGATGAGTTCCTACCGGAATAAATTAGAATCTGGGTTTTAAGCCACTGTCAGTCCTAAGATTTTCAACTTTACCCAATTCCGCACAAACTATATAACTGTCAATAGATGTTTCAAGTTCTACTGACATCATTGATTGGATAACTTTTATTTCAGTTGCTGTATAGACAGAGGTAGTGTCAACATTACAGTTGGTAGTCACAATAGAAGGATTTCTCACAAAGTGGTCTTTTAGTTAGTTTTAAAGTACGGATAAATTTGAACAAATCAACAAAAATATCAGTGTCCACACCCACAGTATTTGGGCAGAAACCCAACCCCTTATTCAAAACAGATATTTCTACAGTGGATAGTGCCCTATCCGAAAGGTTAACACAATAGTTTTTTCATTTTCCACAATGTTGTTTACAGTCAAGTCCATTACTTCTTTGTCCTGTTCAACCTCCTACGCCTCGCCACCGCCTCTGCGCCTTGACCTCTTCCTCTGTTGTTGTTCCTGCCACCTCCTGCCCCCCCTTCTGGTTTTTGTTCTTTTGGTCCCGCACCCAGCCTCAGCCTTTCCATTTGCAATAAAAAATTATTGGTAGTATGTCTCACTTCCCCTTCTGTAGTGTCAGGTGTCACATCTGTGGAGATTGTACTAGCGACTGATGACAAGGAAGTTATACTGCTAGCAGAAGTTAACTCCGAAGTTTCTTCCCTGCGTCTTTTGCCCTCCCCTGCTATTTTCACATTATCATATTTGTGGGCAACGGTGTAAATTCTCCCTTCTTTATAATCCTTGTCATCACGTTTGATCTTCTTTAATTTTTTATCCCTGAGGTAGAGTTGGTGACTTTCTAAGATTTTATCAAGGATCGTGTAGTTTTTCTTAACCACTTCCTTGAGTGGTGAATCTTTTATTTCCTTCTTTAATTCCTCAATCTCTTTTCTGAGTTTTCCCCCTTTCTTCTCTGCATTGATGATTAGAATCTTCATCATGTTATAGGAGGCGTTTCTAAGATTGCCCTCCCAATCTGCTAGTTGTTCAGGATCTAGGTCCTCAAATGTTGGAAATATAAGAATTCTCAGTCCCAGGGGGATTTTTTCGTTTTCAATGTATTTTTCTAAGGTGGTGCCGTCCCACCACCTTGACATTTCACTTTTTTTGAGACGTTCTAATCTATGAAATTTCATTTTCAAACCCTCCGTATTGGGGCTGGAAGTAGTTCCTGGTTTGTGGTTTGTAGCAAACAGATCCTGAGCTAACTCTTGGCGTCTATCTTTAAACCCAGGCATTTTAAAACCCTGGCAAAGTTACCTACGATTTCACTATTTTAATATAGGTCAAGGTGTAAGGCTGATCAGTGCAAACGAAGTGAACAGGAAATACTAGTACATAGTAGATGGCGGAACCTTCATAGAAATGAACCTGATACAAATATTGCCACTATTGCAATTTTCCCCTTATTTGAACACTTAGATGGGGATAATGTGATCACAGGTATATGTCAGCATTCCCCAACCAAATCAGCTCCACCCAGTCTGTCCTTCATGGCTGAGGAATCAGCCGGAAATTAGGCGGCACCATAGAGCACACCACAGCCAAGTCACCAACTATGCTATTGAGCTACATCCAAGCCCGCTCAACTGAGAAGAGGCAGCATCAATGCCAGCACATCATGGTACATGGAGATCATAGGGAATTCAGCCAGTCTCATCCAGTTCACTGGTACACTGGAATCTCCATCAGCGCGTTGGTAGATCTCAGCCACAGCTGCTCAGGGGAGAGCTCTCGCACAGAACTAGTGCTGCGCCACCATCTTCCCTCTGAATATTTGTTTATTTGGCTATTTGTACCTGGGATGAGAGAGTTGTAAGTGTTTGGTGCTCTAGGCTCAATGTGTTCCTACAGCCACCTTGCTCCCTTACCTCATCAGCGGTGGCTTTAAAATTCGCTGCTGGGAGGGCTCACCTGAACAGTGGCAATTCACAGCCTGGCTGGCAGGGGGAGCTCAGCCAAAGTACCCACTGCTCCTTCGAGAGCAGGGGGACCAGTATCACCTCCTGGACCTACCAACAATAGAGGCGATTCTCATGGTCTCGATATCGCTCCTGAAGACTCCTTGAATGAAGTAGAGGCTCAGCAACAGTCCCTACTCTCGCACCAGCCTCCAGCTCAGCCTCTCCATGGTCTATGGATCAGTTTATCTCCCCTCTGCAATCAGGAGCTCTTATTTTTGGAGGGAGATAGAGACCGAGTGTTCACAGGGAGTCACCAGAATCTCTTACAGTGGTTTCCACTGACACACCTAGTGCCAGCCCGGGACATCTGGAAGATTGGTTATCGTCAGGTACCTCCTACAACCTCAACTGTTTTTTAGCATCAGTGCCACACTGAATTGCAGGGAACAGTGACATCACAGGACTTGGCCAGGGGTGCAGTGTCAGAGATAAGGAAGCATAGCCTAAGCAGTTTGAATGCAGAGCAAGGTCAATTGCAGTCGTTGACAACGTTGCCTACCTCATTTGAACCCTCTGATGCCTTCTTCTCCATATCTGAGACTGGGAGTGTGTCGGACTTAGGCTGCGATTTTGAAGATCAAAGGATTACGGGAATGGCCCTGATAAGCAGTTTAAACAATTTACGTGCAGTTAGAGTTAATAGCCCAAATGGCTGCTCAACTTTGAGCAGAAGGTGACTGGAGGTGGAGAGTCCTACCACCCTGGCGTCCCATATTGAGAACCGAATAAGACAATCTTTTTCACACAGGACATTGGATCCTGTGTTAGCACCAGAGGATGAATTGCTGTGGGACCCTGATTGCACCTGCTGATTCTGGTAATCTCTTCTCCACCAGTCTCATATTTTGGTGTTGCTCCTTCACTGGCTAATGAGGACACCACTCTGGCCTTAGCTGCTGCCCCTGTCAATTCCCTCACTTCATCGGATTCTCTAAACTTAGCCTCCATTTATGAGCTCCTACAACAGCAAAGGGGAGGAGTATCACAAGTACTGGCTCGCACTCAAAATCACCCATGTAAAGACTCAAGTGGTCCTTAGGAAATTGCCCAGAAGTCATGCCTCACGACATGAATCTCTGATTACTACACTCTCATCAATGGTTGAGGATCTTGAGAACTGGTCTAGGTGGAACAATCTCAGGGTACTTCAATTCCAAAAAGGGGATGAAGAAGATTATCCCAGCTGTTACATAGTTTGCACTTTTCCTGCTCTTAGGGATTGGGTAGGGCACAGTATGATTCAGAGAGCCCATCAATTCCCATTTCTGCCACCTCAGGAGGGGACATCTCCTCTGTGTCCAGCGGCATTGCTAATTAACTTGGACAACTTTCTGCTGTGTCAATAGATCATTAGGTCTGCCAATCCCATGGTCCCCGATTAAGGCCTCCGGAGTCAAGTTTTTCGTTCATTCAAGCATTTGTCACAAAACTGTGGTTTGGTAAAACCTGAGGATTTTATTCATTATTGTAACCTGCAACTCTCCCTATCAAGAACGAGGTACACGCCTATTTTTGCTTCGATGCTCTGCAAGCTGAAGAGCTATTGGCTAAATGGCAAAGCGGAAGCAAGTGAATGGATGGCCTGGTTTTGTTTGTCTCTTGTTTTCCCATTCTGGTTCTATGAATGTCTGGGTGTTGTAACTAAGCTTGTGGACTAAGGGTCAGTCCGGTTACCGCCATGCTATGGCTGCTTGTTTGGACTTCTTCACTTCTCCCACTTCTTTTCTCTTCCTTTTGTTCTTTTTTACTGCACTTGTTCTTGAACCTCTCACTATCAGCAGCACTCCTCAGGCCTGGTGGGTTCAGGCCTCTGGTTAGTCCTCACACTCTTCTTTTTCTCTCACTCTTGGTATGGAGTATCTCGGGGGGGGGACTTGCTCCCACGAATACTACAGGGCCAAAGTTGTTTTCTTTGTTTATGGGTGGTGAGTAGCCCTTCCTTGGGCTTTGTTTGGGGGAAGATATTTGGGAAGGAGTGGGCTACAGTTCTGTCTGGGGGTTTGAAGGGGGCTCAGACCTCATTTCTACAATGTTGTGTGAATATTGGGCTGGGTTCATAGGGCAGAATAAGGTAAATAAAAAATTGAGGTTTGCAGGTAACACCTGTTTCAGAAGAATTTTGCACAAAGTTGGATTTCACTCTTTCATCCTTTTGCATGGTGTGCTGGATGCTGGGCCGTGTGTGACAACAGTTAGCTTGTTGGCTAGTCATGACCAGCAGCTGCATATCTTGTCTTTTTTTATATGAGCATATCTGAAAATGAAATGTCTTGGTATCACTCTTCACAATGGATACTCATATTTATGTTATGAACCTATTTTTCCTCTACAAAAACATGAGCATTTTATTGACTGCTGGGAGGTCTCCAGCCTTCTTACCCTGAGTCATTTCTATGAGGGTGATACTCTTCTTTAATATGAGTTACTTTCTCAAAGATGTTCTCTTCCCCATTCAGGATTCTTACCTTATCTCCAGCTTCTGCATATTTTTAGGGGTCTGAAGATGAATGATGTGGATTGGTCTTCCTGGATCATCTGTTGCTTGTCCTACATTAGCCTGGCTTTTTTAGTGATCTTGTCTGCTGAAGTTTGATGGCAGCCCAATCCTTTTCAGCATGCTACAGATAAGTGGAGGCAACACCTTGGTGTCGAAGTTACCTTTGACAACATACGTTGCACAAACATTTCACACATACTGTCCTAAATGTTTTGCGAGTTAAAACCCATCAGTTTAAGTTCATTAACAACTTCTACTATACCCCTTATAGACTACATATCATACATTTTAGGCAGGAAGCCAAATGTTTTCGCTGCTCATTTGATCAGGCAGATTCTGTTCACATCTGTGCCTCCTGTCCTGTCATTTCATATTATTGGCCATTTCATGTTCTTGGTCACTCACCTCACATTTCTGGTCATCTGGGTGAAATCTATTTTTTCCCTGTTGCATTGGCTCGATTAATCTTGGCTCCTTATTATCTCAGGCTCCTAATCCTATGGTCTGGTAGTATGAATTCATTATTACCAGTTTATTGGATCCACTCAAAGGCCTTTTGTCATGGCACCAGTCTAGTCATGATTAATCATTGTCATAGTCGGCTTCCTCCTTTCTCTTTTTTCGTGTCTGTTTTTCTCTGCTGCTCTTTCATTCACTTACACCCTGCATGGAGATAGTAAATGCTTTTTTTCTATTTCAATGAATTACTATGGTATGTAATAAACATTTCACTCCCTATTAAAATATATGGCGGCCAAAAGCGGTACAAAAGCGGGTGGTGATGGACGGATCTTTTGACTGGGTGTGAGTGTTTGATTGATTCAGATGCTCCGTCCATCACCACCCCATTTTGTATTGGTAGAACCAAGGCACAAGAAAGCAGTGAAACAAAGGTGCAAAACACGCAAAGGGGGCAGGGTAGAAGCACCCTGACCCCCTAGGCCTGCTTAGGGGGTCCCCCAATTTTTTTAAATTTAAATCATGAGGTAAGCTAACTGTAAGCTTACTGTACTCTGTACAGTAAGCTTACTGGACTCTGTACGGTACGCGTACAGTGAGCGTACCCTGTGATTTAAAAAAAAAAAAAATTGTGGGCCTGGGCAGTCCTTGTGGGCCCCCCTGAGCAGGCCTAGGAGGTCAGGGTGCTTCTACCCTGCCCCCTTTTTGAGTTCTACACATTTGTTTTTCTGCTTACCTGTGCCTCAGTCTACCGAGGCACAAGATGTCTGCCAACACTTTCTGGTTTGGAGTGTTGACAGACAGTTGACAGCCAATTAGCATTCAGCTCATGCTAGGAAAGGTAAGCTTACAGTAAGCTTACAGTAAGCTGCTATAGATATATATATTTTTTTCTATTTTGATTTTCTCAGGAACTACTGGAGGGATTTTCACCAAATATAGAAAAGGCACTTATGCATACCAGTCCCTACCATCTTGCCAAGTTTGGTGTAATTCTGTGCAGACGTTCGGGCTGTAGCCGTGTCTAATAATCCTATGGAAATTACCATGGGAAAACATGTTTTGGGACCCCCTTTTTTCTCAGCACCCGCTTGGCGAATCCCCCCAAAACTTTCAGGGAAGGAGCAGAACTGAGCTGGCCAAAATTTTGGAAAATTGCACGCAATTTCCTCAATCGACGCCAAAGTTATTCTCAATAGAATGTTGCAGATTTCTTATGGTAACTAGGTCCTAACTATATATACCTACTGGCGACCGCCAGTAGGTAATATATATATATAATATATATATACCATCACTGGCTTTTGCTGTGTCTGTAGCTGTTTGTGGATCCAAGTTATTGGAAGGACGGGGCTCGCTACAGACTTTGGGAAAAGAAAAGCGGTGATGCGGTTATTAACTGCATCTTGGAAGGCGTGTATCCACATTGCTGCCCCTGCTGAATATTTCACCAAAATTCGAAGGCTGAGGCAGTTCAGGGACCTAGGGACGTGTTTGGTCCTTTTTACAAGCAAGAAAATCTGGTTTTCTATGTGCACAAACTTTCCTGTCAAACCCATGAACCCCCGTGCAATACCTACCTGGACTGAAGCTGACGCATTCTGGGTATTGCAGTCCACTGATACAGCGTGAACTGCCTACAGGTGTGCAGACATCCTTGGGGGCGGAGTTTGTCCTTGACCTTCAAGAGGGCGGCAGGATCTGAGCTCGTGTTGTGGAAAGCTTCCTGGACTCTTGGGCGCTGATGAAGGCAGACAGAATTGCCTAAATGCATTCGCCATTGCAAGAATAAAAGCAGCATCCCTAATGTTCCCCGGTGTGGTTTCTGCTCATTTTCGCAAGAAAGGAGTTCTGTTATGTATTTGCGTGTCAGAGACACGATACAGAGACCCCCACCTCATTTGCTGGCCCTACCGTCACTGGCTTTTGCTGCGTCTGTAGCTGTTTGTGGATCCAAGTTATTGGAAGGACGGGGCTCACCACAGACTTTTGGAAAAGAAAAGCGGTGATGCGGTTATTAACTGCATCTTGGGAGGCGTGTATCCACATGGCTGCCCCCCCTGAATATTTCACCCGAATTCGAATGCTGAAGCGGTTCGGGGACCTAGGGAAGTGTTTGGTCATTTTTACAAGCAGGAAAATCTGGTTTTCTATGTACACAAACTTTCCTGTCAAACCCACAATACTAACTGAACCCCCGTGCAATACCTACCTGGACTGAAGCTGACGCATTCTGGGTATTGCAGTCCACTGATACAGCGTGAACTGCCTACAGGTGTGCAGACATCCTTGGGGGGCGGAGTTTGCCCTTGACCTTCAAGAGGGCGGCAGGGTCTGAGCTCGTGTTGTGGAAAGCTTCCTGGACCCTTGGGCGCTGATGAAGGCAGACAGAATTGCCGAAATGCATTTGCCATTGCAAGAATAAAAGCAGCTTCCCTAATGTTCCCCGGTGTGGTTATATAATATATATATATATATATATATATATATATATATATATATATATATATATATATATATATATATATATATATATATATATATATATATATATATATATATATATATATATATATGTATATGAAACAATCCCTGCTGCCTCTCGCCCGGAACCCGATGCTGGAAACCGCTGCGCAGGAAGAAGAGAGGAGACCTCAGGTGCAGTGAGCAATATTCCTTTATTGTACCCTCGAGGAGGCGGCACACCACAGCATAACGTTTCGGCCTACACAGAGGCCTTGATCACATGACGCACGCTGGGGAAGAGGCAATTTTTAAAGTGCTAGTGCTCAGTGGGATTACATTCCGATTGGTAGGTTTTGGTCACATGTTGCACACCATCATAGACATGGACAACAGATTAAAAGCTGCAGACATTCTGGGATAATCCCTGTTAGCGCCATATTGCAACAGTCCACTCAATAATATTAAAGTGCAAATCCAATTACATTTATGTAAACAATATTCGACAAAGATCACTGGATAAATCCAAATGCGAAATCAATATCGTTGTGCAAAGTGCAATTTGTGTCATGAGGATCATACTCAATATATACACTATATACAATATACATTTTGTACAAAATCATGTATAATACCCAATTTCTGAACCAATATATACAAGATATAAATTCATAAATAATGTATCATAAATATATAAATATATATGTTAAAACCATGACTGTACAGTATATTGCCAATAAATATACATATGAACACAACACCATTGATGCGGGATGAGATCTATAGTGAACATGAATAATATCATATTTTAAAGAACAGGGGTCCTAAGGATTCACAATATCACAAGCAGATAACAATATAGACTACAATCAGTACTATATTTTTAGAAAACGTCCAGCCGGACGTAAGTTTATTCATAGGATAACATAGAGTTGTGTTGGCCCATGGAGAGGCCAAAGATAGTGGCAAGATAGGGTACAGTCCTGTACCTATCCCGAAAGGTTTAGAAGAGATAAAACGGGAAGAGGGAGATAGAGCAAGGAAAAAGTTTTTCAGGCAAGCAAGAAGTTTTTGAGCCAGAAGGTGACTTGTAGTTACAGTAAATACAGTTACAACAAATTCACCCTGCAGTGTCAACAATATCAAATAAACATATTAAGTAATATGCTACACTGCATATTGCGTCGACGTTTCGATCCCTAAGGGCTCATAATACAATGGGATCATCATCAGGACAATTTTTACAATTAGTGCCTGCAGTAAATATAGCCTGTAAAAAAAGGGGGGGGAGAAATAATGACAATTTTAAGGCCTAGGCCCACAGAAAGAAAAAAATGTTCAAGAAAGCTTAATACTCGACAGGGCACAATTATAAGTTTTAAAAAGGCCATTTTATTACTTGAACTCGCCGGTTCTTGGCTGGTGTGATTGTGAATTTTAAAAGAGAAAAAGTGCTGAAAAAACGGCGCAGTGACATGGGTGTCATTCATCGAAAGTTGTGATATATGCGTGGTGACAGGGGAGATGCTTCTATTGCATTCTAGTGCCCTGTGATGAAGTGACTTGGTGAGTGAAACAGTGCCTAGGGGCAGTCGCCTTCCAATGGGGGCAAGAGTCATACCTTGCAGGAGCCGGGATTTCAGGGTTAAACTCCCTGTTCAGGGAGATGGGTGCTACCAGGTAGTGAGTAGTGCTCACTGGTCGTGCCATGAGTGTGCAGTTTCCATGTCTCATTAGCACTAAGAGGTAAGGCTTACCTGGCGCTACTGCTAGTCGCCTATAATTGGAATAGCTCTTCTTACCGGTGGAAGGGATTTCACCCGGTTTGCAACATCAATTGCTGTGGGATAATTAAAATGTTGCCGTTAGACTGGGGCTCAGATTGGATCATTAAAAGGTTTCCACAGAGGAATGGAGGCTTACCTGGCCACATGTAGTATGGGCCGTGTAGGGGTGGGGAGAATTATCTGTTACTTTCCGTGTTTGTCGAGGTTTCCTTCTGGTGGGTCCTCGTGATTGCTGGGGATAACCTAGCTACGTGTGTTGTAGCCGGGAGCGTGGAAAGGGATAGGCAGTCTTCTTTCGGAGGCTGACCGGCCCGTTGCTAGGGAGGAAAAAATAGCCTAATGAGAGACCGGGCTCCGTGAGTGACGGAGTGTTCTGTTTGCCGGCGTTCTACACAAGGGCTTACCTTGCTTCTGGGTCGAAGCAGCGGCGGGTTGGAGGCTTGGAGTTAATCCGGCCAGATGCTGGGGAGGGAAAAAATAACCTAATAAGAGACCGGGCTCCGTGAGTGACGGAGTGTTCTATTTAACGGCGTTCTGATCGCGAGCTTACCTTGCTTCTAGGTGGAAGCAGCGGCGGGTTGGGCGAAGCTCGATCAGCTTCTGCCCCTTCACAGTTGCAGCGCGGGTCCGCTGTATGTGAAGTCCTCGTGGGCTAGGCTTATGTTGTTGGATAATAGAAATAGAAGAAGGACTAATTCCAGTGAATTGGTGATGGCAGACATCTTGGAATGGTCGGTGAACTACTCTCAAGTGGCTGTTGTTTAGCGGACATCTTGTGATGGTTAACTCGGCCGGTTACCCATTACTTTCGAAGTGCACAATATTTATGCCTGGAATATAAAGGCTCTATAAATTGTGAAATGGGCATTAGTTAGGTGATGTGACATATTGTATTGTGGCGTGAGGTGCTGTTACATGGGGGTGAATAAAATTTGTGCAGATACGGCGAGTAGTGCTGGCCAGCCATGCTCTACATACATACACATCCGGTTGATAGGGTAAAACATCATTGTTTTCAGATTTCTGGTGTTCACATCATATTATCTCACAGAGAGCACATTAAATACAGTGAAGGGCTGCATACAGTTGTTTAGAGGAGTGATGTCCAGTCCTCTGTTCGATTAAGTCCCTTGTGAATAGAGTCCAGTAATATTATACATTTGAGCTCTTCTTTATTCAGTAGGTGGGACATGCTGCCCCCTCTTGGTGGAAGCCTCAATGACTTCAGGATAGTCCAACGAATGTCATCCTCATTGTGATTGAATTCCTCGAAGTGTTCAACCAATGGGGCGTTTGGCGTGCGGCATCTGATGCGGCTACTGTGTTGACAGATCCTGGTTTTGATTTTCTGAGCAGTCTGTCCTACATAGTTTTTCTTACAAGGACATTGGATCAAATAAATCACGTTGGTGGTGTTACAATTTGTAAGTGTATTGCATTTAAAGGTGACGTTATCAAATACAAAACTTTTTCCTTCAATTGTGAAATTACAGACTACACACCCACCACATTTCACGTGTCCAACTGTGGGGGACAGACCCCAAGCGGATTCAAGAGTGGAGGCGTTGGTAGGACTAGGGAGAGCAGCCCGGACTAAGTGGTCCTTAAGATTTTTGCTCTTTTTGAATGCAAAGAGCGGGCGTTCCAAATCCAAGATTCCTGCATTTATTACTGGCCAGTGTTTCAGAATCATTTTTCTCACATTATTAGAGATGGGAGAAAATGTTGTAACACACGCTATTTTGTCCTGCTTAGTTTTCTGGTTAGGGACAAGGAGTGTCTCTCTTGGGCGATACCACGCTCTTTTGAGAGCATTTTTAACAATCTTCGCTGGGTATCCCCTATTTTTTAGCTTGTTCGACAAAATGGTGCTTTCGCGGAAGTAATCTTCCTTGCGAGAGCAATTACGCCTAATGCGTAAAAATTGGGAGAAAGGTAGGGAGTCCCTCAATGCCCTAGGATGGTTACTTGAGTATTCTAACAGAGTATTTCTCTCTGTGGGCTTTCTGTAAAGTTTCGTGAACAGCTCACCCTCCTGATGTAATATTGTCAGATCAAGGAAATTGATGGAGTTTTTGTCAGAGGTGAGGGTGAATTGGAGACCCAGGCAGTTGTTGTTCATCCAGTGTAAGAAGTGGGAAAGCACATCGATGTCTAATCTCCATATCATGAAGATGTCATCGATGTACCTTCGCCACATAATGACACCGGAGAAAAAAGGGTTGGAAGGTACAAGGATTGTTAGTCTCTCCAACTCGTCCATAAACAGTATGGCCAGGTTTGGAGCAAAAATAGCCCCCATGGAGGTCCCCTTGATTTGTTGGTAAAATAGGCCTTGAAAGGTGAAGAAATTCTTGGTTAGACATACTTCCAGAAGCTTACAGATAAAAGATGTTGGAATGGCATGGGGACGCGGACGGTTGTCCAACGTGCGTTGTATAACAAGTAGGGCTGCTGTTTGCGGGATATTCGTGTACAACGACTCCACGTCCATGGTACAAAGTGTGTCAGTGATTGGATTGAAAGGATGGTGTTCAATCAGATTGATCATGGCCATGGAGTCGCGCACATAGCAAAATGTTTGGGGGACAAATTCTTTGATAAAGAAGTCAACAAATGCACCTAGGGGCTCCAATATTGAGCCGCAAGCTGACACAATGGGACGGCCGGGGGGAGCATTTAGATTTTTGTGAATCTTTGGCAAGGTGTATATTACTGGTAGTCTTGGGTTTTTTACATTAAGGTAGTTAAATTCTTTCTTAGTCAAAAAACCTTCCTGTACTGCCTCGGTTGTTATTTTCAGTATTATTTCCTGAATGACTTTGGTTGGATTTGATGCAAGTCTGAGGTAGTGATCTTTGTTTCCTAGCTGCCTCTGGATTTCAGCTGTGTAGGAGTCCAACTCCTGTATAACAATGCCTCCCCCTTTATCAGCACTTTTTATCACGATGGCGTCATTATTTTTTAGGGAGACAATAGACTCTTTCTCTTTAAGAGTGATGTTATATGGTACAAACTTTTTTTGTCCTTTCATGTGCGAGAGGTCCTTTAGAACTAATTTCTCAAATGTGGTGACCTCAGGCGGGATCATATTGGCCGATGGTAGAAAGGTAGATGGTGGCCGGAAGGGAGTTTGAGCATTTATCTCGGGAGAGGGATGAATTTGAAAAAATGCTTTTAGTCGTATTCTTCTGAAGAATTTTAGGAGTTCGGTGTGCAATTCCATAAAATTCGGGGCCACAGTTGGGACAAACGTCAGACCTTTTTCCAAGAGGGAGAGTTCGTCTTGTGCCAGCACGTGAGTGGAAAGGTTAAAGATAGGAATGGTCTCTATTGTGGGGCTAGGCTGTATTACCACTGGTAATAATTGTTCCTGGTCCTCCTTTCTCCCGGTGGGTTTACCCATCTCTGGGGTTTTTTGACTTTCCCTCGCTGTGGTGGTTCTTGCTGGCCTCTGGCTAAAAAAGGATTCGAATTCTGATGTGCTCCACCACGTCTTGATGTACTTGACCCCTCGCCGGCGTCTGAATTATCAGAAGATTCGGCTGAAGTATCGGAAAAGCCAACCAGGTTCTGTCTCCTGTTGAACCTTCCCCAAGGTCTATTCTGTTGGGGGTTGCTGTATGCCTTGGTGGTGTAAAAATCCTTTTGTAGATAAGGATATGTTGTTTCAATGTTATAGGTTTTTATGTCTTTTTTAATTTTATTGGATTTCTTATTTTGCTCAATCCTATAGAACTCTGCTACGGTTTTGTCTACCTGTTCTATTAATTTCTTGCTATCGGCAATATTCTCAGGAGCCTCAAGTTGTTTCAAAATTTCTGCAATTTCTGTCTCCAGTGTTTTTAGGGTTTCGGAGGCTGTGTCTATCCCTAATGCCAGCCAATGCCGGGAGCAGGTGGTACCTATGTAACTAAATCCTGTTATATATTTTGGATTGTCCGTGAAGATACCTGGTACATTCCGGACTTGTAAGCCCAGAGGGATAACCTCCGCCTTAAGATAGTCAGTTAACATCAGAATCATCAACTGTAGGCGGACCTGCTTTTTTCTCAGTTTTTCAAGCTGTTCTGGAAGTGAGTTATTAACTTGGTTGGAAATGTCTGCATTCTCAGAAAGTAATGATGGTCCAGAGCATAAATGTTTTAAGTAGTCATCTGTGTATAGCGGAGCATGATTTGACATAGTCGCCCTGTCAAAATAATAAGGGGGACGGGGTAAAGAAGGGGAGAGTGGGAATCGCCCGTGTGGGATCAGTATAGAAACAGTTTTCTAAAAATATAGTACTGATTGTAGTCTATATAGTTATCTGCTTGTGATATTGTGAATCCTTAGGACCCCTGTTCTTTAAAATAAGTTAAGTAACCCACGGTCCGAAGGTCCCCTACTGGGTTCCCTTGTGTCCAAAAACCATGAATAATATCATAGCATAAATGCGTTTAACCCTAACACTAAGATCGCAGCATCCCCTTGTTAATGCATAAATTTGTTTACACAGAGCTGGAAAGTTCGGGGGCAGAGGAGATGTTGACCCCACCGAAGGAGGGGAAACCATCGCAGCCTCCGCCCTACGAACCCTCCACCGTGCTCTCGAAATGCCTGGTTGGACCATACCTAAACCCGGATGTACCTACGTGACTAGTGAGAAATAAGAAAACTAAACTGTGCACTTTTTTTATGTGAAAGTTTTTAAGTTTTTTTGTGGATATGTGATATTTGTTTTCTCCAATTCTTTCTCTATAGAGCTTACTGGCTGGTTCTTTTAAAAGTGAAAAAGCTCTTAGTACATCCAAGTGCAACCTAAGCCTAGGCTGCACTCCACTTTCAAACCATCCGAACCTCTAAGATATATGCTGTTAAGACAAAAAATCTCAATAACAAGACAGACAGATACACCAACATTGTATATTTGGGAGCATAAGACTGCTCAACAGGGGAAGCAGATGACAATGCACGGCAGTGTGTTATTGTCATAGACACGTATAGAAGTCTTCCGTGGAATTCAATCCCCCCGGAGCTCGGCAATCCATTTCCAGTATATACCTGGTCTCTAATTTTCTCAAAGCCCCATCTCTATCTCCCCCTCTCCTGAGAGGACCAACACAGTCAATGGCATAGTAGCGCAACAGGGAGCTGTCATTATTGTGGTGTTCCTTAAAGTGGCGGGCCACCGGGTATGCTGGATCACTTGTGTTGATGGCCCTGATGTGCTGGAGTATCCTCTTGTGCACCTGCAATTTGGTACTGCCAACATAACGCAGGGCACACGGACACTCCAGCACATACACCACATACTCACTTTTACACGTAAGCTGTTTTTTAATCTTGCGTGCAACGGAGGTGAAGGGGATAGCATATTCAGTTTTGTTCAATCCATGCTGGCAAGCCTTGCAGGATGAACACTTCCGAAAGCCCTTACTCTTCCCTAGCCAATTTTTACTGGTAAGGACTTCTGGGCTAGATTTTACTAGGGCATTCTGCATGGAATATGCTCGTCTGTATGTGATGGATGGGGTATTAGATATTCTGTCCCCTATCACTGGGTCACATTTCACCAAATTCCAATGTTTGGAAACTATTTTCCCCAGCGCTCCATGTTGCCTATTAAAGGCCCAAATCAATCTGACTGGTTGATCATTAGTGGTGGTAGACTTTTTATGGACTTTGGGCTGAAGGGCGTGGTTGCGTGGAATGGCATTAGCTTTAGTTATGGCCTTATCCACTATTGCGGCCTTATACCCCCTTGCCAGGAATCTAGTCCTAATGGCTTGCTGAGCAAGATTGCACTGGGCTTCTGTACTGCTCAATCGTCTTATACGCAACATTTCGCCATACTGAATGCTACGTATAAGGTGATCTGGATGATGGCTGCTGGCGTGGAGAATTGTATTTCCAGCCGTCTCCTTGCGATACAACCTCGTTTCAAGATTTGCTGCTCCTGGTGTCACTGTCATGTCAAGGAAATGCACCTGATCCCTGCTGATGGTAGAGGTAAAGTTCAGGTTGTAATCATTCCTATTGATGAGGTCAACAAAGTGCTCTGCCTCTTGGCGGGTGCCCTTCCAGACTAAGAACACATTGTCTATATAACGATACCACCTAACAATAGATTGTCTGGAAATGTCAGCGTGCGTGCCATAGAGGACCTGTCTCTCCCAGTAGCCCATGTGAAGACAGGCATAACTGGGAGAGAAACAGGCCCCCATGGCCACACCCCTGACCTGCTGGTAATATCTATTGTTAAACATGAAAATATTGTGGTGTAAACAAAATGAAATCATAGAGAGTAGCATGCGATTATGGTCAGCCATGATTATTGGTCTCAGTCCTAGGTAGAATTCTTTGGCTCGCAATCCGTCTTGATGATTAATACTAGTATATAAAGACGTGACATCTAATGTAATGAGCCACAGATCCGTACCCCACTCTATATCCTGTATCTTTCTTACAAAATCATTGGAATCTTGCACATAAGATGGTAACTCCTGAACAACTTCCTGCAAGAAAGAGTCCACATACACTGTTGTTTTCTCTAATAAACCCCCACACGCTGCAATTATCGGTCTTCCCGGGGGTTTATTTGGATTCTTGTGGATCTTCGGGATTAGGTATAGGACTGGCATGACTGGATGATTGTTCTTTAGATATTTAAGCTCATCCATGCTCAGTAGGCCAAAGGACCTCCACCCCATGAGCAACGAGTGGAAATCTTCCTGAGCTTTTTTGACCAACGAAATGTCACTGTGTCTGTAGCAGTTCAAATCATTTAGTTGGGAGAGGGCTTCTTCCAGGTATAGTTTTCGTGGCCACAAAACTATGTTCCCTCCATTGTCAGACTGTCTAACAATAACATTTTCATTGGCCTGAATTTTTTGGATGAGTCGCATGTATTGATCATTTTGTGTGAATTTTTTCCGTTTGGAATTGAGCACCTTGGAGTGTAATGACTTAATGTCTTTGACAACTGCATCGTGGAAGATATCGAGATTATCATAGATCATGACAGGTGTGAACGTGGAGCGTGGTTTAAAAGACGTTAGCCCACCCACCCTGCTGGGCTCACCTCCAGATGTAGCTTGGGACGATGACTGCTCCAATTTGAGAGATTCTAGGGCCTCTAAACCCGGCATATCACGGGCTTGTAGTCCCTCTTCTCCTGCTTCAACCCGCGTCACGCTGCTGCGGATTTTTCCTCCAGCAAAGTGTTTCTGTAGTTTGATTTTGCGGACAAATTTATAAAGATCAATTCTTGTGTCCGCATAGTTCAGATCGCATGGAGGACAAAATGTGAGACCTTTCGACAGGATGCAAAGCTCACACTCGGACAAAATCATGTCGGTCAGGTTGATAATGGAGGGGGCAACGTCTTTAGCTCCAGATTGCAAGTTCACTTCCTGTTCCATCTCCTTGCACTCTTTTTCTTCCTTTTCTGCTGATTTGGCTCTTCCTCTGGATCTGGCCTTGCGACGTTGGTAGCGTTTGGCGTTGATTTTTTTATTCTTGAGCGTGACTGCGTTCTCGGGCGTAGGGTCCCTCGCCAGTCTTTCCTTACACAGTCCAATTCCTCTGCTGGCGTGAGCTTTGTAAACCCCAATTGCCTTCCTGATTGTGCAGAATTGGAGTCTGAGTCGCTATTCATGCTTGAGCTGAAGTTAGACTCCGAGGAGTCATCCTGCTGTGCTGCTCCGTGTGCTTGGTTTGAGCGATCCGCAGTGGCTGCAATTTTTTGGCCCCGTGAGGCTTTGATAGCGTCATACTTCTTCGCAAAAGTGAAAATGCGGCCTTCCGCATAGTCTGCCTTGTCACGTTGGAATTTCCAGGCTTTCCTTTTGCTGATGGATTCTTCTTCCTTTTGTATCCTCGCCATCATATCGCCTCTGAGTTTAGTGCACTCATTGGGACAGTCCACACTGGCTGCTTCAATGACCTGATTAAGCTCCTCAATCTTTGCCTGCGTCTTGAGCCGGTCACTCTCCGCATAGCGGACCAGTATTTGGACTAGTTTGCGTGATGATTCTAAATTGCAGTCGGCCCATTCACGGAGCATTTCCGGGTCTGGGTCCTCGTAACTTGGAGCCAGCATGACCCGCAGACCACGCGGTATCCTATTAACTTCCAAATAGCGACTCAGTGAACGGTGCTCCCACCACTTGGAGAGTTCCCTTTTCATCAGCTTCTCCAATTTTTTGAAATGGTCACGAACGCTACCAACTTCATCGGCCGGTGCATTAGAGGCGGATGGTTCAGCAGACCCCCCGGCCGGGGAGTCATCGAACGCGTTAAGCGCTGCCTGTTCCCTCGCTCTGAGTGCGTCTGCCGACATGCCGCTTCCTCAAAGTCAATATTGCGCGTGATGCGCTCTCACAACTGTTTGGGCGAACGCTGCTAATACAAGCCGCCGAACAGTCAAGCACACTCTCCCCTTACCGGTGTTCTCTTTTCCGTGCCGTTTCTCCGATCCCAACCGAAGAATCAAATCCAGAGCAGAACGCTCGGCAGGCTCCTCGTTGGGTTCACAGGCAGCACAGCGTTAGCAGTAACCGGGGGCTGGAACAGATACTCCCTAACGGGAGAGACAGACGACTTCCGGGTCAGCAGAGGTCTTGGCTTCCTGTTGTTCCGCCGCAAGCAAGGGGAGGGGTCATCCGAATACCGGCGAAGCACACTGCCGGTTTGGCAATATGAAACAATCCCTGCTGCCTCTCGCCCGGAACCCAATGCTGGAAACCGCTGCGCAGGAAGAAGAGAGGAGACCTCAGGTGCAGTGAGCAATATTCATATATATATATATATATATACACACATATATATCTATATATATATATATATATATATATATATATATATATATATATATATATATATATATATATATATATATATATATATATATATATATATATATATATACACGCACACATATATTACCTACTGGCGGTCGCCAGTAGGTAGTTATAGTTAGGATTTTTTTCAATGTTAAATCTCAAAATTCTATTTGGAATAACTTTTGCGCCGGTTGACGAATCTGCCTGAAAATTTCCTGAAAATGGCCTCGCGGCGTTCCGGTCCTTCCCTGAAAGTTTGGGGGGGATTTGTCAAGCGGGGGCCGAGATAAAAGGGGGGTCCCAAAACGCGTTTTCCCCATGTTAATTTCCATAGGGCGGTCGATTTCACTTTTAGCCCGAACGGCTGAATGGATTTCCACCAAACTTGGCAAAATTGTAGGGACTGGTAGCCCGATGTGCCTTTGCTATGTCTCAAGATATGTGCTCCAGTCGATTTTGAGTAATTAAGGTTCAAAAATATATATATATCTGTAGCCGCGCTCCGGTATGCGCTCCGGTACGCGCACCGGGCGCGCCACGCGACTTGCGCGCAGAAAGCTGATTGGCTCTTAGTTGTCTGTAAACATTCTAAACAGTCCGGAGCGGCCGCCATCTTGTCTATCGGTAAAATTTAGTCATAAGAGGTGGCAAAAACAAAGGGGGGAATTGACCATAAGGGGGTAGGGTAGACCCCCCCTGACCCCCTAGGTTTGATATGGGGGCCATTAAAGGGCCCCGCGGGGCCTCAAAAAAATTATTTTTTTTTTGCGTTTTTCGCGGGGGAAGCGCCCGGTACGCGCACCGGGGAGCGCACCGGGGAGCGCTCCAAGGAGGGTACTTTGGAAAAATAATCACTTTTAAAAATTGTATGTTTATTAATTGTTTTTTTTATTTTTTGTAAGTACCTACATGTAGGTACCAATGCAGAGACTTTAATTTAATGTACACCATCTCCTCTGTAGATATCTTGCATGTTGTTATTGTATTTCTTGTGGTATATGGAAGTTATAACATAGTCTGTCTGGAAAGCAGAAACAGATCTTTTAAGCACTCCCTGAGAATTTCTAGGGGATCATGAGTAGTCTATCCTGCTCCCTTATGAAAAAGAGGTGTAAAATATACATAGGAGATACTATAGTGTGAGAAAGGTAGTAACTATGAGTAAACTTACTATGTAATAATAGAAAAATAGTTGAACAGTATACTATAAGTCTCACTTTATATTTTAAAATTTTTTCGTAATACTTTATGAATTACATATAAAAATGAATATTGTCTCAAACAATTTGAAATTATTAAATATAAATGTATTCCTCTGATTCTTTTTCATAATTTAATAAAATTTCTAACATAATATTGTCCGGAATTTCCTCATAATTATAAGTACATGATTCCATTTGTTCCAAACATTCTATAAACTGTTCATCCAAAGAGTCATCCATGAAATCAACTTCTTTTTTTTGCTCTTCTGCTTTTTCCACCTTTACTTTGATAGAAGTATCATTTGTCTTATTTTCTCCTTCCATTTTCTTTCTGAAAATTGCATAGAAATTAATTATATTAGTAGAGTTAGGGTACTGTATACCAGAGAAGCCTAACTCAATCCATAACTATTACAGAGAAGTCTATCTCTATCTCTAAGTATTAAAGAGGGATAGCATATAACTAACAGAATATTTTTTCAGAAATTAACTTAAAGGGTACAATATACTTCCATAATAACAATTTACCTTAGAGAAATCAGTTGAAGTTGTCAGTGATATTTGTTTTCAAATGTACTTCTGGAAGCAGTAGTCAAAATGGCTGTGTTTCCCTCTCTTCTTTTATATATATTCTTGTACTTAACCAATCAAACGTCAGGAAATAATCGTAGAAAATGAAAGATACTTTTTAATTGGTTGTAAATTCTAACATTACAAGTGTGTTTTTGTCATGTAATTTACCTCAGGATATTTAGACAGGCCTGTAGCCTAAATGTCTCAATGGAATTTCACCAAATTTGGGCAAATGGTAGGGACTGCTATGTAGTAGGGCGTATTCTATATTTGATGAAAGTGTCTCCATTGGGTTTTCCGTTAATTACTTTCCCACCTTTTTTTATTGTGCGCTTACTGGTGCGCGCACCGGCAGCGTAACGGGAGTCCTCCATTTTGTGTTTCGGTACAATCGAGACACAAGATGGAGGGTAAACAATGTTCGGTATGGGTAGAAGGGGGCACTGTAGAGACTTCTTGACCCTCTACGTTTTCTGAGGGGGTCTTAGGAGGCTCATAAAGGTGAAAACAAAAAAAAAATATGTGATATTTTTCGCGGGGGAAGGGCCCGGTACGCGCACCGGGGAGCGTACCGGGAAGCGTACTTTGGTGAAAAATAGTGAAAAAAGTTAAAAAAAATAAACGTTTTGAATGATCAGAGGTAGGGTAGCTCTGAAAAGAGCTTTTGGGTTCTGTGGTTGATTTAGGTACCTACAAGTAGGTTCCAATGCACATTCTTAAATTCAGGAGGAATACTCTATTCCCTTCATCTGAGAAGTGCACTCCATCTCCTCTGTAGATGTCTTGCATGTTGTAACGCAAGTTATTATTGTATATTGAACCCATTCCATAGTCTCTCATGTAAGCAGAAACAGATTTATTCACATGTTTCCGTGCTTTCTCAAATTGTGGACAAAATTGGTTGGACCAGTTCCATTTCTGTCTTTGGCATATATTGGAATATACCAAGGCAGTGTGGGGAAAAAGTATCATCAATTGATGAAAGGTGTCCTTTAAAAGCATTTCCAGACCTACCCCAGTCAATGTGCCTAGATCGTTCCCACCACAGTGCACAATTATAAGGTCAGGTTCTGGCAGATGCAAAAAGGTTTTCACCAATGGTATCAATTGGTGACATTTTAATCCTCTGTGGCCAATCCACTTGATTTCCACATTTGATAAATCAAGGTTATGAAAATTTCTGCTAGCTGCATACCTTTGAGCCCAGTGGATGTAGCTATGTCCAATAATCCAGACAGAGTACATGATGTGAGAAGGTTCTGGTCCAGTCAGATGAAGTGTGGGAATGAAATGGTAGTTGGAACAGTAGGAGTTTACAAAAAAATAATTGTGGAGTTTCTCTGCTCTTGAATCACAAGCAATGATTGGTGGATTCAGATAGTTGAAAACTGAAAGTTAGGGTGCATGGTTATGTTGTGTGAAAGAAGCAATTTGAATGGTTCAAAAAAAGTCACCAAAAGCAAAAATACCCTGTATAGGCTGCTGTATTGAGAGGTCAAACATCCTTGCTGAGTTAATTTGCAACATTGTAAGATAAACTTTTGAACCTTACAGTTCAGTTAGGAGGGAGTTGCTATGGTAACAGATAGAAAGGTTTGAGAGGGGGATGGGTTTTGGTTTGAAAATAGTGAGGGAAGAGTTTTCATTGGTTGAATTAAGGCATATGTGTACAAAGATAGAGATTTTCTATGCCAGTCTTGGTTTCAGTGTATTGAGAGCACACCTTTTCCTCTGCTAAAGAAAAATTGGTGTGTGTGTCTGACACTGTTTTCAATCTCCAAAAGCATTTGTAAAGGTAAGTAATGATTCATTTAATTTAGATAAAGATTTATTTGCTCTATGGAGAATATTTGGAAGCAGATAGTTATGTTTTAGAAGTGAAATTGTATGTTAGTATATAAGTCCTGCGCAGTGCTTCCTACATGTTATTTAAAAATCGATTTTTGGGTGCAATTGATTGGTATGTGCATTTGGTTCTTTTTTATGATTGCCATGTGCAGCTGATGCATGACTTTAAACATGGGTAATAAGTGACGCACTGGTGGCGCAAGGCTTTCATAAATAAGGCCCTGACTTTCTTTGATGATATTGAGTGGTTGTACATAGGTTCTGCCCAGTGTTTCTTACATGTTATTCAAAAATCGATTTTTGGGTGCAATTGATTGGTATATGCATTTGGCCCTTATTTATGAATGCCATGTGCAGCTGATGCATCAGTTTAAACATGGGTAATAAGTGATGCACTGGTGGCGCAAGGCTTTCATAAATAAGGCCCTGACTTTCTTTGATGATATTGAGTGGTTGTACATAGGTTCTGCCCAGTGTTTCTTACATGTTATTCAAAAATCGATTTTTGGGTGCAATTGATTGGTATATGCATTTGGCCCTTATTTATGAATGCCATGTGCAGCTGATGCATCACTTTAAACATGGGTAATAAGTGATGCACTGGTGGCGCAAGCCTTTCATAAATAAGGCCCTGACTTTCTTTGATGATATTGAGTGGTTGTACATAGGTTCTGCCCAGTGTTTCTTATATGTTATTCAAAAATCGATTTTTGGGTGCAATTGATTGGTATATGCATTTGGCCCTTATTTATGAATGCCATGTGGAGCTGATGTATCACTTTAAACATGGGTAATAAGTGATGCACTGGTGGCGCAAGGCCTTTATAAATCAGACCCTGACTTTGTTTGATGATATTGAGTAGTTGTACATAGGTTCTGCCCAGTGTTTCTTATATGTTATTCAAAAATCGATTTTTGGGTGCAATTGATTGGTATATGCATTTGGCCCTTATTTATGAATGCCATGTGGAGCTGATGTATCACTTTAAACATGGGTAATAAGTGATGCACTGGTGGCGCAAGGCTTTTATAAATCAGACCCTGACTTTGTTTGTTGATATTGAGTAGTTGTACATAGGTTCTGCCCAGTGTTTCTTATATGTTATTCAAAAATCGATTTTTGGGTGCAATTGATTGGTATATGCATTTGGCCCTTATTTATGAATGCCATGTGGAGCTGATGTATCACTTTAAACATGGGTAATAAGTGATGCACTGGTGGCGCAAGGCCTTTATAAATCAGACCCTGACTTTGTTTGATGATATTGAGTAGTTGTACATAGGTTCTGCCCAGTGTTTCTTATATGTTATTCAAAAATCGATTTTTGGGTGCAATTGATTGGTATATGCATTTGGCCCTTATTTATGAATGCCATGTGGAGCTGATGTATCACTTTAAACATGGGTAATAAGTGATGCACTGGTGGCGCAAGGCCTTTATAAATCAGACCCTGACTTTGTTTGATGATATTGAGTGGTTGTACATAGGTTCTGCCCAGTGTTTCTTATATGTTATTCAAAAATCGATTTTTGGGTGCAATTGATTGGTATATGCATTTGGCCCTTATTTATGAATGCCATGTGCAGCTGATGCATCACTTTAAACATGGGTAATAAGTGATGCACTGGTGGTGCAAGGCCTTTATAAATCAGGCCCTGACTTTGTTTGATGATATTGAGTGGTTGTACATAGGTTCTGCGCAGTGTTTCTTACATGTTATTCAAAAATCGATTTTTTGGTGCAATTGATTGGTATATGCATTTGGCCCTTATTTATGAATGCCATGTGCAGCTGATGCATCACTTTAAACATGGGTAATAAGTGATGCACTGGTGGCGCAAGGCTTTCATAAATAAGGCCCTGACTTTCTTTGATGATATTGAGTGGTTGTACATAGGTTCTGCCCAGTGTTTCTTATATGTTATTCAAAAATCGATTTTTGGGTGCAATTGATTGGTATATGCATTTGGCCCTTATTTATGAATGCCATGTGGAGCTGATGTATCACTTTAAACATGGGTAATAAGTGATGCACTGGTGGCGCAAGGCCTTTATAAATCAGACCCTGACTTTGTTTGATGATATTGAGTAGTTGTACATAGGTTCTGCCCAGTGTTTCTTATATGTTATTCAAAAATCGATTTTTGGGTGCAATTGATTGGTATATGCATTTGGCCCTTATTTATGAATGCCATGTGGAGCTGATGTATCACTTTAAACATGGGTAATAAGTGATGCACTGGTGGCGCAAGGCCTTTATAAATCAGACCCTGACTTTGTTTGATGATATTGAGTAGTTGTACATAGGTTCTGCCCAGTGTTTCTTATATGTTATTCAAAAATCGATTTTTGGGTGCAATTGATTGGTATATGCATTTGGCCCTTATTTATGAATGCCATGTGGAGCTGATGTATCACTTTAAACATGGGTAATAAGTGATGCACTGGTGGCGCAAGGCCTTTATAAATCAGACCCTGACTTTGTTTGATGATATTGAGTAGTTGTACATAGGTTCTGCCCAGTGTTTCTTACATGTTATTCAAAAATCGATTTTTGGGTGCAATTGATTGGTATATGCATTTGGCCCTTATTTATGAATGCCATGTGCAGCTGATGCATCAGTTTAAACATGGGTAATAAGTGATGCACTGGTGGCGCAAGGCTTTCATAAATAAGGCCCTGACTTTCTTTGATGATATTGAGTGGTTGTACATAGGTTCTGCCCAGTGTTTCTTACATGTTATTCAAAAATCGATTTTTGGGTGCAATTGATTGGTATATGCATTTGGCCCTTATTTATGAATGCCATGTGCAGCTGATGCATCACTTTAAACATGGGTAATAAGTGATGCACTGGTGGCGCAAGGCTTTCATAAATAAGGCCCTGACTTTCTTTGATGATATTGAGTGGTTGTACATAGGTTCTGCCCAGTGTTTCTTATATGTTATTCAAAAATCGATTTTTGGGTGCAATTGATTGGTATATGCATTTGGCCCTTATTTATGAATGCCATGTGGAGCTGATGTATCACTTTAAACATGGGTAATAAGTGATGCACTGGTGGCGCAAGGCCTTTATAAATCAGACCCTGACTTTGTTTGATGATATTGAGTAGTTGTACATAGGTTCTGCCCAGTGTTTCTTATATGTTATTCAAAAATCGATTTTTGGGTGCAATTGATTGGTATATGCATTTGGCCCTTATTTATGAATGCCATGTGGAGCTGATGTATCACTTTAAACATGGGTAATAAGTGATGCACTGGTGGCGCAAGGCCTTTATAAATCAGACCCTGACTTTGTTTGATGATATTGAGTGGTTGTACATAGGTTCTGCCCAGTGTTTCTTATATGTTATTCAAAAATCGATTTTTGGGTGCAATTGATTGGTATATGCATTTGGCCCTTATTTATGAATGCCATGTGGAGCTGATGCATCACTTTAAACATGGGTAATAAGTGATGCACTGGTGGTGCAAGGCCTTTATAAATCAGGCCCTGACTTTGTTTGATGATATTGAGTGGTTGTACATAGGTTCTGCGCAGTGTTTCTTACATGTTATTCAAAAATCGATTTTTGGGTGCAATTGATTGGTATATGCATTTGGCCCTTATTTATGAATGCCATGTGCAGCTGATGCATCACTTTAAACATGGGTAATAAGTGATGCACTGGTGGTGCAAGGCCTTTATAAATCAGGCCCTGACTTTGTTTGATGATATTGAGTGGTTGTACATAGGTTCTGCGCAGTGTTTCTTACATGTTATTCAAAAATCGATTTTTTGGTGCAATTGATTGGTATATGCATTTGGCCCTTATTTATGAATGCCATGTGCAGCTGATGCATCACTTTAAACATGGGTAATAAGTGACGCACTGGTGGCGCAAGGCCTTTAAAAATAAAGCCATGAGTTGCTATTGTATAAACTTAAATATGTTGCAATTTATTGTTTATATTGTTTGCTTTTTAACATTACTTTGTTGTTTGCTAATAGTGGTCTTTAATTTGTTTTTTTAACAGAACAACAGATTCAAATCAACTTCTGAAAAGGAAGCAAAAATGCCTTCAAGGCAAAGAAATATCAAAAATACCATACGGAAAAGGAGAACATCAACAACAGACTTTATGGAATCCTCTTCAACAAGTACTTCAAAAAACACCAGAAAAGCTTCTGGTAAGCCAATTAAGTCCTTTCTTCGCAACATATGTCGTAGGAAAAAAAATGAAATTGCTAATGTGAATATACAGAAAAAGTCAACAAATCTAAAAAGGAAAGAGAAGCCCACAAAAAATGTTTCCATTGGACCAGGAGAGAAGAGAATGGTTAGCAATAGAAGGGTAAATGTTTTTAGGGACATTCGTAGGCGAATGTTCCGCAATAGGGTAGTTTTAAATTTGCTAAAAAATGATAAGAAAAGTAAACTAAAAGCTGCTTTTTACAAGAAAAAGAAAAGTGTAGAAAAGATTGTTGATCAGGCTTTTGAAGTTAAGAAAAAATTATTTATTTTAATAATCAATAGAATTAGGATACTTAATAAGGCAATGGATGTTTTCAAATCGAACAGTAGATGGAAAAGAATTATTAATCGGAGTAATTTTTGTGAAGTATTTTCTGGTGAATGGATGCATAGTTCAAGTTCTGAGCCTTTTTTTAATGAGGAGAGTTACTTTCAGGAAAATGATTTGGTGCATGCAGTTGACACCAGTGGTCGTGCATATGAGGTGAAAGATAGTTGTGTGATGGAAAAAGAGAAACTTGTATCTAGAGATGCAGAAGAGGTGTTAGCTGATGAAGTTTTAGGGAGACGTACTAAGGGTCCAGTGTACACATGGAAATGCAGTAGTATTTGTAGTGTGCGACAGGAATCAATTGATTTGCTTCGAAATTTCTTACGTACATATAGTAAAAAAAGTCTCAAACAAAAAATGAAGATCCTGCAAGAGTTAGATCCTTGCAGAGTGAGAGAAAGCACAGGTTTGCAAGGGCATTCACTAGCATGTCTTTCTAGAAAAGTTTGTCGGAGTGTTTTTCATCATTTTAGGATGTTAGCAGTGCATCATAATAACGTAAGGAAATTAGTGAGGAAGTTGTATTATGCAAAAAGTCCTGCACTTAAGCTTAAACAGTTAAATAGTGCTCTTTTGCATGGATCTGAAGTGGATGTGAAGACTATTTGTGAAGAAATTGAGTTTTGTTATTTTGGGAACAAAGAGGACAGTGTAGAAATAGATATAGTAATGGATGGTAATGCAGAAGATAATGGACAAATTTCAAGTATTGAAAAGTTTGATGAGGAAATTATCAAGTTTAAGGTGAAATCAAGTGAGAGGCCTAATGTAACTTGTGTGTGTTGTCGACGGACTCATTATAAAATTCAGACTAGGTTAGTTGATTTATATGCAAAAAGTGAATTGGAAAATAATAGTGAATGGGAGGATTTTGTAAGTTATTTGTTGGTGGAGAATTCTTTTGATTTGAGTTTGGATCAGCGTATTTGCAATTATTGTTTGAAAAAATTAAATGAAAATAGAATGCCTGCAAGAGCAGTTTATAATAATCTTCAGTTGATAGATATCCCTTCGAAATTGATGGATCTAAATACTTATGAATCTATTTTGATTCAATGTGTCCATCCTTTTCAGGCTATTGTACGCATGGAGCCTAAGACAGGGAAATTGCCTCCATCAGATTTACTGAGAGGATTAAAGGGAAGAGTTGTTTATTTGCCTCTAGATGTAAAGAAAAATATTAATACAATTGGTGTAGAAAGAGTAGAAGAAGATCCTTTAGTTATTCTAGTTAATGGGGTTCCAACAAAGAGTAAGAAAATTTGGCAAGATTTAGTGGATGTTAAAAAAGTCAAGAAGGCAACGTTGTATTTAGTTAAAAACAATGAGTACTACAAAAATGTAAGTGTTGGAGTAGAGGAAACAGCTACAGAAGAAGATAGTGATTCTTCAGTTGGTCAAATTGAAAAAGTTGATGTGTCTAGAACTGAAGAAATATATGAACATTATACTGTTCATCCTTTGCATTCCAAAGAAGTAATGGGAAATGCAATTGACTTATTTCAAATGAAAGCAGCAAAAGGAAGTCCCATTAGTGTATGGGAAGAAAGTTTGGAAGCTCGTTGTTTTCCACAATTATTTCCAACAGGTTGTGGTGGACGATATGATGATCGACCAGTTCAAATTCCTGCAGCTGAATACCGGACTCTAAGATTATATGCAGAAGATCCAAGGTTTCGTCAATGCATTCCTTATTTATTTCATCTACTGTTTGAAAGTGATTTGTCTGGGCTTTCTTATGCAGTTAATCATATATTAAAAAGTGGACCTCATTTGCAGAATGTTTGTGCGAGGGACTTTATGGAGAAAGTTAATCTGCAAGACAGTATTTTGGAATCTCAGCTAATCAATCTCATGGCATGTCAACGTGGAACCAACGAGTATTGGTTTCGTCGTCATGGAGAATTGAAATGTATGCTAAGAAACTTAGGAACTCCTACATGGTTCCTCACTCTTAGCTGTGCTGAGTATGCATGGGACGATTTACTTCAATTTCTACGAGAGGCAAATGAAAACATACCAAATATAGAATTGAAAACACCAGGAGAACTGTGTTCTTTAGATCCAGTGAATGTTTGCAGATATTTTAATCATAGATTTGAAGCTATGATGTCTTTTATTACCAACAAAAAAAATCCTCCCCTTGGAGAGGTTTTGGATTTCTTTTGGAGGAAGGAATATCAAGCGAGAGGTGCTCCTCATATACATATGTTGTTGTGGATTAAAGATGCACCCAAATTTGGATCAGATTCAGATGAAACAGTGATGAGTTTCATTGAAGAGTATTCAACATGTGCTGTTCCAAAATCTACTGAAGAAAACAATTTAAGGCAACAAGTTTTACGTTTTCAATCTCATCGTTGTGGAAAGTACTGTCGTCGAAAATTTAAAAACAAGGAAAAGTACTACACGAAATGTCGTTTTGCATTTCCTCGACCAGTGATTTCTAAGGGAAGAGTAAATAATTTGATGTCATCTCTACGACATACTGTGACGAGAAAATCTCCCAAAAACACATATAATTTGAAAAGAAATGAAGAATCTAAGTACATCAACGATTACAACCCAGTGATTTTGTCCATGTGGAATGCTAACATGGATATTCAGTTCGTTGCTGACAACTCTATTGCTGTGGCTCGATATGTGACATCTTACATCACCAAAAAAGAAAAGACAGAACTGAAGGAAATGTGGGAGGACATTTCACATGAAAAGAGTCTAAGCAAGAAATTATACAGTTTCAGTCTGAAGATGTTGTCGCATCGAGAAATTGGAGCATATGAATGTTCTGATCGGTTATCATCAGCAAGTCTCTATGCCAAATCAAGAACAATCATTTGGGTGAGTCTTGGTCTTGCTGCAACACGAAACCGAGTTTTGAAATCTGTACAAGAAATTGAATATTTGGCGGAAAAAGAACCAAACAGTACAGATATTTTGAAGACAAATATGTTGGATACATACTATCCAAATAGAAGTACTCACCTTGAGAACACATGTTTGTATGAAGTTCTTCAAAACTACAGTCATAAGAGGAACATCACAGAAGATATCAATAATGGAAAATATGCACTCATTGGCAATGAAGGATGTCTAGTGAAGCAGAAAAAAGGCCATTTGATTAATCATCGAAAATTGAGTTGTGAAGTTCCAGACAAAAGAGAATTTTACTATTTAGCTCTTTTGCAACTCTTTAAGCCATGGCGTACAGAAGAGGAACTACTTGGAGATTTTCTGTGTTATGAAGACTCTTTTAATGCAACTAAGGATACCATAGAATGTCCTATTTTTCTAAATTATCTGCAAATGTTGAATGAAGAAATGGAGCAAGAAACCACAATTGCTGAAGAGATAGCAAGAAACAGTTCTCAAGATAGTCAGAGTTCTACTTCATTGAGCCAGGATCCACTAGGAGGACCAATTATCCAAAATGAAGCTGCCACTGCCATGGATGAGGTGGAAAGAGCTATGGAACAAGCTCAAGAAGATGGAGTTAACTTAGAAGATTTGGTAAAGCAACTAAACATTGAGCAGAAAAAGATATATGATGAAGTCACAGAGCAGATTGAACATGGATTCAGACATGAGAAAAAAGAGTGCTCATGTATATTATTTGACCCTGTCCGACTGTATGTAAGTAGAGAAGCGGGGACAGGAAAAAGTTTTCTAATTAAAGCCGTTGCAAGTTATCTGCAGAAAAGGACTGATTCACCACTGTCTTGTGTTGTAACTGCTCCAACTGGTCTGGCAGCACATAATATTAAAGGGATTACTCTACATCGTTTATTGATGCTGCCAGTTGAACATGATAATAAATTGCATTACAACAAGCTATCTGGAGATG
Organism: Lissotriton vulgaris; assembly: GCF_964263255.1. Classification (NCBI taxonomy): domain Eukaryota; kingdom Metazoa; phylum Chordata; class Amphibia; order Caudata; family Salamandridae; genus Lissotriton; species Lissotriton vulgaris. Next base: position 948,273,603 of record NC_141696.1, read on the forward strand.
CGTGTTCTGAAGTTTCAAGAGTCTTGAAGAAAATGAAACTTCTTATCATAGATGAAGTAAGCATGGTCTCAAATCTAATGCTTGCTTTTGTGCATTTGAGAATGCAAGAAATTCTTAAAACAGACTATGATGTGTTATTTGGAGGAAAACACATTATTGTTTTTGGAGATCTATTGCAGTTGACTCCAGTAAAAGGACAACCAGTGTTTAAAATGCTCACGCATGAAGATACCAGGAAGTCCCTTGGAAGCATTGGAAATGTTAATATATGGCTAAATTTTAAATATGCTGAACTGCTTCAAAATATGCGACAGGCCAAGGATGAAGATTATAAAAATATTCTACAAGATGTAAGAATTGGAAAAATGACTGAGAAAGGGAAAAAAGCTTTGCATAGTCGATTAATTTCAAATTTGTATGCAAATGAAAACATTCTTCCAGAAAATATTTTTAAAAAAATGACTGAGAAGAAATCTGGGATATGTTTGATGCCAACTCTGCAAGAATGTTCCATCTTCAATCAAAAAATGTTAGACTTAGAAAATGAAGAGATTTACAGACCGCTTTTCAACAATGTGAAATTCCTTCGTCAGAAATGATACGACAAATTAAAAGCACACATTCGAGAAGTCCTTTCATTGGAGAAAAGTATTTCAAAAACAGCTGGTTTTGAAAAGACTCTGAATGTGTGTTTAAATTGTCGTATCATTTTGAGAAGGAATTTAAATGTTGAAAGCGGTCTGGTAAATGGAGCAATGGGTTATGTTGTTGATTTTGTGAATTACAGAAATAGAGATGGAATTGAATTTTTAAAAATAAAATTTGATGGCATTGAAGAAGTACAACAAATAAGTCGTTGTTCTGCTAGATTTTTACTTGTAAAAGACTTATATGTTCGCCGAAAACAGTTTCCTGTTTGTTTAGCGTATGCGGTGACAATTCATAAATCTCAAGGTTTAAGTGTAGATAGTGCATTGGTGAACATTGGAAGATCTGTGTTTAAAGAGGGTATGGCATATGTGGCATTATCTCGAGTCAGAACTTTATCAGGATTGTACTTGATTGCGTGTGATGAGACAAAGATTTCTGCTGATCTAGATTGTGTTAAAGAATACAATAGGTTAAGAAGAGAGTATGCTCCACATTTGCCTCAATATCCTCTGTTTGAAAAACGTGTGGTAGGCCGAAAAAGAAGAAATGAGGATAATTGTAGTGAGGTAGTTGCAAAAAGACAAAAAGTAGAGAAAACTGTAATTGAAAACAGGAAGAAAAAGAATTGTGGAGAAAATGTTGTTGGATTTCAGTTTGAAAATAGTTCTGGTGTCAACTGCTATGCTAATGTAGTGGTTAATGTTGTTTTTTTTCTTAAAAGTTTACAAGAACAGATTGTTGAAAATCGGGATCAAAGATTGTGTGGTTTATTGAATTCTGTGTTTCAGAAATGTAGCAGTGGTACACCACAAATAGAAAGTGTAACGGAAATTCGAAATATTTTAGATTTGTGTTCTGGTCAAGATAAATTTTCACAAAACATTCAGCAGGATTGTCAGGAATTTTTAATGTATATGTTTGGTGTTTTGGAAGATGAAGGAGTAGATGTAGATAATCTTTTCAGTCTTTCTTATCAATGGCAGCATGACTGCCACAATTGTAGTTTATCAAGTACTACTAGAATAGACACTGAAAGATTTATATATTTGACTTTACCAGACTGTAAATCAGTGTCTTTTAAAAATCTAGTTAAAGCAGCAGATCATAATATGGTGTGTACCCAATGTAACTGTACAATGCTGTCCACATTATTTATACAAAGGTATGGGCAGTATATCATTTTAGTTTTCCAACGATGTAGACCTGATGGAACTAAATTGACAACTTCTATAAAAAAATTTGTGGCTTCTCAGTTATCAATTTCTGGAAGGACCTTTACAACTGAAGCTATTATTTATCATGATGGACCTTCGACCACCTCAGGACATTATACATGCTACTTAAAATCTGAAAATGGATGGAGTTACTGCAATGATTCTCATTTAACTTATAAACAACGTTTGCCTTATGACTCTACAAATTCTTATCTAGTGTTTTTAAAACCAAAGTTTTAGTAAGGGGAATTGGCCTTTGAAGACGGGAATAGTTAATAAAAGTTAGTTAGTTAGTTAGTTAATCTAATATTTTAAATTATTTATCTCATGTAGATACTTTAAGTGGATCTCAAAGTAAAAAATACCGATATATCAGACACAAATTGGCCGTGAGGATTGTGTATGGTATGATGTTTTTAGATCTTTTTTCATAGGAAGTCGATGAAATGGAACTTATAAGGAACAGCAGACTTTTTTTCTACCAAAAGGACCTTCACTATCTTCTACTTGGCCTCATGGAAAAGTAAGTGAATCAAAGATTAGTGTACATATATGAGATGTATGTTTGAATGGGTTTTTTTAAACACAATCTTTTAGATTGTGTTTTTTTTTTCCCGCTGTTATATGATGAAGACTTTGAACTCACTAATTTAAGTGGAATTCAATATATTCTGAGAACAGCAAAAATAAATAATGTAACATATTGTAGAAGTTATTGTGTAGTTTGCATTATGTAATTTATATTGTGTTCACATTGTTATGCACTCATTTTCTTCTTCACCCTTATTTACCTCTCTTTACTAATTTACACTCTTTTTTCATTGCTGTTTCTTTACTGTACTTCATTCACAACTTCTTAATGTAATAAGAACTATCTGCATTTCCTCAGTTCCTTCCACCACTTTTTATCTTTTTTATATTCTCTTAGTACCACTGCTTTAGTTTCCTAACCCTCTTTCTCTTTCTCCATTTTTTTTTCTTTCACACTCATTGTACTGTAGTTCAGTTAGTTCTTCCTTTTGTCTTTCTTTTACTCTCTCTCTTCTTTCTCTCTATTACTCCCCATGTGTTGCCCTTATTCACTTATATGTACCCTCTTTCACCCCTCTTTACTTATATTCACTGATATTTACTTTCCCTCAATCACTGCTATTCTTTTCCTCTGATTCCGTCACTACCTGTCATTCTCATACTTATCTGTCCTTCTTTTTACTTTCAATATCCATTTATATTCTCCCTTAACCTCTACTTTAGTGTTCTTCCTATTTCTTCTTTCTTTTGCTCCCTTATTCATTTTTCTTTTCTCAGTTACTTCCTTTTAAACTTTTTATCTGTCTTACTATCTATTACACAGTCACTCCTTCATTTTTTTTTTCTTTTTTTTTGTTAGTGCGCTGACGGTACGCGCACCGGTGCGCGCACCGGAAGCGCACCAAAGTGAAATATAAAAAAAAAATATTTTAAATTAAAAATATTATCTCAATATACATTATAGTGTTCATTTTTACAAAAACATACTTTAGCAATTCACTAAAAAACACATAGGTATGAGTCTGTATAAAAAGTTAAGAATTAGCATTAAAAAAACCTATGAAATTCACTGAAAAAACCATAGGTTTCACACCAGTTATAGTTAGGAATTAGCTTTTAAAAAACCAATGAAATTCACTGAAAAAACCATAGGTTTCACACCAGTTATAGTTAGGAATTAGCATTTTAAAAACCTATTAAATTCACTGAAAAAACCATAGGTTTCACACCAGTTATAGTTAGCTGGAAATTTTACTGATATAAAACCATTGAAATTCCCACGTTATAGTTAGTCGGACTCACTATAACTTGCGCGTACAATGCACTGCTGATGACATCACTCATGACATCACTGATGACACCATCCTTGTGACAGAGTGACAGACCTAATTTCAGTGTAATGTAACGCTTGAAACACATATTCAAAAATAGAAACAAACATTTTCAAAAAAATGGAGATACCCAAACCAGTAACAACAACCAATTCAGTAATTCCACCATCTATATACACATCCACTCATTCACCAACAGTTCTATATAGTCACTCATATATACTCACTCATCATATGTAGTGATACACCTATACATCCTGTTACACATCAGCAATCATCCAAAAGTTACTCACACACATACTCACACATGCAAATAAACTATTGAACATCCATTTATTTGCATATACATTTATACACACACTGCCACCTTACTTCTAAGGAAACTTACCCATACTTACTCTCTTAAACAATCACTTATAGAAACACATACTTATTTAAACAGGAACTCCTACAATCTCTCACTATATATACTATACTCACTTATATACATCAATACTCACATATACTAGATTAAAACATATGTCGTTACTAATGAAGACACTAGTGAGACAGTCATTCACTCACTAACACACACATATATACACTCATCCACCCATACAGTCCTGCACATATGCTGTCTTCAAAACACATACAAACAGTGAGTCAGTCACCAACCCCATGCAGCCACTTATACACAAAGAGAAACACTGATACAAACATTTAAATATTTAAACAATACTCGCTAATATATGTATTCACTAAGATACACATAATATGCCAGTTACCCAACCAATTTTTTTTTAAAAAACATCCATTTACACACTTATTTAAACATTTATTCTTCCATCGACCTTTACAAATACATATATAAAACAAATTTATTTTTCAGAAAGACACACATTCACTGGATGGTGTCATCAGTGATGTCATGAGTGATGTCATCAGCAGTGCATTGTACGCGCAAGTTATAGTGAGTCCGACTAACTATAACGTGGGAATTTCAATGGTTTTATATCAGTAAAATTTCCAGCTAACTATAACTGGTGTGAAACCTATGGTTTTTTCAGTGAATTTAATAGGTTTTTAAAATGCTAATTCCTAACTATAACTGGTGTGAAACCTATGGTTTTTTCAGTGAATATATATATAAATAATATATATATATATATATATATATATATATATATATATATATATATATATATATATATATATATATATATATATATATATATATATGTATATACATATATATATGCTGGGATCTCTGTAAAATACCGCAGATTAACATTCTAATGGAGACTGTTTTTTTTCTACCGAGGTTTATTCAGCGCAAACTTGAACCGAAGGTATCGGGTTTCAGAGCGTGTTACACGAGCACATGTTCATTTTTTATAGGTATGGGGAGATTACATGATTTGCACAGAATCACAGGATGTTGTGTGTCCTTGCCGAGATTAGAAACTGGTTCCCAGGATTTGAGGTAGACGGCCCTAGCCGTTAGGTCAACTCCTCTGCTTTAGTATGTGGTCTATATCATTTCTGTCTAACTAATCATCAAATACCAATCAATCTAAAATGCATTTTTTTTTGTTCTTATTCTTTATATATTTTATTTTTTTCTCATCGTAGATTTTGAATATTTTGACTCCATTTGCACACGCATCCATTTTTTGCATGTGCACAATTGAAAAAACCTTGCCACAATTTGCTACTGTTTTGTACCAATGCTAGCTCGACATCAACTGGTACAAAGTTATGCATGCTATTTACCACCCAGTGCCGAAGGTATTTAGAACTGGAAAGGTGCCCTTTTCACAGACGTCATGCTAATTTGCCTCAAGGGTGCATTACTCAGAAAGACCAGTGCAAGCATTCATATGTTTTGATGCAAACCGCGATCAGCTAAGTGCAAGCGAGTGCCTCCTTAATGCAGGCAGAAATAAGGGAAAATTTGTCAATTTCTCAAACAAATAAATTACACAATGCATTTGTGCTGAAGTGCACAGCATGCATCCAATGTGAGATAAGATTCTAAGTTTGTTTATATAGAAATTTGCACTGGAAGGGTATGCCCCCACTACTAATCATATGCTAGACAACAGCACACTCACTTGTGCACTATGGTGCAGGGCTCCGTGTCATTCAAGGCAGCCTTGTTTGAGGGCAAGCTCAGGCAATACACCAGTAGCATGCCAACCTTTCTAGATATGTTGCACTGCACTGTTATTGTCCCTTGTACAATGCACTGCAGCAAATTTTCGATGCTGTAGTGTATTATGGAAAATGTAGAAAACCCGGAACCTTCTGCTGATAACTATATTTTATCAAGTTTCACAGATATATACAAAGAAGAAGTTTGCATCAACAACAGTGACATTTCAATTTGTATCCCAAACATGGCTTGAAGAGCTTTTATCCAAACAAGATCATGAAACAAATGACATAAATAGTGATGCCCCATTAATATGTAGTGGACTTTGATTCACAGGAATTATAGTTACCCAAAGAGAAACATCCCTGTAAGAAAACCTCTAATATTTACTCAAGCCACATATTTTGAGTCTCCTATTTGATTTCTTTGAGCAGTGTGTTAACCGCAAACATTACTTGCTAAAAGTTATTCCCCTACAAGTGCAGTGCAAATTCTTCATTTTAATGTTGCACAAATAGGATATTCTAAGCAGTCCTAAAGAAGTAAGGTGGAAACCTTGGTATGCATGTGGTATACATGTGGAGTTGTATATGCTAGTCAACCACTTAGGCTAGGGTGCCTCTTGTGATGGTCGTAGCTACTGACCATGTTTGACGATTTTTATTTTTATTTTATATGCTTATAAAGCGCCGGACTAGACTCCCGAAGGGGTATCTCCGCGCTATAACTGCAAATGAGAGTGAGAACAAGAGGTGTAGCCAGATGTAATATGATCATTAGTTGGTAGGGAACAGGTAGGTTTTTAGATTTCTTCTGAAGTTCATATGGTTGGTAATGGACCTTAGGTCCAGCGGTAATGTGTTCCAGAGTGTGGGTCCGGTATGAGCCAATGCACGGCCACCCTGCCTGGCTTTCTTAACTCTGGGCACCTTCAGCAGTTGCTGATTGCTGGATCGCAGAGAGCGCCCTGGGATGTAGGGCTGAAAGATGTCAATGAAATATTTGGGGCCCATCCCTATTAAGCTCTTATGTATAGTACATAAGGTCTTGAACTGAACTCGCTTCTTCACAGGAAGCCAGTGTAGATGAGTCAGTAGGGGGCCGGAGGGTGTCCTAGGTGGAGCATTCATGACAATCCTTGCTGCAGTATTTTGTATAACCTGTAGTTTCTTGATTTGCTCCTCGTTAGCTCCAAGGAGCAAACCATTGCAGTAGTCTACCCTACTGATAACAAGAGCCTGGACCAGTGTTTTCCTGTAATGGTCTGGTAAATAGGGGAAAACACGCCTTAGCATCCTGATAGCCCGGAAGCAGGTACCAGCTACCTGATTGATGTGATCCTTAAAAGTAAGTTGTTGGTCAAATAGTACTCCTAGGTTTTTGGCCTTGCTATTAGGGGTAGGGACAGGACCTAGTTCTTGGGGCCACCAATCTGATGACCAAAGTGTCGTCGCTTGACCGAACAACATAACTTCGGTTTTCCCGACATTACATTGCAGACAATTTGATGACATCCAGTCTGCAATGGCACTCATGCCATCTGCAAAAGATTTTTTTATTGCAGGTGTGAGATTTTTAAAATGAAAAAGGAGTTGGGTGTCGTCAGCGTACGACACGGGGGTGAACCCGAAAGATCTTGCTAGGTTGGCTAGGGGGGCCACATATATATTGAAGAGTGTGGGGCTCAAACAAGAGCCTTGTGGCACCCCCTTATTGAGCTCTCTATGGGTGGATTGATGGGAGCCCAGCCTAACCTCTTGGGAGCGCCCGGACGATGGTTGCAAAGCTTCTATTGAAGGAAGTCTACTTTATCGTAGTTTCTCACCTAAGGAGTAGAAAATAGTGCAAGCGATTTGCTTATATGGAGCAAGAAAATATACATTTCAGCATCACATAAATACAGGTATGACTAGCGTATACATTAGGAGGTAATGATAGTTAGAATCTGGTGTAAAACCGACGGGACCTGGATGATATTCTAAAAACAGTGACTATAAACATTGTCATGTCTTGAATTTCTGCATTCCATCCATTCAAATAAATTACTTTAGTGAGGAACCTAATATATTGGAGTATTTTCTAATAGGAAATGGAAATCCCTTGGCCTTCTTTAAAGCATTAACATGGAGAGCAGTGAGGGGCAGATTTATGTTAACTGGTGCATCCCCACGGATGCGCCAGTTAACGTGCGCCACAGTGTGCCACAGCTCTGCCACCCATGGTGCGCCGCATTTATAATTCGGCGCACCATGGTGCAAAAACGGCACAGATGCGTCACGCATCTGTGCCGGTAATGTGGCGCATTGCTGGAGTTGCGTCGCAAGCGAGACGCAGCTCCAGCAAGGCTCGGGGGTACACCATGTGCACAATGCTGCGTCAAGGCCTACGCCTGCTTCAAGCAGGCGCAGGGTTTTGACGCAGCATTGCCCTGAAAGTGACTGAGTGAAATCTCATAGATTTCACTCAGCCACTTTCAGATGGCGTTCCTGCGCAGGAACGCCCCCCCCTGCGCAGGAACGCCTCCCTATGGCGCAGTGCTTTACAACGTGGCGCATCTCCTAGATGCGTCACGTTGTAAATAGGGGGCATTGTTTGCGCCGCAGTTGTGTCAAATAAAGTGACGCAATTGCGGTGCAAAAAGGCGCAACGGCCTCATAAATCTGCCCCTTAGTCTTTGCTAGTGCAATGTATTGCTTGAAGAATGTGTCTGTGTTGATGAAACAAGAGGTAACCGATTAGTGCATTTCATTAATCTGGGCGAGACTAGCATATACATCAGAAGGAAATGAGCTTTTGAGTCCGGTGCAGGTTTAGTGGGGCCTGTATAATAGTGATAACAACTTTTCCTTAGGAACTAGGATTTCATTGGTGTTTTACAAATTAGGGTGTTTGTTTGAAATATATAAGTTTTCCTTGATAGTGGACTGATAGTTGTGGCTAAAATGCATTTTGAAAATAGTGCATCCTTTGCACGGGCTCTTGGTGACTGTGAACTAGTAGATGCATATGTGGAAGTCTGTGCCAGGTTTTAAGTCTATAACTCCTCATCTCATTGTCAGTTTGGCTCCAGTTGGAATGGAAATGACAAAAGATGCTGAGATAATGTGAGGAAATGTTGAAGGTGATCCATTTTACTAGGAACTCCTTGCCGGGAAAGGATGGGGTGTTGGTCTTAGATACTCTCTTTGGTGGGTACCTTGTTCTCAGAGATTATGAGACAGAGAGTGATGTGGGTATTACCAACTGATTACTACAGAGGAAATTCTGAAATATTGCTTGCTATGATTATAGCACTTATATAGTTGGAATTTAGAGCAATATTTGTGATTGCATGATAGTATGGTATTTTTTTATTCAACAAATAGGGACATGTAATGGATATCAATAATGTTGATAAAGGTGGTAAATAAACATAATTCCTCATTTCATGAAATGCAGTTAATATATAATGTGATCTATGTGATTTGTTGCAGCCTGGAATTTTGAGTGTTAGGTTGGGCTTAAATCCAGCGGCGGCTGACACAGGTAAGAGCAGTGGGGAGATTGGGCTCTGCAAGGCACGGCTGGAGGGAAGCCCACAGACAATGGAATAGATATTATTTATTTAATTAGTAATACCTATTCTGTCGTCTGTTGACTTCACCCTTCCATCCCTCGTCACACCCTGCCCTGCCCCACTGCGTTTACCTGTGCTGGCCGCCGATGCTTAAATCACATAGTAAGATTATATTAGTCTCTAAGTGAATGAATGATGAATATGTATTTATAGCTAGTTTAAGGATAATTAATGTTTGAAAAAAACTTGATGGACTTAGGATTGTGTTGATTTTAGTTTCACGGATATGTGATGCTTCAATGAGAAAGAGGAAATGATATGGATGTGAATTACTAATAACTTGGTGAGTGATAAAAAGATCTTATCGACATCAGAGATTACGTTTTTTTTTTAATTGAGACAATGAAAAAATGGGCCTGTGTTTATAATTTAGAATTTGCATTAAATTCATAGGGGAGGAGATAGTGATGGATTTGGTGCTTTGCATTATTTATGAGACATTGAGTAACATGAATGGGGAAATTTGAATCCCAAAAAAGGGGTTAAATATTAAGAAGAATGGAACAGTATGAGACCAGACAAAGTTTAAATGATACCTAAAGATAAACGAAGAGAAGAGGTGAGAAATATTTTTTTTTATTATAGTGCTTGTCTGCATTTACCTATGAGGTATAGAAAGTCTAAGCAGGAACCAGTCCTTGTCCGTATGCTATTGGATTGGGAGACACAAGTAACAACCACATGATGTTTCTTAAAAGCAGATTAGCGAGAGCAGGCTCTAATATTTTGGAAGAATTATGCCAAATAGGACTGGTGCCCCTAGAAAAGTTCACTTCTAGAACAATTATGTTGAAAGGAAATTAGCTGCATATAAGAGAAAACTAAATCTTCAATTTGATTCAATACTTCATAAATAGGATATTTCATTGTGTCCTAATACATGGTGATAAAAACATATTATAAAAATTATCATTGATGGAAGGTGTGTAAAACAAGCATGGAGACATTGTCAAAAACCATTATTCCACTTAGGGCTTAAACTTCTCCTGTTTCTGTTATTGTAATGTACTACCTTCTGGGATATAGTCTCCAGAATTTGAAAATATTGTATGTAATTAATTTGTAGGTGTCAAAGGGCACTTTGAAATGTTCTGATAAATGAACTGCGCGTTTACTGCTAATTCTTGTGTAATATATGTTTACAGCCCTGAAGAAGCTGTTTCCACCCAGAAATGTGTTTCAATACAACTGTGGCTGCAATGATCAGGGTAGATTTTTAACAATAGGACAATATGGTTCATATGACTGTTTAACTGTATTAGAGAAAACTTCTGTAAGGTTGTGATGGATCCATTGCATAGCATGGACGTTTTGGCATTCAAAATATGCTATAATCAACTTCAGGACAATTTACAGACTGTGTAAAGTTTTTGTGACATCAAGAAATTTGAAAAAGATATATGTTTCCATATTTTGATAGTTTTATTAAATATAATAAAACAGTATTTTAAATATACTTTTTGATGACTAATTTAGAACGATTGAAAATGTTGCTCAAGGGGGCGTGGCTTGGGCGCCGATGGCGATGGTCGCCTGAGAGCTCGGCTCCGGGACTGAGCCCGGGATTATCCTGTAAATCGGAGGCCGTGGGGCACCCTAACCCCCGCAAACTGTTGATCGGCCCGACTGGAACCTGCTGAGGCACCTGGCGCAGCCCAGACGAGTGGTGATCCGCCGGGTTTGTGGACCCGCGGAGTGCGACCCAACATGGCGCCCGGACCCCATTGTCCCCTCGGACGGGACCATTAGACTGGAGGAACATCGCTGGTTACAGCACGCCCTCCACCTTTTCGTCTCCCTGCGATGTGAGGGTCTGGGTTTTGAACTGATTGGACTCTGGCATCGGGGTTTGCACCTAGATGGTCGGATGCCCTCACCATAGTGGACCTCGGCACACGGACGCCTGGAGGCCCTGACAGTGGCGCCGACCCCCCTAAACAGCACTCGGCTGCATCTCCCCGATCGACCCACTCCCATGGGAAGCACAGCCCCTTGGCGCCACAAAGTCTCTGGTGGTGTCGGTGACCCTCATTCCGGGTCCTCTTCAACCAGACGGGCCTGCCCGACCTGGCGCCGATTGTCTCCGCCTCCTCCTCAGTGCTCTCCGACGACGTGGTGGTGGCGCGGGCCGAAACTTTGGAGGTCCAACAGGCCCTGGAGAAGAGGATCACCAGCCCTCGGCCCGAGGGCCAACAATCGGGAGAGACATAGCCGACACCCGCACTCGGTGGCGCCTTTGCCTGGGTCCACACTGTGTGCTTCCCGCGACATGGGGAAACCAAGGGGAGCCAAGGGGACTACCCCAGCCGATTCAGACTCGGAGGCCCCGGACAAAGAGGACCGTGGAGACCCGGAGAGTGCTGGTGGCGCACCATTGCAGCAACAATTTGACCGTGTCCTGGAGGCGATTGCGACCACACGCTCGGCCCTTCAGCAGGACATTGCCCAGGTGGCTACGAGCCTGGGCCTCCTTAGAGCGGATCACGGCAAGCTTTCGGATAGGGTCAAGGAAGTGGAGGGCTCGGTGAAAACCTTGGAGCCGGCGCAGCGAACCTTGGCCGCGTCAATGAAAGATGCCCAATCCCGGATTTCTGCCCTGGAGCAGCGAGCGGAAGATGCGGAAGGCCGTAACAGGCGCAACAACATCCGAGTGGTGGGCCTGCCGGAGAAGATCGAGGATGGCGACATGGTGGCCTACTTGGAAGCCTGGCTCCGAGACACGGTGGCCCCGGAGGGTCTATCCTCCTTCTACACCCTTGAGCGAGCTCATAGAGTCCCAGCGAGGCCACCACAACAGGGCCGTGCACCGCGTCCAGTGGTGGCACGGTTATTGTATTTTCGCGACAGAGACCTCATCCTCAATGCCGCCAGACATAATGGCCCCTTTAAGGTGGAGAACAGCCAGGTGAACATCTTCCCGGATTATACCTATGAAACCCAACGCAGGCGGTTTTCATTCTTGGCGGTCAAGCGCGAGCTCCGGAGCGAGGGCATCCAATACTCGCTCCTATTTCCTGCAAAGCTCCGCATCATTGTCGATGACAAGACTCAATTCTTTGATACCCCGGAGGATGTCTGTAACTGGCTTGAACTCTATAGAGCTGGAAAAGATGGCTTTAGCTCCTCATCTCAGCTAGCGGCGGAGCCGGGACAGCGACGGCGGTCTAAGAGGATACGGAGTCGCCGTGGCCGGTCGGGCGGACCCTCAACTGCGGAGACATCGACGGAGCGGAAGGGAGTGTTGGAGGTGTTATCTGCGCTGTCTGGTTCACGGGACGGTACCATTGAAGAGGAAGTGGACCCTGGTGACGAGGGAGCACCGACGGACTCGGAGGACTCGGTGACAGATAGCATCCACACGCCGGTGATCACACCGAAATCGGTTGAGGACCTTCTGGATGGACAGGGTTGACGGGGTGAGCTGCATCCTTTTGGGTGGGGGCCCGAAGCGGGGGTGGCGGGAGCTGACGGTTGATCATGATTTCCGGGGAAGTGGGGGGTGGGGTGCCTTGCTCTTGCCCCGAGGGTTTCCAATACTGTTTTGGGCTTGCTTTAGTCCTGGTAGCCAGAGCGTCGAGGGCCCACTGCCACCGCCCAGCCCGCACCTGGCCCTTAAGGCCTTCCTACGGTGGCGACCGCAGGATTAGTTGGGGACAGGGGGATTTTTGAGGGTATGGTTTGGATGGGAACTAGATGGTGCTATTTGGGTCCTGTTCTGGGGAGGGTGGGCAGGGGTTTGGTTGGAATAAGGGTTGTTGAGTTTTGGTTGGGGAAAATGGCCGCCATCAGTGCTGGGTTGATTGTTGTTCGTTCTTTGTTGGGACCCAGATGGGGAGACTTTGCACAAACAATATGGGACAATGGCTGATGTTGCTAATGTGAAATGTATTACTTGGAACGTGCGGGGGCTTCACACCATGTCTAGGCGGCACAAAGTCCACGCTTATTTAGTGCGTAGGGGAGTACAAATGGCGCTGCTGCAAGAAACCCATCTGAACAAGGCGGAAGGGGCGGCGCTACAGCGTAGGTGGAGGGGGCAGGTCTTTTACACATCGTACTCCGCGTATGCCAGGGGGGCGCTAATTTGGATTAGAGCTGGGGTTCCCTTCCAGGTCACAAACTCAGTGGTAGATCCAGAGGGGCGCTACGTGGCCATCTCGGGCACTCTGGGGGGGAGGGACCTAAACGTTTGCTGTGTGTACGCACCCAATATGGACCAGATTGCCTTCCTTTCCAGGTTATCGGGCTCGTTGGCCCACTTTTTCACTGGGCCCCTCCTGCACGGTGGGGATTTCAATTCAGTAGTGGATGTGGAGACCGACCGCTCGCATCCTCCCCTCCCTGACTCTCCGGTTCGCCGTGTGGCTAAAGGTCGTAGGGACTGGCAGTCGCGCTGGGGTCTGACGGATATTTGGAGGGCGCAACACCCCGACACTAGAGACTATTCCGACTTTTCGGGCCTACACGAGTTACACATTAGGCTGGACGGATTTCTTGGCTCGACTGAACTGGTTTCAGCGGCGGTCCATTCCGAATATTTGACTAGGACCATCTCTGACCATAACCCCCCCCCTACTGGCCCTTCGCTGGTTTCCTGGGGTGCCTGCGGTGCCCACCTGGAAGTTACATCCCGAGATCCTCGAGGACACTGTATTCAAAGCGGACTTAGGAGATAAGATCACGGAGTACTTCGCGTCCAACAGGGGCACTGCGAGCTCGAAAGCGCTGGAATGGGACGCTTTTAAGGTGGTGGTGAGGGGTTACTGCATCACCAAGAAGGTAGGTATGAGGTGGATTATCCTTGATGACTTAGATACTGCCGATCGGAAACTCCGTGAGTTGGAACTCCGCCGCCCCGGACGCCCTGAACTCCAGGAACGCACGGCAGAGGCGAAGGAGGCGGTGGCGGCGGAGGTCGAACGGCTGCGCTGCTTCGACTACAAGGCCTATACGGTTAGGTCCCTCGCAGAGGGGGATAGGTCGAGCGCATTGCTGGCGTGGCTGGCTAACCCTACGCGCCAGGCCTCACTGACGACGTCCATGCGCATGGCGGACGGGACCGTAGTGCACACTCAGCCTGAGATTCTGAGCTGCTACCTGCACTACTACGATCATTTGTACCGCAGTCGTTCTGCCAGAGACCCTGACCTTCTCGATGATTATCTACGACCCCTGGAGCTCCCAACGGTGGAGCCTGGCATAGCGAAAGCCCTGGGGTCCGACATCGGACTGGGGGAGATTCGCAGCGCCATTAAAAAGATGGCGCGGAATAAGACCCCGGGCCTAGATGGCCTTCCTGTAGAATTTTATGCAGCTTATGCTGATCTCCTAGCCCCAAGGTTAGTGATCGTATATAGAGAGGCGAAGAGGCTTGGTCGGCTCCCCGGCTCGATGCGCGAGGCCTTAGTGGTTCCCCTCCTCAAGCCGGGACGGGACTCGGCCGATCCGGCGTCCTACCGTCCCTTATCGATGCTGACGGTCGATTATAAAATTCTGAGCAGCATCTTGGCTTCGAGGCTGCTGGGCCACATGAGCTCCCTGGTACATGAAGACCAGGCTGGGTTCATCCCCAAGCGAAACACAACCATGAACATCCGTAGGTTGTTCCGCTTGCTGGGGGAACCGCTCGTGGACGCTCCGTGCCCGGTGGTCCTATCGGTAGATTTAGAGAAGGCTTTTGATAGCCTGGAATGGGACTACAGCACACTGTGTTACGGCGGTTCGGGCTCGGCGAGGGTTTCATCAGATGGACCACGGTCTTATATACCTCTGCATCGGCCAGGGTTCGGGCAGGCCTGTTGATTTCCTCACAATACCCGGTGGAGAGAGGCACGAGACAAGGTTGCTTGTTATCCCCACTTCTCTTCGCGCTGGCGATGGAGCCTCTCGCGCTGCTACTCCGATCGGGGGCTCATTATAATGGCTTCTGGACACCTTCGGGCCCGCACTACATTTCGTTATACGCCGATGACCTGTTG
Source organism: Lissotriton vulgaris (assembly GCF_964263255.1). NCBI lineage: Eukaryota > Metazoa > Chordata > Amphibia > Caudata > Salamandridae > Lissotriton > Lissotriton vulgaris. Next base: position 948,289,058 of record NC_141696.1, read on the forward strand.
CTCTTCCTTGAAGACCCGGTTGTTGCCCTGCATGGAGCTGCGACGGCGCTCACAGCGTTTGGGGAGGTCTCGGGCCTCCGGGTGAACTGGGCTAAGACATGCCTTTTCCCGGTTCGCAGAGGCACCCCTAGCCCTGTTCTCAATAGAGAGATTAGATGGGAACCTGACTGCTTTAAGTACCTGGGAGCGAATGTCTACCATGAACCATCTGACCTCCTGGATGGGAACATTGCCCGATGCAGTCGAGCGCTACGGGGTAGTATGGACTTCTGGGCTACGCTACCGCTCTCGATGGCAGGGCGGATCGCTTTGCTCAAAATGGTGGAGCTTCCCCGGTTGCTGTATTATTTCCGGGCGCTACCGATATGGGTCCCGCCGGCCACATTTAGACTCTTACGGTCAATGATAGTCGGATTCCTCTGGGGCTCGGGCCGCCGAAGAGTGGCCCTCAAGACCCTGATGAGGCCGAAAGCCGAGGGTGGGCCCTCACCCAGGAGATCGCCAGGGAATTCCGGGGCCCGGAGGACAGGAGAGGTACGGGGACGGCCGGGCATGTTCTCTCCTTCATAGCGCTGCGACAATGTTTGGCCTTGCAAGACCTGTCGCTGGAGGAGAAGACCATTCACCTGTGTTGGAACCGAGCCCACGCCCGGGGCCAATTGCGAATACCGTATGCGCCCGAAATACCTTTAGGGATGTTGACGGCCTTGCCCCATGGCGGTGATTGGTCACGGTTGGCAGACTGGGAGGACGCGGGACTACAATTGGTGGGTGACCTCTATGAGGACGGGGCGCTCTTGCCCTTTCAGGAGCTCATTGACCGCTTCGAGGTTCCTCGCGGCGACTTCCTATTGCACTCGGCCTTGGTCCGAGCGATCCAGGCGCACTGGAAATGCGGGCAAGAGGAGCCCCCTACGTCTCCGGTGTGCCAAAACGTCATGATGTCTGCGGGCACGGTGAAAGCGGTCACTTGCCTCTACGGTAGACTGATCAATGAGGGGCTCACCCCCCTCACTACCTTAAGAGCCCGTTGGGAGATGGACATAGGTAAGGAGATCCCGGAGACGACCTGGTCCCAACTCGTGCGGCGAGCTTGGAAGGGCACGCGCCACGCCCGCTTTCAGTTGGTCCATTATTACGTACTCCATAGGGCATATCTGACCCTGGCGAAAATCCAACAGTATTTCGCCACGGGCTCGGCAAACTGACCCAGATGCCCGGCGCCGGAGGCAGACCTCCTCCATATGTTGTGGTCCTGCCCGGGATTGTCCTCCTACTGGATGGAAGTGGGGAAGACCCTGGAGGAGGTGACAGGGAGATCCTTACCGGTTGATGCGGCAGTGGGACTCTTGCATTGGTTTCCACATACCCCCAAAAACAAAATTTCCAGTAAATTCATTGATTTGGGGCTTCTCCTTGCTAAACGGGAGGTGACCAGGAACTGGAAGGCACGGGCTGGTCCGAACGGGGGCCGGTGGCACAGCGAACTCTTGAAGTGGGCAGCGGGAGAAAGCACGCTGAGATACCAATTAGCTGGGAGACAGCATAACGAGAAGGCACAGGAGGCAGTGCTGGAATGGGAGACATTAGTGCAGGCCCTCAGGGATTATTGCGCCCCCAGCGACTCTGAAAGTGAGGGAGCAGCTCGCCCCGAGTCCCGATAGGCGATTGTAATTCATGTCTCTGTTACTCTCCTCATGGGTCCTCTCATGAATCCTACTGCGGCTGCTACCATACACTGATGGCGGGGTTGGGTTGGGTAGGGATTAATTTGGGTTATAGTGTTTTGTGGGAGGGGTTTTCTTTGGGGTTTATAGGCTTGTTTAGAAAAGCAGATGACGGACAGTGGATTATCCGGACCAGCTTTGCCTTCCTGCTGAGCCCCCATTGGATTTCGCCGCCCGACTGTTGGGTTGTGGGCTGAATGGCTGTATAAGGGTACATGCTACTGGGGGACGGAGGGTTGCATTTCACTGATTTTGTTGGATCTATAATGCTGGTCGTATATGTAACAATTTGCTAATTCCTGCAATAAAAATATATTTAAAAAAAAAAAAGAAAATTGAAAATGTTGCTCCCCGCTAATAAATTAGTTTGATTTAGTAATATATTGAAGGAAGTATGGGCTAGCTCATTAGATTGTTAAATATGTCACACGTAATGCTGTAAAGTATATTTAACTGGCTACTGGTAGCCAGTTTATGGGCTTGAGGGATTTAACCCTTTCGATGCTCATGACGAGCTCAGCTCGTCATGATGCACAGTTGAGCTGTGCTGATGACGAGCTGAGCTCGTCATGAACAATGATAAATCTGAGATTTCAGCACCGGAGGGGAAAACGCCTAGCAGCCAAGGTGTTAAAGAATATTTTTCTGAATGGAAATGTTGAGCAATCGTTTGACATCCATGTTCCTGAACTTTTTGTTATATGTGACATACGAGAAGAAGGGCCACCAAGATACATATACGCCCCGAAGTTCACAACAAACATATTGTGTGAAATACTCATTGTGCCATCACTTTGTGCACCCTCAATATAATGCTTAGATTTATGTAGCCACACTGAAGTTTTAAAATTGTTGCAATAACTACGTTTTTGACTTAACTCTAAGTTTAGTAGCAGTCTCAATCATAAGTGGGCCATTGACTGTTTGACTTTTAATATGGAGTGAGACAGGGAGAACAAGTACTAACAGAAGTCACTTGTAAACAATTGTTAATTTCCCCTTTTGCTTATTATGAACCCTTGCCTTCTGCTCATATCGAAAATTGAGGTTGTTCACTAGTCATTAGCCCCTGCTAATGCCCCCAGCAGAGGGCACTATCATTAAAACAGTGACAGTCAAAAAGCAAACCACAGAAATCATTTAACTCACCAGAACGCCACAACACCAGAATCCACTACGACGCCAGAACCCTCCACGCACTCAACACCTGCCGAAACCACACCTGCTTCCAGGCCGCCCCGAAACGGACCCATGGACCCTTCTCCTGCCACACCTGCAGCTTCACCTGCGACAGAACCACCAAACCTCCAAGGACTGCAACCACCTCCGCATAACTACTCAACACCCGCTCCGCACGCACACACGCCGTCAAGCTCTGGGATCTGCTTGACACCTCCGACCCAGACGTGGCCTTCCTGACCGAGACCTGGTGGAACGACTCCTCGGCGGCCGACATTGCCATAGCCATCCCGGATGGCTACAAGATCACCCGCATGGATCGCATCAACGGAATCAGAGGAGGAATAGCCATCGTCCACAAGTCCACCCTCAAGGTGACCACCCACGCAGATGACACCCTCAACACCCCCATAAACCTGCACTTCTGGATCCACACCGACCCCAACACCACCCTCAGAGGAACACTCATCTACAGACCCCCCGGACCCCAGGCTCAGTTCAGCGACTCCATCGCCGGCCTCGCCAGCACCCAGTACTCGGCTCCATGGACTACATCCTCCTCGGGGACCTGAACTTCCACCTGGAGAACAACAACAACGCCAACTCTGCCACCTTGATCGCCAACCTCACCAACCTGGGCCTCAGACAACTCGTCACCGCACCCTCCCACACCACCAGCCACACGCTGGATCCTGTCTTCTCCACAGGCTCCTGCGACGCCTTCGACCACACCACTGCACTCCACTCCCACCCTTCTGATCCAAAGCCACCGACACCATCTGCGAAATCCCCCAGGGCTCATCCCTCAGCCCAACGCTGTTCAACGTCTACATGGCCCCCTGCACAAATGTCCCGCCATCACGACCTCAACATCATCTCCTACGCTGATGACACCCAGCTCATCCTCTCCCTCACCAAGGACTCACACATCGCCAAAATCAACCTCCACGAGGGAATGAAGGCCATCGCCGATTGGATGACGAGCAGCCGTCTGAAGCTGAACTCAGACAAGATGGAGGTCCTCATCCTCGGACCCACGCCCTCAGCCTGGGATGACTCCTGGTGGCCGACCACACTGGGAGCAGCACCAACACCCACCGACCAAGCACGCAATCTAGGATTCATCCTCAACTCCTCCCTCTCCATGTCTAAGCAGGTCAACGCCGTCTCCTCCTCCTGCTAAAACACCCTCCACATGCTTCGGAGGATCTACAAGTGGATCCCGACTGGAATAAGAAGAACGGTGACACAGGCCACCGTCAGCAGCAGACTGGACTATGGTAACGCACTCTACACAGGAATCCCAGCCAAACACCTAATAACGACTACAACGCATCTAAAACGCCTCCACCCAACTGGTCGTCAATGTCCCCCTCCGCAGCCACATCACCACCCACCTGAGAGACCTACACTGGCTTCCCGTCGACAAGAGGATCACCTTCAAGCTCTTCACCCATGCACACAAAGCACTCCACAACGCCGGGCCAGCCTACCTCAAGAACCGACTCAGCTTCTACACCCCCACCCGCCAGCTTCGCTCTGCCAGCCTCACCCTTGCCGCTGTCCCCCGCATCCAACGAATGACCTCCAGTGACAAATCCTTCTCCTACCTCGCCGCCAAGACCTGGAACACCCTCCCTTCCCACATATGGCAGACCCAAGACCTACTCACTTTCAGAAGACTCCTCCAGACCTGGCTCTTGGAGCAATAGCAGCACCCCCCCCCCCCCCCCCCCTCAGCGCCTTGGGACCCTCAAGGGTAAGTAGCGCGCTTTACAAGTACTCAGATTGATTGAGAATGACAAACAAGTATTTTTTCACTTTGCCTTACATTTATGAATGTGAAATGAGATTTTATGTCACTCAAACATGTCACAGAGTTGGCAGCCATCCATCAAAACAATACGAGACATCAGTGCGTATTGCAATCAATTACTTATTAAGTGCCATATCTCCATTAGAAAATGAGGCTCATATTGAGCTTTAAATCTAATGAAAACATAAAGGGATGTGAATTCACTACTAATAGTGGAAAATCAATGTATGCGCCAGCTGACAGGGTTGCCTAGCAGTACCCCCTTAACTCCCTCAAACTGGACCTTGGGCTGGGACTAGGGTGGCCAGATGTCCCTGGATTTGCCTGGACAGTCCCAGTTTCTCAAGAACTGGCCGGTGTCCTAACACATTTTTCTGCAACAAAGACATGTCCACATTTTTCAGATTAGGTCAGATAAGTGAGCACATTAATTGAAGTGTGGTGCAGGCTCACATTTCCTCCGACCCTCTCTTCACAGCAGGAACAGAAGTCGAAGTAGAACCATTTCTCTAAACACCACTGAATGAAGTTGTATGAAACCCGTTACCTGTTGGGAAAGAATCTGGGCCACCCCTGAATTGTGCTCTTACCACCAGTGTTTAAAAGAAATATTGCATAGTCCTGGTTCATGCAACATGCAATGGCTATGATATGTAAAAGTGACCCTTGTAAAGATTGTGTGCAACAGTCTTTGGCGCAATACAGAGAAGGCTAGTGAAATTTCTAAGATGCTCACTAAGTCCAAATATTGGCAACACAAAGATAAATCACTATATTCCCAGACAAAGCTTGGTTCTCTAACTGATACCTTCACTACAGTGAAGGTCTCTTTTTTAGAGAGCAATTTCAGGATGAGAGCCTGTAAAAGCCAGGTGGCTGTTTCTACCGTTCCATTATTGTCCTTCCCTATCAATTCCTTTACTTCTAACTCGGCGTGCAGCACCAGGTCAGAGGATTGTCAGTGTCCATCTTGTGACAATCCTAGAGAAACACTTGAGCATGGTATATTTTTGTGCCTGACCTGGAGAACAGCAGGAAGACCTAGATGTTACCTTTGTGCTGCGATCTGGGTGTCGGGGATCATATGGTGGCCCTGAGAATTAGGAAATCTGACTCTAGTCAACTGATGGTTTTTGCACTCTCCTGACAGCTAATGTCAATTTTGAGAGTCGGACATAAACTTGGGGCCAGATTCACAAAAGTAATCTGAGACAAAATTCAAACTTTACAACTTTCGGTATTCACAAAAAGCGTTTTAGGAATAGTAAAGTTAGGATTCCTAACTTTACTTCTCCTAAAGGCATCCTAACTTTACTACTCCTAAATGTCTTTTGTGAATACCGAAAGTAGTGAAGTTAGGATTTTGTCTCAGTTTAGGTGTGGTAAAGTTAGGAATCCTAACTTTACTACTCCTTAATGCCTTTTGTGAATACTGGAAGTCGTAAAGTTAGGATTTTGTCTCAGATTACTTTTGTGAATTGGGCCCTGGGTACCTACCCAGACGTCTAAGGTAGCACTCTTGTATGTACTGTACTACATCTGCCTTACTGACTTTACCTCACACACTAGCCATAGTGCTAATAATTTATGTAACTGTTATGAATTATGCATGATGTTATAAAGGTTTTTATATGTGTACATTTTACGCTTTTATGTACGTCTATTATAAACTGGATATGTTTATATATAGGCAGATGTGATTTCGAGTGATAATGTGGTTTGTATATGCTTTTATGGCATTTCTGCTGAACTAAAGCTTGACGTGATGATGACAAAAATGAAGGTTTTTTTCTAAACTTGAACAGGCGTCAGTGTGGAATAACTGATTTTTCACAAACTGGAAAATAACATTATCTGTGAAACTCAAGGGCCTGAAAGCTTACTCTAATACGATTTTTTTTCAGAAAATGCCAGAAGCACATACTCTCTAGGAGACAAGGCTAAAGGCCGGAAATGAGTACCAGTAGGACACTGGATGACATTTAAAGTGGCTATGTCTTTATGTATAATTTTATAAGACAGCTGCAATAAATACCAGCAAAAGACATTACATGCGCCAACATTATTTATGGTCTAAAATTATGCAAATTATTATTTACGAAAAATGTCATCTTACAGTGCTACTTCCAAAGCATTGATTACTGAAAAGCACAATTATTTTGACTACTTTGTTATGTTTAAAGTATTGGCCATTACTTGCTGTTGACAATCACAGCTGAAAGAACTTTGCCTCTGCATAATGCATTCAATGTTTTGTTCTATTCACTTATGAAAAAACATATCATTATTTTTGTTAACATTGGGTATTTTCAAGTTTTACTGAACAAACATGTTGCCTTTAAAGAAACGTCCCTATAATATTCTCTAAAGTAAAATGTTCTTGTCAACAACATAAACTCGTGCATAAATAGAAGGTGTGGTTACTTATGTTTGAAAGAATGAGTGTGCGAGAATCAAAAAAACCCGAGTCCCTGCTCCACAATAAAGTATGTTTTCATAAAGAAATACCAGTAGAAGGAATGTAAAATGTGTATCTCCCTTTCCAAGCTGTATATGTGCACTGTGTGTGGTATGCAGCTGTCATGATTGGGAATATATTGGAAACATTATGCACATTCGGCAGGATAAATCCTTGATTGGTTAGACCTAAGACTACCTTAAAATTCAGAGGTTTATAAGACTATTTTAAAACATTTTTAAATGTTTGTGCAAATGTGAGAAAAGGAACATATTTACGAAAAGAGGCACAAATTCATTGATTACTCATAGTATTCCTCATAATAATCATTACAGAGTAAAACATATACAAAGAGTAGAGTACTCAGCATTAGTCTACACGTTTATTTGTTGTAGCCACACATCGGTACCTGTCGAAAGGACGAGAGATCCACATACAGGAGACACGGGGATAGTGCACGCCGAGAACTATAGACTAAATAGTAATTTTGAGAAGCATCATGCTATGTTAATATTGTTCTGACAAATATACGAGACACAACTTTGGTAGCAAAAGTAGTTAAAGTTACTGTAATATACAAAGTAATAGCAGGTAAACAGATGTTCATTGTATGGCGGGGTAGGACACAATCAGGGAATCCCTTCAGTTCTGCTGCACTGTAGAGACATTCAGGATGAGATACATCCAAATCCCAGCTCCTTCTTGCATAATGACTCGAGAAAAATTGGTATTAAAATAACAATTAAAACAAGGTGTAAGTAAGGTATGGGTGCCTCCATCGAATATGAATCTAGGTAAAGCTGGCCATCTATTTCCACTATTCCTCATCAAGTCTTGGGACGAATGGACCTCATATCTGTTCAAATGTGAGCAGTGTTTCATTAATTGTATAGCTTGTTCGTGGAATAGTATCCTGCCCAATTCTCTGAGCCTTTTCTCCATTGTGGAGAGGGTGATTTGCATCCAGTGTCTGAGAATACTAATTTTGGATGCAGCCAGTGAAGGTACAAGCCATCTGAGTAAGTGTGGTGTGAGCTCTTCGATCTATTACATCGTGTATTAGAACGCAGTGAATAGATGGAATGATCTGAATCTAGTGTACAATGTCCAATCCAATTATATTGATTGCCATTAAAGTAGCAGCTCATCACAGTAGCATAAAATAATGGGAATATCATAATGGCGTGAATTACACCATGACTGGATGCCATCTAACCTCTTTTAATTTCTTGTGAATACATATGTATCACCATATTGTTATTTTATCAAGTCTGATTAATGCACTGAATTTTATCATTCCTTTTTTAACTATATTAAAAATGTATTTTTTCTAAACTGCACTAGTTTGTTTGTTTAATCTATTGTGTAATTGATTATATGCCTGGGAGCGTTATTTCACACACACGTGAATTACATCTACAGCAATTGTCTATTTGTAGGAGTCCTTCCCCATGCAACCTTTGCAGGAACCAGTACCACAAATGTGATGACTTAAAATCTAGAAACTGCCCATGTAAATTTGTCAATTTAGTGCAAGATATACATTATAATAATGATATTTGCACACATCTATAATTATATCTGTAGTATGTTTCCACTGCATATTAGAAATGATGTCCTAAAGTGGATCGATTCCAGCATTAACAGATTTATCTGGGGAGGGGTACGGTTAAGGTTGAAGTAAGGAATACTGTGGTCACACATGACTTAATGAAGACTACAGCTTCCACACATAAAACTGTATTGCTATGCAAACCATATCTCTCCACTGGCCTTGACAGTGATTAAAACATTAGAGGTCACTATAGGGAGAAGACTTGTTTACTGCATTGAACCGATTTTGTCTACCTACTGTGATTATTCACATTCAGAATTGACAATAAACTTATCGCTTAATGCATGACGAATATTTGAAGAAAACGCCATAAACTCATAAAAAAGCATTAGTGGTCTGTGGGTTTAAAGGGCTCTGGTTATCTTCCATAATCTTTTCCAGCCCAATGTACACCTTTAGCCACAGATGTTTTAATCCCTGTGTTATCCATTTCATATTGTGACAGCAGTAGTACACCATGTCATGTGCAACAGTTCGCACTTCTCCCCCTTGATTCTAAACAAGGAAACTTAGGAAAAGGTTTGTGTGAGGGACATACTGTTGGGATTGACAGTGCAGGTATGAATAGCATCATGTTGATGTCATCACCATATAAAAATCATTTTATAGCGCTGGCATTCTTCCTTGAGACTGCAAGGCAGTCCTTCCAGCAGCAGGGCAGTCCTTATGACAACAGGACAGTTTATCTTCTGAATCTTCCACAGGTCAAGGGCTGTTCTGATGAATGGTTGTGGTCAGTTTTTGTCTTTCTTTGGTTCTGGATTCAAACTGTCAAGAGAGGCGAAAAACAGCGTTGGCCTGGTGTCAGGTTCCTTTGAGTGTGCTGTAGACAGGGCCCTTTAAAATGAGATCCGGGCAGGGGATAGCTTCCCCCAGCCATCCTGTCGGCAAGACACTCTCCCCTCACACAAAGTCTCCCTTTTTCTCACTGTCAGAAATCAATCCATATACCACATCAGCAGACCCATTCAAAGTCACGTGACCAAGGACATTGGAAGAAAGGCACATTTAGTTTAGACAGGGAAATGTCAACTTTTTTAAAGTGCCATTTTCAAAATGATTCCTTAAAATCTGAATTTACCATAATAGAGGATTTTAAATTACAATTAATGAATGAATGAATGAATGAAAATTATTTGTAGAGCGCGCGATGGCCGAACGGCTTCCTGGCGCTGGGAGCTCTGAAGAACCGAACAGACAGGGCCAGGAGGTTTAGCAGGGGTAGGCCAGGGCAAACAGAAAAGTTTTCAGCGCTTTACGGAAATGAGAAAAAATAGGGATCGAACGCATAGAAAGAGGAAGAGAGTTCCAGAACCGGGGAGCAAGAACAGAAAAACGGGTTCCACCAGTGCGAGATTTGTGAAAGCGGGGAACAGTGAGGAGGGCAGAAGATGATGAACGGAGAGTGCGGGCAGGGGTGTGACGGGAAATCAGAGAATTGATGAAAGCCGGTGCAGAGTGATCAAGGGCCCGATAAACAAGGCACCCTAGTTTAAACAAAGATCTCTGCAAAATGGGCAACCAGTGAAGGGATTTGAGGACGGGAGTGATGTGATGGGTTTTGGGCAAGTGAAAGATAAGACGGGCGGCCTGATTCTGGATAGCTTGTAAGCGGCGGGTTTCATAGGCAGGGATGCCAGCGAACAAGCTATTGCCATAATCAAGGCGGGAAGTGATAAGGGCGGAAATGATGATTTTAAGGGAGTCCAGAGAAAAGAAACGAGAAATTTTCCGAATCATTCGGAGGGAAAGAAAACAGGAGGACACCACGGCGCTGACCTGGCCATGCATGGACAGGTCCTGTCTGACCTTGATGCCCAAAGTTTTAACAGAGGGAACGGGGGTGGGAGGGGGGCCAAGAATGGGAGGCCAGAAGGCAGGGGACCAGGGACTGGATGAGCCGCCAATCAGGACAAGCTCAGTCTTATCTGGGTTGAGATTGAGGTGATTGGCGCTCATCCACCCAGAGATAAAGACCATGGTGGAGTGAAAAAAGGATAGAGAGTGAGAGGAAGAGGAAAGATCAAAGACGAGCTGGAGGTCGTCAGCGTAGTTATACACAGAGACCCCCAGCTCAAGAAGGGAAGAGATAAGAGGGTGAATATAGAGATTGAAAAGAAGGGGAGAGAGAGAGGAACCTTGGGGGACCCCACAGGGCACCGGGAGGGGAGAAGCAGAGAAGCCGGGAAGGTGAACAGCTTGAGAGCGCCCTGTCAGGAAGGAGGTGATCCAGGAGAAGGCAGAACCTCGTATGCCTGCTGCGCTGACACGGTCCAGAAGAATGTTATGGTCGACCGTGTCAAACGCAGCGGACAAGTCGAGGAGGATCAAAGCTTGGGGGGAGTTGACGTCGGCCTTGGCCTTAAGCTCGTCGAGAACGGCTAACACCACGGTTTCGGTCGAATGACCCGAACGGAAACCAGCTTGGTGAGAAGCCAGAAGCTGGTTCTGTTCAACATAAACAGAGAGACAGGAAGTAACGTAAGATTCAAGAATTTTAGCAAGATAAGGGAGAAGAGAGATAGGTCTAAAGTTAGAGGGAAGAGAAGAGTCGAGACCAGGCTTTTTAAGAATGGGGGAGACAATAGCAGATTTGAATGAAGAAGGGACCAAACCGGTGGAAAGAGAGGCATTAAGAAAGGAGAGAGGGGTATCAGGACAGGAAGAAAAAAGGATTTTAAGAATACGGGCAGGGGCACAGTCAGTGGGGGAACCAGACTTGATTTTGGTGAGCAGAGCTAGGAAGGAGTCCAAGGGGAGGGGGGGAAAAGAAGAGAAGGAGGATTTAGGCGCAGGGGGAACAGAGTGAGGAGGAGTAAAAGGAGTGACCAAGATGTTAGATTTGATTTTTACAATCTTCTCGATAAAGAAGTTGTTAAGAGAAGAGCAGAGGGCCTGGGAGGGGGTGAAGTGAGGGCAAGCACGATCAGAGGTGGCCAAGTTGTTTACCAAAGAAAAAATTTCTTTAGCTTTGTTGGCCGAGAGCGCCACTTGTTCAGAGAAGTACTTGGTCTTAGTGGCCAAAATGGCCTGCTTGTACTCCTTAAGAAGGGTTTTGTATTTGGCCTTATGGTCAGGGCAGTAGCTACGGCGCCAAAGGCGCTCTGAGCGTCTAAGCTCCAGTTTAAGAGTCTTGAGCTCCGGGCTAAACCAACGGTGAGCCTCGTGAGGGCGGATGGATTTGACTAGCTTGAGGGGGGCTACTAAATCACATGCAGAAGAGAGCCAGTTACCAACTGCAGCGGCCTGTGAGTCAAGGGGAATACCAGTGAGGTCTGGGGAAGAAGAAGCAAGGGAGTGAGAGAGGGAAGCCAAGTCAACACGATTCCAGCTACGGGAGAAAACATTCTTGGGGCGAAGGGGCTTGTGAGGGGAGCCAGTAGTGATAGAGAAAGAGATGAGGGAATGGTCAGACCAGGTACATGGGAGGATACTGGGGGGGGGAACTATGTCCTGGGATGACCAGACTTGGTCCAGGATGTGTCCGAATTTGTGGGTGGGAACCAGGACGTGGGACTTGAGGTTGAGACAGAGGAGAGTGGCCGTGAAGTCCTTAGATGCTGAGTCCTCCCTGGGATCGCCAGGCCAGTAGTTAAAATCCCCAAGCAAAAGGACAGAGGAGTTATTAACCACCAGCGTGGCGAGAAGTTCCTGCAGGGAAGCCACGAACAGGGGCATGTTCAGGGGAGGGCGGTAGACAAGGACAACGGTGAGAGGTGCCGGCAGATTGGAAGAGCGAGCGACCAGGAAGTCCACTCCAGCGATGGGTGCTTGGGGGAGAAGCTGGAATTGAATAGTGGATCGGACAATCATGGCAACACCCCCCCCGACCTTGTCCGCGGGGCGGTCAGCCCGAAGGACATAGTAGGAATGGGGAAGGATGGCAAGAATGTCGGGGAGGGAAGCCTCCGAAAACCATGTTTCTGTTAGGAACAGAAAATCAGGGGAGTCTGTAGTAAGAAGATTAAACAGGTCAAGTTGGTGTTTGCCTGCCGAGCGAGTGTTGAGGAGATAAGCAGAAGCAGTGTGAGGGGGAGGTGAGGGTCCAATGGGGAGGGGATCGATGTCTGGCGTAGGGAGGGGAAGAATTGGGTGAGGAGACACAACACGGTCTGAGCGGGGAACATAGATGTCTAAAGCAACAAGATGCTGCATGAGGGTGTGGGGGAGAGGCACATCAATGGTGTAGGAGAGAAGCTGAGCAGGCGTGTATGACAACAAGGAAGCAGGGGGTGTGGCCCCTGGTCCCGGCCCGTCGCGGACGGGCGCAGACGGGCTTAACTTAGGCGCAACTTCGGCGCGCCTTCGTCGCGCCCGCTGCGCTCGTCCGCTGCGCGGCCGGGATAATAGTGCCATAAGTAGGGGACCGGAAGTAGCAGGGCGTGGCAGGGGGTGGAGGGACAGAGGAGCTGCCCCGCCAACCAGAGAGCAGCCCAAGATGTAGCACACGCCCGTCCCCGCCCTCGTGACCTGCCCGTCAGAGGGGGAGGGAACGCTCAGCGTGGGGTGCTCTGGAGGCGGCTAACAGGAAGTCCCAAGAAGATAGGGGGTGCGCGGTGTCCTCAGCGCAGCCCCTGAAGCAGAAGCAGGGTAAGAAAAAAGTGTCCAAGCACTTAATTAAAAAGATCGTTGCGCCGCGCCACGGCAGCGTTGTTGCTCCCGGCGAAGCCTCGGGAGGTCTGGTGATTCAACAGAGCTAGGCAGGACTAGCCCGGCAGGAAGAAATTGCCAGGGGGGGAGGGACAGAGGAGCTGCCCCGCCAACCAGAGAGCAGCCCAAGATGTAGCACACGCCCGTCCCCGCGACCTGCCCGTCAGAGGGGGAGGGAACGCTCAGCGTGGGGCGCTCTGGAGGCGGCTAACAGGAAGTCCCAAGAAGATAGGGGGTGCGCGGTGTCCTCAGCGCAGCCCCTGAAGCAGAAGCAGGGTAAGTAAAAAGTGTCCAAGCACTTAATTAAAAAGATTGTTGCGCCGCGCCACGGCAGCGTTGTTGCTCCCGGCAAAGCCTCGGGAGGTCTGGTGATTCAACAGAGCTAGGCGGGACTAGCCCGGCAGGAAGAAATTGCCAGGGGGGGAGGGACAGAGGAGCTGCCCCGCCAACCAGAGAGCCGCCCAAGATGTAGCACACGCCCGTCCCCGTCCTCGTGACCTGCCCGTCAGAGGGGGAGGGAACGCTCAGCGTGGGGTGCTCTGGAGGCGGCTAACAGGAAGTCCCAAGAAGATAGGGGGTGCGCGGTGTCCTCAGCGCAGCCCCTGAAGCAGAAGCAGGGTAAGAAAAAAGTGTCCAAGCACTTAATTAAAAAGATCGTTGCGCCGCGCCACGGCAGCGTTGTTGCTCCCGGCGAAGCCTCGGGAGGTCTGGTGATTCAACAGGTGTAAACAGCATATCTCTATCAGCTCCCAATCTGGGTTAGCATTTAGTAATCCAATAGGAGCGATGGGCCTTAAAACAGTGAAAAATGACTTTAGATGTTTTTTATTGTCAGGACATGTAAAATGTAAACACACATCAGTGCTTAATTGCACTTGGGACAGCTGCTTATTTAAAGATGAGCAGGAAAACAGTTATTTAATAATTCAATACTTGTTTAAAACAGCTAATACCAGCCACCCAAACCCTTCAAAGCTTGGATGCCTTGAACAGTCTGAATTCTCACACTTGTAGCAGTGTGATGATAAGAAGTTGTGTAAGTTCTGTTTTGGCAGTGCTGGCACTGGCAATGTGTGGTACAAACTGCGGTGGCCTCATTGCGAAGGCCCCACACTAATTTGTTTACAAATTAAGCACTAGCACACACGTCCTTCTTTTTAACTGTCATGAACCCTGCCCTATGAGCTTTTAGGTATACTTTAGGGGTGTCTAATAGGTAATGAAAAGGACAGTTTAGGCCTGATAAAAAGGTTTATTTTGCTAGATCAAAATGACATTTTGAAACTGATCGCAGGTTTTAATGACAGGCCTCATACATGTTTTATAATGCTACTTTAGTATGTGGCACAATGATTGCTGCTGCTTATTAGTAGCATAAAATGGACAGGCCCTGGGTCTGTGTAGTACCATCTACCAGGGACTTACAAAGTAAATTAAATGTGCTAAACAGGCATATGTCAATTGTACCACTTTGCAACTGGTTAGCAGGGAAAAAGTGTACATAGTCTTAAAAGCCAACCAAAATGAGTTCATCAGAGAACAGACAGCAGATGAAGTTATGCCATCTGGGGTGACCAATCAGAATGAGCCAAATGCAACATTCAGGGATTTTAGTACAAGCTTACGTTACTAACAAATCATAGACATTCAGTAAAGGTTAAAGGGATGTTATAGTTAGTATTAAAATTTCAGTTTGAGCATACTGTTTTAAATTATCAAAAGCACTGACATTTACCAGTTCTAGTTATTTAAAGTAACTATAACTCACTACCCTGTGCCCCGTGTTCATCAAAGATGTCATTTCAGAAATTTGGTTGCCTACCCCCACCATGCATGGCCAAAGGCATGGGGTTAGATGCCGGGCCTAGCCACAGACCGCTGGCACACATGGCTGAATATATCACATAATAATATAAACGTTTTAACACTATCACTGCTGCAGCAATACCACCACTGTGCTGAAAATCCTTGGAATCCATTGTTCATGACGAGCTCAGCTCGTCATAAGCACACGACCAGTGTACTGCATGACGAGCTGAGCTCGTCATGAGCATCGAAGGGGTTAAGTAAGGCAGTCTTACTCTCCTTGTCAAAGGGTCAGAACATTAAAATATTAAAAGCAGAGGGCCTATTGGCTTTACCAAAGGGTCTGCACAACAACATATATAAAGATGCCCTATCAGCTTTGTCAAAAAGTCACCAATAACCATAACCAAATGTATATTTTATGAATTCACACACTGTACTGTTTAATAACAGTGATTGTCAAAAAATATTTTTAAGAAAACATTTTCTTTTAATCTCAAAATGGCTTTTAGTATTTCTTTCAAATTCTTTCATGCCACAAAGTTCAGCCATGGATCCAACCACAAGAAACCTCTGCACTCCAGTTGAAGAGCAGTCAGCTCCAGTTTGGAGAGCTATTAAAAAAAATAGGGGTAAACTATGGATAGGTATAGTTAGGACCACATTTCCACCGGAAACCCAGTATTTGGTTTGCTAATAACTTTGGAACTCTTTGCCAATTCTTCACAACACTTTTTTAAAAAACATGTTTTTCCTACTCATTTTTCTATAGGAAAATTAGACACAGCTACAGCCAAAACAGCTGGGAGGAAATACTCAAAATTTAGCAGAAAGATAGATCTTGGTCCAGAAACTGTGCTTTTTGTGATTTCGTTTAAATCCATCCAGTAGTCTTAGGGAGATGAATGTTCTGAAACTTTTCATATTTCACACTGTGGAGCAGAAACATCTCTAGCAAATATCTGATTGCTTGTCATTACCTCAACGAAAATGTGGCAAATGCCATTTTAGGACTTGGGGTCTCAGTCCCCTGTCCTCAAAAAAATATAAACAATAGCTCTAATAGGAATAGGAAGGATTATGATAGTTAAATTCTACTGCAATTGACTGATAAGGATGAATATCAGAAATTAAATATTGGTCGCATTGGAACTATATCTAAGAACATTAATACTAAACTCAAATCATAGCTAGACAAACAACTCCTGAATGATGCGAAATACACCTACTTGAGAGTAAATAAACCACATTATCTGTGCATAAATACACTATCTAAAATGTCCTCTGGGATGATTAAATATCTTTGGAAGTGGTGGCCCAACAGAACACTCCTCCGTGTATGTTGACAAGTTTTGCAACCACATGTGGTCAACCTGACATCTTATATTAGAGGCACCAAGCATATTCTTTGTATACTCAGCATTGTCACCTTGGAACCAGAAATGGTGCTTGTTATATTTGTGGTGGTACTACTACACTGTTAGAAATTGAGTCCCTAGTACTACAGTAATACAGTGGAAATACCAGAGAAAGACTCCCCACCAGTTTAGAACAATATAGAATATTTATCTAAGGAAAACAAGACCAAAATGACAAAAATGCAATTAGTAGATGTTGTGATGTGGATTTCTGAAGATTAAATCCCCAAAGAGTGCTCAGAGGTTGATAGCACTAAAAGGTTGCTGAGGTTGTGCTAGATCGGAGTAAATCCAAGTTCAGGCCAAATGTGATTGAGGCCGGGCTGTCTACAGGATTCAGAAAAGGTCCTGCTGAGGAAATGCCTGGGCTGGATCAAGAGTGTCAAGAGCATCTATGACAACTTCGACACACTGAACCCTCACCAACCACCCCGACACCCTGAAGCCAGCGATCGACAACTGGACAGCCCTCACCACCGAAGACACACTGAAGATGATGAAATAAATCCACTCCGGGGTCCCCACGGACTCCTGCCTCCACCTCATTTTCAACAGAGCCGCCGACACCATCGCTCCCTGGCAACCGCCTTGTTCCCTGATGACTGGAAACATGCTGAGATCAACCCCCTCCTGAAGAAACCCTCGGCGGACCACTCCAACCTCAAAAACTTCAGAACCATCTCCCTTCTCCCATTCTCAGCAAAAGTACTCGAGAAAGCCATCAACAGTCAACTCGCCACTTGCATCGAAGAGTACAACATCCTCGACTCCTTCCAATCCAGCTACAGAAAAAAACACAGTACAGAAACCACCCTCCTCGCCACAATAGACGACATCCGTATATTACTGAACAAAGGAGAAACAGCTTCCCTCATCCTCCTCGACCTCTCAGTGGCATTTGACACTGTCTCTCACCACACCCTAATATGCAGACCCCATGGCGCAGGGATCCATGACTATGCCCTCGACTGGATCCGCTCCTTCCTCTCTGGCCAAACGCAGGGGGCCACACTCCCCCCTTTCCTCTCGTATCCTACACCTACCACCTGCAGAGTCACCCAGGGATTCTCACTCAGCCTACAAACTTCATCATCTACATGGCTCCACTGGACCCCCTCTGTAGCGATCGCTACCATTGACAAGACCAAAGGTAAAAGATTCCGTATTTCCAGTCCTTTGCGGAAGCACTACAAGTCCCAGAAGGCCATCCGGCGCTGGGGGTTGGCTCAATGGGAGGGCATTATATAAGCTCCACCTTTGGAACACAACGGGGCTTGTCAATCGTGTTCTGTACTTGCTCATAGTGGATGAGCCTTCTCGCTACGAGTAGGATTCTTGAGGACGACGCCGATCAAAAGCCAGCGTGGTCAGTTGTTAACCTGTTCTTCACTACGCCGATCAAAAGCCAGCGTGGTCATTACCTTGATCTGCACGACGCCGATGAACAGCCAGCGTGGTCAGCTATCCTGGAGATTCTCTGTTCCGAGTCATATCCAGTCATGCAAGTACCCAGAGGAGTGCGGGCTCGCCTCCTCTTCTTTGTGTATCTTTTCTGTTTAAAGCGGTATCAAAGCTGCCGCCATTACTTGTTTACTTTGCGGGGAAAATTTGGGTTCGTTGTCAGTGGCTACTGACGTTATCTGATACTTGGTATACTTGGTTCCACAAGGAGGATTGTGGTTCTTGTAAGCGTAGTGCTTCCACGCTTGTAGTTCGTAATCCAAAGACGTATTTTGTGCTTACGACCTGGTAGACGGAGGAGTGACGTTAACTTCTCAGTACTTCTGGTTACACTATTATTTTTGGTACTTTGCTTAGAATTCCTTTAAGGATACATGGGGTGGATAAACTGGTGAGTAGGAAAGACTGGGGAAGAATCCTGGGTTCACGTACGTTCCGCTGCAGAACTAATCTTTTGTTCTCTGTCTCCTCCTCTGCCTGCAGTGTCCCTGTACCAGTAACCTCATGGTGTAACGACCAGACGATACCAGAAGTGCCATTCCCCGATGCCCATCCACCTCCCGGCCCCTCTTCGTACAGGCTCAAACAGTGGGTATATTCCATTGTAGGGGTTTGTGCGGAGTGAAGTCGGAAGGACTATCGTCTATCGTCTCTGCTGGCCATCAGAGTAAGGTTAGTGGCGCTTGCGTATTCTTGCGCTGCTCTCAATCCCGACAGATTGACAAGCCCAAGAATACAGCCCAGCCTAGACGATGGATACAAATGCTACTCTCACCTCCCTGTTGGAGAGCTTTGCAAGCCTTCAGCAGGAGGTCCAGAATTCCCGGATAGAGAACCAGGCTTTGTATAAAGAGATCTCTGATTTACGTAAAGACGTGTCAGATCTTGCCATGAGAGAGCCTGTGGTGAAACCATTGATTAGACCGGCCACTCTGCAGCCGCCTCCTTCCTTCCAACCCGGGGGTTCCCTAGCAGCCCCTTCCACTTCTGCCGATACCACTCCGACGGTCCATATAATCCAAAATCATGGGATACCCCTAGCTCCTCCCGAAAGGTTTTATGGGGATCCACGGAAATTTGAAACCTTTCTGAATCAATGCCGTCTGCATTTTCTATGCAAACCTATGGTCTTTCAGGACGAAGCATCCAAAACGGCTTTTCTGATGTTCTATATGGGGGGGAATGCGTCCAGCTGGACTATCCCTTTATTGGAAAAAGATGACCCTGTTTTACATGCTTTCTCTGCCTTTTGCATAGAACTCCGGAAATTGTTCGATAGGAAGTCTCACATGTTGTCACTAGATCACGAATTAATGACCTTGAGACAGGGGTCCCAAGATCTGTTGTCCTACATCACCACCTTTAACCGCCTTATCGTGGAAACAGATTGGCCGGCTCAGAAACGAATCTCCTTGTTTTACCAAGGACTCCGGGGAGAACTAAAGGATGTATTAGCTCAGGTGGTGCAATTACCTACTACCTGTGAGGAATTAATAGATCTGACCGTCCAACTAGATCACCGGCTGCTGGAACGAAAAGGGGATAGAAAAGGGGGGGATTATCGTTATTCTTATCCCTTATTTAAAACCCGACAGGGGTTGGAAGAAAAAGCAAAAACACCAGAAGGCCCGGAACCCATGCAAATAGGGGGAATACGTGGGCCTCTCACCCGGGAAGAAAGAGACAGGAGACGGAGGCTGAAACTCTGCCTATACTGTGGCAAAGGGGGGCACTTCATCAATGATTGTAGAGCTAGGAATTACGTTCCCGGGAAAAACCCCCTTCCCCGAGGGCAGGCTGCTCTTAGCTCTAGTGAGCCGGCGGAAAACTGACGGTCTTGAATCAGATAGAGACCTCTGATTCGAGATGACCTCAAGATACGGTCTCCCCTTTTGTAGCCAATACCTTACACCCTGCAGTCGCCCATATGAATATGAATGTTGCGCTATGGGTTACCAATCAGAATCCTGTAAGGGTAGATGCTTTGTTAGATTCGGGGCAACCGGAAATTATATAGACCAGACCTATGCCTTCCGCATGGGTATCCCCTGTGAAAAGAAATCGATACCTGAAACAGTTAAAACAGTGGATGGTACAGTACTAACCTCAGGCCCGGTCACCTACCATACGCTGGCCCTATTAATGAGATTCGGTGAGGATCACTGTGAGTATATCCAGTTCGACCTGATTGATGCCCCTCAGTTCCGACTCATTCTAGGTATGCCTTGGTTGACACTACATAATCCGTTGGTGAGCTGGGCTTCCCGTACCGTGAGTATGACATCCGAGTATTGCAAGGAACATTGTCGAGAAGGCATACACCAAAACTTCCCCCTTGTTCCCTCGCTCGCTACCTTCTTAGCAAGCGAATGTACAGTTGATTCCTTTTGTTGTGCCACCACATTACCTGAAGAATACAAGTCCTTTCATGCCTTGTTCGACAAACAAAAAGCTACCCAATTACCTCCTCATCGCACCTACGATTGTCGGATTGACCTCGTTCCGGGCGCAGACATCCCGTGTAGTAGGGTGTATGCCCTGACCGAAAAAGAAACGCTGTATCTCAAAACCTATATCGAGGATAATATAGCGTCTGGGTTCATAAGACACTCCACCTCCCCGGCCTCGTCACCCATGTTCTTCATACCGAAGAAGGATTGCGAGGAATTGAGACCATGTATCGACTACCGAGCCATTAACAGGGTGACTATCAAGAACCGCTATCCGCTTCCCCTAATTCCTGTGTTGATGGATCAGTTGAAAGGTGCGCGCTATTTTACAAAACTTGATCTCCGAGGGGCCTATCATCCGGTCCGCGTGATGAAAGGAGATGAGTGGAAGACTGCTTTCAGAACTAAGTTTGGTCTCTACGAATATAGAGTGATGCCCTTTGGCCTCTGCAATGCCCCAGCCGCCTTCCAGTTCTTTATGGACTAAGTGTTAAGGGGGTGTTTGGAGACATTTTGCGTGGTCTATATAGACAATATTTTAATCTATTCAGTGTCTCTATCAGATCACATTACCCATGTGAAAATCGTGCTGGAAAGGCTCCAACAAAACTCCCTGTATGCCAAACTGGAGAAATGCCTTTTTCATGTCCAACAGGTAGCCTTCTTGGGGTATGTTATTGACGCTCACGGATTTCGCATGGACATGAGTAAGGTGAATGCCATCATCACATGGAAAACGCCACGGAACGTTAAATCTGTGCAAAGCTTTCTCGGTTTTGCCAATTACTATCGGCGTTTTATACAGGATTTCTCCAAAATCATCCATCCCATCACGTCCCTCTTGAGAAAAAATGTTCCTCTCAAATGGGGAGAGGCTGCCGAAACCTCATTCCAACTCCTAAAAGAGAAGTTTACACAAGCTCCCATCCTTCGTCATCCAGACCCCAAGATGCCGTTTGTGTTGGAAACTGACGCTTCTCAGTTTGCTCTAGGTGGAGTCCTGTCTCAACGCCATCCTACCTCTGGTCAACTCCACCCGGTGGCGTACTACTCTAAGAAGCTCACCCCGTGTGAAATAAACTACACGATAACTGACAAAGAGCTCTTAGCCATCAAAAGAGCATGCGAAGAATGGAGGCATTACCTCCTTGGAGCGTTACATACTGTAGAAATCATCACAGACCATCGCAATCTACTGTTCTTAAAGACGGCGAAGGCCTTGACTCCTCAAGAACTGAGGTGGACCCTCTTCTTTTCAGACTTTGATTTTGTGATCAAATACAGACCGGGAACTCGTAACGGAAAAGCAGATGCGCTCTCCAGGTTGGGTGAGGAAGAAGCGGCAACCTCGACAGAACCCCCTTTCATTCTAAAGGGGATCGAACCACCAGAAATAGCTATAGCCTTGATCACCTCTGAGGATTTTCTGGATGACGTTCGAGTCGCCCTAACGGACCAGGATATCACTGCTTGGGTACAGGAAGAGCCCGACAAGCGATGTGAAAAGGATAAATTGGCCTATCATTTCCATGCCTTATATGTCCCCAACTTGGCGTTGCAACGCAAAGTCCTGGAATGGGCGCATGATTCTGTTCTAGGGGGACACATGGGCATCTACAAAACAATCGCTAACGTGGAACGATCCTTCTGGTGGCCGGGTGTCAGATCTGATACCAAAGAATACGTGAAGAACTGTGCGGTCTGTGCCCAGGGGAAAGCCAGTCACATCAAACCACCGGGACTGTTGCAGCCATTACCGATTCCACCCAAACCGTGGCACACGCTGTCCATGGACTTTATTGTAGAGATGCCCCCGTGTGAGAAACAAACGGTCGTGCTGGTGGTAGTTGACCATCTTACGAAAATGTGACACTTCATTTCCTTGCCTGGACTGCCTTCCTCCAGTGAATTAGCCAAAGTCTTCCTCCAACACATCGTCCGTCCACACGGATTGCCGAGAGTGGTGATTACGGATAGAGGGACTCAATTCACCTCCCGTTTTTGGAAGGCTTTATGTACCATTTTGCAGATCGATGCTCGTCTCTCCTCAAGCTATCATCCGCAAACGGATGGTAAAACGGAACGTCTAAATCAGACGTTAGAGCAATACCTGCGTTGTTTTTCATTACAGAATGCCACCGATTGGACCATCCTCTTGTGGTTGGCGGAGTTCGCCTACAATAATGCTGTGCATACCACCGTGGGGTGTTCCCCGTTCTTTTGCCTCTATGGATTCCATCCCAACATGCTTCCCTTTGACTGGCCGGCTGAATCTTTGGTTCCTGCTATTCATGAACATCATGCTCATCTTCGGGCTATTCTGATCGAGGCTCGAACAATCTAGAAAACGCCCAAGCAGCCCAGAAGACGTTCGCAGATAAGAGGCGTACTCCTGAACCTGATTATAAGGTGGGGGACAAGGTGTGGCTTTCTACACGTAACCTGCATCTTAAGGGACTTACGAAATTGAAACCTAAGTATGTTGGTCCCTATGGCATTTGTGAGAGGATAAACGCTGCAGCCATGAAACTCTCGTTGCCAGTATCCTGGATGATTCATCCTGTTTTTCATGTATCGCTCCTACGTCCGTGTCTTCCGAGTGTGAGATTGCCTGATCGTCCTCTTCCAGTGGAAATCGAGGGCCACGAAGAATATGAAGTGAGTTCTATTCTGGACTCTCGATTGGTCCGAGGCCGGATCCAATACCTGGTGGATTGGAAAGGGTTCGGTCCCGAAGACAGGACCTGGGAACCCTTGGACCATCTCCATTGTCCCGATTTGGTAGAACTATTCCATGAGCAGTTTCCCGGGAAGCCGGGACGTCCGCCGGTACGGCGGTCCACGAGAGGGGGTTCTGTAGCGATTGCTACCATTGACAAGACCAAAGGTAAAAGATTCCGTATTTCCAGTCCTTTGCGGAAGCACTACAAGTCCCAGAAGGCCATCCGGCGCTTTGGGTTGGCTCAATGGGAGGACATTATATAAGCTCCACCTTTGGAACACAACGGGGCTTGTCAATCGTGTTCTGTACTTGCTCATAGTGGATGAGCCTTCTTGCTACGAGTAGGATTCTTGCGGACGACGCCGATCAAAAGCCAGCGTGGTCAGTTGTTAACCTGTTCTTCACTACGCCGATCAAAAGCCAGTGTGGTCATTACCTTGATCTGCACGACGCCGATGAACAGCCAGCGTGGTCAGCTATCCTGGAGATTCTCTGTTCCGAGTCATATCCAGTCGTGCAAGTACCCAGAGGAGTGCAGGCTCGCCTCCTCTTCTTTGTGTATCTTTTCTGTTTAAAGCGGTATCAAAGCTGCCGCCATTACTTGTTTACTTTGCGGGGAAAATTTGGGTTCGTTGTCAGTGGCTACTGACGTTATCTGATACTTGGTATACTTGGTTCCACAAGGAGGATTGTGGTTCTTGTAAGCGTAGTGCTTCCACGCTTGTAGTTCGTAATCCAAAGACGTATTTTGTGCTTACGACCTGGTAGACGGAGGAGTGACGTTAACTTCTCAGTACTTCTGGTTACACTATTATTTTTGGTACTTTGCTTAGAATTCCTTTAAGGATACATGGGGTGGATAAACTGGTGAGTAGGAAAGACTGGGGAAGAATCCTGGGTTCACGTACGTTCCGCTGCAGAACTAATCTTTTGTTCTCTGTCTCCTCCTCTGCCTGCAGTGTCCCTGTACCAGTAACCTCATGGTGTAACGACCAGACGATACCAGAAGTGCCATTCCCCGATGCCCATCCACCTCCCGGCCCCTCTTCGTACAGGCTCAAACAGTGGGTATATTCCATTGTAGGGGTTTGTGCGGAGTGAAGTCGGAAGGACTATCGTCTATCGTCTCTGCTGGCCATCAGAGTAAGGTTAGTGGCGCTTGCGTATTCTTGCGCTGCTCTCAATCCCGACACCCTCGTCAGAACCTACGGACTCAACATTGTTTCATACGCAGAAGACACCCAACTCTTCCTCTCCCTATCCAACGAACCCAATACTGCCAGACACAACTTTCGAAAAGGTATGGAAGCCGTCACCAGATGAATGAAAAACAGCTGCCTACAACTAAACTAAACAAATCAGGAAGTGCTCATCATGGGCCCAAACCCCAACGTTTGGAACGACACCTGGTGACCATCCGCCCTCAGATGCCCGCCCACCCCCATGGACCATGCATGCAGCCTGGGAATCATCCTGGACTCAGAGCTCAAAATGGACCGCCAGATCAACTCGGTCTCGTCCTCCTGCTTCCACACCCTCTGCCTCCTACATTAGACCTTCAAATGGATCCCCCTCGAACACAGAAAGACCGTCACTCACACTCTGGTCACCAGCAGGCTTGACTACGGCAATGCACTCTATGCCGGACTAAACAAAAACCTCACAGCAAGCTACAGAACATCCAAAATGCCACTGCAAGACTAGTCCTCAACCTGTCAAGACACTGCCGCATCTCCCAGCACCTGCGAACACTCCACTGGCTCCCCATTGTAGCTACAGTCACCTTCAAGATGCTAACCCTCGCTCACCAGGCCCTCCACAACACCGGGCCAGCATACCTGAACAGCCGACTCAAATTCCACGCACTCCAAAGGACCCTACGATCAGCCCCGCTCTCCTATGCCGTGGTCTCCCAGACCAGAAAGACCAGATCGGGAGGCCGCTCTTTCTTCTTCCGCGTGGCCAGAGCCTGGAACAACCTTCTGCTCCACCTCAGACAGATAACATAGCTCCCCATCTTTGCAAGAAACCTCAAAACAGACCCCCTCCTTGATGGACTGGAACCTGCAACTGCCCCCGACCCCCAGCACCTTAAGACCCTTATGAGTGAGTAGTTGCACTTAACAAACACCTGATTGATTGATTGATTGAGAGCCAGATGCGTTGTCTTTGAGCTAGGTTAAACTGCAGGTGCAATGTCATAGTCAAGCGGCATAGGAGGTAGGATCACTGTCATAGTCGAGCCTCATTAGCACTGTAACCAGTGTTGTTGTGTAGCCACTGCATCGGCTTCGAAGGCTGATGCATTTCACCGTTTGACTTACAATTGCAGATGTGGTGATATGGAAAGAGCTGCAAACTCCCACTTCTGAGGCTCAGGGCTTAAGGGGGGCTCAGGCAAGGGTAGGACTCACAGAAGGCAGAGTTCAGCAGCTTGAGCAGGTTTGAAGGAAGTCTTTGATGGCCCTGAGACTTCAAGAACAGAAGGCAAGTCAGTCAGCCCTTGGAGACCTGGCTGCATGGATGTAGAGAGCAGATCCAGTCCTTCTCACTCCCAGGCATAAAGCAGAAAGCAGCAGATGGACACAGCAAAACAAGTAGGAAAGTGCTAGTCCCTCCTGAAGCATATACATCAGCAGGCCAACACAGTAATGCAGTTAGCAAAGTGGCAGTTCCTCCTGCAGCACAGCATTCCTTCTTCCTGGCAGAATGTCCTCGGTTCCAGCAAAGTTCTCATTTGGGGATATCAGGGGTCCAGTACGTATTCCCAAATGTGCCTTTCCTGTACTTGCTCCAGACTCTCTACATGGGTGTGTGCAGCTCTTTGTTTGGGAACAGGCACAGCCCAGTTCAGGTGCAAGTGTCAGATCCTCCCTACTAATCTACCTCAGGAAGGTCATCAGGATGCAAATGTCACACCCCAGCTCAGTTTGTGTGTGACTGTATAGAGGGAATGCACAAATTTCAGCTGTCACCCAGTCCAGGCATGTATTCAGAGACAGGCAGAGGCATAGAATAGTTAAAGTAAGAAAATGCCAACTTTCTAAAACCAAAAACACAGTGTATGTGATGAAGCGGACTTCAGAGATAAATTAAGAATTTGTTCGCAGATTTAAACTCCCATAATTGATAATACATAAACGAGTGTTGCACGTTTTTGTATTAATTCAACCTAGATAAATGTGTACCCTCACAATCACGTGGGACTAATAATATGTGCTCTTGTCACATTTGTCACTACTTTTAAATAATATATTAACTTTGTCTTTTGTTTTATCAAACATTAACCGCGGCTGTTTAAAATATTAGCATGTGCATTTTCTTAAATGTGCTCTTGTTTATGTCGTGTCTTTTATGTGACAGTGTTTTGTTTGTCTTTTGTGCATTAAGCTAGGTAACATAGACTAATGGGTTAACATTAGTAATGGGGGTGGGTAACAGAATAATTATCATTACTTGAATTAATTGATGTCTTGTGTTTCCTTGCATACTAGAGTCTTGCTAAAAAGAGGCCTGTGGCCTATTTCTAAAATGGATGTCTGAAGTCCTGTCGAGTTGGGCCTTGCACAGCAGAGAATGAAAGAAAACATTTTCTTCATAATTCTTTGAAAAACACACGCGGAAGCGGAGCTGTGCTGACCGTTGAGATAATCATTGTATAACTTTCAATGCCAAGGACAGGACATAGCGGCGGAAAAGCTTGGGCAGAGGAAGCAATGAACTGTTTAATTATTTGTTGCAAGCCTCGGAAGAGCTTGTGACACACGTAGACAAAATTCAATGCCGCTCTTAAAGAATATGGTTTTTGCAATGTGAAAGGCGAATGACTTCATGGACTGACATTTCTCGACCAATCACGCTTCGAGTTGTTCTTTTTGTATTCTTTTAGTTAGTCTTAGATAGAGAAAAGGTATGAAAATTGCCCCTTGGAAAGAGCTCTGTTGGCTCGTTCCTGTACTCCAGAGATGGTGTCGGACTTTTGACCCACGTAAGATCCTTTCGAACTTATGATTTTCCCTTTAGGTTTCTTTAGTTAAGTTAGGGAAATAGGGTTTAGGGAATGAGTTCTTAAATGTTTAAGCATTTCTCATGCTGATTTCGATTTAAAACTGATGGTCTAATGTGCCTTTCAAATTAAATAATGCTGCTTAATAAAATGCTAATACAGAATTAAATTCTTAAATGCTCTTTGCTCGATAAATAAAGTTAATAAAATAGATTTTAAAATGACAAGCTGGTCTTGTTTGTTTCGTTTAAGTTACCATTAGTTAATCCATTGCCTATGATCTTGACTTAATTAAATGTTTATGTAAGGTGTTTGATTAATTAGGTCATATGATTCAGTTGGTCAATTCATGTCTCAGTCATCTATGGGCCTAGTGATAAATTTATAAATAATGGTGAGTATCGTGGTGTAGAGTTGTACATATGAGACTGAATTTTCATTGGCCCGCTGGATCATATGCAATTCAGTGCCCATGCCCTTAACTGTATACAGGGAAAAAACGGACCAGCAAATAAACCAAAGGATAAAGCTATACCGCTCCAGGATTAAGAAGAAGGTTCTGACAGCCGCTCTGGTGTCTAATCTTCTGGAAAACACTCAGAAAAAGACTTTGTATGGACAGTGTTATCTCTATTGAAACAACCACCATGGGGTGGCAATGTGGAAAACATGTAACTGAAAAGAGAGGCATATTACATTTTAAAATTCAATTGTACCCAGAAAGGGTTAAACGAAATTTCCAAATTGAATAAAACCATAAATTAGCAGATCACCACTCAAAAATAGAAAGAATGTGCATTAGGACTTCACAAGAGAAAGACGTAATGTTTTGAACTACATCACCCAGAAACCACCAAATAAAGAACTTCGTGTTCAAAAGTAGAAGAAAAAAAAAGAATGTGCTGCAAACTGGAAAAGCTGCCACAAAGGAATCAGTCAGCAAAGAAACGGAACCTCAGAGGACAACCGTGAAGTTCATTTTGCTAACCCTAAGAAAGTGAATGGAAGAAATAAATCTAAGAAGCCCCGCACTTTTAATAAACAGGCTTCACAAGTGATGGACTTTCTCCTGCCTCAGATTTATTCACTGAAAGCTGACCAGGCCCTTGACAGAACAAAACAGAACTTGACTACAATGTTGAAATTCTGAGTAAGTTCCTGAGAGCTGTCTTGCATTTCCAATTAAAACAACTTGTCTCACTGTGGAATATTTGTAGGAAGATCCAATGTTGCCTCTTTCTATTGGAGAATTCTTTAAATTGAACTTGAGTATAAAAAGAACCATCAGCTTTAGTCTAACAAGCTCACAGTGCAATCGAGAGGCCTGCTACAAAATAAACTTCATCGGACATAAAGCAACTCTTTAAGTAAGCAAAAAACAAATTTCTTCTTTTTGTGAAATGTTCTTTTTATTCAGTACAAATACAAGAACAAACAACACTGTCTGTTCATTATTTCAGAGCGTTTAAAAAGTGACAAAACCCAGTACCCAGAAAATAAACTTACCTTTAAGTCAGGAAGATTGTTTACCAACACAATTCAGGTACCAGAGTTTCTTTCCTATACCTAACAAGCAGTAATATAGAGAAGGGAAACAAAATACTGAATATTTTTTTTCTTCATTAATTTCAAAATACACAGTGTTATTGCCCTGAAGATAATCCCTTGAGTAGAAAAGGGATTTGAAACGCGTCAGCACTTTCATGTTTCTTTCACCTTGATGAAAACTGATTAAATTAATCTCAGAATCTGTATAGGGAACATGAACATTGAATTTTCCCCACAGATATCGAATATTCTCCTCAAGGAGAGCAACTCTCCAAAAGAGGAAACATGCTGGGTTCAAGGAGAGTGCTCCTTAATAGAATGGATGTATAAATTGCAAACTGGTGTTATTTTGGAACTGTTAGTATGATTCACACAGGCACTGAATTTAAGTATAAATGTTTTGATTTACACAGATACTGAACCTAAGCACATTTGTTTTATTTGACAAAAAGTACTGTTTATGAATGTTTGACCATTTGAAAATCAGCGCAGAGCAATATTAATTTGAAAGTGTATCACCACATGTTTTCAGACGTATACATTTGTAGAAATGTCTCCTTAAAAAATTTATAAATCATGGTGAAATAATGTAGCCAGGACGAAGGATTATGAATATTGGCCCCTAGTCTGCTGAAATAAATAGCAGCAAAAGAAAAATGGTTGTTGGAATTTTATTATTTGTAAAACGTCCTTAAAAGTGGCATTTTCAGACTTATAATTTAAAATCCGAGCTTGCCATGAGTTGTGATTTTAAAGTGTGTGTCCAGAGACACTAGACTCCAAATCTCTATCTTTTCCCAATCGGATATTATACACTGCCTTTTTATGAGTCTGATGACCGCCAGACTCATGGTGACGTGGCAGATCCAGCCACCACTGCACCGGCGCTCTGACTGCCCGATTATGACTTAGGCAGTGGGATCACCCTTGAAATGCCGGCTCTGCCCGGGAACTGCGATTCCCAGTAGTTGGAGGCCGAAATATGCTTGGCGGGACCACCATGGTCCCGCCAAGTATTTTACAAGTTTTCTCTCCTCCAGGGTTTACATGGAGGTATTTCCTCCATGTAAACCTTGGAGGAGAGGAACTGAAGGGTACCCTACAGCCCCCCCAAGCCTCAACTGCATGTACCTGCACACAGGGGGGCATAATATGTGTTCCCCTGTATGCATGCATATAGGTACCTGCACAGCGTGGACTTTCGAGTCCATACTATTCAGGAACCTTGTAGTTTCGTCCCTTTTTTAATTGCACTGCCACCTTTAAAAGATGCCACACCATGGGACCGCCTACCAGACTAATTCTAAGTCATTATTTGGCAGGTTAGGTGACCTAAATTAGTTTAGCATGCTAGTCAAAGTGCAACATGTATTTACTGTATCTGTAGAAAGTGTACCTGGTCACTTGTAAACTGGGGAGCCAGGGGAATTTTCAATATGGTGGCCAGTTTGGTGGTGTATAGGCCGATTTCGTTAGCAATTGTCCTCTTTCTGTTACTCACAGTTTTAAATGCTGAGTTTTTGAGTGTGCACAGAGAAAGAAAACATTCACCTTGCACTAAACAGCTTACCGTATATGAATAGACCAATATCCTAGTGGAGGTAAGGACCTTTTGCTGCATGCAAAGAAATATTGTTTTGGGCTTCAGATGCCTCAAAGTCCATGGTTTGACAGAAAACGTTGTAGATTACTTGGCAGGTCCAGAGGCGTTTGTTCTTCGCACATGAATCCCGTAGACATTTCTTTGGTGTGCTCTTGAGGAACCAATGTAGAGGTATTTGTTTCCTTATGCAGTTTTATTTGCCATTTAACAGAGGAGTATTTTAATAGAGGCTGGAGTTGATATTTTTCATTTTTTAAGGTCGTACATAAGCTGAGAGAGCGAACATAGGGGCATATTATCAAGAAAGGCCTGCAGGAAACTGCTGATAAAGCGGCGATAATGAGCTTGATAATATGCTTTATGAATTCCAATCGAAGCCCATGTTAGATGTGAAGACATGTAACATGGACTTCGAATGGAATTCCATAGAGCATATTATCAAGCCCATTATCACCGCTTTATCGGCAGTTTTCTGCCGATAAAAGCGGTGACAATGGAACGCCCTTTCTTGATAATATGCCCCCAAATTTTAAATATTTTTATATGCTCTACTTCTTCGGCAGTAAGTGGTTCCTTTTGGAAAAACATTGAGGGAAAGTTTTCCGGACGCTGAACGATTTGCTACGACACACATAAAATGGAAACTAAAGGGATTTACAATTCTGCAACCTTTTGAAGTTGTCAAAATGTAACCTCACAGAAAAAATCTATTTTCTTTTCACAAACAATTTGTTTACACATCGTGATGGGATCTTTCAGTCACACATAAAAAGGATAGCCAAGCAAATTTGCTTTTTCCAGTAGCATCGAAGTTCACACTTTTGAATCATGCTTGATTAACAAAGATAGACTCCCCTGTGTTTGATTACAGACTGAACAAAAGTATTTCTTTATTTTTACAGTGGCCCCAAGGGATGTGATATTGTACCCGAAATGCATTGGCATTCATAAAAAGATATGAAAGTATATGAATTTGGAAAAAATAGGCCAATTAAAACCTAATTAATAAATGTTTTTGATTTTTCGGAATTCGATTAGACACATTTATGATTGGTAAAACAGGGTGATCCATTAACAATTATAATGGTTGTACATGTTGGCACATAGTATGAAATATTAAAATTGACAGAGATTGAGAATGACAAGCTTGTTTAAACAATAATTTTATTGTTGGCAAAAATATTTGATAAATTCAAAGCTGCGCAACCATGTTACAAGTGACCAGGTACACTTGCTACAGATACCGTGAATACATGTGGTAGGCAGCCTGATTCCTGACTAGCATGCTAAACTACTTTAAAGAAAAAAACAAACAAACATGGTAGCTACATACAAACAGTATTATCAACTGGAAGAAGCAGGTGTGCGCAACACACATTAATCTACAAAAAGGTTAACTTTCCTGGTCGAAATGGCTGTTTAAACTGCACACACATAGTCTACAGTGGCAGTCCTTAACCATGTTTAAAGTGCTACTGAATGGAGTGGTGGCACAATCAGTGCTGCAAGCCCACCAGTGGTACAAAAGGGGGTGGTGATGGACAGAGCATCTGAATCAATCAAACACTCACACCCACTCAAAAGATCTGGGTTTAATCCATCACCGTTCTTTAGCCCACTCTGCCACCCCAGTTCAGACTTGGCTATATGCAAATCAGTCTGACCCTGTGCCTCATGGGAACAGTCCAGCCCGAACTGCCAAGCCATGTCTTCCCTGGACCGGAAACAAGCTTCCGAGAACCGGTTTCTGGCATTCAAGCCGTCTTCAGCCCGGCTTGCTTGAATCCAGTGGCAAAGTGAGCAAGGGACTCACGTCTGAGCATACCCTGCCACACTTATGGCGGCCGAAAGCGGTACAAAAGGGGGTGGTGATGGACAGAGCATCTGAATCAATCAGACACTCACACCCAGTCTAAAGATCTGGGTTTAATCCATCACCGTTCTTTAGCCCACTCTGCCACCCCAGTTCAGACATAGCTATATGCAAATCAGTCTGACCCTGTGCCTCATGGGAACAGTCCAGCCCGAACTGCCAAGCCATGTCTTCCCTGGACCGGAAACAAGCTTCCGAGGACCGGTTTCTGGCAATCCAGCCGTCTTCAGCCCGGCTTGCTTGAATCCAGTGGCAAAGTGAGCAAGGGACTCATGTCTGAGCATACCCTGCCACACTTAAGGCGGCCAAAAGCGGTACAAAAGGGGGTGGTGATGGACAGAGCATCTGAATCAATCAAACACTCACACCCAGTCAAAAGATCTGGGTTTAATTCATTACCGTTCTTTAGCCCACTCTGCCACCCCAGTTCAGACATGGCTATATGCAAATCAGTCTGACCATGTGCCTCATGGGAACAGTCCAGCCCGAACTGCCAAGCCATGTCTTCCCTGGACCGGAAACAAGCTTCCGAGGACCGGTTTCTGGCATTCCAGCCGTCTTCAGCCCGGCTTGCTTGAATCCAGTGGCAAAGTGAGCAAGGGACTCACGTCTGAGCATACCCTGCCACACTTATGGCAGCCAAAAGTGGTACAAAGGGGGTGGTGATGGACAGAGCATCTGAATCAATCAAACACTCACACCCAGTCAAAAGATCTGGGTTTAATCCATCACCGTTCTTTAGCCCACTCTGCCACCCCAGTTCAGACATGGCTATAGGCAAATCAGTCTGACCCTGTGGCTCATGGGAACAGTCCAGCCCGAACTGCCAAGCCATGTCTTCCCTGGACCGGAAACAAGCTTCCGAGGACCGGTTTCTGGCATTCCAGATGTCTTCAGCCCGGCTTGCTTAAATCCAGTGGCAAAGTGAGCAAGGGACTCACGTCTGAGCATACCCTGCCACACTTATAGCGGCCAAAAGTGGTACAAAGGGGGTGGTGATGGACAGAGCATCTGAATCAATCAAACACTCACACCCAGTCAAAAGATCTCGGTTTAATCCATCACCGTTCTTTAGCCCACTCTGCCACCCCAGTTCAGACATGGCTATATGCAAATCAGTCTGACCCTGTGCCTCATGGGAACTGTCCAGCCCGAACTGCCAAGCCATGTCTTCCCTGGACGGGAAACAAGCTTCCGAGGGCCGGTGTCTGGCATTCCAGCCGTCTTCCGCCCGGCTTGCTTGAATCCAGTCCAAAGTGAGCAAGGGACTCACGTCTGAGCATACCCTGCCACACGTATGGCGGCCAATAGCGGTACAAAAGGGGTGGTGATGGACAGAGCATCTGAATCAATCAAACACTCACACCCAGTCAAAAGATCTGGGTTTAATCCATCACCGTTCTTTAGCCCACTCTGCCACCCCAGTTCAGACATGGCTATATGCAAATCAGTCTGACCCTGTGCCTCATGGGAACAGTCCAGCCCACCAGTAGCATTTCATTTACAGACCCAGGGCACATATAGTACAGTTTACTATGGACTTACAAGTAAATTAATTATGCCAATTGTGGATAAGCCAATGTTTCCATGTTTTGAGTACATAGCATATGCAGTTTAGCACTGGCAAGCACTGGTAAAGTGCCCGTGTTGGAAGGGACCCTATTATTAGTAGAGGTAAGTAGGCACATACCACTAGCAATCAGGCCACAAACACAATTTAAGGCCCAGACAAGGTCTCATTAAATTATTCCCTTGCTCAACCCTTGTCATCTGGCAATGAGCAAGCAGATTTAACTTAGGAAACAGGTGTGTAAAGCATTGAAAACCACAAATACACTAAATAGGTAAGACACACCACACAATAAAAGTCCACAACCAATTTACACAAATAGTACATATTGTTATGAATAAAATGACACCAAAATGAATAAAAACCAATGTAGGGAACCCGAGATATGAGTTTTCAAAGAATATATGCTTCATAATCCCTAAACTTGGGACATCTCGGACCCCCTGACTGAAACAAAGTCAAAGTTTAAGGCCAACTATGATAGAGGATGGGGGCAGATACCCTGCACAGTAAGTCCCAGTAAAGTTTCTACCTACCCACTTAATGAGGTTTTTTGAAGCTTTTTCTCTTGTTGACGAGCAGGGCACTTCATCAGGCCAGGATTCAAATTGATGATGGTGGCTTGAATTTGTGTGAGGCCTCAGTTAAATACTGGAAGACTTGAGCTCTGGAGCATTCATTGGGATGAATCTTAAATCCAGGCTGAGTTGCAGTTGGAAATGAGTGGCTTGATTCTTATCGATGGGTTAGTCCACTTATGAAGCTTTTTCACAAAAGTTCTCCAAACTTCAGGAGGTGCTTCCTAAAGTTTAGTGTGGAGATTCAAAGTGTCCACAAACAAAATCCAAGATTTCAGAGTCTCTGAGTTGCTCCTCTAAAGTTGGGAGTACAGTTCTCACTATCCACCTGGCCAAATCCAGCAGAAGATGGTCACCTGGGTACTTCTTGCTGGAGATGATGCAGCTTGAGCTCCTTTAGACTGTTGCTTCTAGAGAGTTTACTCCTTCTCTTTTTGAAGGGAGGCAAAGTTCTTAGGGCTGTAGTTTCCTAGTGTGCAGCTGGTGCACTAATTCAGAGTGCAGTCCTCCTGATGCAGGCCAGGTTTCCAGCAGGGCAATTCTTCTTCTTCTTCTTCTTATTCTAGTTTTAGGCAGGGGATCTGAGTTGCTATTCAGCTCTCCCATATTTATCCAGTGTTCTGGGATTACAAGCTGGAGTGATGCACCCCTGACAAATGGCGTGCACAGTGACACCCACAAATATGACAGCTTCCTTTAAATGTGTCATGTTCTTGTCCCACAAAGCACTGTATTTTAAAATTCAAGATGGAAAAACGTTTTCATTGGCGTTAAGATCTGGTTAAGCAAACCTACTTGTGTGGCTCATTTCTCTTAAAACTCCCCTTCCCAACCTACTGCAAATTCCATGGCTAAGGCTCCCATCTGGCTGAGGGGGGTACTGGAAGATGGGGTAGGCCTGGCTTGCATCCTTACTGTCCTGCTCTCTTTGAAGATCAGTTTGTTTACCCAGCCCCCTTCTGTGTCTGTGCAGGCTACTTATCACCTCAATTGGGCTAAGCCTGTGCAGGCTAGTCAATCAGAAGAGGCTGCTATAAAGCCAGATTTTGGCTCACAGAAAAGAAAAGAAAGTCCTATAACGTGTTCTCTGTATATAGTTTATTTGTTTAAATCTGTTGTTATTGATTTTCATTGCATTCTTATGAAAGGCAACAGACGTTTGAATAGCTGTTTATACATATAACGATCAATCAACAATTTGGCATACATTTTTCTTTGCGTAGATGCAGGGTCCACCGTTAATATCATACAGTTCCTTACATGGAGAATGGCCCTTGTGCTCAATCAATGTTACAAATTGCATAGGATACAGCTTAATCATATTGAAGTACCGTAATGACGTCCCACAAAGTCCTTCCAGTTCATTCACCGTGGGATTCCAAACAGATGATATGACAAAAAACAACATTGACCGGTTTATGTGCATTTATACGACCCACTGCGCCCCGTACTCCTCTCCATAGCGTTTTCCAATCAACCCGATAGTTGTCCACCCTTACTAGCTCGTGACATCTGCTTCTATGTAGGCAATTGACTAATTTACATGTGATCCTTGAATATCACGGTCTTTCTCTGATGGTGTGCGCATCTCCCTCAGTTTGCTCTCGCTCCTCTCGCTCGGATCGCCCCCCAGACCCTTCCTCCTCTGTCTGTTGTAATGCATGGAGGAGTCCCACCCATTGGATTGCTATGGGTTCTTTATGCAGTCCCAGTGTTTATACTTGCTGAATGGCAATTCCCTCCGCTTTGGCCTATGCTAACAGTGAGCAGCTCCACTCGTGTGTGTGTGGTAGGTACTGCGCTTCCCATCGCTTAGTTAAAAGGCACTTAGTGACCACCATCCCCAGGCCTAGAAACCTGGATGTTACTTTTGTGGCGGGAGTCCTCGTTAAGTACTGTAATAGGTATACAGCCCATTCAACTGGTATGTCAGGGCCTGTGCATGTATGTAACAGTCTGCTTATTGTGTGCCAATATGTGTATATTCTAGGGCAGCTCCATACCATATGTTTCAACTCTGTCCCTTGCTCAGCACATCTCGGACACGTCGCATCTATGCAGTGAAAGTACCTGTTGATCATCACAGGCATGAGATATGTTCTATGAACAATGAATAATTGTATTTGCCGGAATCTCATATTTCTAGGTATTTGCACTGGATTTTTAAGTATCCTCTCCCACTCTTTATCTGCCAATTGTCGCCCCAAGTTCAGTTTCCATTTACGGCGGAGTGGATCTAAATTTAGCGCTGCATGGATTCGGAGTGACGCGGCGAACCAGCCTATGAGGTGTCTTCCATGTCCCATGAAGTGTAAATACTGTATGGTGAGGTGTTGACTCTGTTTTGTTGTTATGTCCCCCCATCTGGCTGTCAGTGTCGCTTCGAAGTGAGCGGTCGGTAAGGAATTGCCCCAGTGGAATCCCTCATCTTCCACTAATGACTCATACGGTATGAGTGCACCGTCTCGGTACAGGTCTCCTAGGGTCTTTAATTCGGCTTTC
This sequence comes from Lissotriton vulgaris, assembly GCF_964263255.1. Taxonomy (NCBI): domain Eukaryota; kingdom Metazoa; phylum Chordata; class Amphibia; order Caudata; family Salamandridae; genus Lissotriton; species Lissotriton vulgaris. Next base: position 948,326,040 of record NC_141696.1, read on the forward strand.
GGACATTCCATGAGTGAGAGGGATGTGAGCACCCTGGGCCTGCTAGGGTATCCTTCTAGTGGTATTGCTGTTGCATAGGGGACAATATTTCTAGTGATATATTGGTACCTGTGATAGCATTTGTATGTCACTGGTAGTAGAGGCGGCGTTGGCAAAGCGGCTCCAGTGGCGGGGTGGAAGAGCCTGACTATTTGCTCTAGCGAGTATAGTGGCAGCGTGTTTGCCGCATCTTTACGGCCTCTATCTGTGAGCCAGTGGGCTGCCCACTACACTTGGGCAGCCAAATAATAGTGTTCAAAACAAGGCGCAGCAAGACCTCCCTGGTCAGTGGGCAAATATAGTTTTGCTAGTGCCATTCTGTGTTGGGCGTTTCCCCAGAGAGTAATTTTGTGAACAATGTGAAGAAGGTTGATGGAACATATAGAGGCAAATTAACTAAATAGTGCAGGAGTCGGGGAAGGATCACCATCTTGGCTAATGTCACCCTACCTGTGACCGTCAGTGGAAGTGTGTTCCAGAATCGCATCTGAGATCTGATTACTGTTAAGGCCCTCCCAAGGTTTTCATCGAACAAGTCTTTCGGCTGGCAATATATCTGGATCCCCAGGTAGCGGAAGATGGACTCTCTCCATTGTACCCTTGTACCATTCAGAGTGTATCTTGGGTTGTGGCCTCCCTCACTGAACGCATAGATGCAGGATTTGCCAGCGTTCACTCTGAGTCCCGATATGGCAGCAAAGTCCTGCAAGAGGTGCATCAGTGGATCAGGTATGTTTTCTATGTCCTTCCCATAGACTAGCAGGTCATCTGCATAAAGTGACACTTAGGAGGCGATTCCGATCCTGGAAAAAAAACGTCTGTACAATTTTCATCTGGAGCCATCGCCGTACGATTCGTACCCTTCCGTCTGAGTCGCGTAGTATGATCTGTATTCCGTCAATCCGTCCAAATCGTCGCGTATTGCAAGGCTGCACCATACCCCTGCCATCATGGGGTGTACGCACCATACCCGGGGGGGTGTTCCATACCTGTTTCGGGGCGAACTCTGCTTTTACGGCTGTTTTCAGCTCCCGTAGAAAAAGAGTCGTACGGTGCGTACCCGACATTAATCGTACTTGCCGGGTCGGAAAAAGCAGCAGCGAACCGTACAGTTGTCGCGTACAGCGGGTTCCGATGGAGATTTGTAAGGGGATTTGATTTGTACGGTCTCTGTACGATTCGTGAGGAGTCCAGCTCCTGGTACGAATCGTACTTCGTCGTACGTACGGGGGACGTTGCAGGGTTCGATTCGTATGGGAAAAACGCTCCGAACGGCTATTCGGAGCGGTTGTTTCGGAATCGGAGTCGACCCCTTGGTGTATCGCATCCCTCAGAGGTATACCATCCCCCAGTGCTCTGTCACCAGCGCGAACAGGAGGGGAGATAGGGGGCACCCCTGTCTGGTACCTCTGCGCACGGCATCGGAGATGAGCTGCCCCAGTCGCACTCGGACCGTGAGATTTTTATATAGTAAGTCGACCATCTGTAGGAACCCCAAGCCCAGCTCATAGCGCAATAGTGCTACTGACAGATAGCCCCATTCTGAGCAATTGAATGCCTTTTCCAGGTCTAGTATGAGACATTTCGCTCTAGGCCATTCCTGTATGGCATCTATCGCCACGATGAAAAACCTCTGCAGATTCAGCGATGTGCTCCGTGCAGGTACAAATCCATTTTGGTCGGTGTGGACCAGTTCAGGAACTACTGGTGCCAGTCTGCTCGCCAACACCTTAGTGTACACAACTCCGTGATTTGGTGATTTTTGTTTCAGGAGGCCAATATCAGCGTGGCATCAGTCACTGTCTCTGGAGGTATGTTGGGGCGTATTTTCCGTGTTCCATAGCCCGCTCTGCTTGCAGGTGATAGGATCTTTCCACCAGTGCCTTCCGCCTCGTGTAGATCTCCCTCCAGCAGTGGGCGTTTACATTGGTCCAGGCGGCTGTCATCCCCTGCCTCCGCGGTTCACTCTCCTCATGACCACCACACTTGTAGGCCTCAAATTTGGCCAAAGCAATATCTCCGGCTGCAGCCCGTCTCTAGTTTGCCATGTGGTAGTGTCTGTTACCGGAGCTCACCCCACATCGAGTCCTGCGTGTTTCAGGCGCGGATGGCACAGATGAAGGGTAAATATAAGGATAATGAGGGGAATCACATGTTGAGCGTTATTGACTCGCGTCCACCATGTTGGCTCATTAGCCACACCCCTTCTTCTCTGTATTAGTTATGATAAATTCCACAGTGGCAAGTTGTTGGATGTATCATTGCTAATCATATAAGTCCTTGAAATATTATTTTAGTTCACTTCTGTCAAAAGTTGCACTTTATTGAAGTATTCCCATGTTAGCCTATAGAGCAAAAATGCTACAATGGTAAAAAACAACAATAGTAATTTCTTCCCTCACCAGAGCTTATAAAACATCTTTTAAAATTACCCTGCTTATTTATACATTGCACCCTACCCAAGGGATACCTAGGGTAGGCCTTAATGGTGACATATATGTAAAAATAAGGTTGTTTCATACTTTGGAAGTACCTTTATATCCGAAGTCGAACTTGCATATAATTTCAATTTAAAAGCAGCTTGCAAAGCAAGGCTGTCTTTTAAAATGGCAGCAGACAACACAGCAGTGCACACTTAGGTGCCTTAAACCTTCACGGCCCTTAAACCTACATGCCCTACCACATACCATGGAGTTACAGGTAGGTTTGTCAGTATCAATTGTAATTACACCTAATTGCGTTATATCTTTTAATCAGAGGCCCTGGGCACAGTCAGTGTCTGTTACCAACATTATCAGTAAAGAAATTGAGGTCATCGAAGCAAAAAGGCTTAATTGCTCACAGCCCAAAATCCTAAACCTAGCATAAATGAAGTCAGCACAACAGGAGTTCAGAAGGCAAAAAGTCAAGGGAAACCACACCAAGCATGCCAGGTCTAACATATACACTAACATCAAATAGAGGTGTGGGCTAGGGGCATTGGAGTATTTCTAAAGGAAGAGGCCTGCGAACTGCTATGAGAAAAAGGGAATGCTTCTTGAAATATACAATTTAATTCCGTCAAACAATGTTTTCCTTTTTATAAAACATTGGCATAAACAATGCTGGAAGACTCTGGTGGGTGGTACAAAGAAAATCAAAAATATCAAAAAATCAAAAAATCAAATAGATCCTTACCTCTGAATAGGGAGAGAACACTTCTTGATCAAAGAGGAGGTGTGTAAATAATGGAAATATAGTCAGACTAATTACATCATATGGCTCTGACACTGGCAGATTCAGACATATCTTTAATAGACATTGGAATATACTGACTAGTGACACAATGACGGCTCTTTGGGTCACAAAGACACCAAGTATAACCTTCAGAAGGGGATTGACACGATGTAATATAGTAGGCCCAAGTTTCCCCAAATATAAAGGACCAGGTAACTGCCTCAGTAAGACCAGTAGATGCTTCTATAAGGGTGGTAACTGTGGCGAATGTAGGTAGACTGAGGACAAGAATCTCACATCTCAATATAACACATCCACCATATACAAAATATACACAAATATGTCTTGCTGTACCAAGTATGTTGTGTATGTTGTTATATGCAATGTTGCCTGGTGTATATTGGAAACACCGTTAGGCCATTTACGGAACATATTTTAGAACCTATCAGGGCAATTACAATAAAGAATTAGAGCAAACACTGTGTGGATTCTGAAACTGAAAAGGGTTGAGACAGGCCTTCACAGTGACCATGAATAGTAGTACTTTTTGGGTTATTTAATCCAAATCTTGAACCAGGTCTTATGAGTATTAATTAGGGACTTTATTATTTGTACTTTTTGAGAAATATGTACCATGATAATTGAAAGACATGACAGCCTTAGGGTGGTTTTTCCCCAACTTTCTGCCTGAAAACCTCCAATTTTCTGAACTAATTTTTGCTGGTTTTAGGTCTCTGCCCACCTTTAAACTGCTAACTGGTGCTCAAGTGTTTGTGCTCTCTCTCCTAAACAAGTTAACAGAAGCTTACAAACCAATTGCCATATTTTTTTGACTTATAAGTCCCTAGTAAAGTGTACCACATGTGCCCAGGACCTTTACATTAAATGCTACTAGTGGTCCTCAAGTACTCCTTGTGCCACCCACTACAATAGCTGTCTAATCATGGCTCAGAGCTGCCATTACAGAGCCTGTATGAGCAGTTTTAAACTACCACTGTGACCTGGCAAGGTAACCCTCTTACTAGGCCTAAGCCCTTTCTTGTTATACATAAGGTGGGGCCTGTCTAACCCACAGGGCAGGGTGCTATGTATTTACAAGACAGGACATTTACCTTTGAGTTTTACATGTCCTGGTAGGGAAAATTCCCTATTTTTTTTCGCTATTACAAAGACTATCCCTCCTATAGGATAACATTGGGATTAGCTTAGTATGGACCGGGTGTATGATGCTTTTTTCTAGGTAGCAAATGGCCAGAAAAAGCATTTTTCTTTGTACCAAACCCTATTTTGCGATTATGTAACCTTTTACTGAATCGCAGAATGGGTTAGCAATTCGGTATTAGAAAGGGGCTTGTCAAGGGTTTCTTTTCCTAATAGCGACTTGCAGTGGTATGTGTGAATGATTTGCATCTGAAAACAAATCACAAAAAATTTGCATTTTACTGCCAACTCCAAGTTGATGGTAACCCCTTTGCAAACAAGAAGGGGTCCCAAAGGACACCTACCCTGTTTTGAAGTATGCAAAAAAATGTTTTAAGAGCAGGCAGTAGTCCCACACACCACTGCATGCTCATAAAAGATGAAAAGAACATTTTTCACTTTACATTTTAAATGCATTCTGTTTTTCTTGAAGAAAAACGGGTTGCATTTAAAAAGAAAAAATACATTGCTTTATTATAAAGAAATCAGAGACATAGTGGACAGCTGACCCCAGCAGGCCACCATTCCTGTGATTTACGGATTGCATATGGGTCACAAATTGCGACCTACCTCGTGAATTATAATGAGGTAGGGGTATTTGCAACCCACTCAGGTAAAGAATGCTGCCAGAGGGACAAAGAGATGTTAACAGCATATTCTTATTTGGAAAGGAAGAAAGGGGAAGGACATGAAGGTTAAAGGTAAAAGTGCAATAAGAGGGGTGTAGATATTGGCATGTGTGAAGTAAGTTATCAGTGACATTTGATAGAATAGTCCAAATTGGACTATGAAGACAAATGTCTTATAGGTACCTGTGATACTCGTGTAATGGACTGAATTAATTAAAATAATAATTTTTCACATAATTGAAGTCTCAAAAACATGTATTTGGTCATTTGACTGTTTTACATCTATTGCCTCTCTTTTTCTTTTGTGTGTGTTACCTGTGATACAGACAACTTAAACAAAGTATGATGTGCATCACGCGCCCAAACATGTAAAGTGATATGGCATGAGTGAACAGTTTTCTACAGAAATCTCTCCTTTTCAAAAATTATATCAGTGAAGTTATACATGAAAACCTATACACACTAGAGACACCCACATAAACTCGTACACATGTACAGTTACATACACATTTTATTGAAAGCGACAGCAACAAAACAATATTCTGGAGCCTCAATATTTTGTAGTCCACCAAGTGGCATTGAACATTCACTGTGAGGATGTACATCATAAGTGTTAACACTAATTACCAAGAAGTCAAACATAAATTAAAGAAATCATCATTATGCATAAAATATTGTGCATATAAACACAACAAGGCTGATTGTCTGTTAAAGAGAATAAGAAATAAGTGGGTCCAGATACCCTACTGTAAAAGGACGAAGATCATCACCCACATACTAGGTAGCATGCTTCATCTCTGGCCCTTCCTTAACCGACTGCTATCATTCAAATGTGACCTACGACGCAGCAAAGAAAAATTAGGAATTTAACTGGAGGTTCCATTTTTATTGAGAGGAAGGTTATTTCTGAGGGTGATGCCCATAATAATATTTGTCAGGTGTGTGGGTGAAAGTGCAGCGGGGAATTGTATTTGATGTTATTTTATGTTATGTTATGTTAAAAGGGCTTATATAGCGCAACGTTCACCGGATTGGTTTCTTGGCGCTTGATACAAAACTATTGCCTGGCTGGATCATCTTGACATTGAATTTGTCCACCAGGGATAGGATTAGAATTGCTATAGTGCACCACCAAGTGACATTGAGCATTCACTGTGACTATGTACATTATGGGGAATAGTCTCAAGGACTTATTGCCGAGTTATCCGCACTTTAGCGCAGCAAAAGTGGCGAAATAAATATCGCCCCATTCTCAAGCTGGTGCAAACTGCTGATATTGCCAGTTCAACCACTTTCCCAATAGTATGACTTGACCACTTTCCCAATAGTATGACTATAAGGGGTCCCCCATCTTCGGCAGATGTAGACTATTGGAATCAATTGGATCAACGCTACTTGAACGTCGACAGGCTTAATGGCTTTTCCCTAAAATGAGGCAAAGAAGATCAAGAGCTAGTTACGGCCAATGTAGTAAAGAGAGGTTTGTCCTCCGTCGATGTCTGCTTAGATCTAATCTCCGCTTCTGAACAAATACTCCTAAGCTATATGACCATCACTAAAATATTAAAGAAGAACTAACTCACGAAAGGAAAATGAAAGGGACTCCTAGGAAAGGATGGTTTAATTCCGAGTGTACAAAATTCCACAAGGAACTAAAACTGGCATTGAACAAGGAAGAAAGGGATAGGAACAAAATTGTTATACTGAGGAAAGCTTATAATGCTGCACTAAAAAAATCGTAAATCCCAGATCAAAAATAATCTGTGGAATCAAGTGCATGAAAGTTGCCATATGAAGGACATGACCACTTTTTGGAGAACCTTTAAATCTTAATTTTTTCTTGAGGCTAATGAATTTCCAAAATTGGACGTAGCAGAAGATGCCTGTACTTGGGTACATCACTTCACGGAAATCTTCAAACAAGTAGAGGATGATGTATCGGCCCAAGGGGAGGTTTTACCCCAAATAAACTATCCTATACAGCTAGCATTCGATCATAAGGAGTTAATTTTTGCCCTAAAAACATCAAAATCAGGCAAAGCCCCAGGACCCGATGGGGTTCCCGTAGACCTCTTTAAATGTAAACTAGATCTATGGTCCAAAATTTTATTTAGAGTTCTGGAAGCAGCCAGGAAGGTTGGTCTGGTCGATTCCTGGTCCACATCAATTCTGGTGCCAATGTTCAAAAAAGCCAATCGCCAGAGTCCCACCTGTTACAGACCCATATTGTTACTAGACTCCCTTGGTAAAATCGCTGGACGAATCCTTTTAGATCGTCTGCAGGATTGGGCTAGCGATAATACCATAATATCTGATCTCCAATATGGGTTCCGAGAGGGTCTAAGCACAGTGGACCAGGCATTAAACCTTTCACTTCTAATGGGGAAGTATGTCTCAGCAAAAAAAGGGTTTCTGTACATGGTTTATGTCGACCTGACAGCAGCCTACGACTGCGTCTGTCATTTCAAATTGTGGGCTACTTTATTGGTTATGGGAGTGGATCTCCCGCTGGTGAATTTTTTGAGGGAACCTTACTCAGAGGCAACAGCAAGAGTGAGGTATGGAATCGGGGGGAACTCACTGAGCCCTTTCGGATAGAGAGGGGGGTCAGACAAGGGTGTGTTCTGGTCCCCTTCATTTTCACACTATATACAAATGGGCTGGAAGTGGAGATGGTGAAGGGAAGTCAGGACCTGCCAACAATACGTCTTCGGCCAATTCCGGCGCAACTTTATGCCGACAACGCCGTAATTCTGGCGAGAACCCCTGTCCAGCTCTAGCGGTCATTAGACAAATACTGCAATTTTATGAACTCCCTGAACCTCAAAATAAACATAAAAAAGACAAATGCCATGCATGCTGGTCCCAGACCTAAAGAAACTAGAGATTTTTTTTAATAATAGCAGTCTAGAGTGCACAATTACATATCCCTATTTAGGGATTTTAATAGATCATAAGCTCAAATGGACAGCGGCCATACAGGCAAAGAAACTACAGTTCCCGAGGGCCACTTCTGCACTAGTGGCATTTGCGCAGAAGCTAGGAAAGAGGCCACCACAGGAAATGCTAAAAATCAATCAGGCAAAGTTCATCAGTATTGCTAGCTATGGTTCATGGGTACACAAATACGGATGCCATACTGAAAGTAGAAAATTCCTTTTTGCTTTATCTACTCGCAGTCCCACAAAGCACTACAGCATACGGCTGCCACATAGAATTAGGGCTGAATTATATATCTGATAACTTAAAGATCCAACCGATTATGCTATGGAGGCGCATCAGGACCAAAGATCCTTGTGAACTGACGCGTAGTCTCATTCAGGAATGTATGGTACTGCACAACTGGGAGAAAAAAGGATGGTTGGCATATGTAGGGTCCTTTTTGGAGGCTTTAGGTCTGCAGAGATACTTTACAGACCCATCTACCATCTCTGAAGTGCCAAGAAAAGAATTGAAAAAACTGTGTCTTTCCCATCTAAGTAAGCTACCACTATCTCAAGAAATAGGGAAACCTTCAGTACAACACTTGCTAGCGATACAAACCACTCTCTCCATGCAGCCCTACCTGATGTTTAACTTGAACCAGTACGAAATGTTCCTGTTAGCAACATTTAAATTTGATAGTTTTCATAGGTTGTTGATTTCCTTTCCCCAGCAAAATGATTGGACAAGGAACATAGCACCCTGCCCGCTTGACTCTATGGCCCCACAATCTTCAATTCATACATTACTGTTTTGTAGATATTATAAAATTCCACACAAACGTTAGATCGTTCCCATTTTAAAAACTATGAGACTTCAAACCTGCCGTCCTGCTTTCCTAGTGCTTCAATTTTTAGATAATAAACTACATGCAAAATCTGTAGCCTGTTTTTTGGCGATAGCTTCCGCAAAAATCATGGCCACGGATGATAGCGACAACTAATGATAATGATATGCAAAGTAGGTGTTCCCGTGCCCAAAAAAACTTAAACACCACTTTGCGATATTCTCAATGACCAGCCAGATCAGCAGTGCGATCCAAAAACAGGTGATAAGGCGTGTTAGCAGCAGGGATTGAACACGTGCCTTTTACTGGTGTTTTTTTTTTTATTCCTCATATACCAATATTGGGTATTCTAGATAGGGTATCTCTTCCTCTCTAAACTACGATGTTCCGACCTCAAGGATTAAATCTGAGGAATTCAATCCAGAATAGGAGAGGAAAGAGAATCCCCCTCCAGGCTCAGCTGTTTGCTATGTCCACTTCATACCCTTTATTCTGAACGACCCTCGGTTGGGTTGGAGACCAAGCGCCAACAGTACCCAGGTGAAATCATAGGAATATTTCTCAACTGTTCCGCCAAGCCACTAGGGCCGCCCAGGTCTTAACAAGGCTAGAGCTATTGCATGCAATGTCAGACTCGCTGATATATATAATATATCTTAGGCAGTCAGTAAAGGTGGGAGAATTCTCTGACTTCCAGGACATACATATTTCCCGTCTAGCTAAAATCATTACTTAAAATATGAATTTGGTCCTCATCTCATTAAGCTGGTACCCCATCTCTAGGCCAAAAAGAATAGTCATGGGAGGGATAACAAAATGTATACCCAAAACTTCTGTTATAAATTCTTCGATTTTAGACAAAAGGAGAGATAGTCTTGGACACTCAACAAACATGTGCAAATCGTCCGCAGCGCAAAACTTACAACGTGGGCAACAATATTTGAGATTCGTGAACGTAACCAATACTTGGGGGATATATACACTCTATACAAGGTGAACAAATCATTTCGTTTTAAAGGGGCTGATTTTGCCACTGAATATAGTAATTTAAAAGAATCTCCTCAAAGAGCTGGTAGATTATCACATTGCAAAGCTGCCACTTCTCCCCATAGTTTATTAAGTTTTGGGGCCCGATGTAGATGCCCTAATACCGGTCGGAAACGGCCGAATTCGGCCGTTTCCGAGCGGTATTACGGTTTCCAGATGTAGGGCATGAATTTACAGAATCGGAATTTTACCGATTCTGTAATTACAGATTCGGTAAAATTACCGAATCGGTAAATACAGACTCGGTAAAATACCGATTCTGTAAATGCAGATGTAGCTGGCACATGTCAGAGTGCCACAGGGCTTTAAGAATCAGTATTTTACCACCCAATCCTATTGGGTGGTAAAATACTGAATACAGATGTGCATGCACATGTGTGCATGCACACCAGTGCCATGTGACACACAGACATGCCCTTAGGGCATGTCTGTGTGCCACATGGCACACGTGCCTGAATTCAGGGTGCTAGAGGGTGTCAAAGAGACACCCCCTGCACTCTTGCAAAAATCGCTATTTACCGAATCGGTAAATACCGATTCGGTAATGAACATTGATTCCTATGGGCTGCAATGCCCATAGGAATCAATGGGCTTTACCGATTCGGTATTTACAGAACCGGTAAATACCGAATCTTAACGATTCGGTATTTACCGATTCTGAAATACCTACATTTCCCCCCTTCTAATTTACCACTTCTTAAATACCGAATCGGTATGATTTGGTGTTTTAGAAGTGGTAATTTAGAATTACCTACATCGGGCCCCAAGTTCTGTGACTTCATCTTTCTCATTTAGTGCCGCATACCAGAAGGAAATCTCCTTTTTCCAGCTCCCTTTTTTCTTTACAAGTTCAGGATTAGTTGTTAGTCCCCAAGATATGGTGCTACACCGGCTAGATAGCTGATAAAATTTGAACCTGGTGAGAGTTCCGTTTGTCAGCCGAGAAAGTGGATCCCACCCCAATAATTCTGAATCATCAAGAAGATCCTGACACTGCATAATACCAGCTGTTTTATGGGGAAGCGATAATTGGTTTCTGAGACATTCAGGTGTTCCCGGGGAATCCCATATGGGAGCAAGAGGTGTATAATAGGGGATATCTAATTTTTTTCTGAAAAACACCCAATTTCTCAGAGCCGTGCCCAAGACCTTTAGTCTAACCTTCTTGTAAAATTTTGGGTCCCCAAACTTAAATAAAAAAGATTTATGTCCTAGATGGATATTATGTAGTAGCGCCTGAAATAGCCGACCCAAGCAGGATGTATCAGCTTTATCGGCCATTAACCTAAAGTTTTTAAAATGAAAAGCATGGCAGTAATGGAGAATGTCAGGCATAGCAAGTCCACCTGTCTTCATTTTCCTTCTCACTTTTTTCAAGGAAATCCTGGGCGATTTAGAATTCCAGATGAAAGATCCTATTCGTCCCTGCAAATTGGCGATATCCTTGGGACTGAATGACAAAGGTATCGAATTAAAAAGGAATGTCATCTTTGGTAAAATAACCATTTTTATTAGGTTTACCCTCCCGAAGATGTTCAATGGCAGACCCGACCAGCGATGTAGGAGTACATTAATGTCCTTGTATACTCTATCAAGGTTTACTTTGGATGTCTCCGAAATGTTCTGAACCAGATGTACGCCTAGATATCTCATCCGAGACTTTGTTCCAGGGAATTGATCCTCCTGATTCCATTGCATGACCTCGGTTTTTCTTTGTTAATTTTAAATCCTGAGACCTCTACGAACGCTTCTGCCTGATAGAATAGTTGAGGGATTGATATTTCGGGATTAGATGTATTGTAAACATTACAAGGTCATCCGCATATAAAGCAAATTTTAAACCTAGTTCATTTATGCGGAAAGGTTTGATTAGAGCATCCGATATTAACTGGCTAACTAAGGGCTCTAGATATAAATTGAACAATAAGGGACAGAGGGGACATCCCTGTCTGGTGCCGCGTGTGATTTGAACCCAGTCTGTAAGTAAGTTATTTACAAGAAACTTGGCTCTAGGGTGGAGATATAATGCTTTAACAGATGTTATGAAATTAGTTGGTATACCAAACTTTGACAAAGCTTCCCATAAGTATAACCAGCAAACTTGGTCAGATGCCTTGGCGGCGTCGATAGCCACAATAGTTATTGGGGATTTTTCCTCTGTGGCAAAATCGATTGCAGCAATTGCCTGGAAAGTCAGTTCATTCAATTGTCTGCCAGGCATGAAGCCCCTCTGGTCCTCATGGACCACAGACTTAATTACTTTGGACAATCTCGCTGCCAACACGCCCACAAAGATTTTATAGTCTGTGTTTAGCAGCGAGATCGGCCTGTACGACTCGACTATTGTAGGGTCTTTATTTGGCTTCAGGACTAAGGTGACCGTAGCCTCGGACCAGGTCGGGGGAGTAGACTCTCCTGCTAGATGTATTTTATTAAATAGGGCCGTAAGAATGGGAACTAAGATATCAGACCCCATTTGGTATACTTCCACTGGAAGCCCATCTGGGCCGGCTGCCTTTCCTCTAGCCATTCTCTTCAGTTGATCATGAACCTCCCCCTCTTTGATCAGAGATCTCAAAAACAGGCTATCTCTCTCAGTTAGATGTGGAAGACATACCCCCTCTAACCAATGAACTGCACCTTCAGTTGATGTTTTATCGTTATTCCCCATGTATAAATTCTGCATATATGTTTTAACTTCTCCCAAAATCTCACCATTATCAAATGATATGTCACCAGAGCTCTGTATCCTTAATCTACTTATCTGGTTCCTAATACGATCAGATCTAGCCTTCCAAGCCAATATTCGGCCGCATTTCTCCCCATAGGAGAAGTTCTGCAGTCTACTTGCATCCCATCTTTCTTTGATGATTTTATCTAGATTAGCCTGATATTTAGTTTTTAAACTCTCCAGCTCCTTCTGTATGGAAATCAGGTTAATCTGCTGTTCTAGGGAGGCTTTCTGTAGTTCTTGCTCTTTTTGCTTTCTTTTAGATAAGGAATCTTCCTCTGCCTTCTTCTTAATTGTATTTCTCCGTATCATTTTAGCTGTAAGTATCCCCCTTAGAAATGACTTGAAAGCTTCCCATATTGTTTGATCTGGTGCAGTAGCTTTATTAAATTCAAAATACTCAGCCATAAGCTTCAATAGATCATTCTTTAGCTCTTCCTGTAATAATAAGGATCTATCCAGAGTCCCCCGCATGACTTGAGTATTTTGTGAAAGTTTGGCTATTAGTTCTACCAAGGAATGATCAGATAATATTGCCGGGATATAAGAGGTAGACAGAATCTCAGGAAGCAGACTTTGATCAATGAGGAAGAAGTCAATACGTGAATGATGTCTGTGTCTATAGCTATAAAATAAGTAGTCTCTGTTGTTCTGATTCTTGACCCTCCAGACATTTAATAGATTAAAATCCCTCATCAAATTTCTAAGCCCTCTTTTAGATCTACGTAGGGGGGACAAAGCAACCTTAGAAGTACCGTCTAGTCTTGGATCGAGTACAAGATTAAAATCACCACCTAGTATGATGGGAGCATTTAATTCAAGCAAACTGGTTTTTAAGCTAATCAGAGCCTCTGGGGAATCCTGATTTGGTCCATAATATACTGCGCATGTCAGCTTTGTATTTTTTATGGCTAATAATGCAGTCAGCCATCTACCTGTATGATCAGTTTCGTACTTCTCAACTCTTATCCCACTATTAATTCTAATAATTATCGCCACTCCTCTGGTGTTACCACTCTGTTAAGAGCAGAGGAGGTCCTGTATCCATTTTTGATTTTTAAAGGCTATCTTACATTCCTGCTGTTCAAGGTGGGTTTCTTCTAAGAGGAGAATATGGGCCCCAGACTTATTTAAGAATTCACAGGTTCTACCGAGTTTGTTACTCCCCCTCAACCCGTTAACATTCCAATTTATTATTTTTATTTTATTCTCCATATTCCATGTTTGTCACGGAGAAGAGATAGTCGGTTATATAGGTAGTTCCATTATCTGCTCCGGTATCTGCTCTAATTACAGGTTGGCTCATGCCTATCTCATCATTTCTGGATATATGAGGAAATGTTTTTCTCTTTAGTGTCCCTCCCCCCCTACCCTCCTCCCCTCATGAGGAACCACCCCTTATTACCTTTAGCGATTGTATCGCCATTTGGGGCCCTTCCCTGATCCAGATTCTGGTCCTAGCTGTGCCCACTATATATAAAATATGTACCTACACCCATCTATCACCTTGAGTTATATTTTTGTTTTTATTTGCATAGGGTTTTTTTTATTATAATTTTTTTAATTTTATTTTATTATTATTTTTTCTTTCCTTTTCCGCTTTTCGTCTGTGAATATTGTCTATATATCTACGTATGCTGTGGCCCAAATAATTAGGCCCACTAAATTCTAACAGTCGAAATTCTATAATATCCAGCTATCTCTGAGCTTCTTTCAGGCTAATAATGAAACTATCTACTTCCTGAGGGGACGTGAAGTTATACGTCTTATTATTCCATACCACCCGTAATGAGGCTGGGAACTTCATCATAACCTGTGCACCTGACCCTCTTAATTCCTGCAAACGAGACCCCAACTCCCACTGTCTCTGCGCTGTCACTCTGCCAACATCTGAACGGATTAGGTACTTGGAGGAGTCAAGCTGAAGCGTGGGATCAACAAGGGCCCTGCCTAGTATTAATTCCTTCACTGAATATGATAAGAAATTTACCAAGATTTTTCTGGGGGCATTCCTATCAGGATGACGACAAAAAGGATCTCTATGAGCTCGCTGTATTTCACTCTCAAGATTAATATCAAGTCTGTCCTTCAGGACTCCTTCTCTCAAGAGCTTACAAATCAGGGTCTTTACGTCTCCATTTTCGACACCCTCTGGGATTTTCAGGAATTTCAGATTATTGTGTCTCGCATGAATCTCCAAACGTTCCATATCCTGCTGCAGGGTCTGATTCTGGGCTTTCAGTTCAGATATTGTTTTTGAATGTGCTTGCGAGACCCTCGTAAGAATAGCTACCTCTCCTTCTAAGGCTTCTGTTTTTGTACATTTCTGAGTAATTTCTTTCTGATTTCCTTCAGATATATCACATTTGGGTAGCAATTTTGCCAGAAGATCTTCGCGTAGGGATCTAAATAAGCTCTCCATATTTTCACCTCCCGCTTTCTGTTGCTGTTCTGCTCTTTGGCCCTTCCTTGCTAATGTGTCAGCTACCTCAGAAGGAAGGTCGCCAGCTATAATAACTCCAGCTTGTGGGGTTAAACTCGTATAGAGCTCAGTGGAGGTACGGAGGTACTGGGGCTGGAGTTCTCCCTACCATCCCCCTGTAAGGCAGTACTTGAGAGATCATCTCTCAGGTCTGTTTCTGGCTCTGTGAGTAAAGGGGCATATCTATTTTGAGAAATCACAGCAGAGCTAGGCCCGGTAATAATACTTGTGAATCAGACTGGGGTTGCATCAGCTTAGTTGCTGTATCTAAACTAGATACTGTTTTCTCCATTATTTTAAAGTATGATGTTAGGGAGGGGTCTGATTTTGATACAGTAAATGCTTTTTTCTGTTTTTTCACCTCTTCGTTTTTGCTTCTCTCCCTCCTTTCATTTTTTTTTGTGGTGGAGTCAGAGGAACTGAGAACAGACCACGAACTTGGTTTAGAGACGAAAATTGCAAAAATTCTCTTTCTGGCAGGGAACGAAGGAGATATCTACTCCTTATGACTGGAGGAGCCGCAGCCACAACCACAACCACAGTTTCTTGTGGCGTTTCCTTTACCTCTGAATTGCTATTATGCTTTTTTCGACACCCTTGCTGTGAACAAAGTTCTTTCAAGGTCACTAAGGGGGTCTCAAAATTTATATCAGCATCAGAGCCCATCCCCTTACAACCTGTAGATATGTAATGTAACAAAAAGCCTGTGCCAATGTCCGTATCTTAACACAGCCCCCAAATATAATATGCTGCTTATCTGAAACTGGCACACAACAGACGCCCGACAATTCTCCTCCCGCCTCTCTGCCCCAGGAACGATACCCGCTCACCGCTGGAATCCCGCGTCTTCTGGGGTAAACCCTTGCTGCAGCACCCTGGATCCTCCTCCATACGCTAGACCTGCTTGCTATGTCCAGACTGTTTCGCTCGTTTCGCTAGCCTCGGCCTCCAGCCTCGTCACGTCCGACGTTGAACTCAGAGCCTACGCCCATCAAGTCTCCGGTTCCGGGTCCTAGTGCACCCTGCTCAGTGCGCAGGCTCAGCTTGGTTTACACTTGGCGAGATCACGGATGAGAAGTAAAGTAGGAGATTTAATAGAAAATAAGACCTAAAAGGGAAAAATAGACCACTTATGCTTACCGCATAGTAATCATCCGTGCGGCTTGCTGTAGGAGCGCAGGTACTTCAACGAAATGACCAGACATCTCCCGATCAGGACGGAGCTCTCACGACTGGCGTCAGCCTGTCGCCATCTTCCTCTCCCCCCGCAGGACTGTTATCTTGATGCCTTTTACTGGTGTTAGGCAGGACGACTACCCAAAGCCCAGAGCCACATTTGAAGACCAACACATTTCATGGAGACACTGATCATGCAGCACCCACCGCAACCAACCCTATGCCCTCCCGGATCACACCCCGTGACTACCACCGAAGCAGCACAGAACAGGACAGCGGACATTCCGAAAATGGCATGGCCCCTCAGCCACACAATAGCAGAACGCGGGGAGAGGTGGGAACTAAGCATGTGCGAAGGAGGCAAGTCTCCCATGAATAAGAATGCACACAATGGCAAGTGTGGCGGTGATGTGCTGGACAGATCTCAGTAGGCAGAGCACAGATCCGTCCATGTGGACATATACTACTGGTGCTTGTAGTGTTGTGGACAGTGGACGCAACCATTTTACCTCAGGCAGTGGGGAAGACCTTGGTCATGTTGCTGTGATGTCCTCCCTGTAAGCGTAAGCAGGGTGGGCTGGCCCGTTGTGCGTTAGTCCAGTGTAGTAGTGTGAATAAATAGGCCGGGGCTCTGGGGGTGGTTCACTTCTGGGAAGGCCAATGTGCCTGCCAGGGCAGAAGCCCTCACCCTGCCACAAGGCCACCGCCGTGACCAATGGCCTCCTCGACACAGGCCCCCAGCGAACCCAGTGACACAACACCCTGGAGTTATGTCTGTGCTGACTACTGCCTTTGACCTACACTGGGGTCAGCAGGGCTCACAATTCAGATTGAGTCGTGATTGCAGATGACGTAGTCCAGTAGGCAACAGACATTGCTACCCGTGCGGCCCACCCAAACCATGCATCATTGCAGGTTGCGCATCCTCTGAGTGCTTCAGGTGCCACTGACTCTGGGCACCACAAGTCAATGCTATCTGGCTGTGGGCCCCTACTGACCTCTGCCTCCGGCCTACACTGCGGTCAGCAGGGCTCATACACATTGATTTGAATGACAATGTGAGTCTCAATTCCTATCTGGGTCACAACCATACCTGTGTATCTATAGCATTACCCAGGGAGTACCTTTTTGTGGAATCACTGTCCATACATTCATCCATACTTTCATTCTTTATTGATCATGGCCATGACACATCTGTGTGAATTGGAATGTTTTATTCACATTCAGTGGAGTGTTGAAGCTGGACCAGTAGAGGGCCATGCAAACCCCACTTTCCATTGTTGGCCCGTGGAGTGCCAGCCAGAGTCCTTTCAGGATTGACAAGTTCATAGGGAGTGGAAGACTACAGTCTGCAGTGTGATTGCTGTATCATTGGTAACCAAACCAAATATCCATGTCAAGGTCCAAGGTGAGTGTCACTCAGTGTACAGGGGGACATTGGGAGGTGTTATTCTAGGGCATGATGCAGAGGGCAGAACCAAGCTGAACCCAGCCATATGGCGGAGGTGAATGCTACCACTTCATTCTTACCACAAAGCCATATTCATCATCATCTACGTCCTCTGATGTGCCAGGTGCCTCACACGTGGGTGGTGGTGTTTTGTCTGCATCACATTGTGGCAGTGACACATCAGGGGCCAGAGTTAGAATTTCTGACACACTGTGTGGCACTGACACTTCAGGGGGAGGAGATGTGGATGGAGTGGTAGCACCAGCATCCATCCGTGCCAGACCTTGTGGTGGCAATGCCATGACAAGGATCTGCAGGGCATGGAATATCACAGCTACATCTCGCTGGTGTGCAGCTGTGGCAGCCATTTGTGAGGCTTGCATCTGCTCCATGTTCTCCATGATCATTCACATGTAACATGAAACTCCTTTCTGACATCGCTGGGGCCGCTCTGACTAGACAGTTGTTCTTTGCACATGACTCCAGAGATGTCAGCCATGCCTTGTTGTAGAGCAAGAAGTGAGCAGTGGGGCAGGGACTGTGAGTGGTCCCTGATGCGACTTAAACACCCACGTATGGCATCTAGTTTGGCTGCCATGAGGTCGAACCCAACCCGCAGCAGGTCCGACATCTCCTCCTGGCACCCTAACACACGGTGTTGGAAAGCCATGTGTTGGTCATAGGGGGTCCTGGGAGACAGTCATGATGGTGGGTGCCTCTTGCTGTGTGGTCTGTGCAGTGGGTGGCATCTCATAGATGCTGGTGGGCTGCCCTGCTCCGGGAGTTGTCCCTGACCTGCTGGAGTGCGTCAGTGTGTATGTTAGGGAGGTCCTCTTCATCATCAGTGCTGAGTTGTTGGGTCTGCTCTGCAGGAGGTGTTGATTCTTCCTCTGCAATGTGAAGGGGAAATGCAGTTTGACATTGTGTTCCCATGTATGTTCACACATTGTACAATTTTACTGTCAGACTGCTTGGCAATGTACATTGTGACTGTTTATGAGGAGACGCCTATTTGAAGCAGGACACTTGGCATTTCTACGCCATCAGGGAAGTGAGGTTGTAGTTGTACATTGTCATCTTACAGTTTCCTGCTATGCCACATGATAATGGCCATGTTCTAAACACAAGCGGCAGCAGTTGTGTCTTCTGTTCTGTTGTGAAAGTGTTGCAGTTTATACCACATTGTTGTCAATGCTGGGGTGCTCTGCATCCTAGGTGTGTGTGCTGCATTGTGGATTAATTGGCCCTTTGGCTCTGATTTGGCTAGCCCTTATCCCTTTCAGGCGATGTGCCTTTCACTTCTGTGCTCATACAGTGCTGAGATGTTCCAGACTTGTGTAAATTGGGCTCTTGGTCGGAGTTGTAACTCTTGGGCATGGTTTATCTGAAGATATGCTATACTTACTTGTGCATGTGTGGCATTGTGCCCATCTCCCCCCATCCCCCCAGTCCCTGGGGGGATGGGGGGATGCTCTGTTGCTTCTGGCTCAGGTCATGTTGTGCAGAATCCGGTCCCCCAACTCCTGCCACCATCTCCCCAATGATGGTCCCAGGCTGGTGCTCCATGAGGGTTGTGGATTTCTGGTTGTCCTCTGTATTTGCTCAGGCTGCCTCCATGGTGCTTCGCAGCTGTATGTGTTTTAATCAAAAGGGAGGATTTTCAGTAGATAGTGGGACTCTGCTATATTTGCATATGTGTGACACACCGTTTTGGATGCGAGACACGGAGGACGCTTCCCACAACTCAGGAATTACTGATAGCAGACACACACCTGTGTCATCTCTTGCTATGCCCATGCCACCTGGATTTATTTAAACTGGGGGATTTATTCTGTCACGCCTACCTGAATCACATAACACATTACACTGGGGATGCATCCGTGGCCTTTTGAAATTTTGAACACCACTTTAACCAGACTACGCCATAGAACCTTCACGTTTCCATTTACCCTTGAGTATCTTGCTGCCAGGTTTGAATTACCACCGGCATCTCTATCACACCGCTATTGTTTCCAGTATCTGGAGAAGACACTACAATCCTGTACTTAAACTAACGTACTTACTTCTCCTTAGAGAATATAAATCTTCTATTCTCTCATGCAAAACTGAGTACATCTCCGCAAAAATAACAAACTCAGCCAATAAATCAAAAGAGATCTTCTCAATTATAGAGGAACTCACAGGATCGGCTAGAGTGTTTGCACAGCCTGAGCAATCTCAGCAGCTCTGTGACTCATTAAATCACTACTTTTTTGAAAAAATTAATGTAATAAAAGCAAGCATCCCTCAACCCAATATTCCCATTAAACTCCTTTCGACCTGCCAAACCCCCGTGGCTCTCAACCAATTTTCTCCAATCACCTTGGATTCCTTTTCTGAACTAATGATCAAAGTCAAGTCAGGCTCTCCCCTTGACAGCGGTCCCACCCACATTTTGCACGAAGCTTTCACAGCCTGGCCGGAATCCTCTATATCCCTTCTCAACTCTTCACTTAGCAGTGGCTCAGTCCCAGAGTCCTTTAAAGTTGCAGAGATCCTTGCTATTCTGAAGAAACCTGGTGCAAACCCTCAGGTAATGAGTAATTACTGTCCAATTTCCCTCCTACCATATCTTAGCAAGATCCTGGAGGTTCATGTAGCAGGCTGTCTGAGCTCCTTTGTTGAAGCATCCTCTCACCTAGACACCAACCAGGCCGGCTTTCGACCTGCTCATTCGACCGAAAGGGTCATTCTGTCAGTCATGGATGAACTTCGTAAAGGAGCAGATCAAAATACCGCTCAGGCTCTAATCCTTCTTGATCTGTCGGCCGCATTTGCAGGTGTTGGGGGCAGAGCACTGAAATGGCTTCAGTCGTTCTTGTCAGACAGGTTTTAATTAGTCCGTCTTGGCCATTACTGCTCTATGAAAGGTAGGCTCCCCTGTGGAGTTCCACAGGGTTCTTCCCTATCCCCCCTCCTTTTCAATCTTTAAATGCAACCTCTGATCAATGTTTTGTTGTAAAATTATGCAGACGACCTGCAATAAATCTTCAAACTACATTCCACCAGTTCATCAGAAACCAACTTGCGTGATGTTATGACCTACATCAGCAATTGGATGAACTTGAACCAGCTCAAATTAAACTCAAACAAAACTGAGCTGATCCTGACAGGCGGTAACACTAACTCCTGGAACTCCAACTTTTGGCCCACCTCCATGGGATCTCCACCTGTTCCTGCAGCAAAGGCGAATAGCTTGGGGATAACGATAAATAAGGACTTATCTATTAATCCACAAATCAACTCAGTGGTTTCTGTTTGCTTCTTTATGTTAAGGAAAATAAAGAAGATAAAAAGATTTCTCTCAAAGGAAGCATCTATCTTGGTGGTCCAGGCGTTAATTATTTCCAGACTTGATTACACAAATTCAATTTACGCCGGTATCCCAGCCTACCAAGTGCAACGTCTGCAATTGATACAGAATCATGCAGCTAGGCTTAATTTTCTACTTTCCACCCGCCATCATGTCAAACCCCTGCTGCAACAACTCCACTGGCACCCTGTGAGCCAACACAGCTTATTCAAATTAGGCTGCATCGTACACAAAGCTTTGCAGGATACCGGTCTGGAGTTCATATCTAATAAGATCAGGAAATATAATCCCCCCGCATCCTCCGGTCATCCGGCCAACATCTTTTGAGCATCCCAAGATTCAAACGAAACAAATATGGTGGGCTGCGATTTTCAAGGTTGGCTCCCCAATTTTGGAACTCTCTCCCTCTGTTTATACGACTCGCGATAATCATCTTCAATTCAGGAAACAGCTTAAAACTTGGCTATTCTCGTCTGCCTATTCTAACTAACTCACCCCTTCCGGTATCTTTCTACCCCCCAAGTGCAAAGAAACCTACACGGTGTACGTTGCGCTATATAAACAATTTTAACATAACATAATATCTCAGTCCTGACTAAGTCAAGGGAGTATTCTCCTAGACAAACACGTGTTGGCTGGTTGTTTTTGTGCTGACTACTTTCTATGTGAATTAAATGAAAAAGAACAAAGAACAACTCTTTTGCAAACTTTATTGAATACGGAACTTTCACACGGACTTACATAACACAATTGTTTTCTAACATACCTCTGTATGTGTGCCCAAGACTTAAGAGGAGCTGTATGTGTTTTGTTTGTGTTTTTTGTTGCCGCTTTTATATTGATTTTTCCCGCCTGACTTGCGGGACTTGCAGGCGTGGCGCTGCTTATCGCTGCATTTTTCATTGCAGTTGGGCCCATCGCAACTTTTTTCACGTTCGGATTTAGATTTTTATCTTCGTCCCAGTGACTTTATGGCGGACATTTGACATGTTATCAGGAAACTATTGCATGTTACCACCATGTTGTCAATAGGACTTTAACACTGAGTTATTTTCCCACAATAGATAGGGCTATGTAAAATTGCGTTAACCGATTTTGGTGATAATTATCACACGTTTTGAGAATATCCCCCTATAGTTGTTAACTCTAATTACCCAGAATGTAAACACAAACTAAAGAAATCGTCACTACGTATAAAAATTGTGTCTAGCCTGTAGGAAGAGGAACACACTTTACATGAAATAAGGGTATGTCTCCCCATCCTGACTGCCTGGCTGCATGTATCTGGAAGGGTGGTCTTTTCTTCAATCTTTTGCCTACAGTCTCCATTTTTCTGACCTCAGTTTTGCTGGATTTTGGACTCTGTGAACCTTACCACTGCTAAAGTGTGTGTGCCCTCTCCTAAATATGGTAATATTAGTTCATCCCCAATTGTCATATTTTATTTACTTATAAGTCTTGAGTAAAGTGGTACCGCCTGTACCCAGGGCCTGTGAATTAAATGCTACTAGTGGGCATGCAAACACTGATTGTGCCACCCACTAAAGTAGCCCTGTAACCATGTCTCAGGCCTGCCACTTAAGAGCCTGTGTGCACTGTTTATACCGACATGTAGACCTTGCAAAAAAAAAAACTTTTGCCGGGCTCACACCTTCCCTTTTTATACATTAAAGTCACCCCTAGGGTAGGCCCTGACAACCCAAAGGGCATGGTGCAATGTTTTTAAGAGGGAGGGCATTTTATAAATGTTGTTTCAATTGGAAAGAGATTTGACCCCCAAGTCTGATGTCTCTGGAATTCTAATTTCAAATCCTAATGTATCAGGAAGTTGGATTTTAAATCACAATTTGAGAAATGCTGCTTGTAGAAAGTTGGCATTTTCTTAATTTAGCCAGTTGGTGCCTGCTTCCTCCCTCTAATCCGTCTGTAGTGCATGACAGCTTGGCTTTGTGTGTTCGCCCTAGAAAGCCACTTACTAAAGGAGCTGTGACTTGATGGCCCATCATAGAAGGTAGGGAGGGAGGTGCTGGCCCTAGCCTCAGTTACACCTGAATATGCATGCAGGGTTTTGGACAATGTGAAAAAGTAATTGCAGAAACCGGTCAGAAACAAATATCTTGGAGTGCATGAAGACTATAGATATAACGGTCAAGTCTGCGGAATTCATCTCACTCCAGCAATCAACTTGTGAGAAATGTGGTGTTTTTGACAGACATTCACTTATTTTGGGGTTAGTTTTTTTTCCAAAACCTATTAGTGTACAGGTTTTTCTAGAGTCGATTCCTGATGAAAATGTTGTCAAACAGTTGACATTTTCACTGAACTTTATACTGCAAAAAACACTGGAAAAGGTCCTTTAAAACGTCCTCAAATCTTCTTGATTAAAACATTTGCAATTTAAAGAACTATTTTGGGATTGATTTTCTAGAGAAATTTAAGTAGAGCTTTTGTTCCTTCTTTCTTGGAACTAACAGTTCAGTAAGCCTGTCTGCAATTTATTATTTGAATGTAAGCTCCCATCGGAGTCCATTATCTTACCGCTGAAGCTCAGAACATTGGGGACAGTTCCTTAATTGAATCCTTAAGGGCGACTCTAATCATCTGCAAAAAGTCTGCTAGCATAGATAAATGGTTATCTATGCATCAATATTTATTATTATATTACATATATAGAATTAGCAATTTCAACCTCTTTGATGGATGGGCTGCATGCTATTTTAAACCCGCCTTAATCACCATATTTTTCCTGCATAATTTCTCGACTAGCATCACACTAATGCATGTACAAAAAGCTTTAAGTGGAAGGGTGCGTTATGTAAAGACGAAACTATTCACATGCCAGCACTTGACATTTTGCGTGAGCCACACAGATTAATGGACTCCGAAATAAAAATAAAAAAATGTATTTTCACTAAAAGCATGGCGTGGGAAATAGCCGGCCATTGGATATGGTCAGTGGACAACCACATTCACCTTTGGCCCTCGTGAGCCTTCCATTACAGGAAGTACAATTTGTGTACTTTTTTATTTAAAGGCTTAGTGAAGAGAAAATCAGGACAAAATAGAGGTAAAACCGCTATTCACAGGTAGTCATACATTTATTGTTGGGAAGAGAAGTAGATGAAGTCTGCTGTAAATTTTGGGATTCAGAATTAGAAAATATATTTTTTAGGATGAATTAAGAGGGGAAACAAGTGAGGAGCAGAAATTGTTACAATTTTACGCAGAGAATGATAAATATTACTGGCACTGTCTTGTACATCTCTGGCTAATGTAACCATGTAGTAAGAAAAGGCATCCTAAATATCGAAGAAATGCGCGGTTGGTCGTAGCGCAGACCAGAAGTAAAATTAAAATGAGACTAACAGCCTAATTCATGAAGCTGAATTCGGCTCGCAAAGGGCTAGAGGGCTAGATTCTGAGAATCTGTCCCTTTACGAGTGAGATTTTTGCATTTGGGATTCATCATCCCAAAAAATCGGTAATTGCGTTTTCGCAAATTTGCGATGGATTACATTTAAGGAATCTCTATTTGAGATTCCTTAAATGCAATTCATCATCCATTTAAAAATTGCGAAATCGCAATTTCGGGCCGCTATTTACCGCGAGGTCAAACCTCGTGGTAAATAGCGATAACTCAGAAAAATGCTTTTAAAGGCATTTTTCTGAGTTGCATGTTGCACACACACATGTCCTTTGGACATGTGTGTGCGCAACCCCTGTTCATATTAGCATTTAAGGGGTGCTACAGGGTGTCCTTTGGACACCCCTGGCACCCTTTCAATCGCTATCTTATTTGCAATTAGCTAATTGCTAATCGCAAATAAGGAATACTCCCCATTCATGAATGGGGAGTTATTCCTTATTTGCGATTAGCAATTTGCTAATCGCAAATAAGGAATTAGTAGGAATCGCATTTTTTTTGCATATTCCTTCATGAATCCCGTTTTGCGAGTCCTTAATAGCGATTCGCTATGAATCGCTATTAGGGGCTCGCAAAACGGGAGTATGATGAATCAGGCTGTAAATGACAGCAGAGTGGACGTGAAGCCCAAAGGGCAACAGGGGTCAATTCAAAAAGACATTCATGAGTATATCAAGTAGCATTGCTAAATGCCTGAGGGCTGATTACGACTTGACGGTGCAATGCCGCCTCTGCTTCACCAAAGCCATGTAAGCACTGCCAACCGTATTACCAGTTGCAAATGTGAATCTTGTAGTTCATTCTCATGGCTGTGCCTTAAAAACATGCACCACAATGGGAATGGCCAAACAGTTCCAGCACAGCCATGAGGGGAATAGAGACAGGGGGGCGCATGTTGTGCCCCCCTGAATGTATCCAAATGGAGTAGGGGAAATGGGGACCCTCTAGGGCGCCCTTTGTTCTTGCACTGCTATCTTTTTCATGGCCGGCCTCTGTCATGAAAAAACTGCACCAGTTGTCCTAAAGAATCTAACATGGAAACAATATGGGATTATTCAGGGACTATGTATACACTGTTGGTACAAACAGAAGAGCATGTGCCCCCTTTGCACTTTTACTAATAGGGCATCTGACGTTTTAGGGCCAATTTACAAAGCAATTTATGAGCACATAAAGTAGCAATCTTGTAGTGCTAAATCAGGTAATCATGTTTTGGGAAAAACAGGGCTTTTTGCAGTGTCCCCACCACTTTTTGCCCCCGTTTATGACTGATACTGGTGGTTACAGGCTCTGTGTAAAAGGTATATGGTAATTATGTGTAATTATAATTGGCATGAAAACCTACCTGTAAGCCCCTAGTATATGGTAGGGCATGTAGATTTAGGGCCTCAGTAGATTTGATGCATTTAAATATGCACTGCTGTGGGGCCTGCTGTCATTTTGAAATCCAGCCTTGCCTTGCAGACTGTTTTTAAAAAGAAAACTAATTATAAAATCGACTTTGGCATTAAAGGTTCTTCCAAAGTCTTACACTACCTATTATTAGATATAAGCCAACCCTAAGGTCTACCCTAGGTAATCCAAGTGTAGGGTCCTGTGTTAAAATAAGCAGGGAGATGATAACATATGTTTTATATGCCCTGTGAGAGAAAACTACAAATTTCGTGTTCCCCCATTGTAGCGCATAAGCTCCATAGGATAACATGGGAAGGCTATATTTACCTTCAAATACAGTCTAACTATTGAGAGGAGTGAGTTACAATAATTATTCAAAGTATTTAAATAATATTTAGAATGAATCCAAGAACTTGCCAAGGTTGTCAAGGTTTATACCTAAGACAGAGAAGAAGTTATAGAACTTGCTTTTCTGATGTGCCTAAATCCAGCTCTGGAACATCCTCTCCTGATATGCCAACCTTTTACAAGCTGAGCCAAACTGCTCTGATGAGGTGTGAAGTGGCATAGAAGGAAACAAAGAGACATCAGGTGAGAGGAGATCTGCTGCTGCCGAGCAAAATGCAGGTACAGGGATGGAGAGACAAGCTTGTCTTCAAAGTGTGAAAGACAGCAAGGACAGGAATCAGGAACACCCCCACTTCCTGCAGCCGGAGCCATATAGAAACCCCTGTAATTAAATGTGGAGGGAGCTGGAAGGGAAGTGTTAGGGAACGTTAGCCACACCTGTGGGTTGGCTAAGCTAGACCTGAACCTAGAGGAGACATTTGATCTATTTTGGATTTTTGTGAACAGCACTTTCTGTAACAAGAAATGGTACAGGGAAAGTGGTCCTCACAGAGGGTAGCAGTCTGCACCCTATTGGTCAGGTGTACCCCCCTTCTTGCCAGCCCAAAAACCTGGATACATATGTAAGAGCTGCCCGACATTTCTGATCCCTACCTTGAAACGAGAAGTAGGAGACGGTCCTGCTGAACACCTAGTCTGCACATAGGACTGCACTCATAAGGTCTGCACCTGCTGCACACTCAGGGCTTCACAAATGAGGGATTTGCCTTGCTATGAAAGTTTGAGGAGTGGAATCCCTGTAAGCAACAGGTACAAATAGTACCTGCATCAGCTCCTCCAAGAGAATCCAAGCTGAACAGTATCCAGTGGACTGTGAAGGATTTGTCTAGG
Organism: Lissotriton vulgaris; assembly: GCF_964263255.1. Lineage (NCBI taxonomy): Eukaryota > Metazoa > Chordata > Amphibia > Caudata > Salamandridae > Lissotriton > Lissotriton vulgaris. Next base: position 948,353,189 of record NC_141696.1, read on the forward strand.
TGGATTGTGGGAATTGTTGACTCGAGTCACCAAGGAGCAACTTACATCTGCTGTAACCTTGCCTGGTGCTGGGCACACTTCAAACCCCCAGAAGGACCATCTGGAAGAAGAATTGTAGGTTTGGAATCATTTGGAGAATGTTTGGTAAAAAGCTGCCATAAGTTGACTGACCCATTGTCGAGAGTCAAGCTGGCAAGGTTGAACCAAAACTTGGCCTGAATTCCAGGTGTGCCCCACTGAAATCAAGACTTCCAGGAATCACTGATGTATCGTGGAGAAGCAATCTGCCTTCATCGAACTGCCACCTAGCCAGTCAAGAGAAAAAGCTTCGAAAAAGTGTCTAAGTCAGAAGGTAAAAACTCGACCCGTGCTCCTTTGCAGTAGGCCTGACACTTTGAATTTGTTCCAGGAAAGCATAACCAGATGTTCCAGGTTGGAGCTTTTGACTTCTAGGCACTAGAAAAAACATTTTACATTTAATCTTTAAAAGTTCATATCTCTGAAATTTTGCAATTTTGGTATCTTTTTAATCATAAAAATATTTCCTATTTTAATAAATTGATGTTGGATTTGTATTGTGTGTTGGGTCTCACTTATTTACGGGTATTGGTGTTTTTAAATGTTTTACACACCTGGCACTTAAGTTAAGTCTAACTGCTCAAGAGCCAAGCTACCACGGCTTGAGCCATGCATAATTTATTGAAACTTGACTGGACCTTATTTGCAATTACACTGGTATTACTATATGTAGGTACCTATCTGCACCTACTAATAATCCGCCTTTAAAAAATGCTCTCAAAACTCCCCTCTCCCCAGGAATGGCACTAACTGACAAGATGATAGAGTCCTAATGGGATATTGTGAATGTAATTTGGGGAAGCCACAGGCAATTTTTTTGCACCATTATGTGGAAAAATCCAATTGCACATAGCTAATAAAGCTGAGGGATAAATCAATGCACATTCCCAGCTTTTAGACTTTTTGTGATGGTGTTGTGTTTGGTACAGCCTAGGGTGGACAGATCTCGTTTGGTCAGATCTACATTTTAGTGGAGTTCAATTTCACATAGTTGCATATCAGTCAGTTCTCAATGGGTAGAAGGATTGGTAATAAAATGTGATATTTCTTGACAAGTAGGTAGTATAATGAGCTAAAACAGGACCTATGCGTTGTCAACCTTGACTTATTCTCTGATGGCAAATCAATGTATTACTTTCTTGTGGGACAACCAAAAACAATTTAAAAACTTCTCATAGGAAGCAGAACCCTATTGCATAATAGGCGAATGCAACAGATGCTAAATGAAATAGGGGCATGGATACTACCTAAGATTCGCCTCAAAAAAGGAACCTAACACAATCACGTGCCGGCATGTTCAAACAAAGGCTATGAAATCTGTTGACGAGGCAGGTATTTTTGAAGGTTTTGAACATTCCTAAGGGCAGCAAGAAAGATCTCTTCTCAACATCACTGGCATCATCTCTATCCAAAGGTCAAGTAAAATTGCTATGAAGACTAAATTCCATAAGACAGACAGAAATCTTCTTGAGCAGGATCCTGACACTCATTCTTTCCTATTAATGTTTGAAGCAGTATGGAGGAGGAATGGAGGTTGGGTAAATTGAATATTTTGCAATAACTTCAAGTCTTAAACTCTTTTGGATCCCTTTACAGTATTTTTAGTATCAGAAGCACCATGTCCCAGTAGAATCAAAGCTATGGGCCACTGCCATTTGATAACAATTGTTTAATGCAATCTTTAAAAAAAGTGGCTACTAACTGCATACGAGAAAGTTCATTTTAATTGCTTGCAGGCCAGAAGTCATGTAGGGAGTCTATGGGTAACTGGTAGTGATGGAATTGGTAGAGTGTGGAGGATCTATCAGTGCTAAAAAGAGCTGGTGTTTTAGTTCCCCTGGCCAAAATTCCTTGATTTTCTAGGCATATATATTTTACATTCCAGACTAATGGAAAGCATTGAATTTGAGACTTTGGACTGCCTTTTTAAAATGCTTCAATTGTTTCAGAATCTGTCATTCTGTCCTTCAAAAATATGATTACGTTTCTGAGCATGCAGTAAAGTACTCTAACTTTGGGTCCAGCAATGCACCAGTGCAAAAGCATTTAACTAATCTCTACTTTCATCAAGACAAATGTGCACTACATGATGTATCTCAGAAAATACCCCGGGGGAGCAAAGGGCCTGTTTGCCAGCACTGTTTACCCCCTGGGTACGTTGGTATTAAAGATGAGGTGTCAGATGCTTCTGCGACCCCTTCACTAATAATGATAGTGATGGCACTAGATGTGCGCTAGTGCTATCTCAAGAGGGCATTCTCTTATTTGTGCGGGGTTGTGACCCCTTGCAAATGAGAGAATCGCTCTGCCTCTGCAACTGCAGCACATTATGGAAGTAGGCACACATACAAATAAGATGTCAGGAGACACACTGAAAGTGCAGATCACCTGAGGGGTAAGGGTATCCCATGGACCCGATTGATATCTTCCGTCAAGCAGGTGCAGTCACTCACTGAACCTTCCTGCAAAGCGATCTTTAGCCCCTCTTCAAGGTGCAGGTGGGTTACCATCTTCACAGTAAAACATGGAACTCCTTTGAAGCAGCCGCTCAGTATTTTACTCAAATATGCTGTCCCCACGACAGCATGAGTTGATGGTTACCCTGAGGGCAGTGCATTCTTTAAAATAGGGCTCACTTTCTTTGTATGTGCAAGGTGCACCTATTTAAAGGTGAGTTGATCCGCACCTAGGAAAAGTGTGCCCTCTATGAAATAAAGGCCTATATGCCATAAATTTCGTACTGCACTTTGAATACAGATTTTCCTACTTTACCCCAGGCACAGCTTTGTGACAGTAAAATTGTTATACCTCTTTCTTGGTAGAAACATGCAGCTTCAGTTCTGTATCCCTCCCTGTGATAATTACAACAAATCAAATATATAATAATTCTTACTGGACATGCACTAACCTATGCCAGCATACTAGCAGCAAAATTAATTTGCATCTTGCCATGCCTGGAATGCTTTTTGAGCTGTCAAGTGAGTTTGCATTTGCCACATCACTTTCTTCCCCCTTGTACCACAGTGCTTCAGAAGGTAGACAAAGTGCATCAATCTGAACAATAGATTTAATGGGAGGTAGATTACTTCTCTATGCTATAACAAAGACATACAATTTAAAAATATTCTTGTATAATTGTTAGGTTTGCCCTCATACTGTAGGTTTTCAAACTACCAACTGAGTTCTTAGACAGCCGCGGCGTGTGCAGGTAAGAGCGGTGCGGCCAGGTAGGGAGGATTTGGATGGACGATGATGAGGGAAAATTAAATAAAGACATACATTTTCCCTCGTCATCATCCGGCAATATCCCCAACACCTGGTCCCAGCACCCCACTGCTCTTACCTGCACAGGCCGCTGCTATACATGGTAATCAAGCACAACAGTCTGACAACAATTCAGAATACTAACATGGCAGGGTGTACCAATGGTCAAATAAACAATTAACTCTCATTTTAATCGTGGAGACAAACGAAGGGAGCAACTGCGCATTCTGACACAAAACTTGAAACGGAATCTACAACTGGTAACACAATGGAAAATCAGTGGGAAGCTGGATACCCTCACTCGGCGAGTAGAGAGGATGTCAGCAAAGCTAGACAAACAGGGGGAGTGCCTGGATAAAGCTGAGAATCGTATTGTGGCAATGGAGGATGAAGCGCATGAAATAACCAATAAATGTACTGGAATGGAGAAACTGTTGGAGGTCATAAAAAATAAAGCTGAAGACTTGGAAGCGAGATATTGTCGAAATAATATACGGACTGCGGGTATTCCAGAATCCACAAACACAGGACGGATGGAAACGTACATGGAGGAGATTCTTCTCTCAGTATTTGGTGCAGAACATTTTTCTTCGGTCCTTATAGTGGAACGTGCTCACAGATCATTGGCCCTATGCTCATCACCGGGCTCACTTACGTGACCCATACGCGCACGAATTTTTAACTACCGGGATAGGAATAGTGTACTGAAGATGGCTCGTGAAAAGCAACACGTGACATATCAAGGTAACAAGTTGGAATTTTACCCGGACTTCACAATGGCTGTACAATTGGCGCAAAAATAATTCGCTCCGGCCTAGAGAAATTGCGTGATTTAGATATAGAATATACAATGCTTTACCCTGCTCGTTTGAAGGTGAAATGGGAAGGTCGCTCCACAATCCTCCAAACACCGTTAATAAGCTTAATGAGCAAAAAAGAGATGAGCGACACCAAGACTAAGAATAGGATTAAATGGTGAAGGAGTTGCTACAAATCCCAAAAAATCCTTTTTTTCTTTTTCTACTGCTTCGTGTAAACCTCATACGCACACAACCAGATGGATTAAGCCTCATATGACTACCCACCATTATTGTTTAAAAGAGACTAGAGAGGGTGGTCATGTACTGGAATGTATGAAGCACTCTTGGCTCCTTGGATGTGGGTGGGTTGTACATTCCGAACTTGACGTGCACCGGGGAGACATTTTCTTTCTTTTTAAGTGCTTGAGAAGTGGATCTACCATAATATATATCAAAACAAACTGGGAAGTCAATAAAGCTTGCTGGTCAGTAGTAGGTTGTTCTTTGGAAAGTGGGCTGTATGCGCACTTATAATTTGACTCTGGGAGCCCTGTGAAGTTGGGAGTGTGAACTATGCCATTTCTCATATGGGCTAGGGGCTGTTCAGTCCTGGCCGACCATTTTGCCATTGTGAACAGGAAGGTAATGATGCTTTGAGAAGTTTAATAAATTGCTTCACTAAATGTTTGACCTGTTGCCAGGAGTATTACTTTGAGATATGTAATGATTAATCTGCATTAATGATGTAGTCATGACCACATCCACTAGGTTGGATGGAGTTGTGTGCACTTAGTGGACCCCCACACTGTCATATAGTTACTGCTTTTCTATAAATTGTGTTAAGTTAGCATGAGTTTATTAAATGTTTAAACAACATATTTTCCTTCGGCTTCAGTTTGCACACGACACATAATTGTTATTGTAGCTTTCAACCTAGACGAAAGATGTGATGTATTTGAGAATAATATGTTATTGCTCTAATATCAGTTGTGCTTGGTACACTTGGTACACTGTCTGCACACTGAGAGCTGAACCCTCTAAGAATAACCTAACACAAGGTTGCTGAGAGGCCTGATCCTCGCACCACATTAGACATAACACAAATAAAGTTGCTGCCAACATTGGGCTCTACGCGGGTTTAAGATAGAGTTACTGAGAACGCAAAAACACACTTGATGGTGCTTCGCATGCAGAGAGCTGGTAGCTGATGATGTGATCTTCTTCTACTGACATTTAGAGGTATGGGCCCGCCCTGCTAAAACCCAAATGAGACCTTCTTAGATATAATATAGTATGCTAAATAGGGTGCGCGAAATATAGATGATACAGATTTCTATTGATTTTTGCATTATAATATGCTATCACCGTTCGCTTACTATGGATTAGTGAATATGCTGATAACTCTGATTTTTATAATATGTATTCTGGTATTATATAAGATACTGCGTTTAAGAACCTTGCATTGAAAAATAAATATTTCAAACTTGCACGTGTCTTCTTTTACTCCCCGTTCTGGTTTGAAATGATTATAGAGCGAAAGAGTGTTCATGTGTTCCACGAAACAAGAGGTAACCCAAGTTCATGTTCTGGTATGTCTAAGTCATTGGGAATTTGTTATGACCAATGAGACACTGTAGCTAGTTCGGTAAGGGGATTTTGGATACTAAGGTGGGTTTTGGGTCACCCTAATTCACTGAGGTTCTAGATCTCTGTGCACAGGTCTGTGGGAGAACGGAAACCCTGCTACAACACTGGTCTTCCCCATGAAGTTTCTTGTTCTTTGTATTTTTATTTTAGGGTCTGTCTTTGGCATAATTGGGATGCTGAAGTGGTTTGGGGGTGAGTTGGAAAGTGTTATGCAGACTATTGTACTTAAGACGCATCGCCGAGATCCAGGCTGATTACATGCTATATACTGTTGCCCATACTTTTCCACACAAAATGTCCAGCCTTGGGGTAGTGCAACTTATGACACTTACAGTGTACTGCTAAATGTCTTTCTATCTAACTTAATGGCCACTAACGAGTTGAGCCCAACACACCTGAACCTAATCACTTGGAACATCAGAGGGCCTCATAACCCCAAGAAAATTAGACAAATGTTTGCATACTTTGCCAGGCTATGTATTGATATTTCCTTTTTACAGGATACGCATATTGCTCCACACTCAGTTAGTCATATTGGACGTAAAGGGGCGGAGACAACTCATAACTCGACATACTCTTCGTATTCTAGAGCGGTTACTATCTTATTAAAAAAGGGAACACAATTCACTGTAGATGCTACCACTGTTGATGACCAAGGGAGGTACATTATTGTTACAGGAACACTTAGAGGGCAGCAGATTGCACACATAAACACATATGGCCCAAATTCTGATGACCCTGATTGTTATCTTGCTATCTGGCAGAAATTACACGGACTAGTAGGTAGGACTTTATTTTTGGGGGGAGATTTTAACCTTGTACTGGATGAACACAATGACAGATCAGGCTGAACTATGGAGCCGCATCGAATGGCGATGGTTAAATTGAAAGATATTATGTCGGAGATGCATCTTAACGACATATGCAGAATTCAAAATCCGGGAAGTATGAAGGCCTCACACACATCAGCAGCGTACAACAGCTGGTCGCGCATACATTACTGGTCAGGAACCTACGATACAATGCGCTGGACCAGTGCTATAAAGCGCTTACCCAGGACATTGTCTGATCATAACCCGATACTGCTATCTGTCAATGTACCTTATCACGCACCACCCCCATATATTTGGCTCTATTAGACACTGTGTACGTGGACACCATCAGCACGGCCATCACAGACTACTTTCTGTTAACACCTTGGATGCTGCCCCGATTTCCCACCCGTGCTGAACATTCCTTAACTGGGTGTGGTCGTGATGGAACCATTCTGTCATCAGCACAGCTCAACCGTGACTGATGACGGAATTTTTCCATCACAAGCATCGAAGGGGTTAAACGAACCCACCACTAACGACCCTAGCTTGCTGTGGGAGGCTTTTAAAGCTATAATACCAAGAGTCTGCATAAGTACACATGCAGGAATTTTGAAAGATATTCGTAGGCAGCTTAGTATAAGTGAGTATAAGTTGAAACTAGTAGAGTGAGAATACGTACTTACGCAAAATGCTAAAGTACTGGGGGACATTAGGGTTGTCAGAATACCAGTCATATGTGGAAGACAAACTTGAATAGCAAGGCGCACTATTGCAAGATCATTCGGTGAATGTTCCCATTAGGCACAGGGTCAGACTGATTTGCATATAGCCATGTCTGAACTGGGGTTGCAGAGTGGGCTAAAGAACAGTGATGGATTAAACCCAGATCTTTTTACTGGGTGTAAATATTTGATTGATTCAGATGCTCCATCCACCACCACCCCCTTTTGTACCACTTCTGGGCGCCATAAGTGTGGCAGGGTATCCTCAGACGTGAGTCCCTTGCTCACTTTGCCACTGGATTCAAGCAAGCCGGGCTAAAGACGGCTGGAATGCCAGAAACTGGTCCTCGGAAGCTTGATTCCGGTCCAGGGAAGACATGGCTTGGCAGTTCGGGCTGGACTGTTTCCATGAGGCACAGGGTCAGACTGATTTGCATATAGCCATGACTGAACTGGGGTGGCAGAGTGGGCTTAAGAACGGTGATGGATTAAACCCAGATGTTTTGACTGGTTGTGAGTGTTTGATTGATTCAGATGCTCCGTCCATCACCACCCCCTTCTGTACCGCTTTTGGCCGCCATAAGTGAGGCAGGGTATGCTCAGACGTGAGTCCCTTGCTCACTTTGCCACTGGATTCAAGCAAGCCGGGCTGAAGACGGCTTGAATGCCAGAAACCGGTCCTCGGAAGCTTGTTTCTGGTATAGGGCAGACATGGCTTGGCAGTTCGGGCTGGACTGTTCCCATGAGGCACAGGGTCAGACTGATTTGCATATAGCCATATCTGAACTGGGGTGGCAGAGTGGGCGAAAGAACGGTGATGGATTAAACCCAGATCTTTTGACTGGGTGTGAGTGTTTGATTGAATCAGATGCTACGTCCATCACCACCCCCTTTTGTACCGCTTTTGGCCGCCATAAGTGTGGCAGGGTATGCTCGGAAGTGAATCCCTTGCTCCCTTTGCCACTGGATTCAAGAAAGCCGGGCTGAAGACGGCTGGAATGCCAGAAACCGGTCCTCTGAAGTTTGTTTCCGGTCCAGGGAAGACATGGCTTGGCAGTTCGGGCTGGACTGTTCCCATGAGGCACAGGGTCAGGCTGATTTGCATATAGCCTTGTCTGAACTGGGGTGGCAGAGTGGGCTAAAGAACAGTGATGCATTAAACCCAGATCTTTTGACTGGGTGTGAGTGTTTGATTGATTCAGATGCTCCGTCCATCACCACCCCCTTTTGTACCGCTTTTGGCCGCCATAAGTGTGGCAAGGTATGTTCAGACGTGAGTCCCTTGATCACTTTGCCACTGGATACAAGCAAGCTGGGCTAAAGAAGGCTGGAATGCCAGAACCCGGTCCTCAGAAGCTTGTTTCCGGTCCAGGGTAGACATGGCTTGGCAGTTCGGGCTGGACTGTTCCCATGAGGCACAGGGTCAGACTGATTTGCATATAGCCATGTCTGAACTGGGGTGGTAGAGTGGGCTAAAGAACGGTGATGGATTAAACCAAGATCTTTTGACTTGGTGTGAGTGTTTGATTGATTCAAATGCTCCGTCATTCACCACCCCCTTTTGTACCGCTTTTGGCCGCAATAAGTGTGGCAGGGTATGCCTAGACGTGAGTCCCTTGCTCACTTTGCCACTGGATTCAAGCAAGCCGGGCTAAAGACGGCTGGAATGCCAGAAACCGGTCCTCAGAAGCTTGTTTCCGGTCCAGGGAAGACATGGCTTGGTAGTTCGGGATGGACTGCTCCCATGAGGCACAGGGTCAGACTGATTTGCATATAGCCATGTCTGAACTGGGGTGGCAGAGTGGGCTAAAGAACGGTGATGGATTAAACCCAGATCTTTTGACTGGGTGCGAGTGTTTGATTGATTCAGATGCTCCGTCCATCACCACCTCCTTTTGTACCGCTTTTGGCGGCCATAAGTGTGGCAGGGTATGCTCAGACGTGAGTCCCTTGCTCACTTTGCCACTGGATTCAAGCAAGCCGGGCTGAAGACAGCTAGAATGCCAGAAACCGGTCCTCGGAAGCTTGTTTCCGGTCCAGGGAAGGCATGGCTTGGCAGTTCAGGCTGGACTATTCCCATGAGGCACAGGGTCAGACTGATTTGCATATAGCCATGTCTGAACTGGGGTGGCAGAGTGGGCTAAACAACAGTGATGGATTAAACCCAGATCTTTTGACTGGGTGTGAGTATTTGATTGATTCAGATGCTCCATCCATCACCACCCCCTTTTGTACCGCTTTTGGCCGCCATAAGTGTGGCAGGGTATGCTCAGACGTGAGTCTCTTGCTCACTTTGCCACTGGATTCAAGCAAGCCGGGCTAAAGACTGCTGGAATGCAAGAAACCGGTCCTCGGAAGCTTGTTTCCGGTCCAGGGAAGACATGGCTTGGCAGTTCGGGCTGGACTGTTCCCATGAGGCAAAGGGTCAGACTGATTTGTATATAGCCATGACTGAATTGGGGTGGCAGAGTGGGCTAAAGAACGGTGATGGATTAAACCCAGATGTTTTGACTAGTTGTGAGTGTTTCATTGATTCAGATGCTCCGTCCATCACCACCCCGTTCTGTACCGCTGTTCTCCGCCATAAGTGTGGCAGGGTGTGCTCAGACGTGAGTCCCTTGCTCTCTTTGCCACTGGATTCAAGCAAGCCGGGCTGAAGACGGCTGGAATGCCAGAAACCAGTCCTCGGAAGCTTGTTTCTGGTCCAGGGAAGTCATGGCTTGGCAGTTTGGGCTGGACTGTTCCCATGAGGCACAGGGTCAGACTGATTTGCATATAGCCATGTCTGAACTGCGGTGGCAGAGTGGGCTAAAGAAAGGTGATGGATTAAACCCAGATCTTTTGACTAGGTGTGAGTGTTTGATTGATTCAGATGCTCCGTCGATCACCACCCCCTTTTGTACCGCTTTTGGCCGCCATAAGTGTGGCAGGGTATGCTCAGAAGTGGGTCCCTGGCTCCCTTTGCCACTGGATTCAAGCAAGCCGGGCTGAAGACGGCTGGAATGCCAGAAACTGGTCCTCTGAAGTTTGTTTCCGGTCCAGGGAAGACATGGCTTGGCAGTTCGGGCTGGACTGTTCCCATGAGGCACAGGGTCAGACTGGTTTGCATATAGCCATGTCTGAACTGGGGTGGCAGAGTGGGCTAAAGAACGGTGATGCATTAAACCCAGATCTTTTGACTGGGTGTGAGTGTTTGATTGATTCATATGCTCCGTCCATCACCACCCCCTTTTGTACCGCTTTTGGCCGCCATAAGTGTGGCAAGGTATGCTCAGACGTGAGTCCCTTGCTCACTTTGCCACTGGATTCAAGCAAGCCGGGCTGAAGACGGCTGGAATGCCAGAAACCGGTCCTCAGAAGCTTCTTTCCAGTCCAGGGAAGACATGGCTTGTCAGTTCGGGCTGGACTGTTCCCATGAGGCACAGGGTCAGACTGATTTGCATATAGCCATGTCTGAACTGGGGTGGCAGAGTGGGCTAAAGAACGGTGATGGATTAAACCAAGATCTTTTGACTGGGTGTGAGTGTTTGATTGATTCAGATGCGCCGTCCATCACCACCCCCTTTTGAACGGCTTTTGGCTGCCATAAGTGTGGCAGGGTATGCCTAGACGTGACTCCCTTGCTTACTTTGCCACTGGATTCAAGCAAGCCGGGCTAAAGACGGCTGGAATGCCAGAAACTGGTCCTCTGAATTTTGTTTCCGGTCCAGGGAAGACATGGCTCGGCAGTTCGGGCTGGACTGTTCCCATGAGGCACAGGGTCAGACTGATTTGCATATAGCCATGTCTGAACCGGGGTGGCAGAGTGGGCTAAAGAACGGTGATGCATTAAACACAGATCTTTTGACTGGGTGTGAGTGTTTGATTGATTCAGATGCTCCGTCCATCACCACCCCCTTTTGTACCGCTTTTGGCCACCATAAGTGTGGCAAGGTATGCTCAGACGTGAGTCCCTTGCTCACTTTGCCACTGGATTCAAGCAAGCCGGGCTGAAGACGGCTGGAATGCCAGAAACCGGTCCTTGGAAGCTTGTTTCCGGTCCAGGGAAGACATGGCTTGGCAGTTCGGGCTGGACTGGTCCCATGAGGCACAGGATCAGACTGATTTGTATATAGCCATGTCTGAACTGGGGTGGCAGAGTGGGCTAAAGAACGGTGATGGATTAAACCAAGATATTTTGACTTGGTGTGAGTGTTTGATTATTTCAGATGCTCTGTCATTCACCACCCCCTTTTGTACCGCTTTTGGCCACCATAAGTGTGGCAGGGTATGCCTAGACATGAGTCCCTTGCTCACTTTGCCACTGGATTCAAGCAAGCCAGGCCAAAGATGGCTGGAATGCCAGAAACCGGTCCTCTGAAGTTTGTTTCCGGTCCAGGGAAGACATGGCTTGGCAGTTCGGGCTGGACTGTTCCCATGAGGCACAGTGTCAGACTGATTTGCATATAGCCATGTCTGAACTGGGGTGGCAGAGTGGGCTAAAGAACAGTGATGCATTTAAACCCAGATCTTTTGACTGGGTGTGAGTGTTTGATTGATTCAGATGCTCCGTCCATCACCACCCCCTTTTGTACCGCTTTTGGCCGCCATAAGTGTGGCAAGGTATGCTCTGACGTGAGTCCCTTACTATCTTTGCCACTGGATTCAAGCAAGCCGGGCTGGGGACAGCTGGAATGCCAGAAACCGGTCCTCAGAAGCTTCTTTCCGGTCCAGGGAAGACATGGCTTGGCAGGTCGGGCTAGACTGTTCCCATGAGGCAGAGGGTCAGACTGATTTGCATATAGCCATGTCTGAACTGGGGTGGCAGAGTGGGCTAAAGAACGGTGATGGATTAAACCAAGATCTTTTGACTGGGTGTGATTGTTTGATTGACTCAGATGCTCCGTCCATCACCACCCCCTTTTGTACCGCTTTTGGCTGCCATAAGTGTGGCAGGGTATGCATAGACGTGAGTCCCTTGCTCACTTTGCCACTGGATTCAAGCAAGCCGGGCTATAGACGGCTGGAATGCCAGAAACCGGTCCTCAGAAGCTTGTTTCCGGTCCACGGATGACATGGCTTGGCAGTTCAGGCTGGACTGTTCCCATGAGGCACAGGGTCACACTGATTTGCATATAGCCATGTCTGAACTGGGGTGGCAGAGTTGGCTAAAGAACGGTGATGGATTAAACCCAGATCTTTTGACCGGTTGTGAGTGTTTGATTGATTCAGATGCTCCGTCCATCACCACCCCCTTTTGTACCGCTTTTGGCCGAAATAAGTTTGACAGGGTATGCTCAGACGTGCGTTCCTTACTCACTTTGCCACTGGATTCAAGCAAGCTGAGCTAAAGACGGCTGGAATGCCAGAAACCGGTCCTCTGTAGTTTGTTTCCGGTCCAGGGAAGACATGGCTTGGCAGTTCGGGCTGGACTGTTCCCATGAGGCACAGGGTCAGACTGATTTGCATATAGCCATGTCTGAACTGGGGTGGCAGAGTGGGCTAAAGAACAGTGATGGATTAAACCCAGATATTTTGACTGGGTGTGAGTGTTTGATTGATTCAGATGCTCCGTCCATCACCACCCTCTTTTGTACCGCTTTTGGCCGCCATAAGTGTTACAAGGTATGCTCAGACGTGAGTCCCTTGCTTACTTTGCCACTGGATTCAAGCAAGCCGGGCTGAAGACGGCTGGAATGCCAGAAACCAGTCCTCGGAAGCTTGTTTCCGGTCCAGGGAAGACATGGCTTGGCAGTTCGGGCTGGACTGTTCCCATGAGGCACAGGGTCAGACTGATTTGCATATAGCCATGTCTGAACTGGGGTGGCAGAGTGGGCTAAAGAACGGTGATGGATTAAACCCAGATCTTTTGACTGGGTGTGAGTGTTTGATTGATTCAGATGCTTTGTCCATCACCACCCCCTTTTGTACCACTTTTGGCCGCCATAAGTGTGGCAGGGTATTCTCAGACGTGAGTCCCTTGCTCACTTTGCCACTGGATTCAAGCAAGCCGGGCTGAAGACGGCTGGAATGCCAGAACCCGGTCCTCGGAAGCTTGTTTCCGTTCCAGGGAAGACATGGCTTGGCAGTTCGGGCTGGACTGTTCCCATCAGGCACAGGGTCAGACTGATTTGCATATAGCCATGTCTGAACTGGGGTGGCAGAATGGGCTAAAGAACGGTGATGGATTAAACCCAGATAGTTTGACTGGGTCTGAGTGTTTGATTGATTCAGATGCTCCGTCCATCATCACCCCCTTTTGTACCGCTTTTGGCCGCCATAAGTGTGGCAGGGTATGCTCAGACGTGAGTCCCTTGCTCACTTTGCCACTGGATTCAAGCAAGCCGGGCTAAAGACGGCTGGAATGCCAGAAACCGGTCCTCTGTAGTTTGTTTCCGGTCCAGGGAAGACATGGCTTGGCAGTTCGGGCTGGACTGTTCCCATGAGGCACAGGGTCAGACTGATTTGCATATAGCCATGTCTGAACTGGGGTGGCAGAGTGGGCTAAAGAACAGTGATGGATTAAACCCAGATATTTTGACTGTGTGTGAGTGTTTGATTGATTCAGATGCTCCGTCCATCACCACCCTCTTTTGTACCGCTTTTGGCCGCCATAAGTGTTACAAGGTATGCTCAGACGTGAGTCCCTTGCTTACTTTGCCACTGGATTCAAGCAAGCCGGGCTGAAGACGGCTGGAATGCCAGAAACCAGTCCTCGGAAGCTTGTTTCCGGTCCAGGGAAGACATGGCTTGGCAGTTCGGGCTGGACTGTTCCCATGAGGCACAGGGTCAGACTGATTTGCATATAGCCATGTCTGAACTGGGGTGGCAGAGTGGGCTAAAGAACGGTGATGGATTAAACCCAGATCTTTTGACTGGGTGTGAGTGTTTGATTGATTCAGATGCTCTGTCCATCACCACCCCCTTTTGTACCACTTTTGGCCGCCATAAGTGTGGCAGAGTATTCTCAGACGTGAGTCCCTTGCTCACTTTGCCACTGGATTCAAGCAAGCCGGGCTGAAGACGGCTGGAATGCCAGAACCTGGTCCTCGGAAGCTTGTTTCCGTTCCAGGGAAGACATGGCTTGGCAGTTCGGGCTGGACTGTTCCCATCAGGCACAGGGTCAGACTGATTTGCATATAGCCATGTCTGAACTGGGGTGGCAGAATGGGCTAAAGAACGGTGATGGATTGAACCCAGATAGTTTGACTGGGTCTGAGTGTTTGATTGATTCAGATGCTCCGTCCATCACCACCCCCTTTTGTACCGCTTTTGGCAGCCATAAGTGTGGCAGGGTATGCTCAGACGTGAGTCCCTTGCTCACTTTGCCACTGGATTCAAGCAAGCCGGACTGAAGACGGCTGGAATGCCAGAAACCGGTCCTTGGAAGCTTGTTTCCGGTCCAGGGAAGACATGGCTTGGCAGTTCGGGCTGGACTGTTCCCATGAGGCACAGGGTCAGACTGATTTGCATATAGCCATGTCTGAACTGGGGTGGCAGAGTGGGCTAAAGAACGGTGATGGATTAAACCCAGATCTTTTGACTGGGTGTGAGTGTTTGATTGATTCAGATGCTCCGTCCATCACCACCCCCTTTTGTACCGCATTCGGTGAAGGGGCCAGACCTGATAAAATGTTGGCTTCTAAAATGTGTGAAGGTCGCACTCCACAGACGTTCCTGACTATCAGAGATGACAATGGGTGCATGCGTAATGACACACAGGGGTTACTGCAGGAATTCCTGAAAACATATGGTGCATTGTACAAATCTAAGCCCACTTCCTCACCTTAGGTTATCGGATGCACAGAGAGAGTACTTGGCACTACCAATTACTGTTGAGGAGGTAACATAGGTCATCAAAGCGCTCCCTAATGGTAAAGTCCCTTGCCCAGATGGGTTTACTTGGGAATTTTATACAGAATTTGTAGATCAATTAGCTCCACATATATTAGCAATGTATGGTGACACATATGATAAGATGTTGCTCCCTCCCACCTTGAGGGAAGCTGTGCTAATTGCCCTTCTCAAGCCAACTAAAAACCTGGAATGTTGTGATTCCTATCAACCACTATCACTATTTAATGTAGACACCAAAATCTTAGCTAAACTGTTAGCAATTAGATTACAACCCCTCATGACTAACTTGATACTACCTGATCAGTCGGGGTTCATCCCTACAAGTCAACAGCGCCCATCACCAGAACACTTTTCACACTGTCCCATTATTTAATTCCAAACACCAAGGCGGCCGCGGCAATGTTGGATTCTGCCAAAGCATTTGATTCTATAGAATGGCCATGGCAGAGGATGGGTTTTCCCCCTATATATTGGCAATGGTTGCAAATACTGTACACCAAACCAACTGCACGTATATGAGTAAATAACTATGTTTCGGATAACGTTTCCATAGAAAGGGGGACAAGGCAAGGGTTCCCGCTGTCCCCATTGCTATTTGCAATAGAGCTTGAGCAGTTGGCTTGTAAAATCAGACTGGGACATCATTTTTCTGCTTTCTAATTTCCACAGCGTCCATTACATATCCTTTTGTACGCAGATGATACGATGTTACATGTGTGGGACCCGGAACAGCATTTAGCCCTTTTGTTGCGGGAGTATATTAAATTTGGGAGACAATCTGGTCTACAGATTAACTGGGCAAAAACCCTAATTATACCACTGACTGGCACCACACATCCTCACACTATGGAATTTGCTTTAGCGTGGCAATCGGATCCCATGAAATACCTTGGTGTTTGGTACCACAATGACCCTGAAGTTGTAATCCGCACAAATTAAGGTAGGACGATAAGTACGATGGAAGAAAAAGTTGGCCGCTTGATTCAGTTGCCCTTTCCGTTAGCTGACCAACTAGCGTTTGTTAAAATGGTTATGTTACCAACATTTCAATATCTTTTTAATAATATACCCATCAAACCTCCAACAGAAGTCTCTGACATCATTAGTGACTCGTCTAATCTGGGCGGGTAAGCAGGCCCACATAGAACTGCGAGCTTTGACATTACCCTACTCTAAGTAAGGTTTTAAAGTACCTGACTTCCTGCTTTACTATTTATGTGCACAGGCGCAATATGCGCATTATTAGTACCACCAGGTTCCCTACCTTACGCTTGTGGCTATAGAGGAAGGAGGTGAATTGCCAATCCCATGAACAACAATAGTAACTCATCGCAGGCCACCTTTACACAACAAAGACATTAATAGTATTGATGTGACGAATGCTGCCTGGCACAAGATGGGTAGCCCAGTGCATAAATTGCCATTATATGCCCCTGCCCTACCATTGCACCATCATCCAGAACAATTGGTTACGCGAGAAGAGTTGGGCATGGGACTGTTGCAGCAGGTGGGCTTTAATACTATGGGGGACCTCTACCATAACAACACATTTAAAATGCCAAATGACCTTACTTGTATTATCAATAAAACTCTATTGTTTCGATTTACCTACCATAGGCTTGAAAGGGCAGTTAAGAAATTATATCCCACCTATTCAGCGGAACCAACGCAATTAGTGGCATTGCAAATGATAATTACCACTCCCAGTAACAAACATTTGGTGTCTAGACTATACACTACGCTGCAAGAGGATATCACAGATACGACACATAGAGCACATGCAAAGTGGAATGATATGCTAGATGTCCTTCTCACAGAGGTAGAGTGATTGATAATATGCTCCCTTACAGCCCAGCTAGACTCTATATATATTGTTAGCAAACAGATGCGAAATGTAAACATTGTGGGGCTGAACCAGCAGATTTCCTGCATCTTGCGTGGATCTTTCCAGCAGTACGGGACTTTTGGGAAAAGGTTATGCAGATAATGGGTGAAATGGTGGGTACTGATGTTATTTGCTTTAGTCACACATGTTTATTAGGGCTACTCGAAAATGTACGGGCTGCTAAGCATAAATTATGTATGATTGCTTTACTTATTACCAAGAGAAGAATTTCACTGTGTTGGGACAGTAGGAAAACCCCTAAAGTCAAACAGTGGCTACAAGATATGGCCTATTGTCAGGATGTGTTGAAGACCGCCAAAGAATAACTGCCTACTAGATCCAGGCCGAGGGACTTTTGGAAATATTGGATTGAATATCTGTGCACAAACCAGGTTGATTACCTATATATGGTAACTGTTTCTTCTTTTTTTGGTAAAGATCACATGAGGTAACATCACACACTTACTGTTACTGGATGAAGGATGTTGTAGTACACTGGTCTGCATTTTGTTCATATGTTTGGATATGCTATGTCTTTGAAAATGCTAATATATAAAAATAAAATGTTGTGATCGCAAAAGCGCAATGGGCAACTAGTTGCAGCCGAAGACAATCTTCAGTATGGTTCTCGACAACCTTTAAAATGGGGTGTTTTGCGACTCAAACAAACTTCTTGAAAGGCAACAGCATTGTAACACCAACAACATCACCCACTGGAGGGATTGGTTTGAATGAACAAATAAACCGCAAGTACCAGCATGCAATTTTGCGGACCCATTTGGGCGCCCGCCAGGGGGTGAGAATATAAATAATTGCAATTCGCTTGTGGCTCATTTTGTTCAGTTTGATGATTGTGGTACACTTTAGATAAAGGTCAATGACGACCAAAACATTCTAGGACTGCTGATTCTGTGAATTCATTAAGATTGAAAATCGCTTTCATTTGTCGAGTGCAGCCATTTATCGTCTTGGATGAGAGGGTTCTCGATATTCAACGGTTTGATTCAACCATAGGCGACGCACTGCCAACAAGAGCGCCAGAGTTGCCTGAAAGTGAACTATGTGTTGGGATCGCGAAAGCTCAAAGGGCAACTAGGTACCTCGAAGACAATCTGCGGTATGGTTCTCTGCCACCTATAAAATAAGGTGTTTTAAGACTCAAACAAACTTTTTGAAAGGCAACAGCATCGTAACATTGACAACATCACCCACTGGAGGATTGATTTGAGTGAACAAATAAACCGCAAGAACCAGCATGCAATATTTTGGACCCATTTGGGTCAGTACTTTTCAACCCTACTGTCAAACATCTTACTATAGTACTTCAAATTATAAATATTATTTTTGTTGTGGACCGTTCCCCTCCCCTCCCAAAAAAAAGCATATTGTTTTTTATTAACTTTCATTAAAACAACAATAACTGTAAACGTTACTTAAAGATAACATGATAAACAACTAGAAAAATAACTTTAATAAAACAGTATTATAAACAAATTGTAATGTGGACTTCAAAAGACGTTGGGTAGGTAATCTTCAAAACAAAAAAGAGTTTAAAGTTATGTAGATGTGACTAAATAGGGTGAAGCATTACAAGTGAAGATAACACTACGATTTTACGTGTGCAGTCTGCCTAGTACATTTCACTTCTGTTATAGTCCTGCTCTCAAGTGGTGTCTATAGGGAAGTGCCTACTGCGTTACTGACACAAAAGGGGCACAACAGGATTGTAAATACGCCGATTTATTTCTTATGCATTGCAATGGAGGCATTGTACATCTAGGCCGCTGTGCTTATATTGTATAAACACTGCGGCTACTGGAGTTCACAACTTCAATTCAACTCTGCTTCTATACGTCAAAGTAGACAGCAGTGTCTATAAGTTTAAAAGAGAAATGATGTCACAGAGAGTGAGAGAGAGAAAGAGAGAGAAAACAACATTAAAACTGTCTTGCAGAGTCTGGAGTTGAGATTTTTTCTTGAAAAGTCAGACACAGATTTACAATCGCCTTGCGCCACTTTTCCCATGTTAAAAGTGACACAAAAGTGGCGCAATAAGCTTGTAGATCTGATTCTCAGACTGTTGTAACTTTGTTGTAAACAAAACAGCGATAGTATTAAGCATTCACTGAAGACATGCTATTGTGTCTTTGTTTGAGTTTTCCAGCACGTACTTGAAATACGGCCATACTCCATTTTGTTTTCTGACGTCCATCTTGTATGCCATACATTGCCATGTGCTCGCCACGAGGCGAGTCCTACCTCACTGATTGTCACCCCTGAAGTTTGCCTAGCAACAGGCTATAAATAGTTCCTTGTGCATCCAGCGCATGCCCAGTAGGAGTCACATCTGTTTCTGCTTAGCGTAGATTGGAATGTGCATTCGGCGGGTCTCAAGAACCTTTAACTCCACCCATGTATCGATCATGTTCGAGAAATGTCCATTTATGGTTGTAAATCACATTTTGAGCTGTAACCGCCCACTTATGAGCCCCTTCCTTGTGTATAAAAGGGGACCGCATGTCTGAGTTCTTTGTGCTACCTTGTACAATACTGTAGAGTGTTGTGTGGGTTGTAGTACCACCTTTAAAGGTTTATTAAACTATGTTTTTGTATTTCCAGTTTCCGTGCCAATTTCTTGTGTAAGTCTGAGGACTCTGTGTACAGAAGGGCGAACCCTTTCACACTCGAAGGCCTTGCTGAGGCCTGTACTCATCAACGTATCTGTCACTGCTGGAAGGTAATTAAACATTTCTACACAGTCAAGTTGTTGCACACTACCCACTCTCTCCTTTCACAAATTTGTTGTTGTTTTTTCGGAAAACAAAATTCTTTGCTCACCTACTGAACCTAAGAAGCCTTTAGTGTAACCAAGAGAGTTCACCACTTCAACTCAGCAAACTGGAGATAGCAGCATCCAAAACTTAAAAAAGGAAAGAGAAACGATGTGAGAGAGTAAGAAAGAGAAAGAGAGAAAAAAGGACATCAAAATGTGGGAGACACATACGACGGGGGGGATGCCTAAAGCCAGAGGCGAAACCATAGTCAAAAATATGGGGGGGGTCTAGAAAAAATGTTGGGGTGGGGGGCTTAACTTCAAGCAAAAAGAAGAGTGGAGCTGCAGGGGCTGTAAGCGGGGGGGGGGACATCAAAACCTCATTAACAAGCAAAATGTCCTTAAAAGACCTGTGAAGTACTCGGATGCAACTGTGTGTGGGCCCAGGAAGCTATCTTATCCTAGCTGAAGTCCTGTTAGCCCAATGTGTGTTTTGCGCGCCTGATGCATACTACACATTCTCCTTTCACAGATAACTTGTTGTTCTTTCGGAAACAAGCTTCTTTGCTCACCTTGTGCCATTACTGTCGTCCTTGTTACAAAATCCATCCTGAAGGTCTACATCTAAAAGATATTAAAAGAAAGATGTTATGCGCTTTTATACAAGTTCCTTCTCACATTTCTATGAACTGTTTGTATTGGTATTATTCCGGACATTTCAGCGAATATAAAAATGTGCCTGCTTTTGGGAAAAAAATTATACATGTAAATTAATACACTATATAGAAGTGCGTTCATCTGAAATACTAAGTTGCGTTTTTGTATCTAGTCTGCTACTCTTTCCGATGCGTACTGAAGCCTCACTGCTCACCTTTTCGTGGAAAAGACACCTTCTTCATGATATAGCTCCGATCTCCAACAAAGAAGTCTCATATATGGTGCAGAGTTTAGATATTTCTATGGCTAACGAAATACTCCTGCTTCCATCATTGTCATCACAGGTTCTTCACCCGCTCAGTGCTTCGGGCACCACTAACTCAGTGACCAAAGAGGCCATGCATGTAGTAGTAGACCCCTTGTTCGGTACTTTGGGAACAACTCTAAAATGGGGTACAACACGGGCGCTCCGTCTTTTTTTATACATAGGGTCACGTGTGTAGTGACGAATGAGCTGGATGGGTGTGGTGTGGTTGTATACCAGCCATGAGGGAGTGTGTGGGTCGATCTGACAACTAGACCTGCAACTAAGAAATAACTGCAATTGAAATCTGGGCCTTGTACTGATGCTGTGTTTTCTTGGTAGCGTAAACAAAGTAGGCTGTATTAACATATTCAGTCTCGATTAATTTAGCACCTCCCCCAGGGCATTTAAATGTTGGGAGAGGGGTCAATAGTTGTGCTGACTTTTCTCCTTTAGCGTGCAGTACTATATTGTTTTATAAAATGTATAACTTTTCAAACCATCGATTTCCGTAATTTAATATACGCTTAATTAAAGTTTTAAAAAACTATTTTCATGATTAACCCAGGTAATGTCTTCCCTTAATATGTACATTAAATACATACATATATGTTTTTGAACAATTAGAAACTTTTGTGTCGTAAGCGTACGGGGCGCCGTACATGACGTCACGCGGAATTGTATTTATTTTTTCTTTAAACGTGGGGTACGCGTTTCGGGTGAAAAAAAATAAATCAGTAGCCCGCTTTGTTATTAATTAGCCTCCAAGGGGGGGGGCCAAATCCCGGGGGCATTTTTTTTTTCGGGGATGGCTACCCCCGGGCCTTTAACTATATGTATGCGGGGGGCTCATGGTCCCCCGGAGATCCGGGGGCTGCCTCCCCCGGGGCCTCTTTTTATTAAAAAAACTGTGCAAGGGGGTTGTAAATGTGGTATTTTGCTTTCCTTTCTGTCTTGTAGAGGGTCTACGGTAAATATAACGTTTTTTAGTACCGCCAGTACCTTTCTGCCTGTTACCATAGTAACAGTCCATGGATCACTTGCGTGAGTACAGAGGTTAGAAGTTCACCACAATATGTTGCTAATTGAAATAGTTACTGTGCTGGAGATTTATATATTTTTTTTTCATAGGAACCGTTATTCGTAGAAGAAGTCAGTGGAAAAGTTTTGTAAGTGATTCCTCCCTCTTCGGGGAGTATTAGGGTAACGTGCTCCAAGCGGGACTTTACGAAGCTTAATGTTCATTAGGGGTGAAGTATTAAAAGTAGAAGTTTTGGCAGTCATTCCTTGCTCGTCTGTTGCTAAAGTTTTTTGGCTAAAGTGTTCCGAGCACAAGTTTGCTCCTTATTGGGTGGGAACGGTTCACTGTTGTCAGTGATATTGTGATGCATTTTCGAAAGGAGTATGGGGAATGAAAGTAGTAGAGGGCAGGTTAGGAGCAATATTAACTCTGTACAGTGCCCATAAGGTGGTGGAGAGGGATTATGAGGGAAACTATTTTTTTTATATGTTTCACGGGCCATTTATATAATTGCTGTGTGGTGTATAAATCACGGCCAAAAAATAACAGTATCTTGCGCTGTTTTTTTTAATCAAGTTTGTAGGTGACAAACTTCTTAGGATTACTGTTTACTTATAATGTGGTGTTTACTTTCCTGATGGGGAGGTGTGGTTGCTCAGCAAACAAATCAGTCTAGGTTTGAAACAGTTTTTATTAAGCAAATACAAATAAACTTTCTTCCAAATCTGTCGCTGTATATATGAAAGGGGTGACAATTAAAAATGGACTTCCATAAAATATCATTTAAGCGCGGCTATATACTTCTTTTTTGTGCAACAGGTTGTAAAAGTGTTGCCCCACATTCTTGATGATGTAAGAGGGCATCAGTTACTTTTAGATAAAGTAGAATAGAAGTGCTACAACAAACACTCCCGCACTACATTTATCTCAGATCAAGAGAACAAGTAAAAAACAGTTAAATACAAATGATTTCATATTACATAGAAATGCATGCATTATTATTTTTCAAATTTGTATTCTGTACAATTCAGGAATGTGCTGTCGTAGTGCTTAGAGGTTGCAGACTGTTCCGTTAATAAATCATATACTCACTAAAGAATATATAGGATGGTACTGTTATAATATAAAGTACAGGTCCTATATATTCTTTAGTGAGAAGGTGAATAAGAACCGCAAATAAGAATAGAAATTAGAAAATAACATTCAGAAATGTAGGGTTTATTAAATATTTAAAGTAACAAAGTATGCATGATAGCTATATTTTCTTGTTCTACTGTTTCGTAAAATATGTTTCTTGAAAACAAATATCTGATCAAGTACTTTTTAATATTTGAAAGTTATATTATAGATGGCGCTGAAAACTCTCCCATTACTCTTCCGTAGCAATAGGACATTTTATTATAATATAACGATTGATACCATTGTTACAGTAAAAAGAAAAGGAAAATAAAGTTATGTATTTAACAGAACATCCATAATGAAATACTTTCAAGGGGTAATTATTTACTGAACTTCTTTTCTCCGGGAGGTGAAAATGTTTGATCTTCGTGGCGACGGGTCATAAACTCCTCTGAGATCATGATGGTGAGAATAAAATTATCTATATACTAGCAGCCCGTCCCGACCTTGTCCGGGAGCAACAGGCTTCCCCGACCCCCGCCCGCCCCGACATTGTTCAGCAGCCCGGGGCCCCGCCCGGCCCGTCCCCCGCCTGCCTCGACCCCCACCTGTCTCGACATGGGTCCCCTTACCTCAGCCGCCGCTCCTCCCGCCTATCCGCTGCTCGCACCGCCGCTGGCCTGTCCGCTGCTCCTCACGTCACCGCTCCTCCCCCGCGCCATGTCCGCCGCTCCCTTACCTCAGCCGCCGCTCCTCCAGTCTGTCCGCTGCTCGCACTGCCGCTGGCCTGTCTGCTGCTCCTCACGTCACCGCTCCTCCCCCGCGCCATGTCCGCCGCTCCTCGTCGCGCTCCTAGACGCCGCTATTCCAAGTGCTCCTGACGAGAGCACGCACGTCGCGCCCGGCGCTACTTTGGAGGGACTACTTTTTTTTTTACTGTACATTTTTTAAATAACGTTTTTAAAAAAAAATGTATATAGCCTATAACCATCTACACACCCTGACGTTTCTAACGGTGTATCGAGTGTGTGGACTGGCGCTGTGGTTGCCGAGTTTACCCGCCTCAAAGGCTGAAAGTTCTTCCTTTATTATAGTAGTATAGATTCTCACAGCACATGATCACAAGGGGAAAATAGACTGAAAACTGCAAGCCGGTATCGTTGCTTACTTATCGTTACTCTTTGTGACGGCGGATCGTGAAGTCCACTAAGACCACCAAGACTGGTAATGTTATAATATACATATTAACAGTATGTTATCTCTAGGGGAAAACACAATACCAAGTGAAAGATGGTGGCGTTGATTGTAATTGTTTAGGGTTTGCGTCAACAGGTCACCAACACCTCTCAAGCTAAGTATAGTGTCAATATTATAATATAAAAACTCACTATATATTAGGAGAAAGGAGCCAGAAAAGGAGCAATGTTTGTTATAATCTATCTGTTTCTAAAAACAAGCTGCTGACGTTACAGAGAAAAAGCGAAAAGCATGCAAAAACATTTTTTTTCTACATATAAATGTATAAATATTGATAAATAGCCACAAATATAGCAAAGTACTATGCCTATGCCATTTTTAAACAACTTACAACTTTATGTTTGTTGACGCAAAAAGAGAGTCTTATGTTAGAAAACGGAACCTGTAACACAGATTGGTGACTCAGAAATAACTCGCGAAAATGAAACTAATTGCACAGTAGGTGTGGTTTATATTGTTTTTAGTTATGTAGTAGTCTACGGAAGGAAGCTGTGGGTCCGCCTTCGATTTTGATCGTAACACGTATAAGGTATTATTATCTACATACGTTGGAGAGTTGAAAAGTGTTACTCAGTAAAATGTGTTCTTTGCATTTTCATGATAAAAACATGTAAATAGAAGACATAAAAAATATCGTTATCATTAGACGAAAAAAAAGGATTAATCTTTGTTATTAATATGCTTCTTAATTTAAAAAATGCTAGCATTTGTAAATCGTAAACCTACCCTAGGAAAGGTGTGCTGGCGCTTCGGGCGTTGAGAAGATTAATAAATAATAAATGACTTTTTCTATGCACCTGCAAACTTGTTTTTTAAACTTTCAGTTGCCTAGTCTGTATCTTTACACTTCCTCCAAACATTCTGCTACTGCTATTTTAGTATTGTAGAGAGCCATACAGCAGTATGTGTTTATCTATACACTGTTTTAAAAGTGAAGCAGTTATACATTCAGCTCGACACTGTCCTTGGACAACTGTAATGATCCAGTTAGTATCTAAGTAGTCATGGAGCTAAATAGGCCTTAGGCCATGGACTGTTTTAAACTCTTATAGACTATGCTTGCAGTCTTCTATGCACCAACAACCTTTGCTTTTATATGTTTAATTAGCCAGTCTCTATCCTTACACTTCCAGCAAACACTCTGTCACTCCTGTTATAGTTTTGTAGTGACTCATTGATCAGTGTGTACTAATCCATTCACTATATTAAAACACTAATGGGTAGATGTACAATAACTGCCATATCCCCAGGGCTATGCCAGTTATTGTGCACTGGGACATCATCACTATGGATGTGCCATATTTAGAATGTGGTGCACTATGGGGCAAAAACAGTACAGATATGTGATGTATCTGTGCCGTGAAGGTGGCGCATTGCTTAAGTTGTGTTGCAAGTGCAACGCATTAATAGCAATGCTCGGGGCTCTATGCTCACAATGCTGAGTCAATGCTTTCACCTGCTTTGAGCAAGTGCAGGGTTTTGACGCAGCATGAGTTCAAAAGTGAACGCCTCTCCATCCCCCGCTTCAAATCATTATAGACTATGCATTCACTGTTGTATACAGCAGCAAACTTGCCTTTTATATCTTCAATTACCCAGTGTGTATTGTTACACCTTCACCAAATACTCTTACACTACTGTTTCACTATTTTAGTGAACCATACAGCAGTATATGCTTATCTATAAACTGTTGTAAAAGTAAAGCTGCTATACATTCAGCCACACACTCTCCTTTCAGAATTGTAATCATTCAGCCAGTACCCAAGTACTCATGGTGGAAAGTGTGCCTTAGGGCATGGACTGCTTCAAACCCCTATAGACTATGCATGCAACCTTCTATGTACTTGCAGATTTGTCTTTTATACCTTCCATTCCCTAGTTTGTATTCTTCCAGTTCCGCCAAACACTCTGTCACTGCTGTTTTAGTTTTGTAGTAATCCATTCAGTACATTAAAACACTAATGGGCCAATATACAATAACTGGCATATCCCCAGGAATATGCCAGTTATTGTGCATGGTGACACCACCACCATGGATGCACCATATTTACAATGCGGTGCACCATGGGACAAAAACGGCACAGATATGTGATGTATCTGTGCTGTAAAGGTGGTGCATTGTTTGAGGTATGTTGCAAGTGCAACGCATCCCCAGCAATGCTCGGGGGCCCTATGCTCAGAATGTTGTGTCAATCCTTACACCTGCTTCAAGCTAGTGCAGCGTTTTGACACAGCATGAGCCCAAAAGTGACAATGTGAAATCTTGTAGATTTCACTCATCCGCTTTAGGAGGTGTTCCTGCGCCGGAAGGCCCCCACCCGCATGTAGGAATGTCTCCTTCTGGTACATGGATTTACAATGTGACGCACCACCCAGATACGTCACATTCTAAATACCACACACCATGGCACATCTTTTGCATCACCGCTGCATCAGAAAAGTGATGCAACAGCATTGTAAAAGAGGCACAAGGGGGTTGTATATCTGCCCCTAACAAACACTTACAAATTCACCCAGGTAGTTTCACTAGCAGTGCATTCTTTTTTAAATTACTTTTGTTATTATTTTACATTAAAAATATGAAATGTAGCTTCAAAAATAAAATAAATATAAGTATGTATTATAAAATGTAGGAAATTAATATAAAAAATATATAATAATTAATATATATTTTAAAATTATCATTTACAAATCTTTTCAAATTCACTGAAAAAAACATAGGTTTCAGCCACAATATAGTTAGGAATTAGCATTTGAAAAACCTTGGAAATTCACTGAAAAAAACATAGGTTTCAGCCACGTTATGGTTAGGAATTAGCATTTAAAAAAACCTTAGAAATTCACTGAAAAAACAAAGGTTTCACACATGTTATAGTTAGCTCTACAGTTCACTCATACAAAACCATTGAAATTCCCCTGTTATAGTTAGTTCAGCTAACTATAACTCGCGCGTCCGCAATGCACTGCTGATGATGTCACATACTACATCACTCAAGACAAGGTCAGTGACATCACTAATGACATCACTGATGACATCTCAATTGATATCACTCATTCAAAAATAGAAACGAAAATTTTCAAAACAATGGAGATATCAAAACTAACTAGAACAACCTGTTCAGTAATTCCAAAATCTAAATACACATCCACTCATTCATCAACAGTTCTATATAGTCACTCATACATGTACTCACTCATCATATGTACTCATACACCTATACATCCTGTTACACACCTACACTCATACATAGAGGTACTCACACACATACTTACACATGCAAATAAAGTTTCAAACATCCATTTTCTTGCATATATAGCTATACACACACCACTACACCACTACACTTATTTGTACAGAAATGTACACATACTTACTCTCTTAAACAATCACTTATAGAAACACATACTTAGTTATACAGGAACTCTTCAAATCTCTCACTCTCATATATACTCACTTATATACACCAATACTCACATATAGGACTTTAAAACATATGCACTTAGTCATAAAGACAGTATTGAGACAGTCATTCACTCACTAACACACCTTTACACACACTCCTCCACCCATACAGTCCTGCACACATGCTGTCTTCAAAACACATACAAACAGTGAGTCACTCATTCATGCATCTATGCGCTAAGTAATATCCCCCACTGAACCATATAGCCACTCAGATACTCATACTGATACTCAAAAAAACAACTAATAACCTATATAGACACTCATGTAGCAAACTCACAAACCCATGCAGCCACTTGGTCAAAAGATGTGTGAGACTGATACAGATATTTACATATTTAAACATTACTCACTAGCCCATGATTTCACTAAGATGCAATTAATCAGTCAGTTGTACAATTAATTTTACAAAAAATTCATTCATTTAAACACTTATATACCCATTTATTCTTCCATCGACCTTGATATATACATATATAAAACATATTTAAATTTCACTCGCCCATGATTTCACTAAGATGCAATTAATCAGTCAGTTGTACAATTAATTTTACAAAAAATTCATTCATTTAAACACTTATATACCCATTTATTCTTCCATCGACCTTGATATATACATATATAAAACATATTTAAATTTCAAAAACACACACATTCACTGGATGATGTCATCAGTGATGTCATCAGTGATGTCATTTGAGATATCATCAGTGATGTCATGAGTGATGTCAATTACCATGTCATGAGTGATGTAGTATGTGACGTTATCAGCAGTGCAATGCGGGAGCGCGAGTTATAGTTAGCAGAACTAACTGTAACGGGGGAATTTCAATGGTTTTGTATGAGTGAAATGTCCAGCTAACTATAACACGTGTGAAACCTATGTTTTTTTAGTGAATTTCTAAGGTTTTTGAAATTCTAATTCCTAACTATAACGTGGCTGAAACCTATGTTTTTTTCTGTGAATGACCTACTGGCGGTCGCCAGTAGGTAGTTATAGTTAGGACCTACTTTCCATAGGAAATCCACAACATTCTGTTTGGAATAATTTTGGCACCGGCGGACGAATCTTCGCAAATTTCTCCAAAGAAATGGCCTGCTCAGTTCCCCTCCTTCTGAAAGTTTGGGGATGATTCATCTAGTGGGGGTTGAGAAAAAGCAGGGTCTCAAAACGTGTTTTCCTCATGCAATTTTCCATAGGGACCTTTAGCCAGGGCTACAGCCCGAACGGCTGAACGGAATTACACCAAATTTGACAGAGAGATAGCGTTTGGTTCACAGATTGTGCTTTTTTTTAAATGGTGTAAATACGTTCAGCAGTTTCTGAGAAAATTACAAGTAAAATCATAGCGATATCTAGAGACGGAGTACAGCACGTGTATGGAAATCTGTACAATTACGAGCACAAGCTGCATGCTGATTGGTTGTCAACTGACTGTCAACACTCCAAACCAGGAAGTGCTGGCAGCCATCTTGTTCGTCACTAGAACCGAGTCACAAGAAAATAGTAAAATAAAGTTGAGAAATAAGGAAAGGGGGCAAGGTAGAAACATCCTGACCTTCTGTCGTTCATGAATGTTTATGCTATATATATATATATATTTTTTTTTAAATAGAAAAATCGCGGGGTATGTGTATGGAAATCCGTACAATTACCAGCACGAGCTGCATGCTGATTGGCTGTCAACTGTCTGTCAACACTGCAAACCAGGAAGTATTGGCAGCCATCTTGTTGGTCGTAAGAATCGAGTCACAAGAAAATAGTAAAACAAAGTTCAGAAATAAGGAAATAAGGAAAGGGGGCAGGGTAGAAACATCCTGACCATCTAGGGTTGCTCAGGGGGTCAATCATGGTTTTTTAGGCTATATATTCTATTTTTTTAATAAAAATATCGTGGCGTACACGTACGGAAATCCGTACAATCACGAGCACGAGCTGCATGCAGATTGACTGTCAACGCTCCAAACTATGAAGTGTTGGCAGCCATCTTATAATTTGAAGTATGGGGGGGCTCACAGCCCTCGTACATGCCCCGAGGAATGCCACCTTCCTGGGGCAGTAATATTTAAAATAGGGGGTGTCGGTGACGGCACGGACCTCCCATCCCCGGGGATTACCGTTTTCGGGGCTTTTTATTGTTGGGAGTGGGTCGCTTGGTCTCCGTCCAGGAGCTCTTGATGGCTCTGGGGACCACCATCTCTCAGGGCCGACTCCTGCAGTGTCCTGGGGTGTCTACTCAAGAGGACACTGCTGTTTGGTATGGTAGGGCGGGAGCGCCGCGGCTCCCACTTTAGCACAGGAAACCGGTTTCCTATTTGAAAGAGAGAGCAAGTTAAGCTGCTGTGTCTTTCAGTAGGAAAGCAGATTTTTTTTCGTTAGAGAGAGCAGCATATAAACTGATCTCTCCGACAAAGCAATGCCGGCTCTCGAAGGATGCGGGGAGCCGGCTGGGACCTAATGATATTTTGTGAGTCCCGGGGAATGGGTTCCTTTGCAGCTCCTTAAACATTCATACATATATTTCAGCAAAATCCTTTTTTGTGTTGGGGAACTGAGTTACTCTAGTGACTTTGTCATCCATGTATGTTTTTTACTTTTTCTTTATTTGAATTCCGTTTTATTTACAGTATGTTTCTACCTCTCTTAAGAATGAGTTCCACAGCGTAGTGTCCGTTGCAGTGTTGTTAGCTTTTTTGCTCTTTTGCCTACTTACAGGTATTGAAGACAAATTTAGTTCCAAAGCTGAATTTAAGTTGTGAACCCTGCTGTCCGCAGTGCAGATTGAAGGCAGTTTTTTTACACAAAGATCGATGAATGCTATTTTGTCACAGTTAACACAATCTGAGGACACAGTACAATTGTCTGTCTTAAATAAAGCATGGCTGGATTCAATGTTGTCCTTAGTGTAGATGGAAAGGTGAATTCAAGTTGTGAAATCTGCTGTCCACAATGTAGATTGAAGGGTTTAGTGAGCACAGTTATAGATGAATACTATTTGTCACATTATTTTACAAAATCAGAAGATATAGAATCATTTAGTCTCTACCTTAAATAAAGAAAGGCTGGATTCAATGTTTTCTGTAGTACTAATGTGCTGCTGGTATGAAGAGGTAAACTCTGTTGTTCGTAGTGTACATTTGAAGGTAGTGCTTAGTACAGACATTGAGGAATGTTTCTTGTGCCATCCATTATTAAAATTTTGTCTGCCTTACATAAATGAATGCTATGCTGTGCATAGTATAGATGGAAAGCTGAATTCAAGTTTTTTTCCTCTGCAGTCCGTAGTGTGGTTCGAAGGCAGTAGTTGACACAGACATGGAAAAATGCTTTTTGTCACTTATTTAAACAAAATCTGAAGACATACAGTAGAAATATCTCTAAATTAAAAAAATGAAGTCTGAATTTCCTACTGTTCAAACTTGAAGAAAATCTGAGGAAATTGTGAAATTGTCTCTGTTTTAAATAAATCAAGATTGTATGGAATGTTTTCTGTAGTGCTGGCGCTGTTGGTATCTAGTTGTCAACTCTACTGAGCGCAGAATTGGTAACCCCAGCCAAGAAAGGCAGCAAGTATGCACATTTGTCACTGCCTTTGGCCAGGGTAGTTGATAGAAGAAAAAGGGTTTGATAAAGGGCCTGCAATGTGAATGGGAATATGAAATTGAACAAGAGTTCATAACCCCAGCGAAGAAATGCAGCAAGTGTGCACATTTCCCACTGCTTTCTGCCGGTGCAGTATCTATATGAAAAAGGCTTGATAAATGGACATGAGTTTGAATTAGAATATGAAATTCAAGAGTAATTGATAACCACAGCCAAGAAAGGCAGGAAGTGTGCAAATTTGCCATTGCCTTCGGCCGGGGTAGTAGCTACAGCAAAAAAGCTTGATAAATGGTGTTGAGTTTGAATAAGAATATGGAATAGGTGTTATACTTAGTTTAGTTTCCACTGAGTTAGTGATACCTGAAACAATACGGTTTGTGGAGCTTGCGAAGATGTGTGGACCGAGCAGGATGTTCTAATAGTAATTTTTATTGGTCTTGTGAATTCTGGCTTAGTAAGGGCAATTAGCAATTTTGTGTAGGTTTGAGGGGGATTACTTTTTTTGGTACTGTACTTTATACGTAATGAATGAAGAATCAGTTAAATTCTGGCTGAATACGGACAAGTGGTGATAGTAGGAGGTAGCGGTTACCAAGACTTCATGACAATGTGGCATTGATTACAACTGTACAATTTAGTATGTGTGAATGCAGCGATGATAAGTGGTGGAATGAGTTAGTG
The DNA here is from genome assembly GCF_964263255.1 of Lissotriton vulgaris. Classification (NCBI taxonomy): domain Eukaryota; kingdom Metazoa; phylum Chordata; class Amphibia; order Caudata; family Salamandridae; genus Lissotriton; species Lissotriton vulgaris. Next base: position 948,385,115 of record NC_141696.1, read on the forward strand.
GCACCTGAAGGAACAAAGTTTTGTGAAGTCTGCGATTATGCGTGGTCCAAGCAGGACACATTGTTAGCAAAGTCTTTAGAATCAAGTTTTTTAATCAATATTGGTTGTCCATTCACAAAAGTAAGTTGAACTATATCTCCAAAAAGTAGGATATTTTTTTCAAAATAAGTCATGTTATCCAATACGGTCATGTTGGACCTGGCCCTTTTGGCAGGTTCACCCCGAAACGTTTAGCTTTTTCCTAACCTGGTTTTGGTGATTTTAGGCTTCTGTGTACTTTTTCACTGTGTGTCGAGAGTGACCTGCCCTCCCATAGGAATGCATGGGGAATATGTGTGTCCATGGTAGTTCCTGATGTGTGGGGAGTGCAGGGCCGAGTTTGGTATGTGTGAACTCGTGAGATTGAATGCTGCACGATGATGTGCGCGGATTTAATGTGTCTAGTGTGGAAGTGGAAGTGCCACTGCTAGAAGTTGGTGTGTCTGTGCAGTGAATGTGGATTAACTGTCTGGCTTGTGATTGGCTGGAGCTGGCTGGTGTGCCTGGCTCCTGGAGTCAGGATGGGTCTGCCCCAATAGTGAATGGAGAGATCTGCATGTTGATGTGAAGGAGGGGTGCCACTGTGACCTGAATAGGGCTTGGCTTTCCCTCCACAATGCCAGATCCATCCCCTGTGGTGTGTCTGATGTCCCTGACCCACCCTGTGAATAGGCAGAGGGGCTGACCATACAAAGTGCTCAGAAAGCAGTTGCATCTGGTTCAACCCTTGCCTGTACCTTTGGAGGCAAAGGATTTCTGTGTATAAAAAGAGGCTGTGACCTCAGGTTAAATGTTCCAGTTCCTGCCTTGAATCTTCCAGGGGCGTGCTGCTCTTGGGGCCAGGGGAAGGCTTGCCTCCCTGCGCCCTGCCCGGACCCTGGCCCTGGATGCTGAAAGACTGCTGGGACCCTTTCTTTGCTGTAGGGGTCCTTCCTAGGGGGCATGGTGGTTTCTGGACCCCCCCAGAGCCTTGGGAGCGCTTTGATTGTGCTTGTGTGCAGAGCACTGTTGTTCTCCTGAAAGGAAGCACTCCTGCCCTTTGGCTAGCAGTGCCAGGCTGCCATTTCACTTCGTCACCCTGCATCGTCAAATTAATTATTTATATCACGGGAGCCCACCTCGTTAATGGGAGCCCAAGCAGGTGCCCACCCCGCTTCTACTTTTAGTGTGTTCACCGAGGGAGCCTACCACTCGTATTGCCAAAGAGACAAAATCACCGCCGCGGCCCATACGGCCGCACCGGAAGTCAGGCGCCCTTCGTCCGGGTCGTGGGCAGGGCCTGAGATCCGGACAGAAGGGCGCCAGCGTGATGTAGACTGTGCGGGGCTCCTATGTGGTCGAGGGAAGCCCAGCGCTGAGAGGAAAAGCTGCAGGGTTACGTTGTGCGCCGGAGGAAGCAGCACCTGTTGCTTGCCCCTCCGGGGCTCCTGTGGTGAAGAGGGAGCCCCGGGGCCGTAAGAGGAGCAGAGATGCCCGAGGCGAGGAGAGACAGAGCCGCCGTCATCCCCCCAGGAAACTCCAGTGAGTGGAGCTCCACTCACTTACTGCCTGATAAAGGCACAGTACCCAATGTATTCTTTTCGACTGGCCCCGTCCTGCCGCGGGCCACTCCCACGGAGAAAGGCAGTAGTGGTGTAGAGAGCCTCGGGGGGCCCCGGATCTCCCCACCCCACATTCGCTCCACCTTTGGGGGCATTATGTATTCATGAGCCAGCTTGCTCCGGGGAGGGAATGTGTACTTTGAGAGTCCCGTGTGGCTCCAGCGGTTGGGCATATTTTGATCCAGAGCCCGATGGCACCCAGGGTGGCATTAGTTATTTACTGAGCCCCGTGTGCCTCCAACGGTGGGCCCAGTATTTAAAAAGCCAGAGTGCTCCAGGGGCCATGTGTGTTGCCAGAGCCCAGGTGGCTCCAACGTTTAGCCCCATTATCTTCCGAGCCTTTGTAGCTCCAACAGTGGCCTAAGATGTGTCAGAGCCTGGAGGGCTCCCCAGGTTTTGCGCAGTGTTTGTTCATAAGGGCTAGTGAAAGCCCCAGTCACATTTTTGAGCTCCCAACTACCCAGCAAGTAGTGGGCAGCTGCACTGTTTAGGCTTTTCTTTCAGGGGACCTGTTCTTTGTGAACCTAGGAGTGAGTCACACTCCCTTCGCCCCTACCTTGGCCTTCCACAGCTGCGCAGCACTTAGTGCCAGCTGCAGCATTTAGGCCCTGTTCTTGTTCCCAGATGCCCTGCAAGTAGTGTGCAGCTACAACATTTAGGCTTGCGCAGATGGCGCACCCCTGATTGGCGCTGCATTGGCAGCGCGCACTGACATTCTGGACACAGGGCATTTGAGCCCATTCTTGAGATGGCCAGTTGGCCAGGGGGGCTGGTTTGTGGATAGGGCGCAAGGCCTAAATATGATTTATGTGCTAGAGTGATGTGGTGCTAGGCAATATAATGCATTTAGTATGCTTTGCGCACCCTGTGTTTTATACCTCTAAACTGTGGTTTATGATTAAGGAGGTTTGTGGTAGTGAGATTGTACTTCACTCTGTGCTTTATGCTCTTAAATGTGAGTCATACTTAGGAGGTAGGGTCTAATATTTTGACTAGTGAAGATTGCATAATGTGTTTATGCTGGTGAGGTTGGCGCAGAATGTAATTTGCGCCTGAGGTGACTGTACATAATGTAGTTTATGTTATAGGTTGAGATGGAGTACAGTGATTATCAGTAGTTACTGGTTGTAGGTTTTTAATCTATTTTCTTGTACCAGTGGCCCACGTGGCCCTGTCCTGTGTAAATAATCAATTGTGAATATTGCCCATGCCAGTTAGCACAATGTATATTTTGTGATTACTATCTGATGTGTTTTGAGAATACAAAAGTTATTTTTATATAACCTTGTGTGGAGTTCCGTTTAAAGTGTGCCTGGGATGTTGTTACTGTGTGCGTGCGCAAATGCTTTACACATTGCCTCCGGGATACCTGTCTTCTCGTGCCAAGCTACCAAGGGGGTGAGCAGGGGTTATCTTGGCATGTGACTCCCTTGCCCTGACTCGAGTGGTGGTTTCTGCCTGGCTTTGGTGCAAGCCTTAGCCAACCAGAAATCCCAGTTCTAACAGTCATGTGTTGATGATTTCTGGTGCACTGAGTTAGTAATAACTTTGACGCTGAGGTTGAACGTACCCTGTAATGATACATGATCGGGGGGAGGAACAGTAATTGAAGTAATGTCTATAGTCGATTGAATTCTGCACAAACTCCATTTAAAAGGAACAGTATGTTTCACTATGACATAAAAGTGTTCACTCTTCTTGGTGATTATTTATGGTGCAGTGAGTAAGTAGTATCTTTGGCTCTGAGCTTGTACGTTCCTTGCGCTGTGTAGATTGAAGGCAGTTGTTGACACAGAGATAGACAAATTCTTTTTGTCAGTTATTTAAAAAAAATGTGAAGACATATAATCGTATTCTATCTGCATTAAATAAATGAAGACTGAATTTCCTACTTTCAAACTTTAAGAAACTCTGAGGACATTGTGGAATTGTCTCTGTTTGAAATAAATCAAGATTGTATTGAATGTTTTCTGTAGTGCTGGCACTCTTGGTATCTAGTTGTGAACTCTACTAAGTGCATAAATGATTGAAGGCCGTTCTCAGCACAGATATTGAAGAGAAATGTACATCCAAAGCCGAATTGGAGTTGTGAACCCTGCTGTCTGCAATGGAGATCGAAGGTACTACTCGACACAAACTTTGATGAATGCTATTTTGTACCGTTAACAGAATCTGAGGATATAGTACAATTATCTCTGCTTTAAATAAATCAAGAGTAATATGTCATACTCTGTTTTAGGAATTTGCTGCATTCTTAAATCTACAAAGGCAAGCATTAAGTTTGATACCGTGCTTATGTCATCAATAATGAGAAGTTTCATTTTCGTCAAAACTCTTGAAACTTTACAACAAGCTTCTCCAGATAGCTTGTGGTATTGTAATTTGTTGTCATGCTCCACAGGTAGTATAAGTAAACAATGTAATGTAGGATTGGATATGTTAAAATTTGGTCATATTTTGAATATAAGGAACTTATTACAAATATGCAACAAGCAAATGTTGCTGAATATGGAACTATTCTACAAGAAATAAAAATTGGAGAAAGGACTGAACAGGACAAAGAAGTTTTACAGAGACAATCACTTTGAAATTTGTTTCCAAAAGAAAATATTGTTCCTAAGCTTGTAGCTACTTTTAAATTAATTGACAACCCCAGTAAAGAAAAGCAGCAAGTGTGAAAATATCCTACTGCCTTCAGCCAGGGTATTAGCTACAACAAAAAGGCTCGATAAAGGGCCTTGACTTTGAATCAGAAAATGAAATTGAACACTAGTTGATAACCCCAGCCAAGAAAGGCAGTTAGTGTGCAAATTTTCCACTGCCTTCGGCCGGGGTCGTAGGTACAACTAAAAGGCTCAATAAAGGGCCACAAGTTTGTATCAGAATATGAAATTGAACAATAATTGATAACCCCATCCAAGAAAGGCAGTAAGTGTCCAAATTTACCACTGCCTTCTGCCGGGGTAGTAGCTACTACAAAAAGGCTCAATAACACCATCGCTGCTAGTGATATTTTCCTCCTGTGCTGGAATTTTCAAAAGTCTCGTCATCAGCCTCGTCATCAGCCTGGTAGGAGGCTACTTCATGACGAGCCCAGCTCGTCATGAGCCTGGAAGGGGATAAAGGGCCACGAGTTTGAATCAGAATATGAAATTCAAGAATAATTGATAACCCCATCGAAAAATGGTAGCAAGTTGGTGTGTGTTATGTGTGTATGAGGTGTTGATTGAATGGAAGATACAAAAGGTAAAAAATTAGAAAGGCTGCAGACGTGCAAACAATCCACTGACTTGTCAGGGAAGTGGATCTTTGGATTTCCACCTCATTATACAGATAGGGTGTCAAATTTTGCAGTGGGATCCTAAGAAATGGCTAACATATTGAAGGAAGCAATGTAAGTGCATTAAGTTACCACTGTGAGCTGTAGGGCTGAAAAATTAAAACACCAGGCCCATTTCAGGGACTCTACTTTGAATTAGAATAATACTTGGCAAAGGCTGCAAGAAAGTTAGCAGGTAGGTGTGTTTGAGGTAGTGGATGCAGAATAAGGTGAAAAGGAAGAACAGTAGCAGATGCTGTATAGTTGGATTGCGCAGTGGGAGCCTGAGAAACGGGTATCTCATCTAAGGAGTTAAGCAAGTGAACAAAGTGCACACGCTGTGCTTTGGAAGGACGCAAGTGTGCAAATTACCCACTGCCTTTCACAGGTAGTAGTTACCAAGAAGGTTCAATATAGAGTCTGAACTTTGAATTACTTGAAGAATAATTGATAACCCCATCCAAGAAAAGCAGCAAGTGTGAAAATTTCCTACTGCCTTCGGCCGGGGTATTAGCTACAACAAAACGGCTCGATAAAGTGCTTTGACTTTTAATCGAAATATGAAATTCAAGAATAATTGATAACCCCAGCCAAGAAAAGCAGCAAGTGTGCAAATTCCTTACTGCCTTCGGACGGAAATTTGTTGTTACAACAAAAAGGCTCGATAAAGGGCCATGACTTTGAATCAGAATATGAAATTCAAGAATAATTGATAACCACAGCCAAGAAAGGCTGCAAGTGTGTAAATTTCCCATTTGCTTCTGCCGGGGTAGTATCTACATGAAAAAGGCTTGATAAAGGGCCTTGACTTTGAATAAGAATATCAAATTGAACAATAATTGACAACTCCAGCCAAGAAAGGCAGCAAGTGTGCAAATTTCCCACTGCCTTCGGACAGGGTAGTTCTTACAACAAAAAAAGCTTGATAAATGTCTAATGACTAATGTTGAGACTGTGATGCTCCTGTTTGTTTTTGATGAGGTTGATAGACTGTTTCCTGTAACAGAAAAGTTAATCGCAATAAATGCATAGAAATTTAGATTGAACAAAATCAAGATTTATATGTGAGTATGCACTGCTTGCTGAAGATGCTGTTGCAGCAGTTGATGTGCTTGGTGCAGCAGGAAGTGGGTTGCCCTTCAATCTTTGTGTTGCAGCTCAAGCAAAGTTGTTGAGGTGCGAGTTCTTCAGATGTCGCACTATATTTGCTGTTCTAAAGAAGCATTTTTTGGATGGATCACCCTTTGAAATAGTTGTTTGGCAAATTTTAAAGATTACTTTTGCAGTATTAACCTTCAGCTGGGGTAGTAGGTACAACAAAATGTTTCGATAAAGGGTCATGACAAATTTAATAATAATTGATAACCCCAGCCAAGAAAGGTAACACATGTGCAAATTTCCCACTGCCTTCGGCCGGGGTAGTAGTTACAACAAACCATCAGTTTGTGTACATCGGTGGTATGGGCACGCTAAGGCCCACACTTACCAGAGGACGTGAAAGTTAAAAGCAGGTGTAGAAAATAAGTGAAAAAAACAACCCATAAGTGATGGGATACCTTCAAGTTAGAGGTACCTGTACAGTCTGAAAGGCAAAAGGACATACAGACAAGAAAGACAAACAACACATAGTTAGTGCGATCCATCTCAAGGGTTATCTGCAGAGAGAGAACTCTGTGTGGACGTGCTAAGGGTAAATAAACAGGTGATTATTGTGACATAAATGATATTTTAGTGCTGGAAGATGCTGTTCTCAAGGTAGCACAGCGTAGAGACATGACATATGTCATAAGAAATGGCCGTTATACAGATCGGCTCATAGTACATCACTCGTGTTGTAGCGATCAAGATGCCCAAATGGAGGGCAAATGGTGATGTCAGGGATCGTCAAGAGAAATGATTACTGACGAATATTAGGAGTAATTCTCACTTGTGATTTACAAGATCCACACCCCATGGGTCTCGGGAGGGGGTGGAGGCGACAATGGCGCACCCTGTATGGGAACATTAAAAATGGCAAAATCGGAGTTAGGCTCAAAGGGTAGGGGAGGCGCACAGATTACTTATCTGGTTCATGGTGAAAGTAGTCTGAGAATCTTACGCCCGCAACGCCTGTCACCCGTTCAGCACCTAGCGTCTCCTGCTACCGGTCCCCGTGGATGTGGGGCCCGGAGCCGAAAATGCTGAAGAATGGAGCTGACGGGGCGTGGTCGGCCAGAGCTGGTGACGCTAGCCAATTGGAGTCAGGCTCGGCAACGAGGCTTGAAGGGGTAACCAATCAAACCCTGGTTTCAGAAAGAGGCTCGAGTTAGAAGCACATGGGTGTTTTAGCCCAATCGGTGAACACGTCCAAAGCGAGGCTTGGAACACAGCCCCATGGGAATCTCTTCTTAGGATATTACTCTGATTGTACTATCCTAAAAGAGGTTAAAAATGCTGAAAAAGCAGAGCGGATTGAAAGGCATAATTGTGAATTATAAATTCAAATTGTTGATTATTAAACCAATATTTTGTTAGGAGCAGAAAGGATCGGGTTACAGAACAGAGGTGTTTACTTCAGTGCCGAAGGCACAGGTGTGGGCTCATCTTTGCAGAGTCATTAGCTTTTGAGTACTGAACTCCAAGGAATTTGGTCATTGAGGCCATTAATATGGGTCCCCAACCTATACACCCAACGTTGCTCCTTCTCAAAAAGGATGTTGGTTGTATTTCTTTCCGATGTGATTTGCTCTATTATAATCCATTTGAGATCATTTGGAGTGTGGTTATTTTGAAGAAAATGTTCACTCATCTTCGATATGATTTTGCAGCATCTGATGTTGCTGCGATGTTCGCAGATTTTTTGTTTAACTTTGCGGGTAGTCATTCCCACATATCTTTTGTGACACGGACACGTGATCAGGTAGACCACATTGGTCGAGTTACAGTTAGTGTGTGTCCTCTGAGTCCAAATTTTGCCAGGTTCCAAAGAAAGTTCTTTGGTGTGTGTGGTCAGGTGACACACACTGCAGTTAGAACAGGGATAATGCCCGATGATCGGTGTTAGACCCCATGCATTGGTGATGGATCTCACAGCGTGTGAGTTTGACAATTCTGCTTTCGGACGCGTATCTACTAAGGAGTCTTTAAGGATCTTTCCTTTTTTAAAAGAAAAGAGGGGTTTGTCCCAGGTCCTCTTGTTACTTGTCACTATTTTCCAATGTTTATTAATGGATTTTTTCATGGCGTCTCATAGACAGCTGTAAGTAGTCACACACGTGAGGGGCATCTCAGTGGGTTTCCTCACGGTATCCTCAAGAAGTGCTTCACGGGGTTGATTTCTTGCGCGTTTATTTCCTTTCTCAAGTATCTTGATAGGATAGCCTCTTGCTCTGAGCCTTGTGGTGAGTTCACGTGCTTGTGATTTGTAGTCCTTAATGTCACTACAGTTCCTGCATATCCGAAGATACTGTCCATAAGTCAGGTTGTACCTAAGGGGTCTGGGGTGGTGACTCGAGAATTCAAGGAGATTGTTCTTAGCAGATGGTTTGTAGTGAGTTCTGGTTATCAAATTGGTGCCTTGTATAGTAATGACCACATCCAAAAATACCACTGATTGCTTGCTAGAACAATGTGTAAATTTTAGGTAAGGATCAAGGGTATTGATCCATCTGAAGAACTCCTCCAGATCTTCCTCACCTCCTTTCCAGATAAGGAGGGTGTCATCAATATACCTCCTTCATAATCCTATGGAGGAGGCAAAGGGATTGCTGGTGGGTAGGACATGCTTGGTCTCAAAATCATAGACATAAAGACCTGCTACGCTTGGAGAAAATGTGCTGCCCATGGAAGATCCAGTGCATTGGAGGTATAGCTTCCCTTGATATTCAAAATAATTCTCTTTTAGGGCCATTGTTGCACACTGCAATATGAAATCTTTGGGCGTCTGGTATTCCCATGGGATAGAGTCTAGAGCTGTTCCAAGGACTCTTAATGTGTCATCCTGTGGAATGCTGGTGTAAAGACTCTCGATGTCTAGAGTGACTAAAGTGATAGAGCCTTCCTCGAAAGTGACTTGTTCCAATAGTTGCAAGAGGTTTTTTGTACCCCTCAATTACGTGGATGTATTTTGTATGAGTGGTTTCAAGTAGTGATCACAAAAGGTAGAGAGAGGTTCGAGGATCGAACCAATTCCTGACACTATGGGTCTGCCAGGGGGTGGAATTTTGTTTTTGTGAGTTTTGGGTAGGGTGTAGAAGTACGGGGTGGTACTGCCACCTGCCGTGAGGAATTCTGCCTCGTGCCTAGAAACGTGTTCATTTTCTTCTGCATCCTTGACCAAGTTGTGGATGCGTTCCTTCAGTTCTGTAGTTGGATCAGTTAGGAGAGGAGTGTAGTTGGTTCTGTTGTTCAGGAGGTCCCGACAAACCTTGTCATAGTCCTGGGTGTTCTGGATCACCAGGCCACCTCCCTTATCTGCCGGTTTTATTGTTATTTCTTTGTAATTTCTCAGGTCTTCAAGTGCCTTATATTCTAAGGCCGTGAAATTTTTGAAGGGCGTTGGTGTGGGTAGTGTGTCCATGTCATTGATGGTGGGCCCGATGATGAAGCATGTCACCACCCAGGGTGGTGAGTGAGGGCTTCCTGAAAAATCCCCACTGATGTCCATTGTGACTCATTCTGGGTGTTTTTTCCTTTCTCTTCTCTGTGTCTAGTGCTCACATAAGATATCCTTTACGGCACTCTTTAGTTGTTTAACAATACTGACCAGGGGGACTGAGAGCGCCCTTTACCCCCTCTCTCATTTTTTTATTACGTAGTTGATACAACAACAAGGTATGATAAAGGGCCTGCACTTTGAATAGGAATATGAAATTGAACAATAGTTGATAACTTCTGCAAAGAAAGGCAACAAGTGCGCACATTTCCCTCTGACTTCTACTGGGATAGTATGTACATGAAAAAGGCTTGCTAAAGAGCCTTGAATTAAATCAGAATATGAAATTGAACAATAGTTGATAATCCTTGTGAAGAAAGGCAGCAAGTGTGTAAATTTACAACTGCCTTTGGACAGGTTAAAAGCTACAACAAAAAGGCTTGATACAGGGCCTGCACTTTGAATACAGATATGAAACAGAAGAATAGTTGATAACCATAGCCAAGAAAGGCAGTAAGTAGGTGTGTGTACGTGTAGATGATGTGTTGATTGAGTGGTGGATGATTAATGTAAAAAATAAGAAAGGCTGGAAGTGCGCCTATTACCCACTGCCATTCACGACTAATAGTTACCAAGAAGGCTCAATAAAGGGCCTGCACTTTGAATTTGTATTACAAGAAGGATAATTGTAACCCCAGCCAAGAAAGGCAGCAAGTGTGCAAATTTCCCACTGCCTTCGGCCGGGGTCGTAGCTACAACACTAAGGCTCAATAAAGGGCCTTGACTAATCAGAATATATCATTCAAGAATAATTGATAACTCCAGCCAAGAAAGGTTAAAGTGTGCAAATTTCTTACTGCCTTCAGCCGGGGTAGTTGCTACAACAAAAAGGGTTGATAAAGGGCCTGCACTTTGAATACGAATATGAAATAGAAGAATAGTTGATAACCATATTCAAGAAAGGCAGCAAGTAGGTGTGTGTATGTGTAGATGATGTGTTGATTGAGTGGAAGATGAATAATGTAAAAAGTAAGTGAGGCTGCAAGTGTGCAAATTAACCACTGCCTTTAGTGGGAAAGTATTTACAACAAAAAGGCTTGATAAACGGCCATGACTTTGAATTAGAATATGAAATTCAAGAATAAATGATAACCTCAGCCAAAAAAGGCAGCAAGTAGGTGTGTGTACGTGTAGATGATGTGTTTATTGAGTGGAAGATAACAAAGGTGAAAAATAAGAAAGGCTACAGATGTGTAAAGTACCCACTGCCTTGTGAGGGAAGTGGATGTTTTGATTTCCAGTCCATTACACAGACTGTGCGTTGGATTCTGCAGTGGGAACCTCAGAAATGGGTAGCACATCTAAGCAACCAATGCAAGTGGACAAAGTACACACACTGTGTGATAGACAGGACGCAAGAAAGGTAGCAAGTGTGCACATTTCTTATTGCCTTCGAACGGGGTAGTTCTTACAACAAAAAAGCTTGATAAATGTCTAATGACTAATGTTGAGGACAGCGATGGTCCTGTTTCTTGTTTTTGATGAAGTTGATAAACTGTTTCACGTAACAGAAAAGTTGATCCCAATGAATGCATAGAAATGTAAGTTTACCAAATTCAAGATCAATATGTGAGTATGGACTGTTTGCTGAAGATGCTGTTGCAGCAGTTGATGTGCTTGGTGCAGCAGCAAGTGGGTTGTCCTGCAATCTCTGTGTTGCAGCTGAAGCAAAGTTGTTGGGATGAAAGATGTTTAGGTGTTGCACTATATTTTCTGTACCAAAGGATTCTTTCTTGGATTGATCACACCTTGAAAGAGTTGTTTGGCAAATGTTACAGGTTACTAATGGTTGGTGTGTTTCAGTTAGTATGTGTCTGGACTTCGCTGGAATATTTAAGGAACACATTAGGGTTTACAAAATACAGAAATACTTTGTACTTAGTGACATCCAATTCTATTTTATGATGAACGGTTGAATTCTACATCTACCTTTAGGACGAGTGGGAGGGTAGCATTTTAAAGTGTTTGACAGGTTACATTACATGTGACCATGCAGCTAAAGAAAACTTAGCATGGTTATGCATGGGCATCCTCTCACACAAAGCGTAATACTCAGTATTCAGGATTGTAAAAGCTTGCAATAGGAGTGACTGATGAGTTTATATGTCAGTGAGAAAAGAAAAACAAGTATGCTTGTTTTACATTAGAGATATACAGACCTAAAAGAATATGTATGTCAATGCATGACATCATTTTTGAAGGTATGGAAGAAAGCAGTGAAAGGGTGTTTAGAAACAATACTGTCCAGCATAAAAAGTGCTCAGCTGTTCTTTTTGTTGAGTGTAAACACACCTTTTTGATTATGACAATGGAATAGTGGTGTAACTATATCATAGATTCTATTGTCAGATACCTACCATAGTGATAGTGGAATTACCACTACTTTTTAGACTACCATTGAACAATCTTGTGTAGAGGAGCGGTATTGCTACTTGACCTTCAAGAGGAGGAAGATTTAAATTTATATTTCAACACCTAAACAAAATAATTGCTGAATTTCAAAAATAAAATTAAGTAGGAATGTTAGAGGAAGTCTGGTCCAACTCTAAAAGGATTGTGCAAATTGTGACAGCTGAAAGAAGTTTGTCTCAACATTAGTTTTTATCATAATTCAGACATAACACTAGATTGCAGGAGTGTGCGAATGTCTTCTTAGACATGTTGCATGCAATCATATGTTACTTAAAAAGATACATTTTTTACATATCTAACCAGTAAAAGGTAAGTAAGATTTACATGTGGTTTTATAAAGTCAAGGTGGAGTCATCTGCTGCATTTGAAACATTGGGCCTGTTGGGAAGAAAGTGAAAAGTAACTTGTTATGAAGATTGCATTGTTTAAAGGTCAATAGCTTTTTGAAATGAAAACTTTATATGTATTTACATGGTAAACATAGTTATCTCTCATCGCTTAGAGGAAACATGGTAATGACTCCATGAATTTGAAGGGTGCATAGCCAGTTTTCCAACATGGTGGATGTAACTCTAAAAAGACCTTTGCAAATGCCTAAGTTATCTGAGTGAGAGTAAGATAGTTCCTGTATTAGGCAAATGTGAACTGGAGAGTTAATGCATTCTAAAGACTCCAAGGACTTAGAGCACTTCATTTTTATATTCTGGATTTACAGTTATTGAGGGTACTTACCATTAACTTTTGCACGTATGTTGTTGAAGTATCTTGGTTGCAGAGAACAATACTTTTCAACAGACTCTAAATGTGAAAAATGATGAACATTAGGACATCATAACAGCAATGCTAACATTTAAAAACTTAGTTTGCAATTTATTATGCATGAGTCTAGGTGTTTATAGATCCACGGTTAGAGACAGTTACAACTATTGCAAACATATTCAAATGGCTTTACTACAAACAATATTGAAAATGTACAACTATAATGACAATATCTTACTATACTATGTTAAAAAGTAATGATATGTCTTTATCTATTTAAGATCTTGTATGAAAAAATAAAATAAAGAAGAATCTAATGTTGAGGACAACACTAGAGTGTGAGACCTTATTTATCATTGAAATGTTAAAGTCAAACGTATATATTACAGCTACACCAGAGCACAATCTATCATTATATCTGTAATCCTAAACACAACCCAGGTCAGTCCAGAGAACTGTGGGGCAGTCTCCCACCAGTGCACTTCTGGTGGGAGACTGCCCCACAGTGATCTCTGTTCTCTGGACTGACCTGAGTTGTGTTTAAGATTACAGATATAATGATAGAGTGTGCTCTGGTGTAGCTGTAATAATATTTTGTTCCGGGCGTTCTTTGGTCTTGAATATTATTGTTACCCAGGTGGGTGGGTACATTAACACCATCTTTTGAGAACCTCCAACCAATAGGATTATACACTGTATATATAGACTTAGAATGTCCCAAGATGTGGAGACCATACAACCAACCCACAACTTGTGTTATATTATTGTTTAAAGTCAAACGTGATGACTCCATTAGGTTCATTGCAATTTTCAGTCCATAATTCATCAGAAATATTACATTTGTAAAAATCTGGGCTACTGGCGGCTGAGTTGGGTAGCATTCTGCAAACTGAAAACATAATAACAAATGTATATGTTGAGCAAAAGTCGAACCTGAATGTCTTACCAATCATAGGTTTCAGAATAGAGAATTTAGGTACACACATTGATGGGAAATTATTACTTAAAGATAAGTAACTTTAATAGGAATGAAAATATACATGTATTTGGTGTTGAGAGACATATGTTTGAGAGGAAGGTATTGATTACTTGTAGAAATATATGAAAGCACACAAGCTTCTAAAGAGGAACCAATATGTACATCATACGCTATTGGGTATAGTATACACAATTTACATGTAGCAGAACATGGTGTACCTGGTACAGGTTGTGAAGATTGATCATGTTGTGAAGATTGATCACGTTGTGGAGATTGATCATGTGCTGGTGAATTATCACTAGTTATGCTTGCTGCAAATTAATTTTGAAAAAGTAACATTTCTTAAAGAAGAAATTAGTTTAACAACCTAACATAAAAGTTTCTGAAAAGCAAACAGTTAATCTAAAATACCTTTCTGATATTAATGTAGTTTGAAAAATATCTTGTGTTCAGAAAGTTTAAGCAAGGGATATACGAATACAGAAGTAAGGCCTGTCAAATGTATGCAGTTTGAAAACATGACAGTTTGGCAAAGGGCACTCAGGCCCTGCAGTGATAGGCTTGATTTTTATATTTAGAGTTTCTTGTGTCGGTGGCACAGTTACTGTTGTAGGCCCAGTAGTAGCATGTACATGAGCAGCCTTGGTATACGTATCTATCAAGAGTAACATTTTAATCATGGACAAACAATTACCATTATACTTTCAAAAAAGGCAGCAATTGCACTTAAAGACTGATCATGAAGTGGTGAAGTGTCAAAAACATGTATTTTGGCAAAAGCATGTTATAAAAAGATTTACGATAGAGGGAAAAATGGTTAGGTAACCTAAGCCAAATAAAGGGCTAGTACAACACCGTAGTGTCAAAGTTATAAATCCAACAATTATTATGAATTAAAACTATGGTAATCTGAAGAGTCAAAACTTCCGTAGGCCAACTAGAGCACAGAACAAAACAACTGTAGGTCACGTGAGGAAGCAAGAAATGTTAAGTCAGTGGAGGATTAAAAGAGAGCAAATATGATGATTAGGAGAGAGTACGTATGTTGAAACACAAAGCACGTGGCGTAGCACAAAAATACAACATATATATTTATGAAAGCACAATATGTAAGAAAACAGGCCTGGGAAGTCCATGTGAGGCAGTAATGAATATTAAAATTCATGGGAGAAAAAAAAAGGAAAATAGAGCTGGGAGGGCCACGCGACGCAGTAAAAAAATAATACTATTATGAATGCACAAATTGGACAAATACAGGCTAAAGCGCGGGACGCAGTTCAAAAATATGACACAGAAATTCATTCATGTACACTTTATTTGGAAAAGGCCTAGTAGGGCCCCGTGACGCAGAAGGTAATATTACGATCAACTTTATATGATCAGTAAGAATAGAGGCCTGGGAAGGCCACGTGAGGTAGCAATAAATATTACAAGTCACGGGAGGATTAGGCGGGAGCAAATACAATGAAGAACAAAGCACATGGAGCACAGAATAAAGCCAAACAGAGCTGGGAGGGCCACATGGCACATTAAAAAATAATACTAATATGAATACACAAATGGGACCAATACAGGCTAAAGCATGGGGCACAGTTCAAACATGACACAAAAATTTGTGCAAACACAATTTTTTTTAAAAGGCCTGGGACAGCCCTGTCAGGCAGAAGGAAATATTATGACCAACGGTACCATATGTGATAAATGGGGGGCGCTAGAGGGCGTACAGCGGGGTGGCTGGATAATCAGACAGCTCCGCCGGGCAGATCTATGTCCAGATATACTTATAGCACTAAAACGGCAAACTATGTGAAACCGGCAAAAGATCTGGGCTTCAGAACACATTGAGACGCTGCGGGGCGAAACTGATGGTGTGTATACTGCTTCAAAACGGTGAAAAATGCATCGAAGAGCTTAGATACTGCAGCCGCTAACCGGCAAGATGGCGGCTCCGCTCTGCGAACTGTGCCGGTAACAGACTTTGAAAGCTCCTGCGATCTAGGTAAATGGCAAATCCAGCTGATACCAACATGCAGTAAATTGCGGTGAGTGCGACCTAAACCTTGGCAGAGATCACAGGAAATTGAGACCCGAACAGAATATTGGCAGCGACTTAGAGAAAGGAGAGCTAAAATGGCGGGGCTCAGTCCTCCATGCACTGTGCGAACGGCGCTGCAGAATTCCCCCCGGTGCTACACCTCTGAAAACACGCAACAACAATCGCTCACTGCCGTGCTGCACTATCCCACACCTGCCACATAACAACATATGCGATAAATCACGAGATGCATGCTATCGCAACGCTCAGGACCTTTCATCTGATGTTAGCATTTTAACAGCCAGACCGGCACAAGGATCAGCGCCACATCTACAATTGAGACACCACCGCAAGATAAGTTGTACCTGCGCTATTGGGCATGTTGTATACTGCGCTCTGGCTAAAACTTCAGTACCATGACTTTTATGGCAACCAGACAGCCGGGAACAGTGTGGGGGAGGTTGAGAGCGACCACAACAATCATTATATTTAGGAGTCAAAGAGAGAAAACTCACTGTGGAAGCCTCAACATGGACAAACAAGATGTAATTATATTTATTTAGAGGTGGAGACCCAAATATAGACCCAAGTGTGGCAAAAATATTTGTGTCAGTGAGCTAAAGCTCGCGGGCATGGTTAAATTTACCCATCAATAGCCGCTCTTTACCACCCTTGTTGACATCATTTGGGTTCTCCTTGCCCAGGAGACAAAGAAAAACAGCCTATTGATGTTAATAAGGCTGCTTGAAAGCACTAGTTGGTGTAATGTGATGTCAATACTAGAACTTAAGGATGGTGTTTTCATACTATATAAGTGACGACTGAAAAAGCAGTGCAACGAAATAAAGTGTGAATCAAATAAGTGATGAATATTAAAATTGGATAACACTGAGTAGATGTAGAACTTTAATTTTTCTCTCAGTTTTCCAACTCTAAAATGTAAAGTGCAAAAACAGATTTAACATAATATCTGTGAGCAACATTGGTCGACATGTTTCAGCATTTTAACAGTATAGTACCAATGTTTTCTTCAGGACCCGATGTTAGCTACTGCTATTATAAAGTGAAGTTAAAAATGTCACCTGTCAAATCCAGGAGGTTGAGAGTGGCCATTCTGTCCGAATGTTCACACAACATTGCAGAACGCAAGCGACACAAGGCTAACTGCGAAAGCCTCTCTGCTTTGTGGTGACCCATGCAGGGCAAATCACACCCATCAACGGCATGCGCCTGTAGTAGGGCACACTCCACAGACAGACTGCGGCGTGCTTGCTGGCTGAATAGCTCTTGCTGCTGGGCGACATGGCCTAATTGTCCTGTCTAATAAGAGAGGCCGATCGGGTTGTCATCACGTGCTCTGTGAAATCCTTGCTCAACCCCCGTGGAACAAGAGATTTACCATATATGCCTCGGACATCTCGACGCAAATAAAGACTACACTATCAGGAATAAAAGTACAACGGTACGCAGTGAGGCATTAGGTGCATGCTAGAATTGCACTCCAGGCCACCAGCTGACGACACTCTCACGCAACATGGGGAAACATGATAAAAAACAACCAAAACTGTCTTTTGAATCGAGAAGATCAGTGAGCAGGCCTGCGACTTAATCGGACACTGAGGCTGAGATGGAAGGGGCATCAGACGCTGGAATGGAGTCCATCCTCAAGGCCATTCAAACTAGCCTCCAAGGTATTAATGGCAAACTGGATCACCTCACAAGTCGTGTAAACAACATTGCGACCAAGCTGGATAGGCAGGGCGAGAGACTGAATGAAGCAGAGAATTGACTTTCGGCGGTGGAAGAGGAACCGCAAGCGAACACAAGAGTAGCGGGATGGAGAAAGTACTAGATGTGATTAAAAGTAAAGCTGAGGACTTGGAAGCGCGATCCTGCCAAAATAATGTTCGAATTGCGGGGGTTCCTGAGTCAACAAAAACAGGCCGCATGGAAACATATGCCGAGGACTTGTGCCGAGTGCTTTATGGTGTAGAACAACTGTCCCCACTATTCATAGTGGAGCACACCCACAGGTCACTAGCACCTCTTCCGCCTCCGGGGGCAACACCTAGGCCCATAGTGGCCCGTATATTAAACTATTTTGATCGTGATTCTATTTTACGCATGGCAAGAGAAAAGAAACAAGTAAACTATCAAGGCAACCAATTAGAATTCTACCCCGACTATACCATGGCGTTACAGCAGGCGCGCATGGAGTTTGCAGCAGTCAAAGCAAAGCTCTGAACCATGCAGATAGACTATGCAATGCTATATCCCGCACGCCTGAAGAGCACCTGGGATGGAAAACCGACGACCCTCCCCACGCCAAAGGCAGCTCAGGAGTTCATCAAGAAAATTGGGAAACACCACAAGGAGCGTAAAACAGATGACCAACAACATGACTCGGACTGAATGTCTGATGCTGCACACACCACCGAGCAGAGGAGACCTGCTAGTAGGTAGTTTATAGTCTAATTGCCTGATACGCTGGTGTCTCTCGGCACAACACAAGATATTGTCAACTGCTGCCTCAATGGTAAGTCTACATATCAAGGGCCACACGAATCTGGACATGATAAAGCATTGTCTATGTGACACTGATGAAGTCTCCGGACTTGACACACAAGTGGCATAATCAGTGCCAAGAATGTACTTTTTCTTATTAGGTGACTAAGATGAACAAGGTGGTCTATCTGAACTATGATGCAGCCGTTGCATGCCTTTATTGGGGCGGGCACCTGAGATCTCCACCTATTCTCTGATTTGTTCAGTGAAAATCCAGCCAGGTTAGTGCACTCGGTTATGCTAGTAGACTTATACCTGCACAAATATTGCTGTGTTATTGTGTAAAGGACCTAAAATCTGAGGCTCATTGATTGCACCACTCAGTAACAAGGCTCGTGATATCGTTAATAATACATGTTAATATAATGCATATTGTAGCTAACCACATTGTTTCTGGAGACATATCGACAATGGGCGATGCAATCGATAAGTTTAGTAGTACTTCAACTCAATTTTTTTTAAAAGCCGTTGAACTGTGTAGAATGGGGAAAGCAATGATGCCGAACCTCCTCGGGGACCAAGTAATACTATTTGTGTATACACTGTGGCATCAACAACTTACTTCTGTTAAGACGACTGCCTTTTCTTTTGTTTAACTCTATTATCATATGCGTTATACTATGTTTGCCTATGATTATATTATGATCTGCCCACATCCATTTAGTTGGATGTTTGTAATGCACCCTAGGCGGACCCCCACATGGGTACTCCCCACAAGGTTTATGTATTACTGGATTGTTAGGGGGGGGGGACTTGGCTTCGTCAGGATTGGGCTGCTGATGTGGGTGGTGGGAGGGAGGGTTGAGGTTTTGAACTAGTTCAAGGGACGTCACACTTAAGATGCATTGCTGAAATTCGAGATGGAAGTTTTATTCATAATGCACTGATGACAGGCACACAATGTTGGCTTACCTACCTAAGGGGACACTGCATGCACACGTTCTGTAAGAATGTTTTTAGCTACCAATGTCAACTGTGACCCATGATGTACTGGACAGATCACGCTTGAATTTACTTACATGGAACATATGCGGGTTTGCTAATCCGAAGAAAATCAGACAGCTATTTGCCGTTGGAATGGCAGACTGACCCCATTTAACATCTCCGGGTATGGTTCCACAGAGACCCTGAACTTGTTACCAGAACAAATTATGGGAGAGTGATCGCTGCATTGGAAGACAAAGTGAACCGTTGGATACAACTACCACTGTCACTTGCTGACCACATAGTGATTGTAAAAATGGTCATACTTCCCAAACTCCTCTATCTCTTCAATAATATTCCCATCCTCCCTCGGAAAGAAGTTTTCAAAAGAATATCCTCAATGGTCCTCAGGTTGATATGGGTAGGCAAGCAGGCACGTATTGAACTGCAAACTTTGACTTTACCATACTCGAAAGGGGTACTTTGCGTGCCTGACTTCTTCTTTTACTACCTATGTGCTCAGGCACAATATGCCGCGTACTGGTATCGGTCATGAGCGGCTGCCACTGCATGCAAAAGACATTAACATGATAGATGCTACCAACGACGCATGGTACCACTTAGGACAAATGGCATGTAAACTGCCTCTTTATGCTTCGGCTCTACCATTGCATTTCCATCCTGCACTATCGGTTACAAATGAGGAGGTGGGTGTGGGACTATTGCGACAGGTAGGGTTGGTTACACTGGGAGACCTATATCATAACGGGAAATTTAAGACTGCGCAAGACTTAGCATTTATACAGAATCAGACACTGCTGTCCCGTTTCACCTACTATAGATTGCAGGAAGCCATCAAGAAATTATATCCTTGTTATCCAAATGAACCAGTACAGCTTGACTCCCTGCTGCTCATATTGGCCTCCCAGAACATCACACATTTAGTGTCCCGCTTATACACAGTAGCACAGAATGAACTAAACTATGCCTCTCACAAGGCCAGGGACAGGTGGAGCACAGTGTTAGAAAATCCACTCACAGAGGTAGATTGGCAGACTGCCTGCATATTGATCAAAATGCTGACGCCGAACGGTAATTTGAGAATTATCCACTTCAAGTACCTACACCAAGCATATTATACACCCATGGAACTCTGTAGATATGGGCTCCGGCCAGACGCACGATTCAAACGTTGTGGAGCTGATCAAGCTGACTTCATACATTTAGCGTGGTATTGCCTGAAGGTGCAGGAATACTGGGAAAAAGTGACGAACACAATAACAGCAATGGTGGGTACTGTCATTACCTGCAATATCCGTGTATCTCTGCTGGGGCTTGTGCATAATGTTAAGGCGACAAGACGAAAATTCTGTGCAGTGGCGCTGCTGTTTGCCAAGCGAAGGGTTTCTACATACTGGGAAAGTTGATTGGCACCTGAGGTTGGGCAATGGCTTAAGGACATGTCCCACTGTCAGGATACACTGAGAACATATGAAGAAGAATTGCCAGCCCGGTCCAGATCAAAAGACTATTGGAAATATCTGACGTAGTATTTAAATGCAAACCCTGCCGTGCAGGAATGTGATGTAACTATGTCCTCATGACTGCTTACTGTAACATACGTGCCTTACATTGTATATATAGCTGTGTAACCTTACCACTTGAATGACAAATGCAGTAGTGTGATGATCCATTTACTGATAGTTCTACTATGTTCATATTGCACTATTTTGAAATGCTAATAAAAAGATTTACGAAAAAAAAACATATGTGATAAATAAGAATAGAGACCTGGGAAGGCCCCTTGAGGTAGCAATAAATATAAAAAGTTAGAGGACAATTAGGAGGGAACAAATACGATGAAGTACAAAGCATGTGTGGCAGAAAAGTAAAGCAAAACGGCTGGGAGGGGCACATGACGCAGTAAAAAAATAATACTAATATGAATGCACAAATTGGATCAATACAGGCTAAAGCACAGGGCACAGTTCGAAACACGACACAGAAATTCATGCATGCACAAGTTATTTAGAAAAGGTCTAGTAGGGCCCCGTGACGCAGAAGGTAATATTACAATCAACCATATACGATCATAAGAATAGAGGACTGGGAAGGCCATGTGAGGTAGCAATAAATATTACAAGTCACGGGAGGATTAGGCGAGAGCAAATACAATGAAGCACAAAGCACATGGAGCACAAAAATAAAGCAACGCAGAGCTGGGAGGGCCACATGACGCAGTACAAAAATAATACTAATATGAACGCACAATTTATAAGAATACAGGATAAAGCACGTGACACTTAAAAAATATGACACAGAAATTCATGCATGTGCAATTTATTTGGAAAAGGCAGCGTAAGAATTCGTCACGTATAGGAGGAGGATGTTGATGATGATGAATCCAGTCGATGGCGCACAAGAAATTCTGATTAGTTTTGCAAATACTCATGGGTGTGTGTCAAGCAGAATAAGAATATATCCTTGGATTCCTTGACCTGCCTTAAAATTAATTTTCTGTTGCTTTTGACCTTATCCTCCCCAGCAAGTGTGTGGGATTATTGTTGTCATTTATTCACACCTCAATGAAAACCACACAGCCCAGGGGAAGAGGGTTAGGGTTTGAAAATTGGATGGGAATGGGGGTTTTTGGGAAAGTTTTGTGGAGAGAAAAGAAAACACAGCATGGACAAACAACAAATGAAGAAAAACTAATATTTGGATACAAAGATATCCATAAATCTTTTAAGGGACATAAAGGAAGTGCCTGCATGAAGTTAATTGCTAAATGGATGGTGAGCTTACTGAAAAGTAGTACTTAATACAACTTACTAACTATGAATAAACAATTTGACAGCACAGGGCTACATTAGTTACGCAATTTCACTTGCATATCCTCCCTCAGAGAGAATAAACACTTATTAGTACATTAAATTAGTTTTAAAAATAGCAAAGAAACGTATCAAATAGCTGTAGAGATGAATTTGAAGCAGAGAGCAAACACACAGAGTCACACTCATAGAAGTTCACAACAATAACATTATTTAAAAGATAAGGAGAAGTGAAGAGGATACTGTAACTGTATGTTGTAGTTGTCCTGTTCAATTTGGGAAGTTGCATGCATCCAGCCATTCCTCTTATTAGCGATACCCCTCCATTCCATCTGACGCTCCATCGATCAATCTTGGTGACCAGACACGCTGTCCACTACCTGCCTGTAGAAGCGAAATTGCGGATTTCTATGGTAAGCCTGAGTTAATGTTTTTCCCATCGCACAGGGTAAAAACCGGCCAGTAAATGTCGATGGAAAACCAGGAAGGGATATTAAAACACCCCGGAGGAAAAACAAAAGGTACAGTGTGTAGTGCAAAAATAACACTTTCACTTTCAGAGGCGACAGTATTATATACAAGCATCATTTCTAAAATGTGTACTCTGAGTCTCTTTTTCAAGGATAATTATTAGCACACAGCAAGCCAGGGCCATGCAGACGGTCAAGGCAGGCACCACTGAGTGAACCAACCTCCATGTAGCATACCTCTATGACACAGACAGACAAAGCAGGTCTATTTTTATACAGCAAGCCACATAGCCGCAATTTTACATGAACTGCTGTCTGGACTCTGGCATAAGAACACTACACTGGATCGACCACTCCATACCACAACTAGACAGACATGTAGTTCTGTTGCGGTTGTTGTTGACTTGTTTACCTATTTGCCACTCAAGAAATGGCCATAGTTCTTCCGTAAAGTGATGATGATGATCCATCCATCCCAGTTAGTGACTGTAAAGATATTATGTAACTTTGATCATCAAGACTCATCATCATCATCATCATGGTATTGTGGTAAACTCAATGATGTTCATGCAGTCACAGTCTACACACAGTGAGCCCAGGGACATATTCCATATTAAAAAATGCAACGTAGCGGCCCCTCCAGTAGAAGCACAATTTGCATTAAACAAGGTAAGGTAAAAACAGAGTAGACTTCAAACAATCAATCAGGAGTGTGTTAAAGCACAACTACTCACCCGTAGGGATCTCAAGGCACTTGGGGTGGGGGGGTGCGTATTCCATTCCATCAAGGAGGGGGTCAGTCGAAGAGTCAGGTTTTGAGGTTTCTTGCGAAGATGGGGAGCGATCTTGTCTGTCTGAGGTGAAGCGGAAGGGCGTTCCATGCTTTGGCAGCGAGGAAGGAGAAGGAGCGGCCTCCCGATCTGGTCTTTCTGGTGCGGGGGACCACAGCGTAGGAGAGCTGGGCTGAGCGTAGGGTCCTTTGGGGTACGTGGAATTTGAGCCGGCTGTTCAGGTATTCTGGTCCGGTGCCGTGGAGGGCCGTGTGTGCGTGCGTGAGCATCTTAAAGGTGATTCTCGCCTCGACGGGGAGCCAGTGGAGTGTGCGCAGGTGCTGGGAGATGTGGCAGTGTTTTGGCAGGTTGAGGACCAGTCTTGCGGCGGCGTTCTGGATGTTCTGTAGCTTGCGGATGAGGTTTTTGTTTATTCCGGCGTAGAGTGCGTTGCCGTAGTCGAGTCTGCTGGTGACCAGGGCGTGAGTGGCTGTCTTTCGGTGTTCGAGGGGGATCCATTTGAAGGTCTTACGAAGGAGGCAGAGGGTGTGGAAGCAGGAAGATGCGACAGAGTTGTCTGGTGGTCCATTTTGAGCTCAGAGTCCAGGATGATTCCCAGCTTGCGTGCGTGGTCTGTGGGGGTTGGAGGGTTTCTGAGGGCGGTGGGCCACCAGGTGTCGCTCCAGGCGTTGGGGTTTGGGCCCATGATGAGTACTTCTGTTTTGTTGGTGTTTAGTTGTAGGCAGCTGTTTTTCATCCATTTGGCGACGGCTTCCATGCCTTCTCGAAAGTTGCGTCTGGCGGTGTTGGGCTCGTGGGATAGGGAGAGGATGAGCTGGGTGTCGTCTGCGTATGACACGATGTTGAGTCCGTAGGTTCTGACGATGGGGACAAGTGGAGCCATGTAGATGTTGAAGAGCGTCGGGCTGAGGGAGGAGCCCTGGGGGACTCCGCAGGTGGTAGGTGTGGGGTCTGAGAGGAAAGGGGGGAGTCTGACCCATTGCGTCCTGCCGGAGAGGAAGGAGCAGATCCAGTCGAGGGCCTTGTATTGGATTCCTGCATCCTAGAGTCTGCGTATTAGGGTGCGGTGGGAGACTGTGTCGAACGCCGCTGATAGGTCTAGGAGGGTGAGGGCTACTGTTTCTCCTTTGTCCAGTTGGGTGCGGATGTCGTCTGTTGCGGCGAGGAGGGCGGTTTCTGTACTGTGGTTTTTTCTGAAGCCGGATTGGGAGGAGTCGAGGATGTTGTGTTCTTCAATGAATGTGGCGAGTTGGCTGTTGATGGCTTTCTCAATGACTTTCGCTGGGAAGGGGAGCAGGGAGATGGGTCGTAGTTTTTGAGGTCGGTGGGGTCCGCTGAGGGTTTCTTTAGGACGGGGTTGACCTCGGCGTGTTTCCAGTCGTCGGGGAATGAGGCGGTCACCAAGGAGCGGTTGATGGTGTGGGGAGCATGGGTGCGATGGTGTTGGCGGCTCTGTTGAAGATGTGGTGGGGGGAGGGGTCCGTGGGGGCCCCTGAGTGGATTGACTTCATTGTCTTCAGTGTGTCTTCGGTGGTGAGGGCTGTCCAGTCATCAATCGCTGGTTTCCGGGTGTCGGGGGTGGTTGGTGAGGGTTCAGTGTGTTGGTTGTCTTCGTCGAAGTTGTCATAGATGCTCTTGATTTTGTGGTGGAAAAAGGTGCTGAGTTTGTCGCAGAGGTCTTGTGAGGGAGGGATGTCGGTAGACTCGCTGGTGGGTTGGGCAAACTCCTTGATGGTGCTGAAGAGTTCCTTGCTGTTGTGTGCGTGGGTGGAGATTCTTTCTTCAATCACTTTTTTCCTCATTTCTCTGATGAGTTGATGGTGGGCGTTGGTGGCGGCTCTGAAGTTGTTTTGGGCTTTTGTGGATTTGGTCTTTCTCCAGGCCTTTTCGAGGCGGCGACATGTGCGCCTGGATTCTCGAAGTTCGGTGGTAAACCATCTGGCTTTCTTGGCACGGGTATTGTTGTTTTTCTTGAGAAGGGCTATGGTGTTGGTGCTGTCTGAGATCCATTCATGCAGGGTTCGGGCTGCGGTGTTGGGGTCGTCATTTTCCGCGATGGTTGGGGTGGAGTTGTTGAGTGAGGAGGTGAGCTGGTCGTCGGTGATTTTGGTCCAGTTTCTTTTTGGAAGCAGGTGCTGGTGTCTGTGGAAGGTTGGTGTTCTGTAGATGAGGGTTCCTCGGAGGGTGGTGGTGTGGCTGACCAGTATCTTGAAGTGAAGGTGTTCCATCAGTTTTGTGGACTCGTCAGGGAGTGTGCTCAGGCAGAGGCTGGATTTGTGGACGATGGCGATTCCTCCTACTGGGTGGGTGGGGCGGTCCTTCCTGGAGATCTTGTATCCTTGGGGGATGGCGATGGCGATGTCCGGTCCCGAGGTGGCGTTGGTCCAGGTTTTGGTGAAAAATGCTATGTCCGGGGTGATGCTGTCGAGGAGGTCCCAGATTTCTGTGGCGTGTTTGTGGAGGGATCGGACGTTGAGGAGGATGCATTGCAGGGTCTTCGGTTCAGTTGTGTTCTTGTGGGCGGGTTGTGCTGGATCCGTGTTCTTGGCAGTGCTGCAGGTGTGCCGGCGGCGGTGACAGCTGAAGGGTCCATGGGTGTTGGCTGGTGATGCTAGCTTGCAGTTGTTGTTGCAGCCTGGGTTGAGAGCGTGGAGTGCTGCTGGGTCGTAGCGTTGGTGGGGCGGAGGTCCAGGGTTCCTGGTGCTGGTCATGGATGGGTCGCGGACGGGCGCAGACGTGCTTGCCTTTGACGCGCCTTCGGTGCACCAGCGGCGCGCTCGCAGCCCGCGGCCGAGCAGCGGCCGCACAGTGGCCGCCATTAAGTAGGGGTCGGGGAGGGCTGGAAAGCTGGGAGGCGGGGAGAGGAGCTGGATTGGGCCGGTCGCGCTGGGGGGGGAGGGGCCGCGGGGTCAGCAGCAGCAGGGAAAGGTAAAGG
Organism: Lissotriton vulgaris; assembly: GCF_964263255.1. NCBI lineage: Eukaryota > Metazoa > Chordata > Amphibia > Caudata > Salamandridae > Lissotriton > Lissotriton vulgaris. The sequence continues at coordinate 948,411,468 of NC_141696.1, forward strand.
GAGGAAAGAAGGGATAAAGAAAAAAAGGAAAATAAGCAGAAATAAGGCACAAAAGAGCAGAGATGCAGAAAAGGGCAGAAAGATGAAAGATGGAAAGTGTAGAAAAACGAGTGAAAACAAGTGAAGGAGCAGAGGGAGAGAAAGGGAAAATGGGCAGAAATAAGGCACAAAAGAGCAAAGGTGCAGAAAGGTGAAAGATAGAAAGGGTAGAAAAACGAGTGAAAACGAGTGAAGGAGCAGTGGGAGAGAAAGGGAAAATGGGCAGAAATAAGGCACAAAATAGCAGAGATGCAAAAAGGTGAAAGATAGAAAGGATGGAAAAACGAGTGAAGGAGCAGAGTGAGAGAAAGGAGACAGAGGTCCACTGGACCACCAGGGATGAGGCGCAGGGAAACCTGCGGGTGGAGGAGGGCCTCGATCACTAACACTCAAGAGTGCAGGGGCAGGGACGCCTCACTTAATGGTGGAGCTGCGAGGGTGGGAGAGCAATTTCACTGACAATGAATCAGTGGTGTTGCTCGCCTGTCCCCGCCGTGGCCACCATTAAGTAGGGGTTTGGGAGGGCTGGACAGCTGGCAGGCGGGAGCGGGGAGAGGAGCTGGATTGGGCCGGTCGCGCTGGGGGGGAGGGGCTGCGGGGGCAGCAGCGGCGGGGAAAGGTAAAGGGAGGAAAGAAGGGATAAAGAGAAAAGGGAAAATAAGCAGAAATAAGGCACAAAAGAGCAGAGATGCTGTAAAGGGCAGAAAGATGAAAGATGGAAAGTGTAGAAAAATGAGTGAAATTGAGTGAAGGAGCAGAGGGAGAGAAAGGGAAAATGGGCAGAAATAAGGCACAAAAGAGCAGAGGTGCAGAAAGATGAAAGATAGAAAGGGTAGAAAAACGAGTAAAAACGAGTGAAGGAGCAGAGGGAGAGAAAGGGAAAATGGGCAGAAATAAGGCACAAAAGAGCAGAGATGCAGAAAGGTGAAAGATAGAAAGGATACAAAAACGAGTGAAGGAGCAGAGTGAGAGAAAGGAGACAGAGGTCCACTGGACCACCAGGGATGAGGCGCAGGGAAACCTGCGGGTGGAGGAGGGCCTCGATCCCTAACACTCAAGAGTGCAGGGGCAGGGGCGCCTCACTTAATGGTGGAGCTGTGAGGGTGGGAGAGCAATTTCACTGACAATGAGTCAGTGATCTTGCTCGCCTGGCCCCACAGTGGCCGCCATTAAGTAGGGGTCGGGGAGGGCTGGACAGCTGGGAGGCGGGAGAAGGGAGAGGAGCTGGATTGGGCCGGTCGCACTGGGTGGGGAGGGGCCGCGGGGGCAGCAGCGGCGGGGAAAGGTAAAGGGAGGAAAGAAGGGATAAAGAGAAAAGGGAAAATAAGCAGAAATAAGGCACAAATGAGCAGAGATGCAGAAAAGGACAGACAGATGAAAGATGGAAAGTGTAGAAAAACGAGTGAAAATTAGTGAAGGAGCAGAGGGAGAGAAAGGAAAAATGGGCAGAAAGACTTGAGTTACATTTAGTGTGTAAAAGATTAAATAATAACAGAACACATAGGATTCATTTCAGGCACAACAAGCAAACAGCAATCGATTTCATTAGAGCCAGACAGCCAGGTTTGTCCACTGCATGCCATCTCATCATTCAGTACCTGTTCCACTTTTTGTCAGCTCTTATTCTTAAGTGAATGGCCACAGGGCAGCCTCTTGTATCAATTTCAGAAGTAACAGTCAGCATAGCGACAGTGTCTTGATTCTGCGTAATCCGGCCATCTGCAGTGAGGGAAACAAATGGATAGGGGGAGTCTGGAGGAGGAGGATAGAGGAGCATGACCAAGTTGTGAACTTGTGAACTTCAGGAATGCAGACAGCATCGCCTTCCATATGGAAATAGGACTAAGACAGTGCTGCTGATGGATTTGTTGTGATTAGAGTTTTGTTGTGCTAAAAGTTACAAAACAAAGAAAGACACACAGAAATAAAAGTAAATAAGGATGAAGAAAAAGTAAGTATTTCAAGCCTAGGTGTCAGGGAAGTAGAACTCGTCCTCAAACTCTGTGACTTAAACCTGGAGTAGGTCAGCTAACAGAGAAGAATTTCTGTCACCTAAATCGGTGTCCTCTTCTTCCTGCGTGGATTCCCGTATCTTGTATCTGGTGGTATGAAGTGCTGATTCATCTTGGTCAGTGTTAACCTCCCCACATTTTTGGGTGAGAGGCGTGTCCTTTTTGACGTTACAATGGCACCAGCAGCACTGAAAACACATTTAGAAGATACGCTTGCAATTGGGCAAGCCAAATAATTTATAGCCAGCTTGGTGACCAGTGGCCATTGAGGCCTTTTCCCATACCAATACACCAATGGGTTCTGATCAAATAAGACCTCTGTTGGGTCATCCAGATAGGCCTGCACCATCCACTCAAGGTCCTCCATGGGTGCTCCACTTTGCGTACCATCTGTTGCCTTTGCATCAACACTGGAACGAGCAAACCCATGATGAGTTATCCAATCCGCTTCCGACAATTTTATGGCTGTGCCTGGTGCACGTGATGATGATACGGTTGCTGTTGTTGGTAACAGCTGTGAGGGAAAGTGACTACCGTCGGCCACAGCAGTGGACCTTGACGCGGGATGGCCTGCTGCATCAGTAGTACTTGTGGTGGTTCCTTCAATTTCCTGCCGCTCTCTTTTGAACCGAGTGGCTGACAGAGCTAGCCAATGTTTGTACTTGGAAACATCTGCTTCAGAAAAAGGAATGAATGTATTGCTGGCCAGTGCCTTTTTGTACCGAGGATCCAGAACAGTGACACAAATGTAATGTTGTTTTGAATGTATTGCTTTAAGCCTTGCATTGTCAACTAAATGGCTTAATAAGCTCTCCGCCAACTGATATGCATCTGTTTTTTCAGCATCAACTCGGAACGTTGAAGACACCGCCTTCAGTTGGTGCTCTAGCATGCACAACAATGGGATAGCTTTGCCCAAAGTACAGTCCTCCCTGCTTACGTCACGCGTGAACACCTCAAAAGGATGAAGCATGTCTGTCAGGCTTTTAACTAGGTCCCATTCTGCCACCTCTAGCCTCGTGTCTTTCATAGAAGCACCCCGTGCATTAAAGACATACTGATTGATTACCAAGTACTGCTCAAACACACGCTCAAGCATGTAGAAGGTTGAGTTCCAACGTGTTGCCACCTCCTGGATGAGTCTTCTGACTGGCACTCTACAGTCACTTTGAATGATCCTCAGCTGCTTCTGGGCCTTAAAAGAATGGCTGAAATGTGTGCAGATTCTTTGGCAGGTGGTCAGTAACTTGCTGACTGTGTTTTCTTTTTTCAGGAAAACTTGAACAACAATGTTAATACTGTGCGCCAAACACGGCACTCTGAAATAGCCACCATCAGACATGACCTTAAATATATTACTGCCATTATCCATGGAAACATAAACAATCATGCGCGTTCTTGGATGCAGCCATTCAAAGACCTTACTGTTAAACTCCTCCAAAATGTTTACTGCAGTATGAGATTTCTCCATGGGAAACATGGCTACTGTTGCATTAAAATATATTGCGATAAAAAGTTTCTTTCGGTGAATATGGAGAAAACAAAGATCCTATGTTTCGGGAAGAGGGTAAAAAATGTTAAATGGTTTTTAGGTTTAGACAAATTAGAGGTAGTAAATGAATATAAATATTTAGGACTTTGGTATGACAGTGCATTAAAGTGGAATACGCACGTGGTGGCACAAACTTCAAAGGTGGCCTCATCGGTCTGTGGATTGAAAAATATTAACAAGGACTATGGTGAAATGTCTCACAGACCGTTACTAAAGGCATTTGAAGCTATGGTACCCCCACAAGTTCTTTACGGTGCTGAAGTGCTCTATCTGAGTGGTAAAAGGGTTTGGGACCGGGAGGAGGGAAAGATAATTAAAATGATGTTGTCCCTACCTAACGGTTCCATGTTGCAAGCTATTAGATTGGAGGCAGGCTTGACGGCATGGGAGGTAAAGGCACAAATGTCATTGTTAAGATTTTGGAACCGCCAGATGCCCGGTGATGAACCGAAGGTGTCAATTTGGTGCAGAAAGGAAATACAAGCAAGCAGTTTACATGGGCACGAGAAGTGAGGAAAATCCTCCAGCTAGTAACTGCACAATTAAAGTTGACCCTCAAACAACCTCTATTGGACTTAGTCTTTACTAAGAAAATGCTTACGGACCGAGGGTATGAATATTCCAGATCAGAAGATCTGGAGTACCTGAAGTCGAAAAAATCAGTGAACTGGGTAAGGAATGGATGGGAAAAGGAGGTCCGGTTTCCATATTTGGATGCGCTACCCAGTAAATGGTTGAGGTAAGAAATCATGAAGGTTCGGGTAGGCTTAAATCCATGGAAGATTGATAGTAAATTAAAAGCAACCCTGATCCAACCTGATGGTATTTGTAAATGTGGCCTAGGTGTGAAGAATGATATTTTACATATACTACTGGATTGTAAATGGATTTTAAAAGTGCGTAAAATGTTCTTACATCCAATATTTTTAAAGTATAAGGTGAACAAAGGATTAGAGGCTGTCGTTCTCCTTACAGAATTGTCATTTTTAGATATTACAATTTTGTTGGGGAAATTTTTGAAAGCAATAAGAGAAGCTGTAATGGAGACAACCAAGGAAAATGGGAAATTTTAAGATATTGAGATTTTGAAATATGAAAAATTTCAATTTAGTGTTTTTAGGGTTTGTAGTGTGAAATTAAACTATGATGTAAAAATTACTATTGGTAAGTGGATCCATGGTCGTGTGTATGGTTTATAGACTAAATAAACTTTGATTTTTACTACTACTACTGTTGCATGTTTCCGAGTAGCTTGAAAAATTGTGACACTGTCAACACCTGCAGATATCTTCTCTCTAAACCCTACAAAAGACACCCAGTGTGTTGTGATGCACATGTAATCAACGGCGTGGCAACTGGTCCACATGTCTGTTGTCAGGTGGATAGTGTGAACAGCACTCTTCTGCAAAGCTGCCCCAATCACGTCCAGCACATCATGATGTAGTGCTGGAACCGCAACTCTAGCAAAATAGGACTGGCTAGGAGCCTTCCATTTAGGGCAGACTGTTGTCACAAATTCATAAAACCCACCCCTTCCACGAAAGAAAAAGTGAGAAGGTCCAGCGCTAACATTTTAGTCAGCATTGCATTATACAGTGGTGCCGTTGGGTGGTTGCGTTCAAATGACGCCTCCGACCAAAACATGCTTTTAATGGTGGTCTGGACTATTTTCATATGTGATGAGGATCCAGACTTCTTCAACCCAGTTAGGCTCATCGATGTACTTTTTCACATTGGTGACTTTACTAGACTACTCTGCCTCCTAGATGTTGCTGGTGTAGAAGAGGGTGTGGGTGCTATAACTGCAGTGCTGCTGCCAGGGGTACTGTGTGTACCAGAAAAAATGTCTCTCAGTTCTTCACCTCCTCCCTGCACGATCAGCTCTTCGTCATCAGATGCAATTTCAATGGATACATTTGGATTTGTTTTTTTGGCTTTCCGGATGTTACTTAGATGCGCCTCCCACTGGATAATATGGTGTTTTTGGAGATGACTTCTCTGGCCTCGGGTACCATAGTTGGTACCAATCTTATCCCGACTAACTACTTGTTTACAAATCGAACAAATGACTAGGTTTTCCGCCTTTTTGCTAATACTAAAGAAGTCCCAAACTGGAGAGTTGAGATTTCTGGTGGTGGTGGAGGTGCCACTTTCAATGCCAGATGAAATGGAGGATGGGCGTGGCAGAATTTGACTCAGTTGTGCACTTACAGCACCACTACTTGAGGTAAAGGAGGTCAAGCTGGATGGAGGTCCTTTCCTGCCCTTCTGAAGAGAAAATATGGAAGCTGTAGGTTCGAGTTGGTGTAGTAGTTACCTGTGTTGGTGGTGGTACCAGTGCCACGCCGCCCACATCCTGTGCAGCATTTTGGGATAGGGTCAAAATGTCTGCCTGCTGCATGCCCGATGGAGCTGGAGTGACGACCGTGATGACTGGGTCGTCATCGTCAGACTCTTCATCAGCAGCAGAATACACCACTTCTACTTCTTCTTCGTCATCACCCATAAGTGAAAGCCTTGCAGGAACCTTTCTTTTACCTAGCTTTGTCGGCTCATGGCGTGCCTCCCTCTCAGACTGAATTGGTGGGTACCAATCAAGATCTAGATCATCAGAAGAAAGGGGGCTTGAAGAAGAACTTGTACTAGCTTTTCCTTGCTGGGGATCTGGAAGACAATGGATCATCAGGAATGGAATGCTCAGCTGATACCGCTGCATGAATCTGGATTTCCTCATGTGCTGCTACTTCTGGAGGAACAAGCATTGTGGGCAGTTGTGCCTCTCCTTGCCCCTTTCCTTCTGCCTCTCCTTGTGACTCTTATTGCAACTCTCCTTGCAACTCTCCTTGCGATTTTTCTCGCAACTCTCCTTGTGCCTTTCCTTGCAACTCTACTTGCGACTCTCCTTGCGCCTCTCCTTGCCCCTTTCCTTGTTGCACCTGTGGTTGTCGTTGTCGCTGTGGTTGAACACTCGTCAGATGAGTTATACCCTGCATTGATTGGATGCTTCTTTGTGATGAGTCAACACCAACATCACTGGTCGATGGTGAAACAGCAATTAAAGTGGCTGCCTCTGCGGTACTCATGGACTTGGGTCTAACCTGGCGTGGTGGCACTGAGACCAATGAAGCGGAGGTGCTGCTCCCAGACTGGTCCCAGGCGGACACCGCTGCTGCACGAGTAGTTTTTTTCCCCAAAAAAGTGGCAGTCGGCACACCAGTCTCTTTGGAAAGTGGCACCACTTGCTTCTTCTGCTCCTACTTACTGGCAGAGGCACTGGCAACTTTCTTGCTAGAGGAGCCACGGCTACCTTTCTTTGGGCTCATCTTCTTCAGATGTCAGAATAGCAGGACGCAGTTGCACGAGTTGCAGAGTTGTCTGTGGACACACGTGACGTCACATGACATTGTGCACACACCGCAGCAGGACTTCTTCCTGGCACAACAACAAGTGATGATGATGAGAATGATTCCTGGTTCTCAGTCTTTGTGCACCTAAAAGCACAGAAGCCAGAGGAACATCAGTTAGATAAATGATGCATATGTTGTGCTTCAATTATTACTATTGCAACTAGGCATTTAATATATTAACACAACACACCCAAAAACGGAAAGACCCAAAATGCAAATTGCAATTCTAATCAAAAATGGATGTTTAAAATAGAAGAGAGACCACACAGAGAGAGTTGTTCCATGCACCCATTCATTGTAACCCTGGGCCTACTGGCCCGTAAGCTTGCCGGCCTATGGCAAAAACTGCCTGGACTCAGTATGCCCCCCCACCACATGGCCAGGCCCTGGATTAGGCCTCAAAATGGCCCCCACCCACATGCCCAGGCCCTTGACCAGGCCCCAACAACACCCAGAAAAAAATCAAAAAACATACAAAAATCACCCCAATCCAATCCCAATCAATGCCCTAAGTGATGTTTAAATTCAACAGACCTCACAGACAGACTTGGTCATGCACCACTGAGTACCCCAAGGCATAATGGATGAAGGCAAGGCAGGCTGGGTGCAGGCCTATGGCACAAAACACACTGCCTGGATTCAAAATGGCACCTAGACACCCACCCACATGGCCAGGCCCTGCCCAGGCCTCAAAATTGCCCCCACTCACATGGCCAGGCCCTGTACCAGGCCCCAACAAAACCCCCAAAACTCGAGAAACACACAAAAATCACCCCAGTTCAATCCCAATCCATGCCCTAAATGATGTTTAAATTCAAGAGAGCCCACAGACAGACTTGGTCCATGCACCACTGAGTACCCCAAGGCATAATGGATGAAAGCAAGGCAGACTGGGTGCAGGCTTATGGCACAAAGCAGACTGCCTGGCTTTAGAATGGCCCCTAAACCCCCACCTACATGGCCAGGCCCTGGACCAGTCATCAAAATGGCCCCCACCCACATGGCCAGGCCCTGGACCAGGCCCCAACAACAGCAAAAAATCTAAATACACACACAAATCACCCCAATCCAATGCCATCCATGCCCTAAATGATGTTTAAATTCAAGAGACCCCACAGAAAGACATGGTCCATGCACCACTGAGTAACCCCAGGCATAATGGATGAAAGCAAGGTGCAGGCTTATGGCAAAAAACACACTGCCTGGATTCAAAATGGCCCATAGACCTCCACCCACATGGCCAGGCCTTGGGCCAGGCCTCAAAATGGCCCCCACCCACATGGCCAGGCCCTGGACAAGGCCCGGACAACACCCAAAACAATCGAAAAACACATAAATATCACTCCAATCCAATCCCAATCCATGCCCTAAATGATGTTTAAATTCAAGAGACCCCACCGACAGACTTAGTCCATGCACCACTGAGTACCCCTGGGCATAATGGATGAAAGCAGGGCAGACTGGGTTCAGGCCTATGGCACAAAGCACACTGACTGGATTCAAAATGGCCCCTAGACCCCCACCCACATGGCCAGGCCCTGGACAAGGCCTCAACATGGCCCCCACTCACATGGCCAGGCCCTGGTCCAGGCACAAACAACACCCCAAAAAATCGAAAAACACACACAAAAAAAACAATCCAATCCCAATCCATGCCCTAAATGATGTTTAAATTCAAGAGACCCCACAGATATACTTGGTCCATGCACTACCTAGTACTCCAAGGCATAAAGGATGAAAGCATGGCAGACTGGGTGGAGGCCTATGGCACAAAGCACCCTGACTTGATTCAAAATGCCACCAACACCAACTTACTCGTGAAATCTCAAATCCAAAAGTTATCCCAAAAACAAGTCCTCAAATACAAATATCCAGCAGCAGCCACAAGGAGTAATCTTTCCAGCTACAGATCACAATGAAAAGTGACCAGGACATGTACAAAGCACTGGGAGGAGCCTGCTGGACAGGAACAGGAAGTTGGAGACTGTGGGGCACTTCCTTCCTCCCACCCCCACAAAAATGGACTCCTTGCACAAAAAAGTGCAGCCAAACGTCAATCTGAGGAGTTATTCTGATCCAAATCATCATTTACAGAAGGTTTATGCTGCCAGCGATAGATTTCTTGTGCAGAATTTAAATTTTTACATTTTCGGGAAAGAGAGCTGTTCATATCTCCAGCCGGATGTCAGCTGCTCTTCGCATCTACGTATTTGCTATTGTTTACTCTCGTGTGTTTCCGAGTAGCTTGAAAAATTGTGACTCTGTCAACACCTGCAGATATCTTCTCTCTAAACCCAGCAAAAGACACCCAGTGTGTAGTGATGTACATGTAATCTATGGCGTGGCAACTGGTCCACATGTCTGTTGTCAGGTGGATAGTGTCAACAGCACTCTTCTGCAAAGCTGCCCCAATCACGTCCAGCACATCATGATGTAGTGCTGGAACCGCAACTCTGGCAAAATAGGACCGGCTAGGAACCTTCCATTTAGGGCAGACTGTTGCCACAAATTCATAAAACCCACCCCTTCCACGAAAGAAAAAGTGAGAAGGTCCAGCGCTAACATTTTAGCCAGCATTGCATTATACAGAGACGTGCCGTTGGGTGGTTGCGTTCAAATGATGCCTCCAACCAAAACATGCTTTTAATGGTGGTCTGGACTGTATTCATATGTGATGAGGATCCAGACTTCTTCAACCCAGTTAGGCTCATTGATGCACTTTTTCGCATTGGTGACTTTGCTAGACTACTCTGCCACCTAGATGATGCTGGTGTAGAAGAGGGTGTGGGCGCTACCACTGCAGTGCTGCTGCCAGGGGTACTATGTGTACCAGAAAAAATGTCTCTCAGTTCTTCACCTCCTGCCTGCACGATCAGCTCCTCGTCATCAGATGCAATATCAATGGATAGGTTTGGATTTGTTTTTTTTGCTTTCCGGATGTTACTTAGGTGCGCCTCCCACTGGATAATATGGTGTTTTTGGAGATGACCTCTCTGGCCTCGGGTACCATATTTGGTACCAAGCTTATCCCGACCAACTACTTGTTTACAAATCGAACAAATGACTAGGTTTTCCGCCTTTTTGCTAATACTAAAGAAGTCTCAATCTGGGGAGTTGAGATTTCTGGTGGTGGTGGAGGTGCCACTTTCAATGCCAGATGAAATGGAGGATGGGCGTGGCGGAATTTGACTCTGTTGTACACTTACAGCACCACTACTTGAGGTAACGGAGGTCGAGCTGGATGGAGGTCCTTTCCGGCCCTTCTGAAGAGAAAATATGGAAGCTGTAGGTTCGTGTTGGTGTAGTAGTTACCTGTGTTGGTGATGGTACCAGTGCAACGCCGCCCACATCCCGTGCAGCATTTCGGGATAGGGTCAAAATGTCTATCTGCTGCATGCCCGCTGGGGCTGGAGTGACGACTGTGATGACTGGGTCGTCATCGTCAGACTCTTCATCAGCAGCAGAATAAACCACTTCTACTTCTTCTTCGTGAAAGCCTTGCGGGAACCTTCCTTTTATCTAGTAAACTTTCCAGCTCCAGATCATTATGAAAAGTGACCAGGACATGGTCAAAGCACTGGGATTAGCCTGCTGGAGAGGAACAGGAAGTTGGAGACTGTGGGGCACTTCTTTCCTCCCACTCCCCCAAAAATGGACTCCTTGCACAAAAAAGTGCAGCCAAATGTCAATCTGAGGAGTTATTCTGATCCAAATCATCATTTTCAGAAGGTTTATGCTGCCAGCGATAGATTTCTTGTGCAGAATTTAAATTTTTGCATTTTCGGGAAAGCGAGCTGTTCATATCTCCAGACGGATGTCAGCTGCTCGTCGCATCTACGTATTTGCTATTGTTTTCTCTTGCAATGCGTGATTGCGAGCCCTAATGACGTATTCGCGTTCTAAAAGTCACGCATTGCAAGATGGTAGGACGTTATGACGTACTCGTGGCCGAAAATTCTTGCGCAAACACGCAGTAAGATCAAAAATGGCGCAGCGCACGCAAACTGGGAGAAAAACAACTCGGCAAACTCAGAATCACGGTAAGTCAACGCGGTGCGCGCGATATTGTATTTTTGAAGCACGACCAAGCAAAAAAAAAACACTAACTCGCAAATTGCGAATTCTTTGACAGAACTGTCAAAAATTTGCACATGCCGCGAGTGGAATGGATTTTCAGCCCATGCTTATTTTATACTATATTTCAAGAATGTGAAAATGCGAATCTTAGAACATCAAAGAGCTATAACAAACAAAGACATGGCATATCCTGTAGCTCATCACTTCGCGGAGGTACACCAAAGTAACAGGGAGCTGTTATAGTACTTCGGTTTGGATCACATACCCTTAAATCCTAGAGGGGGGATCGACTACTCAGTCTTCGTAGACTGGAGTCGAGTTATATTATAGACATGCAAACAAAACACCAACTGGGTCTTAACAGTGGGGAGGAATTAACTGTTCATCTTGGGAGATAAAAGATACACAATCTGTGAAATGGATGATTAGACAAAATGTAATGATGATGAACTCTCTTTGAGCATGAACTTTGGGAAATAGGACATCTCTGAGTAATCATAACATAATATGGGTGATAAGGAATAAGATCTTCATGATAGAACTGTTAGCGTCATTTCCCCATAAAATCAGTAGTGATGTTTTGATAATTTGAAATGTGACCATGAATGATGAATTTGGAAATTTTGATTAATTCTTTCACCCCGATTACGGCAAGGAGTGGTGAAAAGCCGATACACAGCTTTATTTCTCTTTTCTATTATATTATCAGCCTTGATTTATGGTATTTAATACAGTATGCATTTATACCTGGATCAGTAATCATCAGAATCATCGATGTGGTTGTTGCATGTACATATATATGTGTAAAGGTTTGTGCTCTTATACTGACTAAGCGGGCAGCACAACAGCGCCTAGGATGAAATGCCGGTTAATTGCCGATGCAGGGCAATATATATTTAATCCACCGGCTATAGTGGTTCTTATGACATCCAAATGATATTATATCAATGTCAAATGTGTTATTTAACATATTTCAAAATGGCCGCTATGTTTCCATGCGCTGAAATTTTTGTCTGTTTTCAGTTACTTGTAAATCAATGCATATATTGCGCTGCTAGACGGTCAAGAATGTAAACATTGATGAAGGACTTTGCGTCCGAAACGCGTCTGTTACACGAGTTTGTGGGCTGAAATAAAATCTTGCCGCTTACCCCCGGAGTGCATTTAACATTTCTTGATGGAAATGGTTTTGAGCTTGAATAATTGACCCCGAGTATCGGCGCGGAGTCTGCACCCACTGGTGAGTGCCTTGGGATTGCCGGTGCAACTGGGAGCTTCTATATATATATACATATTTTGGAGTGAAAAGAAAAATGAACCAAAAAACATCGAACATATCGAAAAGAGAATGGGAGGCAATTAGATCACTCAAAGAGGATGCAACTATCGAAACCAAACCTTCAGATAAAGGAGGAAACGTTGTTATCTTTGATCGAGATCATTACCCCTCAGAGGCACACAGACAATTGAGGGATAAGGAATGTTATACTCCTGTACAAAGAGCTGAATATAACAAAAGCATTGTAACATTTCACAATATGCTAGATGACTGGCAGAAAGAAGGTATGTTGACTATGGACGAGTATCTTTTTCTGAAATGTGAAGCACCAATTGTACCAACTTTTTACCATCTTCCGAAGGTACACAAACATGCAAAAAGACCTCCAGGACGCCCAATTGTGTCCTCTATTGGAAGCCTCCTTGAGAACACCTCCAGATTCATTGACTCATATCTAGCACCCTTCATAAAAGATCTCCCGTACTATCTAAAAGACACCCAGGACTTCCTAAGCATCATGGACAATGTTACATGGGACTCTGAAATGTTACTAATAACATTGGATGTAGTGAATTTGTATACCTGCATCAATCATGAGGAGGGTCTTACCGCCATTAAGTGGTTTTTAGATCAGACACCTGAACATTTTCGTAGTCACAGTACCATTTGTCTATGATTAGATTCTGCTTATATAATAACAACTTCTTATTTGATGGGACTATGTACAACCAAAAGAGGGGTACTTCCATGGGCTCATGCTTCTCCCCCAGTTACGGGAACCTGTTCGTGGGCTGGTGGGAGAAGCATGAGACATGGAAAGATGCCAACAATGAATGGACCGAAAAGATCCTTATGTGGACCAGATATATAGACGACCTGTTCCTAATTTGGCACGGTGATCGTCTATCCGCGGAAAAGTATATTGCCATCTTTAATACCAACACTCTCAACCTGAAGTTTACTAGCACTATTAGTACCAGTAGTATCAATTACTTAGATCTGGAAATATTTGTGCACAATAACATCTTACAAACCCGCCTGTACAGAAAACCCACGGCGGGTAATGCAGTACTGCATGCTAGCTCATACCACCCCAAGAGTCTGGTAAAAAATGTGCCATATGGCGAGTTTCTCCGTCTAAAGAGAAATTGTTCTTTAGAACGAGATTACATGCAGGCGACGATTGACGCACAAGGGAGCTTTGAGAGAAGGGGGTATCATAAAAACATCTTGAAACAGGCCAGTGTAAAAGCCTCTGGTATCAACAGGAGGGACCTCCTAACACCTAAACCAAAAGCAGAGGCACCTGATGAGGTAAGAATGATAACTGAATTCAACACCAAGTCAGGAGAAATTGTTAACATTATCAAAAAACATATACTTACCGCTGATAAGATCCTCAAAAAGAATCTGCCGCAGAGACCACTAATCACATATAAAAGATGTCCATCTTTGGCAGATCATCTGGTCCACAGTCATTTTAAAACAATGACCCAACCCATCAAATTATCTAAGTCAACAGGCTTTTTTCCTTGTCTTAAATGTAAGGCATGCAGATTCAGCAGTAAAATGTCAGAGTACCCAAATCGCACAGGTGATAGGAAACCCAACATAAAAATCAAACAGTTGCTTAATTGCAACTCAGAATACACCATCTACTGTCTCACTTACCCCTGCAAGCTGCGATACATTGGCAGCACTATAAAACCTGCAAAACTAAGAATCCTAGAACATATGCGGGCAATTACGAATAGGGACAAACATACCCTGTTGCCCGCCATTTCGCCGAACACCATGAAAGTAACTGGGAGAAACTTAGTTTTTATTGTATTGATCAGGCGCCTAAATTAGAGCGGGTGGAGACAGAGACAAGTCCCTACGCATCCTTGAGTCAAAGCATATCATCAGTCTGAAAACCATGACTCCATAGGGACTTAACAATAATGAAGAACTTTGGGTTCACCTATGAACTATGTACAGAAACTGACATAAGGAAGAATAGGACGAATATGATTTAAGACCATCTCAAAGCAATAAGTCCAATTTTCTATTGATCTGCATGTCACTTACATAAAGTGTTTGTACTGCAAGTGTAATTGCCCATTCAGGGCTCAATAACCAACACCACGTAAAATAGGAAATTATTTTTCCTAGCAATTCTGCACTCTATTGGTCAAATGTCCATAAGAGACACTGTAAATATAATCTTCATATGAATTTTTTGACGAAACAGAATTGTTTGCTTTAATTAACTTTACTGTGTTTAAGAACTGTGAAATAATTGAATTACGTTACATGTTTTTAATGAGCACTATGCACTTTATCTTTAGTCACCATTTGTTAGCCTTGTACTTTCATGCAATTTGCACATTACAAGATGGCTTCCATCTTTTTGTATACCAGTAGCCCTTTCTTTATTTTCATGACAATGCTCAACTGGCTAATGGCTTAAAATGGCGACGAGTATTCTGCACTAACGTAACACTGACGAAGCCTGCAAAGGCGAAACGCGTCTGTCGGGGTGAGGGGGGTTTGGTGTCAATAAATCTTTAATTTGGATAGCAGTGTGCCAGCCATTGTTTCCGAACTCGTAATTAGAAGTTGGAACGTGCAGCAATATTTATATATATATATATATATATATATATATATATATATATATATATATATATATATATATATATATTACCTACTGGCTATCGCCAGTAGGTATATATAGTTAGGATTTTTTCCCTATGGCATTTCTGAAAATTCTATGTCTAATAACTTTGGCGTTTGTGGACGGAATCGGCTGAAATTTTCAGGAAAATGGCACATTTTGTTTCTGAGCAGCCTCTGAAAATTTGGTGGGGTTTCGTCAAGGGGGGGCTGAGAAAAAAGGGGGGTCCCAAAACGCGTTTTTCCCATTCATTTTTCCATAGGGCGGTTGGACTCACTTTTAGCTCGAACGGCTGAATGGATTTGCACGAAACTTGGCAAAATTGTAGGGACTGTTAGCCCGATGTGCCTTAGCTAGGTCTCAATATATGTGCTTCAGTGGATTTTGAGAAATTAACGTTTAAATCAAGATATATATCTGTAACAGCGCTCCGGGCAGCGATCCGGTCCGCTTACTTTTCGCGTTTCGGAACTTTGCGCGCAGAAAGCTGATTGGCTCTCCGGTGTCTGTCAACATTCTAAACAGTCCGGAGCGGCCGCCATCTTGTCTCTCGGTAGGATCGAGAGAGAAGAAGAGGTGAAAAACGAAGGGGGAATTTAATGAAAGGGGGCAAGGTATCCCCCTCTTGACCCCCTAGGAATGTTGTTGGGGTTATTAAAGGGTCCCGTGGGGAAAAGAAAAAAAAAAGATTTTTCACGGTAGAAGCGCTTCACGGGCCGCGAACTGGGCCGCAAACTGGTAGCGAAACGGGAATTCGCCATTTTGTGCTTCGTTAATTAAATTACTAGGTATAAGGGGGTGCGGGAGACGTATCCTAATCCCCTATGTTTCCTGAGGGTGGCTGAGGAGGCTGATATATGTTGATACATCTCTTCCAGCGGCTGTGCGTGACAGTCCGGAGCGGCCGCCATCTTGTCTCTCGGTAGGATCGAGAGAGAAGAAGAGGTGAAAAACGAAGGGGGAATTTAATGAAAGGGGGCAAGGTATCACCCTCTTGACCCCCTAGGAATGTTGTTGGGGTTATTAAAGGGTCCCGTGGGGAAAATAAAAAAAAAATGATTTTTCACGGTAGAAGCGCTTCACGGGCCGCAAACTGGTAGCGAAACGGGAATTCGCCATTTTGTGCTTCGTTAATTAAATTACTAGGTATAAGGGGGTGCGGGAGACGTATCCTAATCCCCTATGTTTCCTGAGGGTGGCTGAGGAGGCTGATATATGTTGATACATCTCTTCCAGCGGCTGCGCCATCTTGCCTTTTTTCCAATGCCACAATTTTGTCGTGCACGGCAGCCATTTTAGATGCCAGGCTGGTCCCAGGCTATCACCTACCCCTGCGGATGTAGTTTATGGCCCCAGCTGTAGAGAATTCAGACATGCCAACCCTCCCGATTCAGGCGTGTGACTACTGATTTCAGTGCTAGTCTCCCGCCTCCCGATTTCTGCAAGCAAAAACCCGGGGGCATATTACGAACAACTAGCGATAATTTTTGTCTCTAACTTGTTTAGAGACAAAAATTATCGCCGCACATCGGCGATTTTTATCGCAGATAAACCTTGCTATTATCGCAGAAAAGTCAGCGATATTCATGTATTATCGAGCAAATGATCTTAGCCATGTTATCCACCTCCCATTGGATAACAGGGCTAAGAACTGCTCAGGGCAGGTGTTAGATTTTGGAGATATTCGCGCTTAGCGCGAATATCTCCAAAAGTTGGTAATAGGAGATAGCGATGTTAGGGACTGTTTCCAGTCGCTAACATCTTGGCACGCCACTTTGCATGTCATTAGTGATAAGCATCACTGACATGCAAAGCGGGGCCCAAGATGGTCGCTATCTCCTTTTAGCTGTCACTAACTGGTGTTAGCGACAGCTTGGTAATAGGGAGATAATTTTATCTCCGCTTTCATGGCTTTTAAAGCCAAAAAAGCGGAGATAAACCCCCTTGATAATATGCCCCACGATTCCTTGGGGGTTTCAGCTGACAGGGCTTGGTATTGTGTTACATGGTAATTTTTCCAGGAAACGTCAGAGGGTCGATGCAGGGGTTCTAGAAGAGGTGATAAACCATTTAAGCCTCATGAACAAGCGCATGGTCTTTTAAAGATTTGTGAAGTACTCGGGGCGGCGGTGTGTGTGTGCCCTCTTTCAGGAGCGGGCGGGGGGGCACTGCCAGCAACTTGCCAGGTCAGGTAGTGTTCAACACGTGCATCACCATTTCTCTGCCTGCTATTGCGCTCCATGCTTCGGAAAGGTAAGAAAAAGAACGTGCATTTGAGTTTGAAATGTCCGATCCTGCAGCAGCACACTTCCAAAGCCCACACATGACAATAACCCGATTCAAGGCCCTATTCACCCGTTTTAAAAAAAATAGATAACACTCCAACAAAGTAAGATTATAAAACTTTATTAACTTTTAACTATAATGAACGGAACAAAAACTAAAAACATTTAAACATTTTTCAACTCAAAAAGCAACAATGGTTAGAAGCTGTCTTTTGTGCGAATAGTCCCAAGGCAGCACAACGTGCAGAGTTCTGGACGGCACCCAGGTGATGTCGCCTGGGTGCCGCACTGGTTTTGGGATCCTACAATGCAGCACAGAAAAACAGCGTGGGGCGTCCCGGGTGGTGCGGGGGGAGGCCTCGTCAGTAGCGGTCTGTTGTGCGAATAGTCCCAAGGCAGCAGAACGCGTTGAGATGTTGATGGGACTGTGTCCAGTGTCCCATGGCTGACACAACATGTACGACAGGCACCCAGGTGATGTCCAGTAAACTGCTGCACTGGTTTTGGTATCCTACAATGCTGCTCCGAAAATTGGAGTGCGGCGGCCCGGGGTGGGGGGGGCATGGGGGAGGCGGCGTGAACGGGCCTCCCCAGGTGGCGGCCATCTAGCTGAGTTGCGCCCGCTCTTGCGGCTACAGCGTCTCGCTCACCATGTTGTTGAGTTGCTCCCACTCTTGCAGTGCAGCGATAGGCGGCTGCCACATGGCTCTTAAAATGGCGGACGGCTCCTCGGTTTTGGGCCTGGTCCACTGAAATGGCCCTGGGACACCTTGGAACTCGGACGCTTGCCTGTTAGGGCTTGGGCTCCATTCTCGAAAAGCGTCCCCTCAGCCGTGAAGATTCTACAACAGTCTTGGGGGCCCCCGACTCCCTCAGGCTTCCGGTGGGGAGCGGCTGCCATGATTGCTCGCGGAATGACCACGACGGAGCCACGAGATGGTGGTGCTCTCATGCTGACGCCAGCTTCAGTCTGAATGATCCAGAAACAAGGTGGAGCTTTCATCGTTTGGGAAAAAAAAATGTTCTAAACCAATGAAAAGTGTTATTTTTAGGTCATATGACCAAGACTTCCATCTTTAGGAAACCAAAAGTAAAATGAACCAATGAAAAGTTTTATAAACAAGTCACATGACCTGTTATGCGGCATAGGGCTACAAAAAGCGTAGAAAATCCGTTGGCACGTGAGGCGGCGTCAGTAGCGGACCGATGTGCGAATAGGCCGAAGGCAGCACAACGCGCCGAGATCCGGATGGCACCGAGGTGGTGTCCAGCAAATTGCCGCACTGGTGTGGCCATCCTACAATGCTGCGCCGAAAGACGGCGTGTCCAGCTGAGTTGCGGTCACTGTTGCGGTACAGTGACTCGAACGCGCCGAGATCCGGATGGCACCGAGGTGGTGTCCAGCAAATTGCCGCACTGGTGTGGCCATCCTACAATGCTGCGCCGAAAGACGGCGTGTCCAGCTGAGTTGCGGTCACTGTTGCGGTATAGTGACTCGAACGCGCCGAGATCCGGATGGCACCGAGGTGGTGTCCAGCAAATTGCCGCACTGGTGTGGCATTCCTACAATGCTGCGCCGAAAGATGGCGTGTCCAGCTGAGTTGCGGTCACTCTTGCGGTACAGTGAGTCGAACGCGCCGAGATCTGGATGGCCCCGATGTTGTGTCCAGCAAGTTGCCGCACTGGTGTGGCCATCCTACAATGCTGCGCCGAAAGTCGGCGTGGGGTGCCCCGTTGGCTTATGAGGTGATGTCAGTAGTGGACCGATGTGTGAATAGGTTGGAACCAGCACAAGGCGCCAAGATCCGAATGGCAAGTTCTGGATGTTGAGTGCCATAGTTGAGAGTTCTGAGCAGTGCTTGTAAGACTATCTGAAGTTTATTATAAGAATCAGAGTAAGTTGAAGACTGTCTGAAGCTTATTTGCACCTTTTGCAGCTTCACTATTGCCCAAGGTGGTGTCCAGCAAATTGCTGCACTGGTGTGGCCATCCTACAATGCTGCGCCGAAAGACGGCGTGTTCAGCTGAGTTCCGGTCACTCTTGCGGTACAGTGACTCGAACGCGCCGAGATCCGGATGGCACCGAGGTCGTGTCCAGCAAGTTGCCGCACTGGTGTGGCCATCCTACAATGCTGCGCCGAAAGTCAGTGTAGGGTGCCCCGTTGGCTTATGAGGTGATGTCAGTAGTGGACCGATGTGTGAATAGGTCGGAACCAGCACAAGGCGCCAAGATCCGAATGGCAAGTCCTGGATGTTGAGTGCCTCAGTTGAGAGTTCTGAGCAGTGCTTGTAAGACTGTCTGAAGCTTATTTGCACCTGCTGCAGCTTCACTATTGCCCTGGTGTGGCCAAAGGTCGCACATGACATAGGCGGCCGGCTCCCGAGGTCCGGCGGAACTTTTTTCCTTTTCCTTTCTGCTTCTTTTCCTACAATCCGTTTCATCTGAAGACACGACCAGGTCCCTGAATGTGTGTAGGGGGACGCTATTGATTGAATGAAAATGGCGGCTTTACACAAAGCTGACTCAAGCGTTACTGTTGATGCTATACAGACAAAAATTGGTTTTCAGTTTGTACATTCTTCATGTTTTTTTTTTCCATCCAAGTCTGATTGAGAGTTTGTAGAAAAATGGCTTCAGATTTTCCACATACTACTCTTCAACATTCTTCCTAAATGTAACAATGTGAAACTCACTAGGAGAACGGCTGTTTCTGTTTCCTTTCAAAATGCTGCCAACAATATTTTCTGAATGGAAGACACCATCTTGTAGCATAAAGGGCCGAAAGGGGTTCTGGTCTGGCCGATGGTTGGTGGAGACATTTTGACTATATCTTGGACCTGGCCGGCCTCGCCCAAAATGGCGCCGGTATAAATGGGACTCGTAACTCCTTGCCCGCAAATGTATATCTAGAAAATGTTATTGTAAGTGGCCCTGTCGTATTTTAATTACAAAATGTACGTCCACCGATTCCGCAACTGTTAGACACCTTTGTTCTTGCAACCTAATGGCCCGCTCGTTACGTTCTTCTACAGTGTAAATGTCTCCTCATCATATACGATTTCAGTTTGCTCCGTGGCCGGCCCACGTGGTTATAGGCCCGTATTTGTATACTGACATTTTCACAATAAAGGTTTTTAAAACAAAACACGGTAGTAGTATTTACATTGGTAAAGTTTTTACTTTTAGTCACTGTTTTCGAATCAGTAAAAGGCAAGCGAAATAAAGCAGTCCAATTACATGACGGATAAAAGGTATAATATGTAGGAACGCAGTAAAGATAAATGGTCAAGGGCAGTTGTGTTTTTCATGTCTGCAACATAAAGTGATCAATAAGAATCTGATAATCAGGCGTATCGGCGACTAAGACAGCAGGCCGAATCTCTTTTACTCAACGGCTCCGTCATGGAAGGAAGAAACGCCCTTTTTCTCGAAAAAGAAATATATTTTACTTGCAAGACAGTTGTAAATTTTCCGGGAAAGTACATTAGCCTGGAATATTATAACATATGTTTGAAAAAAAAATATTGTTCGAAAACAATAAAAAGCGTAATTTTTAGGTCATATGATCAAGCTTTTCATCATTAAATTAACAAAAGTAAAATGAACCAATGAAAAGTTTTATTAACAAGTCACATGACCTGTTATGCTTACGTTACGCGCTGCGCGCCACGCCTCGGATCACTTCCGGGTGCGCTAACGTGGCGTGTCATATAACGCATTACGCGACAACGTAGGTCAAGAATATAGTCAAAATGTCTCCACCAACCAGCGTTCGGAACACAACCCCTTTCAGCAGTCCAAAAAGTTCTGTTAAATGACAACAGAGGGGACAGGCAACAAGAACCATTAGTCAAAGAGGGGAGGGCAAGTTCTTCTCTTCCGGGTCATGTTGGGGCGCTACCGGAACTGATCGAATTGGTAGTCTACAGTGTTTCTGGATGTTTCAGACTAAAGCTGGCGTCAGCATGAGACCACTACCATCTCGTAGCTCCGTCGTGGCCATTCCACGAGCAATCATGGCAGCCGCTCCCCACCAGAAGCCTGCGGGAGTCGGAGGCCCCCAAGACTTTTGTAGAATCTTCACGGCTGAGGGGACGCTTTTCGAGAATGGGACCCAAGCCCTATCAGGGAAGGGTCCGAGTTCAAAGGTGTCCCAGGGCCATTTTAGTGGACCAGGCCCAAAACCGAAGAGCCGGCCGCCATTTTGAGAGTCCTGTGGCAGCCGCCTATCGCTGCACCGCAAGAGCGGGAGCAACTCAACTACATGATGAGCGAGACGCTGTAGTCGCAAGAGCGGGCGGTAAACAGCTGAATGGCGGAAGAGGCACAGTGTAGCAAAAGCGGGCGGAATGGCAACTGAAACGGTAAAGGGGCGCCCCACTACAGCGTGTCTTCAGGTCAAACGGATTGTGGGACAAGGTTCAGAATTGAAGAGTCATCAAAAGGCAAAAAGTTCTGCCGGACCCCGGGAGCCGGCCGCCTATGTCGGGGGCGATCTCAGGCTACACCAGTGCTATAAGACTTGGGGAGGGTGTCGGAGCCAAGCGTCTTCTCCGAGTCCATGGCCATCACACCGCCCCTAAGGGGCCTCCGTCAAGCTGTTTAGGAAGGTAACATATCACATTGTTTTCTAATGCAGTCAGGTCCACAAACGACACTCACTTACTTTGAGAATAGTGAAGCTGCAGTAGGTGGAAATAAGCTTCAGACAGTGTTACAAGCACTGCTCAGAACTCTTAACTATGGCACCCAACATCCAGAACTTATGCCATTTGAGAATGGCAGTGACATCGAAGCAACTCAGGGACCAAAACCATTAACGTACTTTCACGTATGAAAATCTTACTTGGGGAGGGGGCAGGAGCGAAGCGCCCCCTCCCAGTCAGCGCCACCACACCGTATGTTGAAAATTTGAAGCCATAGTTCTACAAAGTCAACCAAACTTGGATTGAAAAATCTAGAAAAATGTACAAACTGAAAACCAGTTTTGGTCTGCATAGCATCAGTAGCAACGCTTGAGTCAGCTTTGTGTCAAGCCGCCATTTTGATTCAACAAAGCACAGGCATTGAAAAAGGCTCAAACTCAGAACTCTGAACTATGGCACCCAACATCCAGGAGGTTGCCATCCGGATCTTGGAGCCTTGTGCTGCTTTCGACCTATTCACACATCGGTCCACTACTGACATCATCTTACAAACCAACGTTATGTAAATAGTTTTTTAATAAAATGTTTTACCCTGTTTCTTTGCTGGTGTGTTGTCTATATTTTTAATATTTGCATAGGGTTTGTCGTTATTTTGTGCGGGATGGGTGATGGAGCCGAGCTGTCTTGCAGCCCTCATGGTGTGGAGCTCAGTTCATCTCACTATTTTCGTATTTCTCATGAAGGGTTGTTCCTAATATTTCTATTTTAGCGAGGTCAAAAAGAGATCCAATTAGTGGCCTACTGATTTTGCTCGATTACTTTTATTTTTTTACACGATTTTTCACTATCTGCAAAGACTAAACAGAGTATTGCGACTTTGTGCTTGTTTGTAAATAGAGAATGATCCAAAGAGAACCAATTCTAAAACAGTAAATGCTTGGACAACAATCAATCAAATGGAGAGACAAGCAGGCACGACGGATTACAACGGGGGTAAAGGCCTGCGTTAACTACCCTTCAGTATCTGCAAAGAGAGAGTACTACTAAGACAAAAGAGGGGAGGGGGGGGTGCAGCGTTCAAAGCACATCAGCGTGCATAAATACGAAAATGTTTTTATCTATCACGTACTTGACATTTTAAAGCTTTTCATATTTGCTATTAAAAAACCAATGAAATTCACAGAAAAAACCATAGGTTATAGTGGATATATAGTTAGGAATTTGCATTTACAAAACCTTGAAAATTCAATGAAAAAACCATTGGTTTTAGGCCATATATAGTTAGGGATTTGCATTTACAAAACCTTATTTTACTCGCATAAAACCATTGAAATTCCATATATAGTTATAAGCGCTAACTATATATCGCGCACCCGCAATCCACTGCTGATGATGTCACATATTACATCATTCATGACATGGTTAGTGACATCACTGATGACATCTCAAATGACATCACTGATGACATCACTGAAAACATCTCATTTGACATGACTGATAACATCACTGATGATATCATTCATGTGATAATACGATGAACCTCTTCAGACTCTAATATAACCTTAGATACAATCAGTGTAAACAGACACTCACAGACTGTCACTCCTCCATGGAGTTACTCACACACCTAGTCAGTCATGCAAAGAATCAATCACACCTCCATTTCCTCAACTATACAGTTATACAAACTTTACTTATTCAAACATATACTAACACATATTTACTCTATTATACAATCCCTGATACAAGTTCACAATGATCCATACAGCCACTCACACATTCACTGGCTCTTATGCACAGTTATTTATATATGTCAACTCTCACATGTACTGTGTTTTACATATGTACTTACTTTGACATGTAGCACTGAGATATCCATTCACTCACCAATACACTCATGCACACAGTCAACCGCCCATACAGCTGTTTCCACATGCACTTTTGAAACCATACATCTAGTGAATCAACTGCTCACACATCTATGCACAGAGTCACACACCTCCCAGCCACCCACACACACACTCAGTATCCCATACAAATACTTGGGCAACCAATCAATAACCCATATAGTTACTCATATAGCTACTTATCAACACATGCAACAGTTTACAGAACAACAGACATAATGATGCACAAATTAAGACAGTTTAGTCACTAACCCATGCACTCAGTGAGACACATTTAATCACTCACTCATACAGTCAGTCATGCACCTACTAAATCCTTCATCCAGACACTTATATATCCACTCATTCTTCAATATGTAAGAGATATTTTAACTTTACAGAAACATACAGTCACTGGATGTTGTCATCAGTGATGTCATCAGTGATGTCATTTGAGATGTCATCAGTGATGTCATCAGTGATGTCACTAACCATGTCATGAATGATGTAATATGTGACATCATCAGCAGTGGATTGCGGGTGCGCGATATATAGTTAGCGCTTATAACTATATATGGAATTTCAATGGTTTTATGCGAGTAAAATAAGGTTTTGTAAATGCAAATCCCTAACTATATATGGCCTAAAACCAATGGTTTTTTCATTGAATATATATATATATATATATATATATATATATATATATATATATATATATATATATATATATATATATATAATATATATATTCACTGAAAAAATCATAGGTTTCACACCAGTTATAGTTAGGAATTAGCATTTAAAAAACCTATTAAATTCCCTGAAAAAACCATAGGTTTTACACCAGTTATAGTTAGCTGGAAATTTTACTGACATAAAACTATTCAAATTCCAACGTTATAGTAAGTTGGACTCACTATAACAAGCGCGCCTGCAATGCACTGCTGATGACGTCACATATTACATCACTCATGACATGGTCAGTGACATCACTCATGACATCACTGATGACACCATCCAGTGAATGTGTGTCTTTCTGAAAAATATTTATGTTTTATATATATATTTGTAAAGGTCGATAGAAGAATAAATGGTTAAATAAGTGTGTAAATGGATGTTTTTAAAAAAAAATTGATTGGTTAACTGGCTTATTAAGTGTATCTTAGTGAATACATATATTAGCAAGTAATTTTTAAATATTTAAATATATGTATCAGTGTTTCACTTTGTGTCTAAGTGGCTGCATGGGTTGGTGACTGACTCACTGTTTGTATGTGTTTTGAAGACAGCATATGTGCAGGACTGTATGGGTGGATGAGTGTGTATATGTGCGTGTTAGTGAGTGAATAACTGTCTCACTAGTGTCTTTATTAGTAACGACATATGTTTTAATCTAGTATATGTGAGTATTGATGTATATAGGTGAGTATATGTGAGAGTGAGAGATTGAAAGAGTTCCTGTTTAAATAAGTATGTGTTTCTATAAGTGATTATTTAAGAGAGTAAGTATGTGTAAGTTTCCTTAGAAGTAAGGTGGTAGTGTGTGTATAGTTGTATATGCAAATAAATGGTTGTTCAATAGTTTATTTGCATGTGGGAGTAACTTTTGGATGACTGTCGGTGTGTAACAGGATCTATTGGTGTATCACTACATATGATGAGTTAGTATATGTATGAGTGACTTTATAGAACTATTTGTGAATGAGTGGATGTGTATATAGATGGTGGAATTACTGAATTGGTTGTTGTAACTGGTATGGGTATCTCCATTTTTTTGAAAATGTTAGTTTCTGAAAGGAGGTCTGTCACTCTGTCACAAGGATGGTGTCATCAGTGATGTCATGAGTGATGTCACTGACCATGTCATGAGTGATGTAATATGTGACGTCATCAGCAGTGCATTGCAGGCGCGCTTGTTATAGTGAGTCCAACTAACTATAACGTTGGAATTTGAATGGTTTTAGGTCAGTAAAATTTACAGCTAACTATAACTGGTGTGAAACCTATGTTTTTTTCATGGAATTTAATAGGTTTTTTAAATGCTAATTCCTAACTATATATAGGGCCTCAAACCCATGAAATGTAATATTTTTATAATGAATCCTATATTGTATATTTATATAATACTATTTATTTATTTATTTATTTTGCCCTGGAGCGCTCACGGTGCGCGCCCCGGTGAGCGCACCGGAAAGTGCAGTTTCCCGGCGCGCCCCAGGGCGCGCACCGGTGAGAGTCCCGTTAGCGCTATTGCCGCGAACGAAAACATCATTGTGACGTACCGCGTAGCCGCGTCCGCGTGATACGCACGGCGTAAGTGCACCTGGAAGCACTCGAGCGAATATGATCCGGCAACGTAAGCATCCGTTGCGCTTACGTGATGCGCCCCGGGGCGCTCCCCCGGGCGCGCCCGGGGGCGCGCAGCGTAAGCGCGTCGGGTCATGTGACCTGAAAATAACAATTTTTAATGCTGCAGAAAAGTTTTGGTTTCCAAATGATGAAAGCCCGGGTCATGTGACCTGAAAATAACACTTTTCATTGGTTCAGGACAGTTTTTTTTTTCCAAATGATGAAAGACCCCACCTTTTTTCCTTATTCAGACTTTGTCATTTGACTGAGGAAGATCTGTTTGGAGATCTCTGAATAATATTTTGTACTTTAAAATGGCTACAGTAGCAGCAGCAGCTGGAGCATCTGCATCACCACCACCACCACCAAGAGGACCACCACAACACCACAGTGGTAGAGATGAAGAAGAGGAGAAGGAGGAGGAGGAGGAGGGGGGAATAGGACATTCCTACCAGAAGACAATACCCCATATAGGCCAAAGCAGCACATTGTATGGGAGTTTTTTCATCCCAGAGGGCAAGAAGAAAATGAATGTGCCAAAGGTGATTTGCCTAATCTGTAACATGGAACTTTCAAGGGGGAACCCTAATAAAAAATACTCATTTGGCAATAACACCATGATTCGGCACATGCAGCGCAGGCATCCCAACAACTATGCTGCGGCAGAGGTGAGAGAACTGGCCAGCAACCCTCCCCAATCTTCACCCAGCACCTCCAAACGAAAGCAACCCACTCTATCGGGACCAGCGACAAGGGTGATGGTCCCAAACATACAACCACAGTTTGGGGAATACAAGATCTCTTGTATATTTTGTGGTAAGACCATCACCTATGGAGAGCAAAGCATAAAGCTCATCAACCGTGCTGGTGACAACCACAATTGCCCGCCCCCCCCAAAAAAATTTCCTGATTTTTTTTTGCTCCAGTTGAGCCGTTTACAATTCCCTGTTTTTTGTTTCTCCCCATAAAAATAACAAAAAAATATAAAATATTTCATAAAAGCCAAAAAAAGTACAAAATGTTCAAAAAAACATTAAAAAAATATAAAACAACAAAAAGAAGAAAAAAACAGTTCTTTTTAGAACTACCTCCAATTTATAAAAAAAAGGCTACATTTTTTAAAAAGTCTGTCATTCTTTTTTCCCCCAGGTACGCTCCCAGGTCCGCTCCCCGGTGCGCGTACCGGGTGCTCCCGCGCGCAAATCGAAAAAAAAAATTATTTTTTGTCCCGCCGGGCCCTTTTATAGTCCCCACATCAAACCTAGGGGGTCAGGGGGAGTCTACTCTGCCCCCTTATGGTCATTTCCCCCTTCTTTATTGCCACCTCTTGTGTCTCGATCCTGCCGAGACACAAGATGGCGGCCGCTCCGGACTGTTTGGAAAGTTGAAAGACACCCGAGAGCCAATCAGCTTTCCGCGCGCGAACTCGCGTAGCGCGCTTGTTAGCGCCCTGGTGCGCGTACCGTGGCGCGCTTATAGATATATATATTTTTTTTTAACCTAAATTTCTCAAAATCCACTGGAGCACATATCTTGAGACATAGCAAAGGCACATCGGGCTACCAGTCCCTACAATTTTGCCAAGTTTCGTGGAAATCCATTCAGCCGTTCGGGCTAAAAGCTAGGTCGACCGCCTTAAGGAAATTAACATGGGGAAAACACGTTTTGGGACCCCCCTTTTATCTCGGCCCCCGCTTGACGAATCCCCCCCCCCCCAAACTTTCAGGGAAGGACCGGAACGCCGCGAGGCAAATTTGAGGAAATTTTCAGGCAGATTCCTCAACCGGCGCCAAAGTTATTCCCAATAGAATGTTGCGGATTTCCTATTGAAAATAATCCTAACCTTAACTACCTACTGGCGACCGCCAGTAGGTAATATATATATATATATATATATATATATATATATATATATATATATATATATATATATATATATATATATATATATATATATATATATATATATATATATATATGTATATATATATTCACTGAAAAAAACATTGGTTTCAGGCATGTTATAGTTAGGAATTAGCATTTAAAAAAACCTTAGAAATTCACTGAAAAAAACATAGGTTTTAGGAGTGTTATAGTTAGCTGGACATTTCACTCATGGAAAACCATTGAAATTCCTCTGTTATAGTTAGTTGTACTAACTGTAACTCGCGCGCCCTTAATCCACTGATGATGATGTCACATATTACATCATTCATGACATGGTCAGTGACATCACTGATGACATCACTGATGACATCTCAAATGACATCACTGATGACATAACTGATGACATCATCCACGGTACAATCTGATGCAACTCATCATACACTAGTATAACCTTTCATCACTCACATAAAATATAGAGTACTATGTTTAAACCATTGACACACCAATACAAGTTTCTAAAAACCCACTACGTGATTTGTAGATCTACGCACACACATCTAAACAATTACCTTGTAGTGTAGTTCCTATTTTCCCTATAGGCCCTGCGCATTGGAATAACATAAACAGCAGTGTAGACGTAGGACTGCGGTCTTTTAGGTCTCTACTGACTATGTTAGACTTAATTGGGTTTGTACCAGCTAGCTCAGAGGTCACTGGAAACTTTCCTGACTGAATAGGAAGTGATCACCTTCCCTGGCTCAGACAAGAAGGGATTCAGTTTTCCAACAACCGCATTAACATGACAACTTTGCTCCTCAGAATAAGAGTCAATCCCTAGAGTCGTGTGAAACAATAGACAGCTATTTCACTCAGTCAGTTGTGCAGAATTACTTTCACCAGTATGCAGAGAATAGAGAGACGGGCGTTTTCAATAAAAGGTATTATTTATTGAACAGTCTTCCTTCTCATGCAAGAGAAATGAATTGCCACAATTGCAAGACTTGTTATTATAAAAAGTGCGTACAGTAAAAGGAGTATTACGAAATGATACTGTAAAAGCATTGATATGGTTTCTTAGCCATACGATAGTTAAAATGAAAAAAATATATACATTCATATATACATTTGGCTAAAGTCCTCAACTGGTGCTTCTAACTACGCCTACCCCAATGTACCTGACCTAAGCCTAATACATGGGAGGGAATAAGTAAGTAGCAGTTTAAGTTGGTTTTGCCAAGGGTTTGCTTCAAGAATTCTCTCTAAGGGTTTAGTCAGCACCGTACCTCTGGATTAGAATGTTTGAGGTCTGGTATCTCCTCTCAGGACTCGATATTCCAGTCACCTGCAAGGGTAGGCTGGGAACGTCAGAGCAGGATTTTCTCGGCAGGAGAAAAGACAGTGTCTTTCTCAGCACGTCAAGGAGGAGGGGCAGCGTCCGTGGGCTTCTCACATCTGCTGGGCTCTCTGCAAGGGACAGCTGTTCTGCTCCAGTATTCACCACCACCGTCGTGGTTGCTTAAGTGAAGGGAAGTGAAGTGAAGGGTTTTGTACAGCGCGGCTGCTGCCCGAGGGCGTCCAAGCGCTGGTAGTGGAAAGGAACAGATTCTGAAGAAGAGCGGGGCAAGGGTGGAGTTAGTTTCTGAATAGGAGTGTTTTAAGTTCTTTGCGGAAGTGTAGAAGGGTGGGGGTGGCTCTAAGTGAGAAGGGGAGCGCTTTCCAGAGTTTGGCAACGTTCAGAGAAAAAGGCAACATCGGTATTATTTATACCTGAAAGGTGCTGAGTTTGACGTAAGTTTTTGGACATAAGACGTCAATAAAGATGTCACTAAGAACTGGTCGTTCTTACAGTGCTCGCAGGAGTTCTATTAGTAATCAAAACAAAGCAAGAGGGGCTTTACCAGGTTCCTGGGGGTTTGAGCTGTCGAAAGAACTCGGTGTGTTATCTATGAATCTAAGGAAGTGGCTTTTACTGTGTCATGTACTGTAATGAGCTGCAGAGACAAGTTACTGAAATATGGCTCTGATCGTTTATGCCATTATAGGGATATGTATTGATTATAGCTGTATAGGGGCATAAGGTCACAATATTGATCGGGGTCCTAGATAGAACACAACAACCTATAGATTCCCTCATACATGTTGAGTATGATTAATAGACCACTATTAAATATACTTATACACCTATATCAACATTACACACCAGCACACATCCTATTCACTTATGCAGTCATTCTACTCACTTATGCAAACAAATGATTATACTTACATTTACTCAGCTACACACATTACAAGTAAACAGTTATCCATACAGTCACTCATACAATCACTGAGTCTTATGTATACTTATTTATATACAACTGTCACATACACTGCATTTTATATTTCTACGTTTTTGGACATGTATCATTGAAAAATATATTTACTCATCTACACACCCATAATGAGATTCACTCACCCAAACAACTGTTTCCACATGCAGTCTTAACCTCATATACCTACTAAATCAACTATTTACATATCTTTGGACAGTCACACACCTGCCACCCAACCACACCCACATTCCTTCACTATCCCAAACAAATACTCATTTAACTAATTAATAACTAATGACTTTCACATAGGTAGTAACCAACTTATGTAGTAGTTTACACATAAAGGGATAGAGTGATACAGGTATTCATACTTGACATCATGCTCAACCAATCATCCTTCTGCAAAGCATTAAGAAGCTGCCAACTTTCTTGAACTTTTCCTTTTTCGCAGTCACAACCATTGAGAATGTTCGTATCCTCTTCTTCATAGGTGAGCACTTTTTTTAAGGGTAATTACATTAATTAATCTGAACAATCTTTAAATACTGCGTAAATGCAAATTTATGTTTGATTTGGCAACGCTGTTTTTAAGCACGCTTTCCTGGTTTTTTATATCGTTATATTTGACTTCATTACTTTTGTTTCTGTGCAAATCACTTAATCCTGGTGCATTTCTTTAATTTGCCAAGCGCCACATTGCCGCTCCTGCAGCAGTATTCTACGTGCTGTTCAAGTGAATGCGATGTAGTTTTTCTTGTGTAAGTAGGGCGTCACGTTCCCCATGCATTGCAAAAGTAATGTTTTCGGCAAAAGTGTATTTTAGCATGGTTTCCAGCTCTTATAACTGAAATATTTTGCCTTGGTAGGCAATGTTTCTGGGCAATCACTTAATCCTGCCGCATATACTTTTTTAGGTAGTGAGTCACGTGCTGCTTCCTCCCCATGCACTGCACATGTAATTGAATGGTCAAAGTTGTATTTTAGCACGCACTCCATGTTTTTTAATAACCTTAAACTTTATTTTCCACCTGTTCTATCTCATAATACAGATATCTCAACCATGAGACGTAGTAGTCGCCATAAGCTGACCTGCCCATACACTATACCACAAGGTGGTGAACAACTCGACACACCAGATCCACTGACTGCTCTCCATATGTTATCAGCCGAAAATTGCAATGGACCTAATGGAGTTAACAGGTTTGTCTTCAACATCTCATGATCGAAAACCATTCTGAGATACGCATTTGTGTATTTCATGTGTTTGCAGACGGATAACTGTGTTATTGTCATGTTTTACTAGAATTTGTAGGCATTCTGAAATCAACCAAACATAAAAAAAGCACGTCCTCCCGATTTTATTGCCCAAATATGTGATTTAAAATTGAACAATGTATGAGTTATAATTTTTCTTGCTTCTATAACTATTTTTATAAAATATAAATCTGCATTGTGATAGTCTTATAGACGTTTCTTTCTGAAACCCATTTCTCATTTAAATGCTCGTTACACGTTTTCAGCCTGTACTTCAGATTCAAAGTAAAAATGTTTTAATTTTCCTTGCTATTTTTTTCTGAATTTCTAGATCATGGATGTCCATATAGGGTTCTATCAGATCAAGCCCAGGAGTTTGTGAATGAAGAGAGTGACTAATCTCAGCCTAACATTTGTATAATTCAATACTATTTCCTATCTTGCTGTCCAAATATAACTTCTAATGATTGCTTTTCATCCCCAATCCTATTGAGAACAATTGTTTTTATGAACATTAAAATTAAACTTGGACATATGTACAACATATACATTTTTAACTCTTTTTTCAGTTACCACAATGTTACATAAGTCAGCAGCAAGTTATCAACATTAAAGAAAGTATATCCTCCTGTTCCAGTTCATTTCACCGATGTCTAAAATATGGCATGAACTAGTTGTATGAAGCCAGAGAGATTCACAAATTGTTAATGGACAACTTTAAGGTAAATACTCACAATACAACTACTCAACGAAGTTAAAAAGTAACAGTAACAGATGAGGGGTTTTCGGTGGCAGATAATCTAAAATTCACACTTGTACGGATAGGTCTGATACAGGGTAGATCTCTGTATAACTAAACGATGATTAGGTATTAGGATGGCATACAGAGCTCCCAACCTTCTTAATTTTTTTCTTAAAGGGTTCCAAATTGGGGACGAATAGAAGGCTGTGCAGTAGAGGTTGACGGTGTTCCTCAACTGGTACTTGGGCCTCCTCAAGAAGCAAGAGGAGCCTCTCTCAATCTCCCTAACTCTTCCCTTGCAAAGTTGACCGGATTCTTAGTCAGCAAGTGCTTCCCCATACATGCAGTTCCACACCAGTCCTCTTTATTGGAGTCTCCTCTTGAAAGCAGTCTTGCATATGCGGCAAGTAACTTCTCTTGCATTCATCTTTTTTAAGACTTGTGAAAATTAATTTCAAAACATTCAATAAATACAGTGTCACTATGCATAGTTTCAAATGCTCTATTAAAAATATGCAGAAAATGTTCCCATTAATTGTTGTTAAGGTCTTTACAAGAGAATTTGAAAGGAGAAAGTAGGAGATAAATAACAGAGGTAGGACGTTATATCTCAAACTGCAGAAATTCATAAAAAGGGTGGGCCAAAGTCTGCATGTACTATGCCAGTGGAAGCGTTTCAGGCACACTGCATACATTGAAAAAAATATATACATGTCGTCAAGTGTTACTTTGACTTGTAATGTTTGACCTCATTTAATCACATCAATCTAATTTTAAACACTAATATTCTTTTTTGTTTTGCAGATTTACTACAATTCTTCTTTTGGAGTCCATATTATCTGTTGTTTATTATATTGTTTTGTTAGTTATAGTTATAGTTATTTATTGCATTGTTATTTTTCAGTTATAGTTCTAGTTATTATTTTAATAAAAGTTAATAAAAAAAGTACATACTTCTATTCACATATGACCATTTAATGTAACTGATAGTACACTCATTCCTAATATTAATCTGTCTGTATAGAAAAACTAGGACAGAGGCTTACGTTTACAAAGATACTTTTACTTGATATAGCATAAAGCACTTTGAATAGCTGTTAACACGGCCAAGGACATTGAGATGTATTGGTATTTCATTTTTATTAATTGTTTGATGACTTTGACCATTCCACGAGGTCTAGAGTTGTTTTATATGTTTCCAACTTGTAGCACTTTACAAACCTATTTGTACAGTGACTTTAATGATTCATCTATTATTATCTTTTTACACCCTTTGTCAGTAAGTGATTGTTTATCTCTGTCCTTTTCTAGCAGCCAGGTCTATCCAGTGTGTTGGTCTATGTAGAAGATATATCATTCACTTAATTTATTCCTATTTTAGTTGGTATACCATTTTGCCTTACTTATAAAACAATGCATGTTATAAACCATCGATAGGGATAGTTATTTTTTGGTCTTCCCCATATGTTATCTCTCTCAGGAAAGTCACTTGGACTGATTGCCTGTTTTTTGAGGTTCACATTTCATCTGTCTGTGTTGTAACTTATGTTTAGCAATGATATGTAGGGGGATATTTGAACAATTTTAAATAATATAAAAGCCTGTAAAAATGGAAATGCACTTGAAAAATGTTTTCATTATAGGTATTTTTTGTATCATTGTAAAGCGTTAGTTTCTTGTCTCTGTATATCACATTTGTGTCCAGCTATTGTTTGTCTTTTTTTGTAAAGTTAGGACCTTAACGTATTATGTATATTTGTTTGCTTATTTTAACTTATTATTGTTAATATTTTCAATGTTTTGAATGATTTTTTATTTGTTTTAATTATTAGTTACTTAGTTGTAATGAATAGTAATCTATAAAACACAACAGTTTTGCAGACATGTATTCACAAACTCTTCAAAATTCTTTCAGTAGCAAGGCAGTGGTGAGCCCACCGGCTGGTTTATGAGTTTAATCCATGGTGTGCAGGTGGTGTGGCGGCGGTATCATGGTGGCGGCTGAGTTAGGCTCATAGGAGAGCCTTAACAGCATACCGCCACTGTGAGAATGCCTCCTTTATGTTCCTGTGCGGTGTACAGTGTTGCATGCACTGCATCATACTTGCCACACCGTTCTTGAAAAAGTTTAAATTCCAGAGAGGCAGACACCCCCAGGTGCAGATTCAGCTGGGGGCCTGTGAGGCATCCCTAACTTGCATGTCAGCCACCCTTTTCATGGCAGAGCCCCCGCATTGAAAAGGGCAGTGGATATGCAGGTTGTAATATGTTCAGTGCTAGTGGCATCAGCACCAACAGCATATTAAGCTTGTTTGAATACAGCTGCCTCAACAGGATCCTTTATCCCAGGGGAGGCAGCGGTCTTGTGGCGGTCCCACTTCCAGGGTGGTGGTGGGCGGACCGCCACCGCAATAACAGCGGTCCCCGGAATTCCACACTCATAATAAGGCCCTTATAATCTAGTGTTTGGCTCATACCAATAACCTGAGTTAGCATTTGTGCATACAAAGGTAATAACTCCCTTTGATGGAATTCTGGGCTAAATAAAAGTTGCCAATTAACAAATGCCTTAGTCACGATTCTTATCGAATCACCAGTAAACCATATGTACTAAAAAAGTTTCTTATTTTCAGCAAATTGTTACAAATCTTAAATAGCGGTTCTTTATTGCGTGAATATTGTTATACTGCTAGTCGCACATTGTGAATGAGCAACTGATGACATCACTGTCAGGACGTACTCCAGCGCATACTCCATGCTTCCTAGCACAAAGCACTGGAGAGTAGGAAAGCATTTTTATATTCTATTGGAATCTTGTGCCATCCTGTGGAATCCTTGTGCTTCTTGCCCAAATTCACCAAGGTAAGAAGGAGCCATAAAGAGGTAAGACAAGTTCAGTAATAATGAATTACAGATGTTGATTGAAAATTGTGTGGACCACAATGATGACCTTTTTTAAAATCATCTTTCTCTCTAGCTGATTATCATAAAGAGAAAACCACAACAAAAATGCAGGAATCCATTAATGAAGTCAGAATCAGTCATGGATCAATTGAAGGAAAGGGCCGACTACCGAAAGCAAAGAAGCAAGAGGCACTCCAGGAGGTCCTTTTACAGCATAAGCATCAACTCGCATGGAACAGCTCATGGAAATGAACATACAAAGCAAAGCAATTCCTAGAATTACCAACATTGATATATTTGCATTTGCACCACCATCCTTATTTATTTATTTATTTGTGTATACAGTGCTGGCCAGACCCGGAGGTATCAGAGCGCTTTACATGAGGAAACAATGTGTTACAAGTTGCTAAAAGTTTCACAATAGTTACAGAATGAATAAATATTCAATACAGGAGTAATTTAACAAACACAAAAATCAGTATCAGAAAGAACAGGGAAAGCTGGTAATCCACATGAAGGAGACAGCAGCGGGGAAGAAAAAAAGACAAATGTCCGATGTCTGGCTGGGTAGGTGACAGCCATAGCCTTGTGCCAGGGACAATCTTCCCTATAACTGTCGGAGCAGCTCCACCAGGAATCGCCATGTATGCATTTTGGGCTCTGCCAGAATAGAGTGAGGAACAGGAGATAATCAAAAGTCTAGAATCCAAAGACGGGATGTAGGAGCTGGCGAGGATGGCAGAATAGGAGAAGGAATGTGGTTTGGCAGCCATAGACTGAAGAGGGGTAGAGAATGGAAGCCTGAACTTCAACAGAGATAATTCCTCAATAGGCCACCCATGGGAACATTGATGAAATCGAGTCTGGGCACTGTTTTAGAGTCAGGCAAGTTCCAGGTAAGGAGTGATGCTTAAGGTGGGACTGCTTTACCCCGTGACTCAGTAGTTTGTCTTGTCTCTTGAGATTCTTTATTCTGTAATGCTTTTTGTTCAGGTAATACCTCAGGATCCTCCCTCGCCGATTGTATTTCACTGGCATGCGCCATTTTGGAGTCAGTCAAGGTGTATCCCTCTAGGAAAATATTTCCTAGAGGGATAATTGGGTCTCCTGAGGATTACTCCCTCACTCATCGCTTTTACACCCCTGCTGCGCATCCGCAAAGTCTTGTGGGACTCTTAGGGCACTGGCTCCAAGTCAAGGGGGCTCCCGGTGTGTTTGCCGGATGATGATGCCTCTTGCGTTGTCACTGAGTTTCCCAGGTACCGGGGGACCGTTTGATTGTACTCTGGTTTAGTGGATGTTTTCAGGCGGGTCATTGAATCTGCGATGCTCCTTGTGATCAATTAAACCAATGGCTCATTCAAACGGTTTATCTTTCTCTAGACAAGTATAATACTTTTAATTTGGCGGGTTTGTCATCAAATTCTAACAGTGAATATTTAGCTATTAAAACTTTGCACCAATTTTATGACTGGCCATCAAAAGGCAAATCTGGCGGCTTTGGACCTCCTGTAAGGTTAAGATTATTCTCAGTGGGCTTGTCCTTTTTCCTGGCTTTAAAATGTGAGGACCCGGAAAGGGCACAGGAGTCTATGCAAGTTAGTAAAAGGGTACTGAGAGGTGATAGTATTAGTAATACTTAGGCAAACAAATCTTGACAAGCCAATAGGTCTTGCCCTGGCAAGCATGAGACATTCTTTCAAAACATTTCTTTTCGTGTGTGATCTGATAAAATGCCATCAAATCACAGCTGAACCACTTCCCCTCACCAAGTATGGCTGGCAAAAACAAAATGTGAATTCAAATTAAACAGACCATGGGACGAGAAGAGCTGGCAAATTTACAAATTTTAGGTAACATCTTCAGGCTACACATTAAGCACTGCATACTTGATTAAGTTATGAAAGTTACTGTTAAACTTTTGAGTGAGTTTACCACTTACTATATAAATAATACATATCCAATTTTTATATATTTGTTAACATTAATGTATATCTTTTATATGCTTAACTATTTTAAATAATTTAATTGCATTAAGCATTACATCCTACGGGGTTTTATTTTTCATGGGAGAGTGTTGCAGTACTAGTGGTTGGCCAGAGGCATTGATGGAGTTACTACAAAAGTGTATGTCAATTTCAGGCAATTGACTCATCTTAGCTTAATTACAGTAAGCCATAACTGGTCAAAAAAGGAATTGGCATTTAATTACTTGTGAAAGCCATTTCATGGTTCACTTTATTTGTGATACTTGCCCGGGACATCAGCTCAAGAAATAGAAAAATAAACGCAGGTGGTTGAGAGGAAGATTGGTCAACTCAAATCAATTCAATTCACTTGTTGAGAAGTCTTCTGTGAAGTGTGATTTGTAGAATATTGAACAAAATCCAGGAATGTCTTAAATTTGATGGACTGTCTGCTCTGACATTATGCTCTGCCAATTTCTCCAGCCTTTGTTACTGCTAGCTCATTAGTTACTAGTCCCTATTATGCTCAATTTAGAGAGCATCACAGATAGTAAGGGGAGTAAACTATAGAATAATTATTTCACCTTCAAAAATGTACTAGGATGTTCGAATACAATTGTATAATTATTTGCATGTGGTTATTGACCACTGCTGTTGAAGATTGTTTATGGAGACATTAAGACACTGTCACCCAGATTGACAGCTTGCCATGTCAGCAGAAGGCCTGGTTCCTGTTCCCCTGGTGGATGACCACCCACTGCATTGAGAGATCCTTACCAACATTAAGGCATCTCTGACTACAGTTCATTTTCGAATTCTCTGAGTGCTCTCAAAGAGGAGCTGAATGGTAAGTTTGTGCCATGCACTTTTGGCCATTCAGCATTTATTTTTTCATATTTCATACTCAAACTCCCCAATACATGTTTATTTGTGAAGTGCAAAAGAATTAACTGCCCTGGTGCAGAGGGTATTGATCCCTATATGTCTGAGATTATGTTGGTTTTCCTGGACATAGCATGGTCACCAAAAGGGTTTCATCAAATTAAGGATTCTAGGGGAGGAATGCAATAAATCTCTCCTTAACCATGGAGTAAGTGCATTTGAAAAATACCTTTACATTTTTACAATTTTTATAGGAGGAAATAGGGGATGATCAATGGTTAATGGGATATTTGTATGGTATTGAATGCCTACCATGATGGCTCAGACATGGAAATTCAGGTGAAGGTGGACCATGAAGTCAATGGTTTTGATTGAGGTTGATTGAGGAAGCCAGTGCCTGTCTACCTCTAAGTGGAGTGTCACAAGTGTGGTGTTATTAGACAGTGCATTGGCCAGACACCCTGCATCCTCCAACCATTAAATGGCCCCTACAGTGTTTGCTGCTTTACCATTATCATCATTCTTACGTTTATTTTGTTGCTTCATCCTAATTTTACTAATGTCTAATACGAATCAATGTTGCAAGGTGAACTAGTATCACTGCTGTCTTGTAGTTGTTTAATTCCATGCATAATTCAATCGCTGTATTGCATATCAGTGATCAGGTGCATGCCTTACTAGTGGTGAAAATATGGTGCTCAACTATAGAGAATCAGTAGTAGTCGAATCCAACTGCACTTTTGGGAAATTAGCATACTAGCATAATCTTTGAATGTTAATGATGGGTGGTGGATCATCATTACAATTGAAACAGTCTATCACATATCCACCAGCTCAGCAAGGATATGTTAGCATGAGCATCCCTATACTGTGTTTCATCGGAGGTTGGAGTTTAAATTATTTTATTGGAATCATTCATTTTTACCTTTCTATGTCTTTTGATCAGTGTTTTGCTCAATCATTTTTGTTTGTATCTTCTAATTGCTTCTAATTGCACTACCATGAATAATACTTACCTATCCTCCTCATTATTGTTTCAGGTTTGCTACACTCCATCACGTCATTGTTGAATCTCATTGGAATTTCAAATGAAATACTATTCAGCCCACACATATTTAATTACATTGTGTGCTGGCACTTGTCTTTACAGATTATCTTTAATATTTATTTTAGCAAGTATTATACGTTTTTCTTTCAGGAATACATTGCAAAAAGGAAGACACTACAATTAATTCATACCTGAAACCTATTTTTCACTGAAAGAACTCAAGTCAGGGAACATCCTCTCTTCGTACATCTCATAAAAGAATGACATCTACATCAAACAGCTATTAGAAAATCCATGGCAGGATAAATAACTAAAGTCACTAAATTAACCTGAGCTCTACTCTGTAGTTGCTATGGCACACAGCAGACAGACTTAAACTAGATATAATGTGTAAAGTATTTATGCAGTGTGGAAACAGACAACATTGCTTGCTAATTTTGAAAAATTGAATGACACCAAAATGAGAATAATCCAATAAAGGGAACTGCTAATATGAATTTTTAAAGCTTTAAATGAAAAATAGTATCAAAGAGTGTTAAGGGTAATCCATGGTCAACTGGTTGTGACAGAACAAAACCTAGGTGTGATTTGAGACCACAATGGGCCATGGGTCAGATACAGTAACACGTTTCTACCCAGTCCCAAGATTTACCTTGAGACTTATGGCCTGATTACAAGTTTGGCGCTCTTACTGCTGACCCGCCGTGGCAGCAGGCCCAAGAAGGCTGTTGTGGTAGCATCTCCCGCCCGCCGTATTGTGATGTTCCAGATGGGCCGGCAGCGGTCTTTCTGAAATTGGTGAATGTTTTTTCATACGCGTCGATTAATGTTTGCATATTTTGACTGCACAAGTGTTAAATGTACGCATATGCCAGACACATGAAAAATTACCTGCTACTCATTGAGTCTGGACCATATGTGCCCAGTCCAGTCAATGGGTAAATACCGTAAAATGTACTTACCTGGATTTTGGCAGCAACAACTGTCGTTTTTTTCAGGGGTCAAAATGCTGCCTTGAAGGGGGTATCTGGAGAAAAGGGTCCACGTTGAAGTCTGAAGGCAGGAAAAGGAAATGAATGAACATGCATCCCAATTCCTTCAATTCCGATGAATCAAAGTATGCAGTCCCACCATCACAGTCAGCTCATAGGAAGGACAACCCATAATTTGGACAGTGGTGAAACTCCTCTGTACAGCCCTATGACAGATGCTTTCCCTCGTCTGATGCTGCAGCAGTCTGTGAATGGCTGTCAGTGTTGACGGTGCTCCAGTGGCCTTTCAAACAGAAATCCAACAACATCGTAATATGACAGTCCGCCTGCCAAGTGTGTGGCGATGAATCCGATTCCAACGTGACAGCAGAGGTTGCACTGTCGAACTTGTAATCAAGGTCCTAAGTCTCAAAAAGTAAAGTCCAAAATCATTAGCGAGGTAAAGCAGCAGGTAGGGCTCTACAAATTTAGATAGCCATTGGGTGAGGTCCTAGTAAAAGGTTGTTTTTTGGCTAAGAAATCCCAGGGCAGGAGAAATAAAAATGTTGTACGCTAAGAAAGAAACTCATCAGTCAAATATTTTTGGTGCCATTCTTTTGCTAACACTTACTCCGTTTTTTTTTTGCTCAGATTTCTCCATCAGGGCAAGGCCGGGCAAAAAATGTGGTCTAATTGCCAGAGCGGTCGTCCTCAAAGATGGGGAACCGGGTTGGAGTCTCGGCATGGACGCTCAACATGCTGTGATTCTAGGTAAATCCTTTAATCGCCCCTGCCTAAAAAAATGAATGCGTCAGTCTGTAACACAACTTGTGCTCATGTAAAACGCTCTGATACCTCTGGGTTGAGTTTGTGCATTATAAAACTCTAAAGGGAAAAGGCTGCAGGCTGTAGCTGAAGAGGCCCCCTAAGAGGCTGGGTTCAATCTCTTTAAGACACTGGCAATAAAGATTTGCTGTTGGAGAAAAGCTCTGAGTGGTGGAAAAATTAATTTTCGGCACAGCGGCTACACAAATTGGTCAGATCAGCTTGTCAGGTTTGTCCTGGTCCTCTTTGGAGAAAAAATGCTTCTGATCCCTGGGTTCATTGCCAAGGGCTGTACAAACACAAGAAACACAGGAACAGAAATTCAGGGTCATAACTCACTTCAACAGATATCAACAGTAGGACCCAAGATAGGTTCAGTTGGAACCTATCAGCAAGAAATCTTCAGAAAATGCACCTTGTAGCTAGTTGCGTCCCTGTCACTTGAACAGGAGGTCTATGTTATGACTTTTGGAGTCCACCTCTTTGTCCTTGCTTCAAGAGGCAGCAGATCTAGCTTTTCATGGCTCCTCTTAGTTTTCAGACTACTGGTTCAGTACTTTTCTGATCTTCCTTAGGTCCAGTGATGTTCTGAGGAGGGTATTGGGGATGCCACATTTAGTAATTGCACTAGCTTGTGGAAGGAGATGATTCCTGGCTCCTCTTTAACTAGAAGGGTTAAACCTCACAGGGGTTACTCTTCTTGTCTTCACAACATTTACAGCGTACACTACTATAGACAATCCCACAATGCTCCTCTTTTCTTAAATCCAAAATGGTGCAAAACATTTGCCCTTGTACACTGGATGGATGCATGGATAGTAGCACCCCTACACTGTGGTCACTCTAAACAAATTCTGGAGACAAGCACCCTCCCACAGAGTCATGATACTACTGCCTGCAACTGGGGAGGCCCCTTCAAAACAAATTTGGTTCCTGGGCAATGGCCAAATGGATATTTTGCCAGCGGAACAGAAACACCTCCCCACCTCCAGCATTTGTTCCTGCTTATAACTCATTTAGGGCTTATGAATTCAGAGGGCTGCAGCTGGAGTCTACGGCAAATTAGCTTTAGAGGCTTTAGACAGGGAAAAGGTAACTTTCTAAAAGTACCTTATTCTTACTATTTATTAAAAATCCACTAGTGAATTCCACTTGTAATAAATATTCCCAAGAGTCAAAGTTGTTTCTATAAGTTTCCTAAATAGCTTTATTCAGTGTATTAGTGCATGTTAGTGTTTCTTTATAAAGCAGATACCCGTCCTACAGTGAAAACAGCTTGTAGGATCTATTCACTGCAAGGACATTTACCAATACATTCTACTTGCCTTATTTTGAATACCATGCAGCTTGCCTTATGGGCTGTAAGTCTAAGCTATAAGTGACTTATTAATATTTAAAGGGCAGGCTGAGATCAGACAAGCGAGATTTTAACTTACAGGCCCTTGTGCCTGATTCTATGGACTTATATGTATGTTAAATATGCTAATACGGAGTGTACCAATTAAGCCATCCTAAAAGGGATGCACTGGCACATAATACTGGTTAGCAGGGGTAAAGAGCACAACGTTCTAGAGCCAGAAAAAATATATAGTGAAAATATGAGGGTACACAATGCAAAAGATGACCATTTCCACCAGTGATTGCATGCAATACATAAAAAAATAATCACTGTAATGCCACTAGTCCCTACCCATTTGCTGTCGGATGTCATCCCCACAATCTCTGTGGACTTCTACAGTCACACGCTCAGATATGTTGCATGCACACTTCCCTTCCCTCATACACTTGTTCCTTAAACATAAAATACCTTGAAAACACAAGACACAAAAGGTGTTTGGCAAAACAGGAACAGTTTGTTTAATTAGTCAATGTGGCTGGGAGCACAGACACAGGCATATGGTCTGAAGACTGTCTAAATTTTCAGTTGGTCTAACATGGACTTTATATAATTTATTGAATGCAATAAAATGTTTCTGGTGATCCTTTTTTGGTAAGGATTGTGTACCTCTGTGTTTGGAGCCATAAAAAAAGGAATGGGATGGGGAATCCAGGTGGAACTCGACCTTGCGTGGACACAATGTGGCCAAGGGTAATGTGTCTAGATGTCCAGCACATATTCACTGTGAGTACTGTGTGTGGTGTTTCTTGAGAGGTTATGTGTCAACAAATTCACGTGGCATCTGACTTTATGGACTTTTGGGAATGCACATACCCTCCGGCCATGTGTGCTTTGTTGGGGTAGAGCTCCCTGACCATTGTCACTGGACATATCTGTGGGATCAATCCTGGATTTCCTGTTCTTGCACTTGTTTTCTGGCTGTGAGCCACCCCACTTGTGATCGGTGAACAGTGACCTAGGACTGAGTCTCAGCCCTACCTAATTACATAGTTCAGCGTTGACATGGAATTCAGAATGGGCAAATTTGTCAATAAAGAAGCAATTTTGTTTTAATACATGTATGTGACATTATTCATATCGACTTTTTCAATATTAACGCATACACACATTGATACCAGCACATTTAACAAAATGTCCCAATACATGTAATATACATTCCTGCACATTACCTACTCTGTAAGAAACATTTTTGTTTTTGAGGACAACAAATATTCTAATTAATTAATTTAACATTGGCAGATAACATTGGCATTTGTAATATATGTGTGTTGTTTGTGATGCACAGTACTCCGGATATGCATAGTGCAGTGAAGATTACATATGTTGGCTTGTTCTGCACATGTCACTATACACTCATGAGCTGTATGTATGTATAAATCTATGAAGGGATGGAGACAATAGGCAGGAGAAAATATTTATTTCTTTTGGAAATCTGCACGTTTTTTATGATTTTCCCTTCAAAACTATCTTTTTATAAAAGAAGTCAGACAGGAGCTCTTTATTTCCCATTGTCTATCCCCACACAACTTAACATCGCTGGTTTCTCACCAAACACATCTTTAAAAGACAAATCCTAGCAAGAAGGCTTTATTTCCCATCATCAATCTGCACAGAAAGTGCATGATTCCCACCAAAACCATCTTCAAAAGAAAAAGCTAGAGAAGAGATCTTAATTTCTCGTTATCCATCTACACAGGAAGTAACATTATTAATTTTCCTATCAAATTCATCTTTGTGAGATGAAACCACGCAATAGGACTTGTTTGCCCATCGTTCGTCTGCCCAGGAAGTGAACCAATTGCATTTTACATCATTCATTTGCACAGGAAGGGATCGCTGGTTTCTCACCAAAGCCACCTTTAAAAAGAAGCCATCCTAGAGGACTTTGTTTCCTATCCTCCACATAGGAATCAAGTTGCTTTTCTGTTTTCCCCACAAAATACATCTCTAAAAGAAGAAGC
Organism: Lissotriton vulgaris; assembly: GCF_964263255.1. Taxonomy (NCBI): domain Eukaryota; kingdom Metazoa; phylum Chordata; class Amphibia; order Caudata; family Salamandridae; genus Lissotriton; species Lissotriton vulgaris. The sequence goes on from NC_141696.1 coordinate 948,455,812, forward strand.
CAGCAAGTGGATTTAATTTTCTATTATCCATCTGCACTGGAAGTGACACCACTTCCTGCCTTCTCCTTATTTCAGTCAACTCCTCGAGGAGTCCTACTGCTCAGGCGGCCCCAACAAAGGATGGACACAGATAAGGGCATTGTCTTGTTTGACATGTTAGTGTCAGGAAGGGCCCTAGGCCAGAATCCCTGTAGTACTAAAACCAAGAAGGTAAGGTATAATCCAGTGCTCCATACTGCAATCACCAAAATAACACAAATACTCACAAAGCATCATGCCCACACATAGATTCAACCTTGTACATATTTCATTAACTACCACACACCCTCAAGCTATAGAAGACCCATTCCAACTCATGCTCATTAATGATTTCTCTGCAGTACCTCATGCACCAGATATCAAAACCTTATCATCTACTACAAGCCTGATGCTCTGTTAATTAGAAAGCGGTACAAAAGGGGGTGGTGATGGACGGAGCATCTGAATCAATCAAACACACACACCCAGTCAAGAGATCTGGGTTTAATCCATCACCGTTCTTTAGCCCACTCTGCCACCCCAGTTCAGACATGGCTATATGCAAATCATTCTGACCCTGTGCCTCATGGGAACAGTCCAGCCCGAACTGCCAAGCCATGTCTGTGGTGTGGTGTGTGGTAGGACCGGAAACAAGCTTATGGATTAAACCCGATCTTTTGACTGGGTGTGAGTGTTTGATTGATTCAGAATGGATTAAACCCAGATCTTTTGACTGGGTGTGAGTGTTTGATTGATTCAGATGCTCGGTCCATCACCACCCCCTTTTGTACCGCTTTTGGCCGCCATAAGTGTGGCAGGGTATGCTCAGACGTGAGTCCCTTGCTCTCTTTGCCACTGGATTCAAGCAAACCGGGCTGAAGACGGCTGGAATGCCAGAAACCGGTCCTCGGACGCTTGTTTCCGGTCCAGGGAAGACATGGCTTGGCAGTTCGGGCTGGACTGGTCCCATGAGGCACAGGCTCAGACTGATTTGCATAAAGCCATGTCTGAACTGGGGTGGCAGAGTGGGCTAAAGAACGGTGATGGATTAAACCCAGATCTTTTGACTGGGTGTGAGTGTTTGATTGATTCAGATGCTTCGTCCATCACCACCCCCTTTTGTACCGCTATTGGCCGCCATAAGTGTGGCAGGGTATGCTCAGACGTGAGTCCCTTGCTCACTTTGCCACTGGATTCAAGCCAGCAGGGCTGAAGACGGCTGGAATGCCAGAAACCGGTCCTCGGACGCTTGTTTCCGGTCCAGGGAAGACATGGCTTGGCAGTTCGGGCTGGACTGTTCCCATGAGGCACTGGGTCAGACTGATTTGCATATAGCCATGTCTGAACTGGTGTGGCAGAGTGGGCTAAAGAACGGTGATGGATTAAACCCAGATCTTTTGACTGGGTGTGAGTGTTTTATTGATTCAGATCCTCCGTCCATCACCACCCCCTTTTGTACTTCTTTTGGCCGCCATAAGTTTGGCAGGGTATGCTCAGACGTGAGTCCCTTGCTCACTTTGCCACTGGAATCAAGCAAGCCGGGCTGAAGACGGCTGGAATGCCAGAAACCGGTCCTCGGACGCTTGTTTCCGGTCCAGGGAAGACATGGCTTGGCAGTTCGGGCTGGACTGTTCCCATGAGGCACAGGGTCAGACTGATTTGCATATGTTATGTTATGTTAAAATATTTTATACCGCGCACGTTCACCGAAACGGTTTCTTGGCGCTCATAACAGATGCGGAAGGCAAGGGCAGAGGTTTACTCAAATGCTAACCGATAGAGAAACGTCTTCAGTGTGCTACGAAAACACTCGTAGGTAGGGCAATGGCGAAAAGAGGACGGAAGGGAGTTCCAAAATTTGGGGGCTAAAAAAGAGAAATGGAGGCCCCCATGTTTTTTGCGACAAATTTGAGGGATAAGCAGAAGATTATCAGCGGAGGAGCGAAGGTTTCTCGTGGGTGTATACCGCTTCAAGCTAGAAGAAATGAAGGCAGGCGCAAGATTGGAAAGGGCTTTGAATATTGTACAGCCAAGCTTGAAAGAGCAGCGTTTGGCCACCGGGAGCCAGTGCAGGCTCCGTAATAGCGGCGAGATGTGCTGATGCTTAGGCTGATGGTATACCAAGCGAGCAGCCTGGTTTTGTATCAGCTGCAACCTGTGGAGCTGGTAGGCGGGGATCCCTGCATTTAGGGTGTTAGCAAAGTCAATTCTGGACATTACAAGAGCCAAGATGACGAGGATAAGTGCATCTCTGGTGAGAAATCTACAGATTTTGCGTATCCTACGCAGGTGGAAGAAGCAGGATGATGTTACAGCACTAATCTGAGGCTTCATAGAAAGGTCACCAGAGATGACTACTCCGAGGCTTTTCATGGAATTGACCGGACGGGGGGATCCCAAGTGAGTGGGGCCAGAAGCTGTCATTCCATGGGTTGGCAGATCCACCCACCAGCACCAGCTCGGTCTTGGTGGGGTTTAGTTTGAGCTGGCTGTGAGACATCCAGTCTGAGATGTCTAACATGGTGGTTTGAAAACTGATACGGGAGGAAAGAGAAGTGCCTATAGGAAAGAGCAACTGCAAATCGTCCGCGTAGTTGAAAATTGTTGCAGAGGATTTGCGAAGAGAAACTATAAGGGGCCCGCATATACCGGTTGAAAAGCAAAGGGGATAGAGCGGAGCCCTGAGGGACTCCGCAAGAAAGAGAGGAGAGAGGAGCAGAAAAAGTGGAGAGATATACGTATTGGGAACGCTTGTCCAGGAAAGATCTGACCCAATCGAGGGCTACGCCCTGGATGCCGGCATTTTTGACACGGTCGATCAGTATAGTATCATCGACCTTTTCAATAGCCGCCGACAAATCCAACAGGACGAGGGCTTGAGAGATGTTATAATCACCACCTGTTCTTAGAGTGTCCATAACAGCCACAATGACTGCCTCAGTAGAATGAAGAGGACGGAAACCGGCCTGTTGGGGATCTAAAAAGGACGAGCTCTTGATGAAAGCGCTTAGGCAGCGCATGACATAGGTCTCTAAGATCTTTGCTAGGTAGGGGAGAAGGGAAATGGGCCTGTAATTACATAGGACCGTAGGGTCAGCATTAGATTTCTTTAAGATTGGTATCACAACTGCCTGTCTGAAGGAGTCCGGGACTACTCCAGTAGACAGCGAGTTGTTGAGGAGTGCCAAGGCAGGGTCAGGGCAGGCCAGGAAGATTTCTTTGAGAATCTGGGGAGGGCAACAGTCATTGGGGGAACCAGAACTAACTTTGCGCAGTAACCTATGAAACTCAGTGATAGAGATAGGGGGGAAGGCGTCTATATGTTGTGGATTATTGGGTGGTAAGGGAAGAGGAAGAGGGGATGGGAGCAGGGGGATATTGTTATTAATAGTGATGATTTTATCCAAGAAGTAAGTATTTAATGAGTCACACAGAGCCTGAGTGGGTAGGGGAGGAGGAGTGACCCGGTCTGGAAGGGAGAGCTCATTCACTATGGAGAATATGTCTTTTGCCTTAGAGGCAGACTCCATTATTTTGTGGGAAAAGTAAGTTGTCTTGGCCGAGAGGATGGAAGATTTGTAGGTTTTTAAGCAGTTCACAAATTCGAGTTTGAGTTAAGGGTCATAGTTGCGTCGCCATCGACGCTCAGCCTGGCGAAGAGCAAGTTTATCTAGTTTTAATTGATCGATGAACTACCGCTGGGCGTCATGAGGGCGCATGGATTTTATAGTTTTCAGAGGGGCCACAGAGTTACATGCGGACAACAGCCATTGTTCAAGGGCAGAGGCCTGATGAGTTACTGAGCCGGAGAGCAGAGGGGCTGTAGATGCCAATATGGAGTGAAGTTTTGTCAAATTAGCTTTCTTCCAGTTAAGGGCTATAACATTGGTCGAAGGGGGAGGGCGACAAGGGGTAGATAAGTTAAAAGAGAAAGAGATGAAATGATGGTCTGACCAAGAGCAAGGAGTCACTAAGGGGGGCGAGATTTCGAGGTTTGCCGTCCAGACCTGGTCCAGGATGTGACCCTTGCAGTGAGTGGGTGTCTTGATGAATTGACGGCAGTTCATGCTTAAGAGTAGGTCCGAAAATTCCTCCGATAAGCGACTTTCCCGAGGGTCAGAGGTAATTGAAATCACCAATGATGATAACTTTGACGTTATTAATGATTAGTTGAGAAATGAGGACACCGACCTATTGTGGAAAGGAGGGCATGTAGTCAGGGGGTCTATACACAAGGACACAGATAAATGAAGACCTAATAGAGATAAATTTGATAACAAGGCTTTCTGTCTTGGGGATCGCAGTACAGGCCAAGGTGGTAAAGGTGTGCTCTGTACGGATGATAGCTGCAACCCCCCCACCAGCTTGTCCCACTGGGCGGTTAGATTGCAAAATATAATAGCCAGTAGGAATAGCGGGGAGAATATCGGGAACTGAATCATCGGTCAGCCAAGTTTCGAATAGAAGTAGAATATCCACGGCACTGTCATCTAGTAGTTGAAAAATTTCTAGCTGGTGTTTCACCATAGACCGGGTGTTAAGATACAGCACGGTCAAGGGAAAAGTCCCTAGTGTTTGTGTAGAGTGATGCGATGATATAGGCTTAGGGCATAGAAGGGAAGTCGCACAAACCAATGAGTCAGGGGAGATCAAGATACCACAATCCTGGGCAACCCTGGCAGCACGAGGCGGTAGGGGCACAACATGTCGGAGTGTTAGAAGGTCAGCGGAAGAGTATGAGATGATTTGGGCAGAGTAAGTGGCCGCTGGACGCGACCGGCCGCGGACGGGCGCAGACGGGCTTGACTTAGGCGCGACTTCGGCGAAGTCGGCGCTCCCGCTGCGCTCGTCCGCTGCGCTTACGCCAGGTCACCATAATATATTAATCAGAGGTGAGCCACTAGACCGCTAACCTGCAGTGTCTGTCAAGTGAATGGTGGTGTATTCGCGCCAAATATAGACAACCAAGTCAGCAGCCACTAGACCGCTAACCTGCGATGTGGAGGTGCAGGGCGGAAGTGGTGCTAGGAACCGGAAATGGCGCTCGAGAGGACGGCCCTTTGCACAAACGGCACTATGCCGGGGCGGAACGGGGCCAGGAGCGATGTACAGACAGGTAAGAAGCTCTAAGGAAATGTACAATCTATCAGAGCAAGTAATTCATCACGCACTCAGTTACAGAGAAACTTTTAAAATCAGCTAATAATCAGCTATTAAAATAGTTAACAAGACCAGCATACATCCGCAGCCTCAATCGCTGTGTCTGTCAAGTGAATGGTGGTGTATTCGCGCCAAATATAGACAACCAAGTCAGCAGCCACTAGACCGCTAACCTGCGATGTGGAGGTGCAGGGCGGAAGTGGTGCTAGGAACCGGAAATAGCGCTCGAGAGGACGGCCCTCCGCACAAACGGCACTATGCCGGGGCGGAACGGGGCCAGGAGCGATGTACAGACAGGTAAGAAGCTCTAAGGAAATGTACAATCTATCAGAGCAAGTAATTCATCACGCACTCAGTTACAGAGAAACTTTTAAAATCAGCTATTAATCAGCTATTAAAATAGTTAACAAGACCAGTATAAATCCGCAGCCTCAATCGCCTCAATAGCCATGTCTGAACTGGGGTGGCAGAGTGGGCTAAAGAACGGTGATGGATTAAACCCAGATCTTTTGACTGGGTGTGAGTGTTTGATTGATTCAGATGCTCCGTCTATCACCACCCCCTTTTGACCGCTGTTAATTAGAAAAACATGGTTTAGCCCCATATTCATCCACATATGAGTCCTCCTGGTCCTGTACCCTAGGTAGGAAAGTCACACTCAACTCTAGGGCACTACTGATGTGCCACTTCCTGCTCTCTACAACTCAGACCTCTACTTTCAATCTCATTTACAGGCCTCCTGGGCAGAACAAGGGTATCTTAATCAAATTCTGAAATCTCATCATCACCTTATCCACCCAATACGTAAACACCCGCCTCTTGAGTGACTTCAACCTCCCGGACAATACAAGCTCAGAAAATCAAGAAGCATCCTCCTCAACTTCATTGACATACTCAGAGCAAGTACCCATTAAGGGCACCCTACATACCACCACATGTCTCAAACAGGACCAGAAGATATATTATAACATCACTCCAATCCAAAAGAGCTTTATTAGCTCCCCTAGCTTGCCCATGTCATCACCAAAAGCAACTGCATAATTTTCAAATCCAATATCACCACCATCCCTGATTTTCTAGCTGACAGGTTCATTATCTCTAGAGGCTCACATCACACACGCATCCAGGCCACTATTTGACTATAAACTAAAAAGTGCAAATAAAACATGACAAGGCAGTGTGCCGATTCCATCCATGCACCCAGTATCTGGTGGCACTCTCATAAACAGCTACCTCTGCTATCAGTCATTGACTATATGCTTGCTTTTGACCTTGTACAGTTGTCCACTGTCTTTTGGACTAGGATTCACTTTTTAATTGCCCTGTAGATACATGGGTAAAAACAGAAGTAAGCAAAAAAAGTGTAAACCCTTGTCTAGGGAATGTAACTTCTAAAATAGGAATGGGTGGATAAATGTGAGGAAAATCATGGTGGGATATGTATAAAACCACTACCAAAGAAATATCCAGAAATCAAATTCCTTGAGAAATTTGTGGTTCTTCAGAAGACTAAATGATTTCTGATTTACTATATTGGTGGTGAAATTCGCATTGTTAGGTGTGGGCTGAGGAAGTGAGAAACTAGCTCCTAGCATACCCAGATGGTGAGAATTCGGCTATCAGCCCCTAGACAGTATTGAGAAAGGGAGAGAAAGAGAAGGTAGGGCAGGAAAAAAGTGCCAGGATTGAGGAAGAGTGCTGGCCTAGGATGTCCTTCCAACATTTATTTGGTTGAAGGTAGGACAGGAGAGGTGGGTACTGAGTGCGCTGAAGAGGTGTCCTTACTAGTTGACATCACCCTGTATTTTGGAACACAATGTTCCTCAACTAGTCAGACTTTACTGTTGCATCATCTGGTTAGGCCACAACATGATCTCCCTCAGTACCTATCTCTCCTGTCCATCCTTCATAGAGACCTCCTTATATGCAGGTTTTGTGCAATGTTCAGAAGGCTACATTTCTACTCTTACTCTCCACACTTCGTGGAAATGGAGGAGTCCTGGCTGTACGGGGCCTTGCATGATGCTGGCTGATACTACTTGCCAATACTAGAGCCGATACTATAGCTCCATCTAAACCTACACTTGCGTGCATTACATATTGTTGCCGGGACACAACCTTGAACACTTTCAGCATGTGATAAGTAACTATCAGCCAACTGACCCTTTGGTTGTCACAATCAGTGTCATAGCAAACATCCCATTTCCTGACATTCTCTCAAATACTACTGGCACTAATAGCCCTTGGGCCTCTTCTACCTCCCTACACAATGAGGCACTTCAATCCCTGTCAACGCCCACTCTCCTTTGACATGGACAAGACCCCTCAATGTGGAGAGGATAAGGGTTCCCTTGGAGCAACTTCAGACACTTTTGAGGTAGAACCTCTGGTTCCAGAGGGCACAGCGACCATTCTAGTGGAACAGCTCACAGGGTCAGATCAGTGGACAAGCAATTGGATGCAATAACAGCCCCGCTAGAGACCATGCATGAAAAAAAACATCAAATACGCATTTCTACCACTGAATATTATGTTATGTTAGTGCATATTTATAAAGCACACGGCTAGTCCCTGGAGTGTCCCGGCGCTGAGAGCTAGTCATACGTCACCTAACATCGAGCACACCGACCAAGCTCGAACGGCTTATTGCTGAAAAACCCATGGTTTAAGACTTTTCCTGAAAGTCAGAAGGTCTGAACTCTGTCTAATGGGGAGGGGGAGGCTGTTCCACAGCTGTGAGGCAATCACATGAAAAGATCTCCCACCCGTCCGGGACAATCTCACCCTAGGAGTGACAATCAAAAGCTGTGCTGAGGATCTCAGGTTGCCCTTCGGGAGATAGGGCTGAAATCTATCCCTAAGGTAGGGTGCTCCGATCTTATGAAAGGCTTTAAAAACCAGGACCAGGGCTTTGAACTGGATTCTTTTCCATACAGGAAGCCAGTGTAGTGATGACAAGAGCAGGGTGGTATGAGTTCTAGAGCCTATCAAAAAGATGGCTCTACCTGCTGCATTCTGAATCACTTGTAGCCAGCCCAAAAGAAATTCAGGCAGGCTGAGATACAAGGAATTCACATAATCTAGTCTGGATATTGTTAAAGCCTGAACCACTGTCTCCCTGTACGGGATGGACAGCAGAGGGAGAAAGTTTCGCAACATTCTCAACACCCCGAAGCATACCCCAGCCACCGAGTGTATTTGCGCCTTCATAGAGAGGGTTGAGTTCAGCCTAATTTCCAAATTTTTCACCTGAGAAACAGCTGACACAGGGGGTGACATATCCTGGGGCCACCATTCAGACCAGATGTCGGTTGGCCGGTGCCCAAAGTAGATGATCTCTGACTTCTCTGAGTTACATTTAGGATGGTTATAACCCAGCCAGGAGAAGACTTTAGTGAGGCAGATGTTAATCAGATTGCCATCAAACTCTACTCCTTTCTTGCAGGTAAACAGCAGCTGTATGTCGGCAGCATACAACACTATCTTGGCACCAAATTTCTCCGCAAGAGTGGCCAAAGGGGCCATATACTGGTTAAATAATGTGGGGCTCAAGATCGAACCCTGAGGTAGCCCCACATTCAGAGAAGGAATCTCCGCCGAGAAATGAGGGGTCCAGATGGTTTGGGAGCGATTAGCAAGGAAGGACATAAACCAAATCAACACTGTGCCTCCAATACGGCTGTTTCTAAGTCTTTGCAGTAATCTTGAATGAGGCACGTTGTCAAAATCTGTGGAGAGGTCCAACAACAATCTTAGGGAATCGGGTTCCAAAGGTTCATCGATATGGATGTTAAAATCCCCCAAAACCATACTGTGACTGTATTTAGTTACAATAGGGGAAATGGCCTGGCTAATAGAATCCAAAAATGTTTTCGCCAAACCAGGTGGCCGATAAATTACTACACCTGCTATAGATTGATGGGCCGAGAATGACAAGAGAAAACCTAGGCTCTCTGCCCCTCTATCTCTACCTCTGCTAGAGGGGTACACTTAAAGGGGCTCCTGTATATAATGGCTAACCCGCCGCCTCTCTCTACAGGGCGATCCTTCCTCAGGATCTGATAGCCCGGGGTGTTGCATTAGCAATGGTAGGGTTTAAGGCCTCCGTTAGCCAAGTTTCAGTAAGAAACAGCACATCGGGGGAGGCATCCATTAAAAAATCCCAGATTTCCCCTTCATGTTTCTTTAACGAGCGAACATTCAATAGAGAAACCTTCCACAATGTGTCTAGGGGACCAAATCTCCAAGTCGAAGTGATCACATCTCTATTAACTTTGTGCTCTCTAAGAAGTGACCCAGGTGACCATTCACACTCTTTGCACCTCTTTGGACCCTTCCGGGACACGGATGGGCGCAGACGGGCTCACCTCTGGCGCACCAGCAGCGTGCCGACGGCGCACCCGCTGCACGCACGTGCCACGTCCCATTTTGAAGGGGCCAGTTTCAACCACTAGACCACGCCTAAGTGAGTAAAATGGCGGCTAGTGGTCTGAGAGCTCCAAAAAGACCGGTTTGATTCCCCACCCTCCAAATTCAATTCCCAGTTAAAGCATTTACACACAGCCAGATAGTTTCAGTAAAACAACTTTAAAACAGGTTAAAAAATGTAAAGTGCAAAGTCCACTCGAGATATTAGCAGCAGTTAGGGTAAAATGTTGTCAGTGCTCGAGTTAGCACTTATCGGACCTTGAAGACATTGGCTCTACTACCATTAAACGTATGTATAAACTTGAGATACTCCTCAAACAAACTTCTGCAAATGTAGAAAATTTGGAGGCAAGAATGCGCACAAACAGTATATGCATAGCAGGAATGGAAGAGACCACCATCACCAGTTGCATGAGCTCTTATGTGGAAAATCTACTCATTAACTTTATGCCAGTAAAGCTTTTTCTCCCACATTTGCAACTGAGAGTGCCCACAGGTCTGTCAACCCGCGACCGGCACCGGGAGCACCCTATTGATTGATAATAACTGAGCTTTTCAATTATCAAGACCGCAACTCAGGAGCGTACTCCACTGCAGTATCACAGTATGACACTTTCTGTTTTTCCCAATTTCACTCCCATTGTGCAAGAAACTTGCCGCAAGTTCACAGACACTAAACGCTTTCTCCAGAAGGCTAACATAAAATTTTCCATGCTAAACCCGGCGCTACTAAGAGTACAATTGAATGGCAATACCCATATATTTGACACTCCTACTGAGGCCATAAACTTTTGCAATGAAAACCGTACTGAGGGGAACCCTCTAGATAACAATGGTCCCATTGGCCCCCCTTTTCATTCTCTAGCAATCTAGTGGACTCATGCTCAACCTACTTGCCATTACTTCCAGGAACAGCTCATATGTAAAATCAACTACATGATGCCTGGTGAGAAGCTGGAACTGGTTTGCACTCATCTGGTCATTATGGCACTGTCCTAATCTCCGATGCACACTGTCTCTGCTTGTTGTAAAGCCTTCCTACTATATCACAATATCCATGGACCATATGCGCTCTCCCCTAAGTGTTGCCTCCCCCATAGATGATTACAACTATTTTCTTCCGATATTGTTTAATCATACTTTTGATGTGATTCCCTGGAAGTGTGTTGTTAGCTATCCAATGTGGGTGGGGGGATTTGGGAGTTGTTTGGTTGAATCACAATATTACTATTTTGAATTCCAAGCAAGGGAATGAATTCGCAATAGTAGCTGCATTACCTGGGACACTTACAATTATAATCTTTTACTTTTACTGCATATCCTTCTAAATGTCTCCACTCACTGCTGCAGTCAATAATGTGACGATAAAATGCATAACTAGGAATGTATGAGGGTTATTTAACCCATGGAAAGGGCTTCTAGGTCTCTCCTACCTAATTGGACATAGCATACAGATAGCTTACCTACAGGAAAACCACCTCGCTCCTTATTCTATTAACCGCTACACTGCCAAACAAGGTTAAAATCTATATTTTGCTAATACAGCACATACTCTAGAGCTGTGTGCATACTGATACACAAAGCGATTCGTTTCACACCATGCAACACAATAGCAGATCCAGAGGGTTTCTATCTGTTGGTATCTGGCATACTGTCTACCATGTCCCTCTTCCTAGTCAACATCTATGAAACCAGCGTAGATGCCCCAGAATTTTTGGGTGATATATCCACACATCTTAATCGACTGCAAGCCTACACAGTGCTTATGGGGGGAGCGATTTCAATCTCACTATAGATCCCTCTGTAGATTCGACTGGAATGGGACTAATCACCACACCTCATTCCCTCCAAGCACTCTCAACTCTCATCCAATCCTTTCTATTGACAAACGCCTGGCATTCCATGCACTTGTCCGCCAGTAGTTACACCTTTTATTCTTCCCCACACGGATCCTGGTCACATATTGATAATTGGTCTCTTACCCCAAATCTAACATTATCACTAACTGACATTTAACATCTCCCCAGGACCCTGTCAGACCATTCCCCGGTACTCCTCACTCTCCATCTTCCCAAAGCTGCACTGACACGCGTGTCCTGGTGCTTTCCCATGAATGCCCTGCTAAACGGCATTTTCCGATCCGTGTGGGATGCAATAGTTGAATGTTTTCAACTCAACACAGATACTGTACAACACTACTCCATACTTTGAGATGTTTTAAAACCATATATTGGAGTGCTATGTATTGCCGAGCACTCAGGAGTTTTACACTTTATACTTGGGGACTGGCAACTGTTGAGCAAGCACCTGGACGCACACGTGCATACCTATTATTCCCTGTCATTGTTACACAGGCGTGCTTCCCTAATGCAGGAATTCCAGAATCTGGCAATCCGGAAAGTCAACTACCTTGGTAAATATGCACGAGCTTGTGCCTATGGAGACGAGGACAGGACAGGCTGCACATTGACCGTACTTCTACAACCCCAGTATCAGGCTTCATTAATCACACGCATTTAACTTGACGATGGTTCTATTGTCACCAGGAGTGACAATATAGTTGACACTTTTCTTAATTACTATACTCAATTGTACACATCGTGATGCATTACTGCTGCAGAAGTGGTTGCAAACTACCTGGCTGAGGTGGCCATGATGCAGTTGGATACAGGGGAAGAGCCGTTCCTCACTTCCCCTATTAAGTGTGACAAGATTACTCAATCCATTGGGCCTCCAAGGCTTTACCACAGCTTTTTACAAGGCTTACAAAATGATACTGGCCCCACAACTGCTTGAGGTCTACGAGGAATCCCTGAGGTGTGGAAACCTCCCCTGTGCCAAGCCATTGTTACCTTACTACTCAAACCAGAAAAATGTCCGGATATGTGCCCTTCTTATATGCCACTGTCTCTATTCAATCATGACATTAAAATATTAGCGAAGAATCATGCCACTCGCCTTTCCTTATAAATGGATATATTAATCTCCCCATTACAATCTGGGTTCATCCCCATCAATAATTATGAAGACTATATTTGCTGATCTTAATCAAACCAACCCAGATCTCCCCACTGTAGCGGTTTTACTTGAAGCAGAAAAAGCATTTGATTAGTTGGTTGGAAAAACGTGGATTTCCAATTGGTTTCTGTGAATTGGTACGCCTTCTCTATACAATCCCATTGCCCCGCCTAAATATTAATGCCACCTTAAATGAAAAGTTCACATTAACCGTTGGCACCAGACAGGGATGAACTTTGTCTCCCCTTCTGTTTATAATAGCTATGGACCCCTTGTATGGTATGTCGAGGAGTGCCACTTGATGAGAGGTCTCTGATTCCACTGCAGCCCCCTCTATGCTTATGACATAATGTTATTTCACTTCAGAACACTCTCTGGTCTCGCTATTAATTGGAATAAATCCAAAATGTTCCCCTTAACTAACTATAGACAGATATAAAACAGACTTAAGACAGACTTAAGATAAACTTAGGACATCCTCAAGACAGATTTAAGACAGACAAGATAAACTTAAGACTGACTTAAGGCAGACTTAAGACAAACTTAAGACAAACTTAGGACAGACTTAAGACAGACTTAAGATAAAATCCTAACTTTACTACTACTAAATACCTTCTGTGAATACCAAAAGTAGTAAGTTTAGGATTTTGTCTTTGTTAGTTCTGTGAATTGGGCCCAATGTGTCACTACTGAAATTTCAATATTGTCGACAAGAGTTCACCCACTGTCGAAGGATGGTCACAGATTAACACCTAAACGCATAGCTGCTATTACTAAAATGCCTGTTACTAAGACCCAACATGAGGTATGCACGTTTATTGGGATAACCTTTTATTGTTGCATTGGATCCCTAATTACTCCGTACTAATGAAACCCCTTCTTTACCTGATCACCAAAGATGTGCAGGAACCCCTGCCTTGAACACCTGCGTGCCAGCTAGCTTTTGAGCAGTTAAAGGTTGCACTTTGGTCTGCTCCTGTGATTGGTATACCTGATTACCAGAAGCCTTTTGTGCTCTATGTGCAAGAGGCAGGCTGTTGCACACTTTCTGTCCCAACACAGGGTTCATGTGATAAGCAGTAAGCAGAGACCCTTCGTCTACTTCTCCGCCATGCTTGATAACGTCACCAGAGCTCTCCTGAGCTGTCTGAGAGATGACTAAGCAGTGGCAGTTTCTAGCAGGCAATCAGCAGGACTTGTCGTTGATACTCACAGTAATGGTACCTCATGCTGTGGATAAGCTTTTGAACAAGACAAAGACACAGCACTTTACTAGTGCACGTCTTACTGGATATGAGCTGACTTTGTTTGCTCCGCACATTACTATCAAACAGTGTCCCACTCTGAACCCAGCCACGTTACTACCCATCTTTTCAGAAGAAATGAACAATGATGTCCATGATTAATTGTTTCAGACTGAGGAAGAAACAAAAGGACAGGCAGGCCTGGCTGATGTTCCCTTATCTGACCCTAAGGGGAACCATATGTCAATGGCGCTTGTTTCAAGCTCACTAAATCAAAGGAGAGAGGGAGGACTAGATAAGCTAGTCTGAATCCCCGCTTTTATATATCAAAAATCAAGAAAGACTAGCTAGGTTTTTACAGGTAAGACTCAATGGAGTACGTATGTCAAGGAAAACCAGTAGGTTTTATTAGAAAGCCCTCACCCACCAACCTAGTTGGTGGCATGCTTCATCATCGGGCCCACCACAGTGGCACCTAACGTGCCCCGGGTGTGCTTCGACGCCAGATTACTGCGGAGCTGGTATAATTACTGAGTGTGCAATGTGGTGAGTGTGAAGATGAAGATTAAAAAGCCATACAAAAGTCCCAGCACCCGAGGGTAAAAACTATTTTAATAAAACTGGGTATCTGTTGGCACATTAAAAGGCAGACGGACACGGTGGAGTATGGATTATGACCTCCAGTGTCCTGTGTGGTCTACATGTTTCAGCCTGGCCTTTCTTAATTTAAAACAGGCTTTCCTCAGGACCAAGTGAGTATGTGTGGGGTTATAAAATTAATTTACAGTGAGTGTTTTTAGATTTTATGTGTAGCACGCACTAAGGTGCTATATGGGTGAGAAGGGGATTCCCTCTCGCTTTGACAGTATTTAGCTGTTCAAAGCCTCCTTGGGTCGCCTGGCAGAGAAAAAGACCGAAACTGTCGATCTGGTTCCTCCTTGGACCTGTAGTCCTTCTGCGGCGCCCGGTTGTGCTTGTTTCAAGCTACCAGATGGCACCACCACCGCAGCCTATGCAATCACATTACACACTGTAGTTTAGACATCCCATATTCCCCAAAAATCAGCCCAAGCTGCAAAGTTGGTTGCCCTCCTTAGGGCTTGTGAGTTGAGCGAGCGACTGACTGTTAATATCTATACTGACAGCCAGTATACCTTAGGGGTGACCCATAATTTTGGAAGCCTCTGGGTGGGGAGAGGTTTCTTGACATCGTACTCACTGCGAATACAGAATGACCCATTAATACACAGATTACTCTCCGCATTGACACTTCCAGGTAAGTGAGCAATAGCGGAATGTAGTGCTTATAAAGGCATCACTGATGATGTTGGGAGAGAGAATGCATTTGCGAACAGACAGCCAAGGAGACAGCTTGAGCAAAGATGAAAAAGTTGTTTGTGGCAGGTCCCACTAGGTGGGTCCCAGACAATGGAAAGTTTGAATACACATTGGAAAATGTCAGGGAAAATCAGGCTCAGGCAACTGTAGATGGATTGGCAATGTGGAAGGAGAGAACAGGTAGTTTGAACGAGGATGGGTGTTGGACTGACTTATCTGGAAAGCAGTGATGGTTGCTTCCTAATGCATATTTGCTCCCTGATGTGACTATGGCCTATTACCCAGCACATATCTGTGCCACAGGAATATGCGAGCTATTAGACCCAGTATGGTAGAACGATAATATCAACAAGGTAGCCACACACCTAGTGAAGCATTGTATCATCTATTTGAAGCATAATCCTGTAATAGATACCCCTACTCCCTCTGGTAACTTTGCACCACCTTCCTTCCCTTTCGAGGTTCTCCAAATAAATTTCATCGAAATGGAATAAGTGAATAACTTGGAGTATGTGCTGCTTAGTGATGTGCGCATTCAGCAAATTGATTGAGGCTTACCTCACTAAAGGGACTTTTAAAAGAGTTCTTTCTGCGCTATGGATTGCCACGCATGATTTGTAGTGACAACAGAAGTCACTTCAATTCAAAAGTCATTGAATTGGTGTGCAACGGCTTGCATGTTAACCAATAGTTTCATGCAGCAAACCTCCCCCAATCAGCACAACTAGTTGAGAAGTACAATGGTACTCTCAAGGTGAAACTAGCAAAGGCTCAAGAGAGCACAGGATATCGATGGCCAAATGTATTACCCTTAGCATCCTAGAACAGGGTTGTCCCCATAGAAAGTGGTCTTTGGACGCCCTGCTAATGTCTGGGAGGTCCCAAGACCCAAGTGCTTCTCCAAGATAGAGTACCCTCTGCTTGTGGACTATTTATACAAGTTGTCTAAAGATCTCTGGTCTCTTCATCAACAGGTGCATGCCGTGTTACAGCCAGTACCAGAGGGACCTGGGCACTGCATACAGCCGGGGAATATGTCCTGATTCCTAATTATCAGAGGAAAAGGTGTTTGGAGCCAATGTGGAAGGGACCTCTCATCGTTTTACTCATCACCCGTAACCCCATCAAGGTGGATGGCTGGAGCACTGGATACACACCTCCCACATGAAGCAGGTGCCACTTCCGCTCCCGTTTGATAGCTGGGTTAAAGACAGCATTGCTGATCATGAGTGTGAGCGGGTGCCATGCTTTGTTCCCTTTTCTGATGCCCGATTGAGGTGGGCGCATATGGATGAGGAGAGTGATGCACCCCTGTTTGAGGCGGTCATCCCGGAGATAAGGGCTGCCTCAGACCACTCTGTTTCCAATACACCCAACACTGAGACACAATGCCCAACTTTTTCTGAGTCTTTTTCCCTTTTTGTTGATGAAACAGTGCCTGGAGTTAGAAAATACAATTTGAGGCCCAGAAAGAAGGACGGTGCATCAGCTCAGCAGTCTAGGATTTAGGGAAGGAATTGAGATTAAGGAACAGGTGCTGTGCCTAAGGTGCCTTTATTAGACTGGGTGAACAGCACTGGTGCACTTCCCTAGACACTGTACAGGATAGTTGAGGGTACTTGTCAAGGAGGGCTAGTTGCCTATCCTGAAAGAAGAGGATTTGTTGTTACAGCAAGGGCTGCGATCTCGCAGCTCCTCCGTGGGTGTACTTCATAACGCAGTTGTTGATGAACAATTGGAGCCTAAAAGTGAGGTTCTAGACAGACACTGGAAAACATGTGCCCCTCCGGTGCTGTTGTTGCATTAGTGGCTCTAGCTTGTGAATATTTCTTTTCTCTTGTGACACATACAAGTTGCCCTTAAAGTTTTCGAAATGTATCCCTTTGGTCATCCCATCCCGGATGAGGAGCAGCAGAGTGCCGCCCCACGTTCCACTTCAGATGGACCTTTTTGTTACTTTTGGTCCACTAAGAGCTACATGGTGTTTATTGTGACAAATTTTGCTTTCGCTGTTGGTTGAATATGGGATGCTTTTCTTCCTAGAAGAGGAATTTCCTGTACATGCTTGGATATGTACTAAACGAACACCTCCTGAACACATTTTTGGTACTCTAGCGCCTCACAAAAGTAGGAACACCGGAAGTCCTACAAAGATATTGTCTTCATTAAAATGTTGCACCAAATGCAAGCTGTTTAAAATACAACAAAATGTTGGGTGTGTGGGTTATAACCTTCTGTCACACATCGAAGTGAGTACTTGGTGGGAAAGCAAAATTGATGTCAATACTAGTAGTGGATCCGGAAGGTAATCAAGAGTGTGTTAGCCACTCGTTCCTAGAGTCAGGAGAAGGCTCTGGTTGGTGAGCTAAATCAAGTATTGGGATCAGGGTACAGATTTGTTCATTATAAGAAGTTTTACTTCTTTTTTGAAGGGAGTGCTTGAAGGGTTCATTCTGATTTCCGGGGACAGGGCGTTTCAGATCCTAGGTGCTAGTCCGGAGAAAATACGGTTGTATTTTTGCCTTTTTCCAAAGTTTTTTGAGGTTTTAATAGCAAGGTGCTGATGCTTCTTGTTGTTATGCCACCTCCTGATAGTTCCAGTTTATTGGCTTGATACCTTGGTATGTTGAAGTACACAGCTTAGTGTGTCAGGCAGGCACTCAGGGGTGCTGTGGTTGTTCTTTTTGGAAACAGTGACAAGTCTTGCAGCAGAGTAGAGAGAGGGTCTTAGTGGAGACACTCTGGATCTCAGCAGACCACATATGGTTGTATTCCCATAGTCTATTTTGGGCATCACTAGAGCTGGCACTGCTGTTTGAGGCATAGTCGTTGAGGAAGGGTTTTAGTTTTTTGAGAATGTTCATATGAAAGTTTGCTCCTCTGGTGGCTGTGGTGATATGTTCCTGCATGGTGAGATTCTTGTTGAGTTTTATTCCCAGTGATCTTGTGGAACCAATAATGAGAGGTGTGCAGTTGAAGACTGTTAAATGTTTCATCCAGTTTTCTATCTCGCCATGTCCTTGTGGTGGGGAGATTGGGAGAAATTCTGTTTTGAGCGCATTAGGTGTGAGGTGCTCAGCCAGTTGTGGGTTTTCTTGCAGAGTTGTATTGAGTAAGCAGATGTAATTTGGAGATTATATTTTTAGGTATAGTGGGTATCATCTGCATACATGTGGTAATGAATATTGGAGTG
This sequence comes from Lissotriton vulgaris, assembly GCF_964263255.1. Classification (NCBI taxonomy): domain Eukaryota; kingdom Metazoa; phylum Chordata; class Amphibia; order Caudata; family Salamandridae; genus Lissotriton; species Lissotriton vulgaris. The sequence continues at coordinate 948,474,211 of NC_141696.1, forward strand.
TTTCAGAATTTCAGTTAAAAGGTTCCATGAATAGATAAAGTAAGCAGGAAAGGAGAAAGAGGAATTGGTATACTCAAAATCTAGTATCAAACCAGTATAAAGTAATGTATTTGAAATTAGATGTGGGTATTTGCTTATATACTGTAATTTAATTGTATGTAATGTCTAACCACTCACAGTCAGGCAGGTACTTACACACCCAGTTGTGCTCCCACAAAATAACTTATCTACCCATCACTCATATAGTCAGACAATGAGTGGATCACTTAGTCACACACCCACAAAACCATTCACGCACTCATTTACTCACTTATACATACACTTACCTAATTATTTACACACTCGGTCAAGCACTGGCACACCTACTCACACACCTGTACAATTATTCTTATACCCAGCACTCAGACAGTCAGCTATGCATGCACTTATACCCCTGTACACACAGTTATACACACAGTCACCCATCCTTGCAGCTACTCACATACCTATTTATAAAACCACGCACCCACCCACTCACCCAGTGACAGAGCAACAGTCACTTACACATACATACACACAGCCACACAGCACTTATATATATGCCACTATCAGAGCCACATACACAGTTACAGAGCCAATCACTGACAAAACCAGTTAGTAATCCATACAGCTGCTCACAAATCCATACCCATACAGTCACTAAGACACCCAGTCACATACTGAAACACCCAGTTTGCCTTAGGAATCCGAACAGTTTCCACTGCTAGAAAGTGGTAAAGTGTATGTGCCCCTCCACTAAACATGTTTTGATTGACTAAACCACAATTAGGATATTTAATATATCTATAGATCTCCTTCAGAGTACACTACCTGCGCCCAGGGCCTGTAAATTAAATAGTAGAAGTGGGCCTGCTACACTATTTATACCATGCATACAAATAGCCTTTTAGACCTGTCTGATGCAAACCACTGCTGAGACTGTGTGTGCAGTTTTACAGCCCTGCCAAATTGGCTTATAAAACCCTTGCCAAGCCTTAAAATGTCCTTTTATTATACATAAGGCACCCCTAAAGTAGGTCTTAGGTAACCTTAAAGGCAGGGTGCTGTTTAGTTAAAAGGTAACACATATACAATTAAGTTTCAGTCACCTACAAATGCACTTACATTCCCATATATCCAGTGATACACCTAGTCTCCCACCTATACATTCACTCACATACCTATTTAGAAAACCATACAGCCACTTACACACTGATTCATTCACTGATGTACTTACTGACATACTCACTTACACACCCATGCACTCAATTGTATGTTCATTTCCATTTTAGTATTGTAGATGAGATTGAAAATCATTTGGTAATATGTTCTTAAAAAATGTATAGGTTTAGTCCCTTTTGAGAATGTAAGTACTCATGTCTACTATTTTTAATTTATGTTTTTGTGGTGTGTGACATATACACATACAGAAACATATACACATAAACACGTAAACAGAGAATTGTCCATAAAATAAAACACATAGGGCCTGATTTAGATCTTGGCAGTTGGGTTACTCTGTCGCAGAGGTGAAGGATATCCTCTCTGTTGAAATATAAATTCCATAGGATATAATAGGACTGATATTTTGCCTGGAAGGGGTATCTGTCACCCCTGTGATGGAGTAACCTGTCCATCAAGATCTAAATTAGGTCCATATTTACCTCTTTCTTTGGCCAGATGAAATGGTTGTAAAAAAGTACTGTTGTTTTTAAGAAGGATTTTTTTAGCGGTTTTATTTTCTTTTGCTTTTTTTTCAAAGACATTTGGGAACTGCATTCAGATTTTGAAAAACACAAAGGTTCAAAGGGGAGAAAAAAAACCAAAAAAAAAAACCAAACTAGCAACATCTTTACTGGCATTTGCGACATTGAGTGACCATCTCAGACAAATTGTTACAGACAGCTGGAAGAGTTATGAAAGCTATTTAAAATCATTCTCTCAGTGCAGTACAGGTAATGTTTGTTGTCCTGATGCACCTGACATCTCCTGCATCATGCGATGATTTATGCATTTTTGGATAGTTTTGATGTGCTTTTACACAGAACTTATCTCAAGGGAATATTTCTTCACGGTGTGTTTCGATAATTGCTTCCTTCACACATTACACTGGATAAACTTGACACTAACCCTTTTCTCACATGAAGGAATAATAATAAATTGTTTCCAAAAGTTACTCCTTTTTTGAAATTTGTCTTCAATCCTCCCAATCTTTTACAGGGTCAGGTTGTCCTTGCTGGTCTAAACATAAACCTGCATCTATCTGACATACATGTGTCAAAAGTGTAATTTCAAATAGGTCAATCATTTACTTTATGCTTATTTGTTTTTTGTTTGTTTTAAAATGTATACTTTTATAATCTCAGATTACTTATTGCAGTAAACTGGTACTGATATTTCTTGAACATTTGAAAGTTCCCCCAAGACTACTGCAGATGATGAGTGTGGTTCTCCTCCACTTGCCTTCTCCCACACCAAGAGATTGCATGTCCTTATGTGGATTATTTTAACATGTTTCCACATGGAACTTGTCAAATGAGAAAACTTTTTATCAGTGTCTCTTGATAATTCTTTTCCACTGATGTTACACAGCACAAAATTGGGAAATATACAAATCTACCTGGTGTCTTGATTTTCATGCTTTTATTGTTAGAGTTTGCTTTTCTTATAACACCTTATGTAAGTGATCCCATGGACACTCTGCAGATCTGGCGGTTAAAAACAAGTTGGTGCACCTAGATTTCACAAGATACAGTTCAGCTCACCATTATAATGATACAAGTACTCATTCATGCCACGTTACCATGAAATTTATAATTGCTGTCTTAGTGAAGCCAATCAGATGGGAAGGTTTGGGTGTGTTCCTGTATTATCAAGTAGTTAAAAAAAATTGTTATGTTTGTTTGTTAATTGTTTAATTTAAATTCCATGGTAATGTGTTAATAAAATATATATGTAAAGTTATGAAAATGTATATTTCTAATTTATCTTATTGGTCATAAACACACCAATACATGTGCTCATACATGAACTCACACACAGATAGAGTCATTCACACAGGTATTGATACTGTGAGAAAGTCATCCTTTTTTGCCTTGATTACCACCATTGTTTGACTGGTACTGTTGTTAACGGACCTTGACCGTGCCCTGGGATCTGTTAAACAGGCCCAGGGCCAATGCCACGATTAAAAGGTATAGGGTAATTTAAATTGGTGCTGACAATCTACCTGCAAGTCCTGAGTATTGAGAAAGGCATATAGGTTTTGAGATCCGGTAGGTTTAATGCACTTAAGTGTGTAGTGCTGTATTGTGTGCTGTCATTTTAAAAGCCAGACCTGCTTTGCATGCTGCTTTTACATTGAAATGACATGCAACATTGACTTTGGATATAAAGGTACTTCCAAAGTATGAAACTACCTTTATTTTACATATAAGTCACCCCTGAGGTGTCCCTAGGGTGCCAAGTGAACATAGCAGAGATATTTTAAAATATGTCTTGTATATGTCTTGTGCCCAGGTGAGGGAAAATGTACCAAGTTAATGTTCCCCTTTGTAGCATTTTAACTCCATAGGCTAACATGGGGTTACTTTAATAAAGTATAACTATTGACAGGAGTGAGCTAAAATAATATTTTGTGGACTTTAAAGATTGGTAATGTTAACCCCAACAACTTGCCATGTTGAATATATCATAACTAGTACAGAAAAGAACTCATAGAAATTTATTTTTTGGGAGCCAAAATCCAGCCTTCCAGCAGTGTCTCCTGATTGGCCAGTCTTGCCAAGCTTAGCCAAACTGCTTTGATGAGGTGATAGGTGGCCTCCACAGATACAGAGGGTATCTCTTGGAGGAGGTCTGCAGCTGCAGAGAACAAGCCGAGAAGGGGGCTGCGTGAACAAACTGATAGTCAAAGAGAACAAGGCAGCAAGGCTGCAAGCCAGACCCACCCTCTCTTCCTGTACCCCCCAGCCAGATAGCAGCCCCCGGAATGGAATTTGCAGGTCTAGAATTGGAGTGTTAAAGGAAATGAGCCACACAAGTAGGTTGGCTTAGCCAGATCTTAACCCCAATGGGAAAGATTCTCCATCTTCAATTTTAAAGTACAGTACTTTGTGGGACAAGATTATGCCACACTTTAGAGGAAGCTGTCATACGTTTGAGACACACATGTACCCTACTGGTCAGGGATGACACCCCCACTCATCTCCCCAGAACACTTGATATATATAGAAGAACTGCATGACAACTCAGAGCTATTGCCTGAACTATATGAAAAAGAAGGACTGCCCTGCCGGACCCCTGGCCTGTATCAAGAATGACTGCACCTTCTGAACACTAATGAACTACAGCCCTAAGGACTTTGCCTTGCTTCAAAAAGAGAAGGAGTGGACTCCCTGAAAGCAATGGGTTTAAAGAGCTCCACCTGCATTATATCCAGATAGAAGTAGCAAGTTAACCACCTTCTGCCGGACTTGGCCGTGTGCATTTTGGGAACTGTAGTCCCATCTTTCGAGGAGCAACTCAGAGACTTTGGAACCTTGGATTTGTATTTTGGATGTTTGTAACCCTCAAGAGGAATTCCAGGAAGAAGTTACAGAAGTTTGGACCAACTTTTAGAAAAAGCTCCATAAGGTGGCCAATCCTACGTCAAGAGTCAAGATGACTATGTCGAATTGAGACCCAGCCTGGAGTTTAGGTTTGTCGCACAAAAAGCTCTGGAGCTCAAGACTTATAAGAGTTGTCCGGCAGCTCCTGCTAAACCAAGCTGATGATGTTTCTGAGAATCCGGCCTGCTGGAGAGGCCCGCTTGACATCGAGAAAAAATTCTCAAGGAAAATGTCTAAGTGCGAAGGTAAAAATTTGACTGAGTCCCCCTGCTTAGTGTATCCGACCAGGGCTCCGTCACAGTCAGACTCAAGCTTTGATTTTGTCCCTGTGAAGCACGAAAAGTGTCCCAATTTGTTGTATTAGATTTTATAGCACCAGTGTTTATTCTTTTTTAAATAAAAAATCATATTTTTGGTTCCCTACATTGGATTTATGCTATTTGGTGTCGTTTTAAGGCTAACAATATTTCCTATTTTTTTAAACTGATGTTGGATTTTTATTGTGTATTGCGTCTTGCTTATTTAATGGATTGTTGTTTTTAAATACTTTATACACCAGTTTGCTGAGTTGGGCTTGCCTGCTGAGTGCCAGCTACTTAGGGAATAATTTATTGCGACCTCGTCCAGCCTTATATTGTGTTGGTGGCCTTATTGCTAGTGATAGGTGCATCCTTACCCCTACTGAGATTTAACCTTTTGAAACACACTCACATGTACGCTCACAGACCCACTCAATATTAACCCTGGGCAAAGCACTACCCTACGCTTGCGTAGTTTGCAAAGTTTGTGCAACTTCTCACTATGCGAACTGTACGTAGCACAGTGCAAACATGCGTAGCATAGCGTAGTGCAGCGGTCATTTTTTGCTTGCTCGCGGTCCTCAAAGTCAAGTTGGCGACCGCGAGCAAGCAAAATTACATCCTCGCGAGACTTTTTCCTTGTTCGCGATCAGCAACATCAAGTTGCCGATCGCGAGCATGGAAAATAAACCTTCCAGTGAGATTCTCAATGCGGGGAGGTCAGGTTTCTCATTGCGAGTGGTTGCGCAAGCTCGCGACCGCTCGCGATGAGAAACTACCAGTCCGTGTTGAGAAAGCTGCACCTCGAGTAAAAATCTACTTGAGTGGAAGAAAAGAACAGCTTGCACTGTGCAATATGCAGTTTTCAATGATTGCACAGTGCCGGATGTTTGTCCGCACTGTGCAATCATTGAAAACGACATCTTGCACAGTGCGAACATGCTACCTCGCAGTTCGCGTAGCACTACGTGTAGCTCGCGTAGTGCGAAGTGCACTTTGCGTAGCTACACGTAGCGCTACTTCGCGAACTACGCCCACCCCTATATCCCATACAGTCATTCATACACCTATTCACCCATGCAAACCCCTACTTACATACATACAGGTGCAGTTATGTTTTTTTTTAAATCTTTATGATGGTTTTTTATCCACTATTAAGTGATGATTCTTTCAACAGAACATCATTTATGGTGTATGAGTATAGAACAAGAGAACAGTAAAAACAAGAAAGTGCACCCACCAAAAAACATTTTTATAGCTAATAGCATTTTGCCCAGTGAGTCACCAGCTCACTCAAATCTTCACAGACAGCTGGTATTGTAATGAATGCAGTTGATGATGGTTCTCCCAAGAGTGCTGTAGAAGTAGACTGTTGTGCTGTACCTGCTTTCTTCACATCCTTTGGTTGTAGACCCTTTCACGAATTTGCTTGCATGTGGAACTTGTCTCATGTGAATACTTCTTGGCAATGGCCCTGGATAACTTCTTGCCACAAATGCTACACTGCACATATTTAGCTGTAAACTTCTCTCCCCCTGAAGGTATTATACAATGATTTCAGTCCTCACTTTGTTTTGTCCTCGCTGGTCTAAACATATACCTTCATCTATCTGGAGTACTTGTACCATAAATAGTTAAATAAATTATGTTATGCTTATTTGCTAATGGGTTAGTTTAAATTGTAATTGTAACTTGTTAATAGAATTTTTTTGTAAAGGGGATCTAATCTGTGCTATGTCTGGTAGTTCGAAGATGGGAGGTGGAGGCAAGATGGCGGCCGCATAGGACGGCCGGGCAGCAGTGCTACTGGAGAGACGCCGGCTAAATCGTTATGCTGTAACCCTTAACCGGGACTAAAAAATCAACAACTACACGATCAGGTTAAACTCGTGGTTTGTAGCCGGAACAGATTAAGGATTGGATTGGAAAAGACAGCGAGAGTGAATTCGCCGTATGCCCCTTACCTGCTATCGGCCGCTCAGGCGGCTTCTACGGGAGCTTACACAGACCGCAAGGAGGGTTACGTCAGGAGGCGTAACAGGGGCAGGTCTGGTCGCGGAGCTTGCGGAGTTCGCTGAGTGGAAGCGGAGCTCACGAAGCGGGCGGCGCTTGCTCTGCAGGTCTCGGCAGCAGCGTTTGAGATCTAAGCGGACGAGTGCTCATGTGCAAGCGGAGCATAAAGAACTACAGAGCAAGCTGGAAGCAGTAATAGAGACGGAGGAAAGTGACTGGGACAATAAAGCTAGCGGTAAGGAGCAGTTTGGGGATAAGGAGAGGAGAAAAGAGATTATGGCTCCGAAAATGAGTGCCAGCGCCAAAGCAGCTGCAAAAAGAAAAGCTGCTGCGGAACAGGCAGAGCTACTGTCGTAAAAGATGGGGGATGGAACTAAAAGGAAGAATCAAAGCCAAATATCCCCAACTAAAAAAACAATACAGCAACAAGGAGTAGCTAAAGCTAACCATGGCACTACCCCAATCTCCAATATCTTTGAAAAGATAGGCAAGGACAAAGAATCTACTAGTGAGGCTTTGGAGGCTGGGTTAATAGAGAATGATAGCCCGAAGGGAGAAAAGATGGCCGCACAAGACACCGCTTTACCGGTTCAGATGATTGATTCAGCAAATAAAGAGGAGGTCAGTAACGGGCAGACACAGGTAGTGGAAGAAACTGAAACTACCACTCAGACTATACCTACTAAGCCTACTAAGCCTATACTAGATTTAGATATTGAAAATCCCATTCAGGAGCTGGAAGAGGAATTGGAGGAAGAGCCCATTGAGAACGCAAAAAACGCAGAAAACGCAGAAGATAAAAAAGAGGTCCCTAGTGAGGCTTTCTTCTCACTCTCAGAGGGGGTAGAATGGTCGGATGAAGATGAGGGCAGCCTGGATCGAGAGGAAAGTGGCTCACCCACCGATAGCGAACCTGACAAGGAAGAAGATATTCCTCCGACATCTGCGGGAAAATCCAATATAGGGTCAAGATTGTATGGACAGAGGCGTGATCATCCTCAGCCTAACCCTTTAGTGGAGAGCCCTGGAGGGGAAGCAGCTCAAATGTCTCTTCTGGAGGTAATACATCAGGAAATACTGGCACATAGAGAAGAGGCCCGACAAGAGAGTCGCAAATCACAGGCTGCAGCCAGGAAAATACAAGGAGCGGTAAGAAAATTGGCAAGAGTATGTACGAACCAGGGAGAACATGTTACCAACCTTGAAGAAAGAATTGTCATGACAGAAGCTGAGACGACAGCTGCCTCTTGCAAAGTGGATCAACAAGGCGAACAGTTGATTGATGTGCAGTGGAAACTTGAGGCTTTGGAGAATAGAGCAAGACAAAATAATCTCCGCATTCTTGGGATACCGGAGGGATCAGAAAATACGGACACAAGGGCCTTTGTAATAAAACTTTTTGAACATGCCTTCACTGAGTTGAAGGGATGGGATTGGAAAAAGGAGATCCAGAGGGCACATCGTATCCCCGCCAAAATTAAAAAAAATGCTGAAGAAGGAGATAAACCCAGAGCGATTTTAATATTTCTTGGTAATTTTAACCTGAAGCAGGCAATCTCAGAAAAGGCAAGACCGGATTCAAAAAAGAATGTCGATGGCTTTTCCTTCTTTGTCCGACCGGATTTTTGTCATGTTACGGTGGAGAGACGCTGGAGACTTAGACAGATGATAAAACCGTTTCAGGATAAGGGCATGCAAGCATACCTAATCAATCCGGCACAGTTGAAAATAATTAATGGGGGGAGAACCTTGTATTTTTCCTCTGAAGTTAAAGCAAAGGAGTATTTAGATAGTATTTAGATATTCAAGGTTCCCAGGCTACTCCACGGATGTGATTAGATAAAGGCTTGGTGGACATAAGTATAAGTATAAGTAAAAGGCCTTAAAATTGTTAATTAGTAAGAATTGGCGGGGTGGAAGGGTTGAGGATTGGGTGTTGCACAGGTTGTTGTTGTGGTTGTTGCACAGGTTGAAGGAGATAAAAGGGTTGCAGGTTCCATGATGGCTATTATTTGAATCTCTTCAGATAGCACTGCGAACCATCACATGCACAGACCGGTTGGTCTGAGCGCCTCTGAAAAGGGGTGGAAGGGGGGGAGAGGAGGGGGGACAGAGGGGCTGAAGGGGGGAGGGGAGGGGTTGGGGGGAGGAGGGGAGGGTGGGGGGGTGGTGGGGTGTAAAAAGGGGGGAAAGAATTTTGAGATGGAAAAGGGCCTGTTATTGGTATGTGGTAGATTCATGGATATAATCAGGATGGAGGTAAAAAATGTTAATAATGTCAGACATTAGGATATGTACTATCAATGTAGGGGGCCTAAATGATTGGAAGAAGCGACAGAGAATGAGTCAATTTGTGAAGTTTAACAATATTGATGTAGTGTGTATCCAAGAAACACATCTACCTTGGGCTAAAAGGAAAATACTGAATATCCCTGGTTACAATTTGTTAGGCTGCACGACACAAACATCTACAACAAGAGGGGTTGCTATTATGGGGAAATGTAATTTGGGGGGAGTGAGACGCACTAAAACAGACGGCTCAGGTAGATGGGTCTTGGTTGAGCTAGACCTTGGTATCACCTTGTGTGTAATATATGGTGCAAATTGTGATGACCCAGCAGTATTTGATGAGATGGAGGAGGAACTGGCTAACTGGGGTACCCCTTTGGTGTTATGTGGGGATCTGAATATTTCGGTAAATTGGAGGCAAGCGGGTAATTATATGGGACGTAAACAGAAGGTATATAGAACATTAAGCTCTCTCCTAAGGTCTCATGGTCTGTCAGATGTATGGTCTGAAAAAGTTTCTGGAGACCCGGGCTACACTTATTTTTCATTTCCAGCTCAGAAATACTCTAAGTTAGATTATTTTTTTGTCTCTACGAGAGAGTTATGCAAAGTTAGAATTACTAAGTTACCAAGAATAGTCTCGGATCATAACCCCCTGATAATGACATACAAATTAGATAACATACCTAAGAGAACAACTAAATGGACTTTTGAAAGGAAACTTCTAAATGATGATAGATTTGTTAAACATATAAAACAGTGGGCAAAGGGGTTCTTTGAGATAAATAGATATAGCTCGTCTAGGAATGGGGTATGGGAAGCTTTTAAGGCATCTTTAAGGGGGGAGACGATCAGTTGCTCCGCAAGCCTAAGGAAGGAGGATAGAAATAAGCTGGAAAAGCTCCTCTCAGAGTTAGCAACATCAGAGAATCGGCACACAGAGGAAATAGGATTAGGCAATGATGGGAGGGAAAGAGCTAAAACTATGGCGTTGATTAAAGGGGATGTCTTAAAAATATTTACGCAAAAGGAAACTAGAGATTATCAGACTTCGCGAGCTAAAAGATATGAGACAGGTGAACAAGCTGGTAGAGTACTTGCGCTGCGCATAAGGCAAGACTTTAATAAAAATAATATCCAGAAGATTGAAGAGAATGGAATAGTACATACTGAGCCAGGAGAGATAATGGGTGTTTTCCAGAGATTCTATCAAAAATTATATGATCAAGAGGGCAGTTGGATACCATCTAGACAAGACTCTGGAACCCCCTACCCAGTATTAGAGGAAAAAGACAGAGAGCAGCTGGAGAAAGATATTTCCCTAGAAGAGATCAGGATAGCATTACAAGACCTGGCAGCAGGTAAAGCTGCAGGCCCAGACGGGATACCTATTGAGGTATATAAAATTCTTGGGGAGGAAATTCTGCCTATACTTCTAGATCTTTTCAATGGAATAATATGCTCAGGGAAGATTCCAGACTCATGGAAACAGACTAACATTGTGGTCTTCCATAAAAAAGGCAAACCTGAAGAAAACCCGGGCTCCTATCGGCCAATATCATTGATAAATGCGGATACCAAACTGTATTCAAAGGTATGGACAAAGAGGTTGGGGGGAATCATTGGCCAACTTGTTTCTCCTTGGCAGCACGGGTTTGTCCCAGGGAGAGGTACGACAGATCACACCTCGTGGCAATTTCATTGTTTGATGCGACGGCTGCCATGGGGGGGGGGGAGATGGCCATGATTCTCCTAGACGCTGAAAAAGCCTTCGACCGAGTGGTCTGGGAATTCCTATGGGAGGTGCTGGTCAGTAGAGGGTTTGGAGGAAAATGTTTGAAAGCTATAAAAGCCATGTATGTAGATCCAGTAGCCCGAATTACAACTATGGGACTACAGTCAGATGAAGTGGTAATTAGGAGAGGCACTCGTCAGGGATGTCCTTGCTCCCCTATACTCTTCGCTCTTTACATTGATCCATTAATAAGAAAAATCCTAGACTCTGATCAAATCTCCCCGGTTATACTAAATGGACACTCAACCAAATTATTGGCCTACGCGGATGACTTGGCAATAACAACTACCAACCCGCAGATGGCCATAAGAGAATTGAGTCAACTAGCTAAAACATTTGGGATTCGGTCGGGATATAAGTTAAGTGAAGGAAAAACTATAATAATTAGTACAAATAATATATATAAAGTCGATCGAAGGTATGTGGAATCAGCAGTTTATCTGGGGGTGAGGATCAACGCGAATGTGGAGAAAATTGTACAAGAGAATTATGTACCCCTGATTACAACAATAGATAAAGAACTGAGAAGAATAGACATTTTACACTTATCACTAATCGGAAGAGTGAATGTTCTGAAGATGTCTATGTTCCCAAAAATTCTGTACCTTTTTCGAGCCATACCTTTGCTAGTAGAAGAGGGTGTCCTCAAGAAAATGGAAGCGGTTTTCTCACAATTTGTATGGCAGTATGGGAAAATCCGTAGATCTTTGGCTCGACTATCAGCACCATTGGAGGGAGGGGGCTTGACTGCACCAAATTTGAGGCTGTACCATTGGGCCTGTCTAATATTACAAATGAATGTTCTGTTTAAATATGATGATAGTGATGTATTGAATGATGTAGATAGAACTCCTACAATATACGAATTACTAGTAGGTAGAAAAGCAGTGGGTTTGCTTACCTGAGAAATAAATTGTAGATATTTTAAAAGGGGTAAGAGTAGAGTGATGTTGAGTGCCTGGGGCTTATGGAAAGCAATAATGAGATATCTGAAGATCCCGAAAATTAACAGTATGATAGACATTTGGCATTCAAGTCCTTTTGTACTCCTCGGACAGAATAGAAATAGTAAGATATGGAAGGAAGCGGGGATTAAGTGTCTGGGGGATGTCATGGTGGAGGATGAATTATTGGGTTTCGACGTGCTTCAACAAAAATTTGGTATACCAGCTATCCATTGGTTTTTATACAGACAGTTAGAAGAAACACTGAAAGCTATTAGACCTAGGATTTTAGTTCAGGAGCTCAACCCAATTCTGAAATATGTGATGAATGGTGGTAAGAGGATTAAAATTGGTTACAGCTATCTTCTGCAGGGTTTGGGGGATGATATTGGTCAAATCGAATCAGATTGGGCGGAAAGAATTGGCGATTCAGATGTAGATATTGACTTTGCCCTCGCAATGAATAAAAAGATTGTAAGAGCTTCGAATTTAAAAGCACAACATTATAAGACTATTTTTAATCTATATTATACACCTGCTAAATTGTTCAAGTGGGGTAAGAGGGATAATGATAGATGCCCCAGGTGCGATCACGGTCCAGCAGATCTACCACATATGTTTTATAATTGTCAGAATTTAACGCCTGTTCATAAAGAAATTGAAAGATTTTTAACTGGGCTGTTAGAGAAACAGATCACTCTATCCTCTACCATGGTTTTGATCGGTAGGGATGCCAGTCTAAGGTTAGAATATGAAGATGAAGCATTTATTTTCATTACTATGGCTGTTTTGAGGATTCTAATTTCGGCTGGCTGGAAAGATCCTGTAGCCCCTACCTTCCAGTTGTGGTTAACTAAATTGTTGGGAATCCATAACGTTGAGGAATGTTTGTATGACTTTAAAGGAAGGAGGATGAGGGAATTGGGTAATAAGATATGGGCTCCGCTTAAAAATTGGAGAGAAATTAGATGAATAAGAACTTAAAGATCAAGCTAAGATATTGAATCTATATTCTTATATACTATTGTTTGTTATAATTTCTGGTCTGTTTGAATTCCTATGAATGTGTTTATATTATGTTATGTTGTATTTTGAATACCTGAATTGTATCCTGTTAAGTTATGAATTTATGTGATACCCGGAACCATCTCAATAATAAAAATATTAAATAAAAAAAAGATTTTTTTTGTAAAGGTATACAACTATATATTACTAATTTAACTTATGGGTCAGAAAAACACCCATACAGGTACTCATACATGAACTCATGCACTTATAGAGTAATTCATATAGGTACTGACACACCACACATACACTCACTTAACCACTCAAACTCCCATAGTCAGTCACACACCTATTTACACATGCAAACACCAATTTACATAAACTCATGCACCATGCAGTCATTGACGTAACCACTCACACAGTCATACAGCCACTCGCACACTAATAGAGCCACCCATATACCTAGGTATACACTGATATACCCACACAAACATATCGGTACAGCTACTCAAACACTCACCCATACACGGGTAAATCCACACAGACACTGACACATTCGGGCATGGACCAATAGAGTCACTGAAATGCCCACTGACATACTCACCAATACAGTCACTAACGGAACGAGGCTCACATTGATACAACCTCAGACATACCCAGGGACACTCCCATACAGCTGCTGACATACCCAGACAAACACTTAAACAACTACTGACACACTCAGACACACTCCTATACAGAAACTGACACACCCAGACATATACTCATACAACCAATGACACCCTAAGTCAGAATTTTTTTTAAGTGCTTCTAGATGGAACTTGTCCCATGTGAATACTTCTTTGCAGTACCCCTAGATAACAGCTTGCTGTAAGTGAGTGTAAGTCTTTCATAAATGTTTCTGAGACTTAAAGATAGATACTAAGCTATTGCATTAGTAAGTTAAATTACTATTCTTTCTGTACTACTAAGGAGTTATACTATATCTAACATATGTCATCTAAGTGGCTGTGTGAGTGTATATATCCATGTGTGAGTGGCTGTCTGAGTGGTGTATGGGTGTATGAGTGGCTGTATTGGTGTATGACTGGATTTGGGAGAGGCTGCATGGGTGGCTGAGTGGCTGCGTGAGTGGATGTATGACTGAGTGAGTGTGTTTTTATTGGTGTATGGGTGAGTGAGTGTATATGTAAGTGGCTGTATAGGTGTGTGAGTGGCTGTGTAGAAAGCTGTATGGATGAGTGAGTGGATGTTTGGGTGTCTGTATGAGTGGAGAGTGGCAGTGTGCGTGGCTCTATTGGTGGGTGAGTGACTGTGTGAGTGGCTCTATTTATATAGATGAATGGATGTGTGAGTGCCTGTAAAGGGGGACTGAGTGGCTGTGTAAATGGCTCTATGGGTGAGTGACTTGGTATGCAAGTAGGTGTAAGGGTGAGTGAGTAGCTGTTTGAGTGGGTGTACAGGCAAGTGAGTGGGTGTGTGAATGGCTGTAATTCACAATAAGTGTATGTATGAGTTGGTATGTGAGAGCTTGTATGGTCGTGTGAATGCATATATAAGTGGCTGTGTGGGTGAGTAAATAGGTGTGTGAGTGGCTGTATGGATGAGTGAGTAGGTGTGTGTGTGGTGGAATGGGTATGTGAGTGGCTCTAAGGATGAGTATGTGTGTATGTGAGTCGTTACATGGGTCTGTAAATAGTTGTGTGGATATGAATCGGTGTATAAAAGGTTAAAGGTTATGTGGGAGTGTGAATGGTTCTGTGGATGATGTCATCAGTGATGTTATTTGATATGTTATCAGTGATGTCACTGATCATGTCATGAGTAATGCAATATGTGAGGTCATAAGTAAGTTATAGTTAGCTCAAGTAACTCTAAATTCTGGATTTTATCTTGATTTTATAGGTGTGAAATCTGAGTTTAGCTAGAACATCCCTGTAAATTCTGTTTTTTCTCAGTAAACATATAAATATGTTATCTACTGCCGGTCTCCAGTAGATAGTTATAGTTAGGACCTATTATCCATAGGAAAACGGCAACATTCTATTGGCAATAACTTTGGCGTCGAATGAAGAAGCTTCTTGAAATTTTCCAAACTTTTGGCCGGCTCAGTTCCACTCCTTCCCTAAAGATTTGGGGGTGATTGGTGAAGCGGAGACCGAGAAAAAAGGGGGGTCCCTAATCGTGTTTTCCTCATGCTATTTTCCATAGGACCTTTAGCCACGGCTACAGCCTGAACAACTGAACAGAATTATACCACATTTGGCATAGAGGTAGTCCTCAGTTCCTACTTGTGCCTTTGGCCTATCTGGTGTCAATCTGGTCAGTAGTTTTGGAGAAAATTGTGGTTAAAGTCATTTATATATCTATGGGCACGGAGGATCAGCGGGTTGTGCAAGGATTGGCCTCTTAGGATCACGCGCTAAATTCTAATTGGCTGTGAAGCGGTTGTAAAGATTCGAAACCAGGAACTGTTTGCAGTCATTTTGTGCCTTGGTAGAAGCAAGGCTTAGGAAGTCAGTGGAATATGTGTGTAAACTGTGCAAAAGGGCAGGGCAGACACACCCTGACCCCCTAGGCCTGCTCAGGGGGTTGCAGAAGGACCTCTATGGCAAAGAAATGTTTTGTTTTAAAAAGAAAATCACGGGATGTGTGTAGGATCTGTGCATTTTGCGCCAAAAAATAAAAAAGAAGTGCGGGGTCTCGCGGTTTAATGGATATTAGTGGCCGGGGCAGGCAAATTCTGGGGGCATTTTTAAAATAAATAGTGTGGGGGTCCCAATCCCGACAAACTGCACCGGGGACCGCCATCCCTCGGGGCTCTAAGTTAATATATAGGGGGGGCTGACTCCTCCCCCCTCGCAGACCCAGGGTCTGCCATCTCTCTGGGGATTCGCTCAATTATAATTGGCTGTCATGCGGTTGTAAATATTTTAAAGTAAGAACTGTTGGCAGCCAGTGTGTGTCTCTGTAGGAGCGAGGCTGAGGAAGTCTGTGGAATATGTTTGCAAAACGTGACCAGGGGCAAGTCAGACACACCCTGACTCTCTAGGCCTGCTTAGGGGGTGACATAGGGACCCATAGGGCCCAAAAAGTAAGATAGTATTTTTATTTTTTAAAGAAAGTTGCGGGATGCACGTATGAACCGCGCAGTTCGCCGCCGAAACAAAAGGAGCATGTATTAACCATTATCCATAGGAAAACTGCAACATTCTATTGCCAATATCTTTGGCGTCGATGGATGAATCTTCTTGGAATTTTCCAAACATTTGGCCAGCTCAGTTCTGCTCCTTCCCTGAACGTTTGGGGGTGATTGGGCCTGGAAAAAAGGGGGGTCCCAAAATGTGTTTTCCCCATGCAATTTTCCTTAGGACCTTCAGCCACGCCTACAGCTCGAACGGCTGAACAGAATTACACCAAATTTGGCAGAGAGGTAGTCCTCAGTTCGGACTTGTGCCTTTGGTATATCTGGTGTCAATCTGTTCAGTAGTTTCTTTAAAAACTACAGTTACATTTATTTATATATCTATGGGCGCGGAGGATCCGCGGATTGTGCGAGAATTGGCCTCGTAGGATAAGCGCACCTTTCCAATCACGCGCTGAGTTCTAATTGACTGTGAAGTGGTTGTAAACATTCAAAACCAGGAACTGTTGGCAGCCATTTTGCGCCTCGGTCGAAGCGAGAGTGAAGAAGTCTGTGAAATATGTTGGCAAAACGTGAACAGGGGTGGTTAGACACACCCTGACCCCCTAGGTCTGCTAAGGGGGTGACATAGGGACCAGTAGGGCTAAAAAAGTAAGAACATTTTTTTACAAAAAAAATCGCAAGATGCAGATTACTTTTCCTCAGGGGGAGCAGCATGTTAGCTGCTCTCCCTGAGGAAAAGTAATGCTGCCTTCCGTAGGACGCGGGGAGTCGGCTGGGATTTTGGAGGCATTGGGGCTTAAAGTATATTTTCCTGATAGTCCAAGTACAAACAATTCATCAATTCATGTGCCCTTGCCCACTCTGTGAGTAGTAGTACCGCCAGTAGATATTGCACATTATATACCAGCTTGGGTGTACCCGCTCTCAAAGCGCATACATTGGCTATTGTACATGCAGACTTTTGTCCGTCTTTTTTATCCATTTTTGCACTTTGAGATATAAAGTCCTATTTATGCTCCTAATCTTCTACTCTGTCCTTTCAAACTCTCTTGGAAAGACTTTATCAACAATTCAAGAGAAAAAGTAAAAAGGCTGGGAAAGCAGTTTATATGTGAGCTCTGAATACTATCCTAATACATAATCATGAAATTGCATGCATGCTACCTTTCTGTAATACAGTTCAGTTGTATTGTCCATTCTTGTCTTGCCTTGTGCATCATGATAAATAAAGGGACAATTTTTTCAGCATATTTTTAATAAAACACTTGATGCAATGCATAGTGATACAGTATCTATTTATTGTAAATATTTATTGAATGTTTTAAATTAATTTCTACAAGTACAAAGTTTGTTGCTTCATTTACAAAATTAATATTAAAAACATTTTATAGTAAGCACCACAAAGTACATAAGTTGTAAAAATATTTTCAAAGTATCTCAATTTTTTTTCTGATTACGTCAAACACTAATATTACAGTAAAGATGTTTTGAAAATTGTTTCAATGTATCACAAAATATTTTATGTGAGTACCACAAATGTAGATATTACAGTAAAGAAGTTGTAAAATGAGTTTCAGTGTAGCTCAAAATATTAAACGTAAGGACCACAAACACTGATAGAACAGTAAACAAGTTGTGAAAATAGTTTCAATGTATTATAATAATTCATCTCACTTCACTGAGAACATATTTCTTTACTTCTGATATATTTTACATCTTACAGATGGAAAATGTGAGTTACTCAGTAATCATTTATTCTTGGCATGTAGTGCTGTAGATTGAAATGGTTTCCATAGTACTGTCGTCTTGTTTTCTGTTGGGATGTTTCCAAGTTGTTTTTGTTTAGTTTGGTGAGGCTGTCTCCTTCTTTCGATGATATTGAGCATGGGAGTTGACTCTTTTGTTCATATATTTGGATGTAGATGATTAGAAGGGAGTAATTAAGAATATAATATAATTGTACCTATGTGTGTATTTATTTAGGTTTGTAAATTCTTCAGGGGAACTTGGCTACTATGTGTATGGGTGAGTTGGGCTGACCAAGGGTCTCAATATTAAGAGGGGCGCAGTAGGGACCTGCCTGACTGAATGTCATACAAACAGCATATTCTTAAAACAGAGTATGACGTATTATTTGGAGGAAAACACGTCATCGTTTTGGAGATCTACTGCAACTGACTCCTGTAAAAGGACAACCAGTATTTTTAATATTTGCACATGAAGACACTAGAAAGTCCCTGGGTAGTGTTGGAAACGTCAACATTTGGTAATATGCTATTAGCCGTCCATGTCTATATCAGCTTTTCTGTGACATAGGGGGGTACACAGATACATATGGGTACACAGATGGATAGAACACCACTTGTCACAAGCAGATACTGGAGCAGGAGCGAAGAAACAGAACCTGTCTATATCAGCTCCTCCGTGACATAGGGGGGATACAGATACCTAGAGATCCACAGATGGATAGAACAGGAGCCTTGGGAGGTGTCAAGTATATATCTGGTCCCCAGTTCATTACAGATGTCTCAACTATGGAATGTACTAGTCATCACAAGCAGATATGGGAACTGCAGCAGACAAACAGAACGAGTATATATATCAACCCCCCTATGATATAAGGGGTACACAGATATATAGGGGTCCATAGATGGATAGAACAGCAGCCCTGGGGGAGTGGCAGGTATATCTCTGCTTTCCAGGTCATTACACAGATGTCTCAACTGTGGAATGTACTGGACCTCTGTTGGATGGATGCCATAACCGACTTGCTAATGGCTATAGTTGTTGCAGAGAAACCAGAGGAGCTGCCCAGTTCCCTCTTCCCATTCCCATCCTTGTTGCCCTCTCCCCTAGGACACCTACACAGATGTAAGTATGACTTTGGGACACTCAAAATACTACAGATAGATGCAGGAAATCCCCTATTTCTACTTTCTCACCACTCTCAATAAGTTGAGTCACACGATTTTCATTGTTCTCCAAGTGTGTCAAAAGAGGTTCTACCGTGGTTTGCAAAAGAGCTTTTAATTTAAAGTACAGATCTTCCAAATTAAGGGGCGATAATTCCTGCAACTGGGTATGGGGTTGGCGGTCCTATAAAGGTGTCAATGTTGGGCCTTTCTTGGGTCTTTTGACTTAAATGGGACGTCAGTCTCTTTTCCCTTCCTTTTCCTCTTACCTATCACTTCTTTGAGAGAAGAGACTGGAGAGTTACTTATATTTTTCTGTGTCTTAGTTTGAGCCAAACGAGTCCCCCTTGTGAGGTGGTGGCATCATAGTTTTGGGTAATGGTGTAGAAATTAATTAACCTTCTAAGGGGTCCCACTGATACTTAGTCCTTTTAAACCAACAAGGAAGAAATTGGCACAGAAGCTGAAATATAAAAGAGCATCTTTATTAACCTCAAATGAGCGAGGCTACGTCACACAGAAGCCTTAGCATCTGAATGAGGCAGTCTGAGGAGTGCAGAAAACAGAGGCCCTATATGTGCTTAGGGTTACATAGTAAGCTTAAAACCAAGGGGCAGTACTGGCTCATATAAGCATGCAAAATAACTAAGATGGGCATACAAGATCTGCTTGCTCAACAAAGTGGGAGGAGAGTTACTTCTCCATACAGCAGCAAAAATAGCCTGGCAGTTATACTAGAGAAGCAGGTGCATTCTACTGGCTAGGCCCTTCTGGGCATGTGCGAAGGTGGAAGATGCTGAATATAGCTTGTCTCTAGGCTGATTTCAAGAGCAGTTAACAGAAAGGTAGGACAGAGCACATGGCGAGCACAAGGCAAACAAAATGGCTGCCAGAAATACAAAATGGCTTTCACAAAACGGATAAGATAACTTCTAAATACAGGATGGCTTCTGCTAATGCTAACCCATTGCTGCCAATTTACAACAGACAACCGTTTTAGCATTAGCTGAAGACATTCCTATGATCCAGTAGGAACATAGAAAATATTTACACATTAATTTTCATAATTTTATCAATTTCCTAATTCATTGCTAGGTGGGCATTTTCTATTCTAAACATGTCATTAAGGGGGTATACATAAGGTATATGCAGGAATACAAAGGGAGCGAAGCATTAGGTCATAATTAACATACAGATAGCAGGAGAGAGTAATGACCACTATTACAAACAGAATTATCATTTTTCAGTCCTAAGCAAAAGCAAATCCTAAACTCATCTAGTAGACATTTTCAGGGCTCCTATGCATTTTAGTGACTATTCATTTTAAATTTCAGAATGGCTAACAGCACATATCCAATAAAAAACAATTCCAATTGTCTGTTACATTTTCTTTTAATGAGGGCTAGAACATCAATTTAATACATTCAAGGAAAGAGCAAAGTCACATTTTTCAATTGCTCAGAATTTTTTTTTCCGTGCATAATAAGTATAACTAATGCAAATATTAAAGCTAAAACAGATTATTACAAAAACAATCCTGGCTCCAAGGGACCAGGAGGACCACACAGGGCCATAAGAATTAGGATGAAGAGCTGCAAAGGGCTGTTCCTCCTCAAAATTGGTCTGACTAAAGGGGTACATTATTAACAAAAAAAAAAGTCCTTGGGGAAATTGAAGCCGCTGTACAACCAAGCCAGAGGGGAGTTTTTGCCCTGTGTCCGTTTGAGCCTCACAGGCAGGATCTTGTTTTTTGCACAGTGGAGCTGCACAACTCGCAACTCAAGCCCAGTTTCAAGGGAAAAGTCTCTTTTTTCAGAATAGGGCAGTCACCCAACAGGCAAATGCTCTTAGCGATCCTGTCCAGTGTCTCAGGCAGTGCACCAGCTTTCTTCTCTTCAATCTAACAGGCATCAGAGACACAGCACCTGTACCCTAATCTCAAGTCCTTCCATAGCTCCTCTATTGCTCTGCTGATGCACTGCTCATTCGTTGGGGCAAAACATTGCATCCGGTGTGGTCAGGCACCTCTTGACCAACAAACAAAGGTGCAAAATTGTATTCAATTTGGGACCAGAATTCAAAGGCCTGATGCTAGGATCTGTGAAGCAACCCTTGTTTCAAAAGGGGTCACTTCAAGCAAAGCCTCCTTTCCATTCTGGTTGGTCTGTGACTCTCAGCTGGGCATGATTCACCATTTCTACTTTCTGATTTGTGACCCCGTCTTTCGCTGAAGACAGTGGCAGGTGTACACATTTGATCACAGAACTTCCGCCTTCACTGAGATCCTTGTTACCAGCAATGCCTGTGCTGGTTACCTTCACTTTGGCTTCAAGCTGGACTGGTGCTGACACTGACTCCCCAAGCTGAATCTGATGTCCGGGCCCCTCTGCCAGTGGTTGTACAGCAGCAAATATCTATTGGTGGACAGAACAAAAGGTCTTTAGACAAGGCAGAGAAACAGTCTATCAACAGAGAGGATAGTTAGAAAATACTTCCTAGTCTTGAGTTGCCCCATATATTAGCAAGGCACCCAAGAACCACTTTCATCTATTTATGAGAGAGTAAAAAGAACAACAGCCTGGACCTATGGGCAGGAATAAAAGGAACTCTTTGATGAACTAACAAGATTAATACATCAGCCAATCCTAAGCAGCCAAGGAAGTGTGTATTCATTTACTAAACTCAGAGGAAAAGAGAAAAACAACACAGACATACTCTAAATCCTTAAGTGAGGTAGTGTGGCTCACTGGTTAGAGGCGGCAGACCCGAGAGCAGAGGACGGCCCGGGACCAGGGTTCGATTCCCGGCGCGGCAGGTTTCTGGACAAGGGTCAGCGGACTCGATAATTCTCTCGCCTCGGTGCCCCCTCTGATCAGCGATCACACTCGGCAACTCTGGGCATTAGCTTGCCTCATCTTCACTAACGGCCCCACCAGACCGCCGGGGATGCCTGGTCTCACCCTGGAGATACCCATTAAGGGACCATCTCTCAGGGAAGCCATGAAGGGTTTCGCAGCGGTTGAAGCGCCTTGGGACCCTCCGGGTAAGTAGTGCGCTATATAAATGCCTATACATTTACATTTACATTTACATTGGTGTATTCCGGTGTACTAATCTGAAAACCCTCAAAAAATGAAACATTCTACACTTTTGCACATAAACTTTACATTACTTATACAGGACTTTAGACACTTCTAAAATAATTGTTCTTAATAAAAGCACTTACATACCTACATTGTACGCTTAGGACCATGTTATAGGAGCAGCAGGAACATCTTTTTGCTAAGGATCACATGGGCATCTTCCCTGCGTTCTACTTTTCATGATCCAAACTATGCAACATCAGCTCTAATAAGGACTGTCAGTTTATTTTTACAGACTAGCTAATAAAAAAAACTAGCAATGCCCTTGCAAAACTACAATAATGGTGTTATCACCTAAGCATTTTAGAACAAAAACTACCCACATCTAGCTCCCCTTGAAGGTCAAATAAGGGAACAGCAGTCTAACCTACTGATCCTGTCATAATTTCATCAAACAGGATGGGCAGTAATAAAACGTATATATTTATTCATTTTATTAATGCTAACAATGTTTAAAACAGTATTACTGAATAGCCAATTAAATGTATCATTGCTATTTCACAGACAGTGTAGACAGGCTTAAAAAAATTGAGAAAAGTAGAGAGCAACATACATATTACGTAGCCTGAATTTGTAGAGGAGCTAGCCTCCTTCTCCTATTTTGACAGTAGGAAACCTGAAAGAGGTTTCACTTCTGTCAACACTATCAACCCGTGTATGTAGCAATTGGGCAAAGACAAAGTTATAGGAGGTACATAGTACTTTTGAGAGGGCTAAAAATCATTTTAGCAAATGTACAAATTTCATTGCCTCAGCTTTTAAGCATTAGTGCTGTATAAATATGGCAAAGCGTATCTGTTAATCAAAGTTCACATATACCAATATATCATTTTCTATCATATGAGTGCATAAAGTGCTTGGTTTTTTGCCCAAAAAACAAAGGTAAAACTCCTTCTTTTCCCCTGTCCTCTTTCAAAAAAATTCAGAGGTCAAAATGGCAACGCAGACCTTGCTCTGGGAGCTATGCTATGCTACAAAATATAGAGCTGACATTTAACTCTTCCCAACTGTCCTATTCTGTGTGGGAATGCAGCTTTTCCTAATTCAAAGTCACTGTTAAAGCAGGAAACTGACCCATTCCCCTGTTTGTCAGTTCAATAACTTCTGCTGGGTTTTGTATACATATTTTCAATTATAAGCAGTGTGCAGTATACTTTTGCAGCAATATAAAGGTCAGCTATTTGTTTTATACCTAAATGTATGCATTTACTGAAGCCTAAGGCATTTTAAAATGACACAATTTATTTTTAAAGCAGTGAATTTCACCCAATTTCGACTTTGATATATGGGGCACTTAAAATTGAATATCCTATAATTTTTTTTGCATAATATTCATTATCAGAATGTTCTTTAGAAAGCCCAGAAATGAAACATTAGAAATATAGTATAATTACCCTTCAAAAAATGAGTTTATTACACCTGCACAGAGTGATATTCCATATGCAAATGTCCTCATTATGCGGTACAACACAACTTACATTTAATTTTAATGCTAGGAGGTCACGTATGAGTATTAAGCTTTATAAATAATAAAAAATGAATTAAAAGCACGTATTTTTTGAATAACTGTTCATAATTAATATATATATATTTTTTTAATAAAACCAATCATTTGGCTAATTCCACATAGGAAAAGCAAGCTGCATCTCTTGCCTATCATACTTAGACACATTCATTCACAAGCCTAAGCACAGAAGCTTAACTTAAAACATGACAAATTTTTGTACCACTTTTTTAAAAGGACAGTTATTATTTAAAATCAGAATCAAGAATGTGCTTATGTAAAAGACTTTAAAAAAGGAAATCCTGTTAAATGTTTTCCTGTTATTCAAAATAATGAACCTGTTTTTTGTAACTTTTAAAAACCGTAGTCTGAAATGCAGGATTTCACCGCGTGTTTTAACGTACAAAATCCTGGCATAGTGAACATTCCTGTCCCTCTGTGGCCTACAATCAAACAACAGCTGCTGCTAAGCTTTTTTTAGTATTGAAATGGAAGCACGGTGACTGTCTATTTAAAACTGAGGCCTTTCAATACATGTTCTATATAATGCATTTTAGTTCCGCAAAAATGTATTTTAGATGAAGTGTTTGCTTGTTAATATCTAATACAATGTATCTAAGGAAAATGTTTTATAATTGTTTATTTATTACAAAACGCGCAATTTCATTTTTGAGGCCTTTTTATTCCTATTGAATATGAATTGTAATTTTATCTTTTAAGCATTGGCAGTTTGTACATGTGCTTAATTGCTTACTCTATAAATTAAATATTAACATTTAATTATTTTAGCATATCATATGGTTCATTTCTGGATGTTTATTTAATTTTTATTTAATAATAATTAAATGAAATTTTGCATAACAGACTGATGACAACAAACAAATCACAAACACACATTGAGCTCATTTCAGACATATACAGAAAGGGTCATACACTCAGGACACATAATACAGCGCACTTAAAGCTAGCAATCCTTACACAAAGAATGCAATTGCTATATACTTACAGAAGTTGCAATGTAAAACCACGAACCACATTGACATTTAAACACACCTTTAACCCACAGATCAACACTTAAGACAGAAACAAAGGACAGCCCACAGACTGTTCTCAAACCAAACCATTTGTAAATACTAGTTGTAAGTCATATTTACAAGAAGCCCTTCTCAATAGTATTCAAAAAGACTGCAAAAACAACCCAAAAAACTGTTTTATTTACAAGAAGCCAAAATACACTCAATTCACTAGCTTTGGCTGGCAGAACACCAAAAAATCGCTCTGCTTCTCTCCATTCATAAAATTGCACAGAACAAAGGATCCTCGTTTGTATTATTTTCATATTTGAATTGCATGGGGATACAAAATCACCAAGAAAGAAATATGGTTTTATACCTAAACCTATCTAGTTATCCCCTCAAGGGAGCCGGCTAATTTTCATTCATCTCACTATGGTACTTCCAAAAAGCAACACATTCTTCGATGTGTGCTTGAAACAGGCATGGCAAAAATATTGCAAAATATGCAAATATTATATAATCAAAGTAGCGCTTAAGGTGCTCTTCGTATGTTTCGCCGTTCAAACGAAAGTCAAGCCAGGAAAAATCTCCTCATTACCTGCCTACATAAATTGCAATTTACATATCTATCCTACACAAATCCAAAGTATGCCAACACAAATCTAAGCCAAAGTAAGTGTTTCTAAACTACTTTACCAATCAAAGGCATCAAAACTACTCTTATTAAACAAATGATTGTCCAAATGCTAACTGCCAAGTTCTGAATGACCTAACGGTCTTTTTTTGAATACTCACGCCAAAAAGGTTCTCAGTCAGGGGTGACATCATGTGAAGGATCAAAATCAGGAAGATAAGAAATATACTTGGCTGCAGAGACATAGAATTCCTAGAATCTCCGTGCACAGAGTACCTCCTTATTAGAGTCCTGTCCTGTCCTCCTCAGTAGATTTATGTCTCCTCACAAGATCACTCCCTCAGATAGCCACTTTTCTGATGAGGTCCACGTTGGAGCGCCATCTGTAGAAATCAATTACCCTTCTTATGGGTCCCACTGATACTTGGTCATTTTAAACCAACAAGGAAGAAATTTGCACAAAGGCTGAAATATAAAAGAGCATCTTTATTAACCTCAAATGATTGAGACTACATCACACAGAAGCCCTAACAACTGAATGAGGCAGTCTGAGGAGTACAGAAAACAGAGGCCTTATATATGCTTGCGGTTACATAGTAAGCAGAAAACCAAGGGGTAGTCCTGGCTCATGTAAGCATGCAAATTGCCTAAGATGGGCATACAAGATCTTCTTGCTCAACAAAGTGGGAGGAGAGTAACTTCTCCATACAGCAGCAAAAATAGCCTGACAGTTATACTGAAGAAGCAGGTGCATTCTACTGGCTAGGCCCTTCTGGGCAGGTGCGAAGGTGGAAGATGCTGAATATAGTTTGTCTCTAGGCAGATTTCAAGAGCAGTTAACAGAAAGGTAGGACAGAGCACATGGTGAGCATATGGCAAACAAAATGGCTGCAAGAAATACAAAATGGCTTTCACAAAATGGATAAGATAACTTCTAAATACAGGACGGATTCTGCTAATGCTAACCCATTGCTGCCAATTTACAACAATGGGACCTATTGAATCCCACGTCACCACCCCTCCCAACATTCCCGTTGATAGTCTTCTTTCCGTTATTTCAATTTTTTTTGAAAGAGCATTTGATGCCTTTACAAAAAAAGAATCCAAATTTAAGATTAATTCTCCAGATGGTTCTGGTTGTTTTTCCTTTTTTTTCCCCATGGCAAGGGCCAGGAATATTAAAGGGGATGACGAAGTTAGGGGGGTGCTCAGCCCTGTCTCTGATGGAATCTGACGTGCATAGATAGGCCCGTCCTTGGCCCAGGCTTTGCCTGAGCGCACCAACGTACTTGACTGTCGAGCCTAAAAGTGTGTGATGAAGTTACTGTGGGTTGACGGGAAAATGCAGTTTCCCTGCAGTGCACGCAATGAGTTGTGGCACAGCTTCTCCCCCTAGCAGTCAGCAGGTTCTTGAACTACCATGCAGCGGGTCGCCATCATGCTTATGAACACATGATGGGGTTACTGGGGTTTGACTGTAAATACTGTTCCCCTGCAGTGCAGGCAATGAGTTGCCGCATGGCTTCTTTCCCTAGCAGTGAGCAGGTTCTGGCAGCTACCATGCCGCTGGTCTCTGGCATGCTTATGAGCGAGTGATGAGGGTCCTGGGGTTTGATGGGAAATGCAGTACTCCTGTGGTGCAGGCAATGAATTGCAGCCCGGTTATTTCTCCTAGCAGTGAGCCGGTGCTGGTGGCTACCACGCTGTGGATCACTGTTGCGCTTATGAGTGTTTGATGAGGTTCAAGGGTGTTGACAGGAAATGCAGTTCCCCTGTGGTGCAGCCAATGAGTTGGGGTATGTCTTCTCCCCCTAGCAGTGAGCAGATGCTAGCAGCTACCTTGCTGTGGGTCGCTATCACACTTATGAGCATGTGATGAGGTTCCTGGAGGTTGAAGGGAAACACATTTTCCCAGTAGTGCAAACAATGTGTTGTGGCACAACTACTCCCACTACTGCTGTTCCCCACCTTGGTCTGCTGTCCTGCTTATGAACATGTGATGAGGCTCCTGGGGGATGAAATGCAGTTCCCCTGCAGTGCAGGCAATGATCTGAGGCACGGCTACTCCCCCTGGGAGTGAGCAGGTGCTGGCAGCTTCCACTCTGCGGTTCGCTGTTACTCTTATGAGTACGTGATGAGGTTCCTGGAGGTTGACAGGAAATGCAGTTCAACAGAGGTTCAGGCAATGACTTGCGGCATAGCTTCTCTCCCTAGCAGTGAGCAGGTGCTAGCTGCTACCATGCCATGGGTCACTGTCGCGCCTATGAGCGTGCGATGAGGTTCCTGGGGGTTGACAGGAAATGCAGTTCTCCTGCGTTGCAGGCAATGAATTGCTGCACTGCTTCATCCCATTTTTTATAAACATAGATGTAAGAATGGTGGTCCAGCCCAGGCTCCTCCAGGTGATGATGGATGCAAGATGAGCCTGTCCTTGGCACAGGCATTTACCAGGCTCATCCCACACTGCAGGAACATGAAGCATGCATTATAGTGCTTGCAGGATTTATACAGATGCGCAGTGGGGCCGCATCCAACAGCCCAGTAGAATGTTGGAACTTGGAATCTCTTGCTAAGTCCACCCCTCTTACCAAGTCCACCCCTCACTCACTTACTCATAGACCCACTCAGACACTCACACCCTCAATCACAGATCCCAGACCCACTCAGACAGTCCCATGCATACTTACAGACCCACTCAGACACTCATGGGCCCATTCACAGACCCACTCAGAGACTCATGCACCCACTCACAGACCTACTCGGACCTACTCGGACACTCATGCACCCCCTCAAATTCCCATTCACAAACCCATGCACCTACTCACAGACCCACTCAGACACTCATGCACCAACTCACAGACCCAGTGACTTATGCACCTACTCTTAGACACATACAGACACTCATGCACCCATTCAGATGTAATGCACCCACTCAGAGACTTTCACACCCACTCACAGCCTAATGTAGACACTCATGTGCTCAATCATAGACACACTCACAGTCTCATGTACCCACTCACAGATTCATGCATGCACTTACAGACCTACTCAGACACTCATGCATCTAGTCACAGACCCACTGCAAAATATGCACTGACATACCCACTTGCAGATTGACTAATGCATCTACTCAGAGGCACAGTCAGTCTCTAGGGCATACAGTGATGGACCAACTCACTTACTAATGAAATCGTTCACAGATTCATTCAGAGAGTCATCCACCCATTCACAGATCTACTCAGATACTCACACACCCAGTCACTGATCCAGTCACAGTCTCGCACACCCACTCAGAAATACACTCAGACACTCATGCGCCCACTTATAGACCCAATGAGACACTCATGCTCTGACTCACATACTCATTCAGACAGTTATATGCCCATCCACAGACCCACGCATACACTGACACATCGATTCAGGAATCCACTCAGACACTCATGCTCACAGTCACAGACCCACTCAGACACTGCTGCACCCACTCACGGACCCACTCAGACACTCATGTAGTGAATCACAGAGCCACTCAGATACTCAGGCATCCAGTCACAGAAACACACAGAGACTGACATACCCACTCACAGACCAACTGAGACACTCATGCACCTAGTCACAGATCCACTCACACAGTCAAACACCAACTCAAAGAATAATGCACTCACCTACAGACCAGTCTGATACTAATGCACCCAGACAGAGACTCTCTCAGATCCTCCTTTACACACTCACAGACCCACTCAGAGACTCACACACCCGGTTACAGATCTCCTCAAATACTAAGGCATCCACTCACAGACCCAGTCAGACAGTAACATACCCAGTCACAGTCCCACTCGGACAGTCATGCACCCAGTCACATACCCACTCAGAGATGTATGCACCCACTAACAGATCCCCTCAAACAATAAACCACTCACAGACCCAGTCAGACACCAATGCATACAATGACAGACCTAGTCAGACACTCAAGTACCCACTCATATATTCATTTAGATAGTCATCCATTCACTCCCATACAAACTCAGATACTGATGCACCCACTCACAGATCCATTCTGAGAACTCAAACACCCAGGCAGGAGATACCCTTAAATGCTATTGTACCCATTTACAGATCAGACACTCATGCACCACTCACAGACCCACTCAGAGACTTATGAACCCACTCAGATATGAACTTAAACACTAATGCACTCACTTACAGACATTAGACTCTTACAAAGCCGTTCATAGTCACTGCCACATACACATACATCCTAAAGTTGCTGTTGTGCATTGAACTTACATTTTTGGTTTGTATATCCAGGAGAGATCCGCAACTCCAGAAAAAAACAAAAAATAAAAAACAACAATGCTTTCAATCAATGGACGCAATTGATTATGCTTCAAACCTCTCTGGCCAATCCAAGTAATGTCAAGAGTAGGCAAACCCAAGTCAATGCCACTCTTCCTAGCACTTTCTCTGGCCCAAAACTCATAGCTATTACCCAAAATCCTCACTATAACCATTTTGAAGGCAAGAATCAATAGCATAAAGGAGAAGGTTGGAGCTGAATGAGGCAGTTTTCAAAATGCAATGCAGGTAAAATGGAGAACAGAACCTGGTTTAAAAAAGATCACATTCAATCGGATGGTTAAATATGTTGGTAACTAAAACAGGTAGTGATTTGAAAGGTAAAAAGTGTAGACCTGTAAATGGCTCTGGATAAAATAAAAACAAGTTATGATATTTTAGATATACTAAGATATTCAAGCACTCACTGCTACAGTTGGACTTGTAGCTAGTATGCTGCTGACAGAAAGTACAGTTAACTTATGACCGACTGGTACAGTAGAGTGTTGCAAAGGAGGTTGCTATTTCAACTGAGGCAGAACAGTGTTTGGGTTAGGGTTAAATTACACTGTACTTTCAAACTTGAAAGGAGAGTATTTTACACATAGTGCATCTTCTTATTAAGACATTTCCTAATTTAGTACTGTCACAGGATATGCAATATAGATGAGAAATAATACTAATATAATGGGTAATGTTTTATCAGACTCTTGTGTGGATTCATGACTCTGTCACAATGTTTGGGGGGCTGTACTGGGCATCATGACAAAGTCGCAAATCCACCCACAGACACTACCAAATTGGACTCCTTGTCAGGAAACTTTGGAAGAGTTTTAAAGAAACTGCACATTCAGAATTGGAATATCAAAAAAAATTAAAGGAATGTTATGATTCGCTAAGTACATAAGTATGAATGAAAAAAAAGAGTGTAAAAAATTGTCATTACTGGTTCTCCTCTACTGAGAGCAGACCTTATCATTTTGCCTGAAAAGAAATGTAAAGTAAAAGTGCGGTCAAATTTGAGAACACTAGAGGAATTTACGATAATATGTATGTATATATGAGTTATGAGTACATATTACATTAAATAACGTATACATATTAGTTGCATATCCATTTACATGGCCACAGAGGAAAAACTATACATAATGACATATGAAGTGAAGCTGACGGAAATAAACACCCATTTCAATAGTAATGGACGTATGCATGTATAAAGTCTGATATATAGCCATTTGGATTATGAAACATTCACTATAAAAATGAAAACCCTACTGAGGTATTCAATTGGAATTAGATGACTGAAAACTTTATAAGTGGTAGATAGGGATGTATAAATGTTTTGTTCCATAGATGTACTTCTATTATATTATCTGCAATTGGTATATTCAATTAATTTGTAAGGCTGTAGTTCACTACTCTAGTAGTGCCCAGGATCGTTAATGTAAATTGTAGATGTATTGAACTTCTAATTGTGCAATCTATGGTAGTAGGTCTTCAAATATGTATTACATGTATTACTCCAGAACCTGTGCCTGTAGTGTAAATAGGTATGTGGAATTGAGATTTAAACCAAGTTCCTAACTTCTCAGCTTTTGTTTTATAACATAGAAATAACTGCTAGTATATGCTGCATGTATGCAGTAGTGCAGGAAGGTATGTGTTTAAAAGGGAAGACATATAGATATGGAGTTTGAGTAAATTAGAAACATATTTAGATGCCAGTCTATTACATTTTTACAATCATTCATCTATGAATGTACTCACTGAGATACCTATTTAGAAAACCATAAGTTTCTCACACTCCTAGCCACACATTGAAAGAAGTCCCTACATATTCAGCCATACACATTGGTAGCATTTACATATACAGCACTTAGAGCCTGATGTAGGTAGCCAAATACCGGTGGTAACGGTCGAAATTACCGAATTTCGGCCGTTACCGACCGGTTTTGGGATTTCCAGATGTAGGTGGCATTTTTTAAGGATTCAGTATTTTACCGAATCGGTAATTTAAGGAATCTGTAAAATAAGGAATTCTTAAATACCGATTCTGTAAATTACCGAATCCTGATAAGTAGGGAGCACTTAAATTAGTGATTTTCCCATCTTAGGATTTGTTATTTACCACCAACTACAAGTTGGTGGTAAATAATAAAAACCTCTGAAAAAGCATTTTTTTTTGCTTTTCCAACAGTGACATGTTGCAGACATACATGCCCTTAGGGCATGTATGTCTGCAACATGTGCACCCATACACAATTGAGGGGTGCAACAGGGTGTCAAAGTGACACCCTGCCACCCTTCAATGTTTCCCAATTTTACCGAATCGGTATTTACCGATTCGGTAATTGACATTCATTCCTAGGCCCATAGGAATGAATGACAAATACCGAATCGGTAAATACCGATTCGGTAATTGCCGAAACTTACTGATTCAGTAATTTTTTACCTACATCCCAATTGCCTGTTCTTAAATACCGAATCGGTATGATTCGATATTTAAGAATCGGTATTTTGGGATTACCTACATCGGGCCCTAAGAGAGTCAGTTGAGCACACAATTATATACCCCAAAACTCACAAACACAGCAGGTAAGCTATTCCACACAGTCACTTGCATATAGATTTGCATATCCATTGAGGCACTAAAAGAGCCACTCTTCTACTGATATACTCACTTACACAAACACTTACACATCCATACAGGCACTGATACATTCACTCAGATATGTATTGAAATACTGACACAACCAAGGTACTCATCTAGACAAGTGGCCATTAATACGTGTCTCGACTCTGCTACTGCAAAGCTTGAGTGTGAAGTTTTACTGCCATGTCGACTTGAATTTAAAACCCTTTGTCAGGCCCTAAACTACTCTTCTAGTACTTATAAGTAACCCTTTAGGTAGGCCACAGGTAAGTACAGGACAGGGTGCTTAAAAGCAAGATATATATTTAAACGATTGAGTGAGTTACATGCGCACTTATAGACCCATACTCCCAGAAATACATCAAGTGTCTCACCCATACTGTAACTCACATATGTCAGACAGCAACAGAGGGAATTAGATATTCACTTATACAACACTCATGTATCCAGCCGAACCAGAACTAGTTTCATACACAGTTATATACCATAAAACTAAATGTTAGAAATGGGGGTCTCTATTTGGCAATGGTATACACCTTTGATCAAATAGGGATCCTTGCTTCCAAGTCAGGGAATGGGGATTACTGGATAACCCTGCTCACCCCCTTGATAGCTTGGCACAAGCAGACAGGCTTATCTCAGAGGCAGTGTGTTATGCATTTTTGAACACACACAGTAATACAGTGAAAACATTGCAGATGGACACAACGCAGGATTTATAAAAATAAGTATTCTTTATATATACTTATTACAAGACCATAAAGGACAAAAATCCACAATACTGTACTCATTGAGAATTCTTCAACTTGGTAGAAATAGTTAAAAAATAGGTAACTCACTTAAAAATAGTCTTTAGCACCAAACAACCCCAACTGGAGTTATCACGATGTCGAGGTCAAAGAAATCCCAAAATATGGCACCAACCGCGAAGTGCGTGGCGTCAGGCCTGGAGTCAAAACAGACCCACAAAAAAGAGGACCTTGGAAAAGCATGAACAAAGACAGCTCACGGCGTCAGGGAGATGCGGCGTCATTGGCGTGTTGCGGCATTGTTTAGTTGCTTCGGGAGCGATGATGAGTAGAGACCTGGATGCTTGGGCAGGCATGGGAGGCATTGGTTCCTGACAGGAGAGGAAGTGACGTCACAGTGGCGCCAAAACCACGGTTAAGTACGATGTCACAATGTTGATGGATTCTTGACCACCTACGTCGATGATCGGCTCCTTGATGATGACCACTTCGGAGTCGATGCGGCACAGCAGCAGGCATCGGGCCGGCGTCGCAAGTCGGAGCAGCTCTCTCGGCTATGGCAGGCTTACGATGTTGTTCACTGACGTCGATGTAGCTCAGTGGCCGATGCCGCAATGCACCAAAGACGCTGCATCTCCCCGATGCCATGAGCTGTCTTTGTTTTCACTTTTCCAAGGTACTGTTCTTTGTGGGTCTGTTTTGATTCTGGGCTCGATGATGCGCACCTCGCGGTCGGCGCCGTACTTTGGGATTTTTTTATCTTGATGTCGTGATAACTCCAGCCCTGTGCTGACTAACCCTGTCTCCTGGAATCCTCCAGCCCTTCTCATTCAAACTCCAGGCAAGGAATACACAATTTAGCAGAGGCAGGCTTGGATAGTTAGGCAAGAAAATACCTACTTTCTAAATGTGGTATTTTCAAACACAGAATGTTAAAACCAACTTCACTAAAATATGTATTTTGTCATTCTGAGTTCGGGCATACTAAACTCGAATTTCTTCCTAGTTTCCTGAGTCAGTTAGGATTATAAGATATAATAATCAAACTGTCCATTCTGGCCTACGAGGAACAGGTAGCCTTGCAATAGTGAAAAAAGAAAATGGCTGTTATTCACTATTAGGACATGCCACACACACCAGGGCATGTCTTACCTTATACTTACAAGGCACCCTGCACTTGGGCCTACCTAAGGGGTTTCTGATATGAAGAAAATGGAAGGTTTGGGGACTGGCAAGTGGGTGCACTTGCCAAGATGACATGGCAGTCACAGACTGCCCACAGGCTCTGCATTGGCAGGCCTGAGACACATTTTACAAGCCGCTTCTGTGGGTGGCACAATCAGTGCTGCAAGCCCACCAGCAGCATTTGATTTACAAGCCTTGGGCACACATGGTGCACTGTACTAGGGTCTGACAAGTAAATCAAATAACCCAATAATGGAGTCACTAATCAATACATCAATTTAACATAGGGAGCACTTGCACTTAATAGCAGTGGTGCAGTGCCCAAAGCATCTAACTAGCATAACAGATCAAAAACAAATGAGGCAATCAATAAAAAATGAAAGGGAGAGTCATGCAAATGATACCAGGTCTAACAGGTGTTCCCTCCAGCTGGAATGTGAAGAAGATTACCCTTCCCCTTGGGAGTTCCCTTCACAATGGCGGAAAAATCTGGACATACCATCATCATTGGTGTGTTCTGTACTAGGGCAGTGTTCCATCATAAAGTCCATCCCCTGTAGGGAAATGGACCACCTCATCGTCATCAGGAAGTGAGTCTCAAACAAGTATGGTCTCAACTTCTTCAGTGCCCAGGCCACAGCAAATGCCTCACACTCAATTTCACTCCACCTCTGTTCCCGTGGATGTAACCTCCTACTGATGAAGGCTACAGGTTGGTCTAGGCCCTCCTCATTAATCTGTGATAGAACAGCCCCCATACCATGCTCTGAAGCATCTGCTTGAACAATTAATTCCTTTGAGAAGTTGAGTGCTTGAAGCATGGGTGCTGGGCACATGGCAGTCTTCAGGGTGTCAAAAGCCTTCGGACAGGTGTCAATCCAGTTCACTTCTTGGGCTGTTTCCTAGGAGTCAAATCAGTCATGTGCACAACAATGTTGCCATACCCCTTGACAAAACTCCTGTAATACCCCATAAGTCCTAAAAAGGCTCTCACCTGTGTCTGAGTCTTTGGGGGTTCCCATGCCAGGATGGTATCAATCTTGGGTTGCAGGGGTGCCACCTGGCCGCTCCCTATCTGGTGTCCCAAGTACACCACAGAACCCTGCCTGATCTGGCACTTACTCACCTTGAAAGTGAGGCCTGCCTTTCACAGTGCCATCAACAATTCCCAGATGTGGCGCAGATACTTACCAACTCACCCATTCAGACAAATAACTGTTTGCATGTCTCTCGGGCCTCCTAGTGCAGAGCCTGTGTGTGCATTTTTACTGCCATGTTGACTCTGCATTTAAATGCCTTTGTCAGGTCTAGGTAACCCATAAAGTAGGCCGTAGTTAGGCATAGGATAGGGTGCTATTTGCTTAAAATATACGACAAACGTTTAGAAGTTTTACTGAGTTACATGCACACTAACAGACACATACGCCCAGTTAGTGGAGTGGTGTGGCTCACTGGTTAGAGGCGGCAGACCCGGAAGCAGAGGTCGGCCCGGGACCAGGGTTCCCGATGCGGCAGGGTCTTGGGCCATGGTCAGCGGACTCGATAATTCACGCCTCAGTGCCTACTCCAACCATGGGTCCCACTCAGCAACTCTGGGCAATAGCTTGCTTAATCTCTACTAACGGCCCCATCAGTGCCGGGGATGCTTGTCTTCACCTTGGAGATGCCCAGTAGGGACCATCTCACAGGGAAAGCCAGGATGGGTTCCCCAACGCTATACAGCGCCGGGACGCCCCTTTGGTAGGGCAGCTGTGCGCTTTACAAGTGATTTAAAATTTAACATTTAACATTTAAACATCCAGTGTCTCACCCAGTCTGTGACTCACATATGTATTTGTTAAAGACAAAGACAGTCACACACACTATCAGACAGCAACAGAGAGAGTTATATATTAATTCACACTACACTTATGTATCCAGCATTACCAGAGCTAGTTGTACAAACAGTCAGATACACTAAAAACGTCACTAAGCTATTTATACAGCCAGTAGCATATAGATTTCCATACCCATAGAGTTACTGAAAGAGCCAGTCTTATGCTCATATACGTATTTACACCGATACAGAAACTGATTCACTCTCTCAGATACGTGCTCAAGCACTGAGACAACCAACTCACCCATCCAGACAAGTACCTGTTTATAAATCTATCAGGCCTTCTAGTTTAGAACCTTTTTGTTCAGTTTTGCTGCCACGTCGAATTGGCATTTAAACGCCTTTGTCAGGTCTTAAAGTACTCTTCTAATAAATATAAGTAAGATAAGATAAGACCTGCAAAGAATCCAGAAGAGAGAACGCATTCTTGCCAGGTGTCTTTCTAGGTTTTTCTAGCTGTAAAAGGTAAATTGACAAGAAGCATGGCATAGACGGGACAAAGTATCTAGCAATTCAAAATCAGGAACTAGCGTCTAGAAGGGGTTGGCATATTTTATGCATCGTGTAGGGATTTACATTTCTCTCTATCTAACATAAATAATTATATGTTCCAAGCTGTAGTAAGTATGTATTGCACTGTAAATTCTGTCTTCATAATCAGCAGTGTTCAGAGGGAAGACTTGGCCCCTTTTTAGCCTCATTGACTTGTGACTGTGCTTTTTTGATCCACACACATATGAGCTATTGTCCATTTCCTCAGAGGATCAGAATTAGGTTTAGAGGTTTAAATACCCTCTCGTAGCACTGATAGTGTGTGTTACTGGCTAGAAAGTACTGAAGCTTGTCCCATTATTCTTAAACTAAACAATGTATGGCATGTTGGTTATGGTTCTCTTTAAGTCAAATAATATATGATGCTGCGTAGTCAAAGATCTGAACGAAAGGATTGAACCTTTGGAAAAAATATGATATGTTACAAATTCTTTACACTACTAGGCCCATCCACTATGCATGTTAGATGCAGTACACTGTTGGATGTTTCATAATTGATACTAGAAAAGACTAAATAATATGCCAGTGTGTATCAACAACCTATTTTATGACACAAGAAACCTATATCACTTTGCATAATTAGTGATTTATGTGTTTAATATGTATGGCAAGCAAAACTATTTATATAGGTCAAAAGGAAATATACATTTATTTTACAGTTCAAAAGGATTCCTCTTATTAGAGAATAATATGTACACTGGTCTAATATATCTTTAGGAATGGACTTTAGATATGCAGTAGCCATTATGCTTTTTTAGATAAGAATGCTCATTTAGAGCAAAAGCCATGAGCACATTCAGATATGTAATAATGTAATATTAATATTAATAGTACGTGTAGCGCCATTCATAGTTGTGGTAAGATTGTCTGAAAATGACCTGTACAAGTGCCTGGTAAGCTACAATACCATGGCCCTTTAGAGTGACCCAATTCATTCTGATATGTGTGTTGACTCCTACTCATACTAGAATGGCTGTTGAGTTAACAGGTCAAACCATATTTATTAGGGGAAATATTCCCAGTAAATACGAGAACAAGCATAATAATTGTGTTGAGTTAAGCACTCCAATATGCATTGCATCCTCAAAAACCTGAAATAGTTGCCAAATATTGCATCCAGCAAATACTTGAAACCTCAGTACTGGTTTTTATTGTGTGTGATAATTATTGCATGTGATAATGGCTTACGTTTATTGAAGGCCACAGACGCGTATGAGTACGGTTACCATGTCTACTGCTGTATATGGGCATCGTTGATGTTGAGTCAGCATCAGCTGATTTATTAAGAATGTTTAAATATTTCAGGTCACTAGCTTGCATACCTACAGGCTTTATACTTACTCAACTCATTGGCTTCTCTGCCTTATACTTGCCACTTTACAGCACTTTTAGCTAGAAGAAATTATGCTCAGAGGGACAAAACAGGCATTAGCTGACGGCAGCATGATGGGATGCATTATCATCTTAAAATTCTTGCAGATGCGTGTTTATAATTTTCATTCTCAGCAATTGCTAATCAACCTAATAGCCTAGATGCTTAGTCCTGTAGGGGGTTGAACTTCGGGTTTGGGCTAAGCACCTCGTTGAGTGAACACATTTGTGTTACAACTGATTACAAATTGAGACTATACATGTTTTTGTGTGCATCTTTCCTTACTATTACTACCTTCGTAATAGTTCAAGCATTTGAACAAATGTCCAATTGGATTATATCTGTCAGGAGACAACTAGTTTAATTCTCAAAGGGATGGATAGATACACTTTTATTTATGCTGCCTTCTATTCTCTTTCGACCCACGTAATAAATGCATTCATTCCACAAATGCTAAGTTGCCTCATCGGAATACCAAAATGTTCCATGCACCTTGACATAGAACATTACAGCAGTAAAACCAGCTCCCTTGGCAATGCACACTGCATACTATTCACATTCAGTGGATGATCACGAATGTCAGCACAATTTTATGAAACAAAAGCACAGCACTGAGGGAAAGGTGGCGGTGAGCTGAGATGAGCCAGTGCTAGGATCCGCAATGATGCAGAGGAGACCATTTGAAAAACCCCTTCAAT
The DNA here is from genome assembly GCF_964263255.1 of Lissotriton vulgaris. Taxonomy (NCBI): domain Eukaryota; kingdom Metazoa; phylum Chordata; class Amphibia; order Caudata; family Salamandridae; genus Lissotriton; species Lissotriton vulgaris. The sequence goes on from NC_141696.1 coordinate 948,512,958, forward strand.
TATAATCCTGTGGTACACTGGTGAACAGCTATAGTTTTTGGACAACCATGATTGCTCACCTCTGTGTTATTTAATACCCTTGAGACTTGAAATTGGTCATTCGGAACCATCATCTCTTCCCAATGTCTTTTCATCTTCTGGGCCTAATGCACACATTCCAAAGCTATCCAAGCAATCTTGGATGTCTTTCATCATTCTACCTTTGTCTCTACTTCACTTGAATGGGAGTTGTCATGTCAAGCAGTATTTTGGTGCTACTCACCGGATAATGGTGGTTTTGGGAGACTGTGTGCTAGTGGGAATTATCTCATGCCATAAAAACGCACCGCTCTTGCAGTGAAATAAACATGACTCTCATCTACATTTGCCTGCAATTGAGAGATCCTGAAGCTATGTAAAACCCACCTTAAAAGCCCCCTAAAACTGTGTAAAACATTCTCTGATACAACTAGTGGAAATGGGCGCAGTTCCACACTTATAGGGCGTCACGTTAACTCAGCTAGAGGGAGAAACAAGGTAAATATAAGGGATGAAACTGTATGAGGCCCAGATGCAGAGGTTATTATTTTCACTCCTGTTTGCTCAATCACTTTTCCTTGTGATCTCTGTCTCCCACAGACTAGAATGAAAAAGGTGGCGAAACATGTGTATGACTGGATGACTCGAAAACTCTCTGGAGTGAATGAAAAGATAATTTTAAAAATAATGAATTGCAAGAATATTGTGTTAAAATATATTCATAACATCATTTAATTTAATATAGATGTATTAAACTTTGTTTTTTAAATAATTCAATATATATTAGTTTATATATTACTTTCAAGTGTTTTCATTATTTTTATATGTTTTCTTTTTTTTGGTATAGTTTGTAAGTTTAATTTGTAATTCTTATTTTACATTAGCAATTTATAATTTAGTAGCACCATGTTGGGTTTGTAGGGCAATAGGATGGGGAGTTATTTACATCACAAATATTTTTTTCATTTTAAATTAATTCTTATGTTAATTAATTAATTATTTGCTCGGTGATTGATGATGTATATTGCTTACTTGACTAATTGTTATTTATTTATTTATGTGTTTTTGTGATTTTGAATGTGCAATTTAAATTTTCTATAGTTTAATTTCTAATTTAGTATTGTGTGAAATCATTTTAAAGTATACATTATTCTTTTTATAATTATTTTTTTAAGTTCATTAAATATTTAATTTGGAATTACTTTTCTGAATTATGTAATTGATTAATTATTATTTTAACTAAGTTAGTGTATTGTGTAATTTTTTTTCGTTGGCATTTCTTTTCTTATTGTTTCATTTCATGTAATAGCAGATTGATGGGGAATATGATGGAAAAATATTTAATTTATATTTGTTGTCTTTTATTAAAGTTTTTACATGAATTAAATGTCATTGGTGACTATGTCAATTATTTCCTTGATTTGCCATGTTTTTTTATTTGCAGCATTATACATGAATATTTATACATTGATATGTGAATATATTATTACACTTTAAAAATTAGTTTTATAAATTTTATTTCTTTTTTGTACGTGCTTTGTACATGCCCTTTCTTTATTCTCCAAACACAGACGCCTACTTAGGCCAGAATGGAACAGGCTGGGAGTTCGGACTTGTAGGCATGCCATTATTGCTGCTCTGTCCTTAGAGAACATTGTTTTAAATATAAAATTGGCCAAATTCGTTCAGCAAGTTTATAGTCTTTTAGAAAAATTGGATAACTGTGCAGAATAATATGTACTTTAACCTCATCTGCATTGTCCGGGAGTGCTAATTTTTAAATTGCCACGTTGCAGTAAGCACTGATAAGTAGGCCACATTTATTTTTATTTTTCTTAATCCTTTTTAATCTGCAAAATTGTATTTAAAGTGCTGGAAGAATCTTTTAAAGATATGTTTTTATATATCTAAATAAAGAATTATTACTATGTTTTATTTTAATGTTTTATTTAGTTATTTTTTTTAATCCTATTGTTTTACAATTTCGTTTTTGGTTAGCAGTTCCTTATGGGTAATAGGGAGGGAAAGGAATTTATTTTACATTTACTTATTTTCTTTTATAGTTGTTAAATATTCTTGAATTATTTTTATTTCAATTAGATGTATTCGTAAAATGTATTAGGAATTGAAATGGTATACCTAATCCTTTAGAATATTAGTGGTTTTTAGATTGGAAGGTTGTGTAAGACCGGAATTTGTCAAATGTATCCAAACACAGAATAAGACGTTTTTAGAAATTTCTTTTTATATATTTGTGTGCATTCTGCACATACCTTGAATTTTTAGGAAAGATATAAAATAGCAGTAGAAAGTGATGTGACTGCTTAGTGAAACAGGAGAAAAAGCAAACATTGTTGGGTATTATTATTCATTTTCAGGAAGATTTCCTAAATGTAACCACAGAGAAAATCAAACAAACAACTTATGACACACAAGTGCAATTGAGACCCTTTATCATGTGAATAATATTTGGTCAAAAGGTATGAGTATTAAGTATATGGATCTAAGCCACCACAAATTTCTTGATTATTTGTTTGCATTATATTCCCAACGGGAAAAACTGAGATCAAATGTACTATTTTTTCTTTTTTTTTTAAAGTAAACTTATTCTTTAAAGGAAAGCCAACCTTTTTTGAGTGGTCTTCCCAGTGTACTTCTGGGCACTCTTTTTGCTGGTCATGGAATTCTGTGCACTTTACACCTGCCGACCAGGGGTAAAGTTCATGTGCTCCACTTTAAATTTGGTAAAAATTGGCTTAACGTTGATTCGTGCAGTTATTTTCAATGTGAGGTGATTGTATATGGTGTGTAAATACACCCCTGGCATGGAACATAAAATGCCACCTGTGGACTGCAGCTTCTATACTGCCATTCTCTACAGTGGCAATGAAAATATGGCTTCAAGCCCACCTGGTGTTGTGTGGACTCTGCTGCACAGGCCTATCAAAATCACTCTTTGACAGACAGGAAGACCAGATTTAAAATATTAATTGAGTCACCCCTAGCACACCTAGCTGCCCCCAAGATACAATGCATAATATTACAAAGAACATGTGTGAAATTATAAATGGCATGTTCCCACAGTGTCTAACCCAAGACAGCATTCTTGCAGTTCAAGCTGTAACTGACTTATTTTTAAAATAAATGAATTCCAATCTGATGTTAAAGTCAGAGGTATTATCAAATGTATAGGAAAAGTAATAATTAGAAAGTTACGCTTTCCCTGCCTGAGCTTTCAGTAGGCCTATTAGCATGCCAAATCCCAGCATATGCTGAGTGAGCTGTGAACATGGTGTGAAACTCCCTCTGGGGCATGCACAATGAAGTTACCTGAATAGGCTGGGATAAATCCACTGAGATCTGCAGAATCTTCATGTTTGGGGCGGTGGTCATCGCAGTGTTGATCCCTGTCTGACATTGCTGCTTTTGCCATATGTAATGCACAGACCCATTCAAAAGGGAGAGAACATGGTGCCAGAATGACTCTTTTGTATCCCCCAAATGAATCCTGTATGACTCCGAGACATATGTCTCTGGGTTTGATACAGGAACAGGACCAGTCGTTATGTTTCATATGGTACCCCAATATAGGCCTGAGTAGTCTCCTGACCCTTCACCTACATCTACCATATCCTTACACTAAAAACCAGGTTTTGGTATTGACCTTTTACCTAGTTAAACACCGCATAAAATGTTGTGGGGTTTTCCCTGAAAACTAGTCTCATTAACAATGCATGGAGATTCTCAGAATCCCAGAAGGATTACCATCTTCTGCATATTAACTATGTATTGGTTCATCCCTTCCGTCATCCTCGACCGACATGACTCAGCAAGGTAAAATCCCCTAAGGGTACCTTTTGGGTATATATACACCATATTTTTGCCAAGGCCAACGGAGGAGAAAGACTTCCATCCTGATACACTGACGTGAGATGCTGAGGTTTCTGCACACAGACATTCCATCACGCAGTACCCCGACATTTCTCCCGGGGTATCCATTTCGAGACCAAAGCGGGGTCCCTACAGTCTCTCACTTCAGGTAATGGTGTTTGCTTCAACCTAGGGAGATTATTGGCTCCATACCTACATGCATGCTATGTACACTTAGGTACACATAGTTAGGGTTGCATCGTAGGAGTACTCATTGTCATTGTCATGTATTTGTATACCTGTCTGTATTACTTAGTTTAGCACTATGGTAGGAATCTACCATCCATTTTTCCTATTGGTGCTTTTAATCATTTATATATGTTCCTGTTTTATAGTCTAGTGGTGCTTATAAACATTTATATCTGTTTCTGTCTTTTGGTTGTTTCAGCACACTCATTTTACAATAGAAAGGCACTGGTTCAATAACTGCTTATGAAAACGGCCCCACTGTTTATTCTGTGTTGCTCTCCGAGACAAAGGGAGCATGAGTGACTAAGCGAAAAGTACTGTACTGTTTCCACGATCCCTGATGGAACAGGGTTGTCAAGGTCAATAGTTGCGAAGAACTATTCTCTCCTTGGTAAGAGGAGTTTACAGTGGAACTGGGAGCTAGCTGGTATGCAGGCAAACATACCCGGTGGGGTGTCTGGAATCCGTCTGGACACCAGCCCAACAGTCTGTGTTGTATACAAGCTCAGATCGTACATAGGTTTAAAGGAACGACACAATTATATTTATTTTTAAGTTACCAGAAGACACTAGCGATTTCATAATGCCCTTCCCTACCCACAACTCTAAGGGCCCAAGCTCAATGTGGCTGAAGACTTTTGCAATCAGGAAAATGCCCTGACAAATGGAATTTAGGGGTTGTTTGCAGGAAGGCAAACAGGGTCTAGTGAAAAAATTGGGTAGGGTTGCCTTTGGGTACTCTTACCCCATTGATTATGGAGTGCCCACTGGACCTGCTGTTTGTGACCTGTAATGAGCTCTGAGGTTCTGTATCTCTTCCCCATTGTATCCAGGACACGAAGTGGCCTTCAAGGGTCAGCTGCCTAAACTCCTGTGTGGCTGTAAGGACATAAGAAATTGCCAGAGGCCATTTTTTCTTCAATTTTCAACTGACTAGTGGCAACAGGAACTTGAACGGACCTTTGCTGGTGGCCTCTGCCTGGTACCCTCACAGTCCATATTTACTCACCTGGGTACCTAGTGGGCTTAAATGTGTGCTCACATGATTGTTTGAGCTTCAGAAGAAAGTTTGAAAGCTTTTAAAACTTTAGCTTTAGAGCTCCAGAGCCAAGTGGACCTATCCGATAAATCACACCCCCTCAGCTCCACATTGTCAGACTTAATTTCAGAGTCAGACCCCCAAAAGACTCTAGCATTTAGATCAGAAAACATTTCAAAGTCCTTTCCTATTCTGGGATTTAAAACTTGTTTGAGCACAAACTTCAAAAGTTCCTGAAACTTATCGGGATCAACCTGCTGCTGGTAACCATCTGGCAGTTCCATGGTGTTAGACCTGACACCATTGGCGTGGGTCTCCCTTCCATTTTTGATGTTGCCTCATGTATCTGTTGCTGCTGTTAGATGCTTTGGGCACTGTGCCACTGCTGTCCAGTGCCACAGTGGAAGTGCTCCCTATTGTAAATTGATGTACTAATCAGTGGTTCCATGATTGGCTGGTTTTTGTTTACCTGTCAGACCCTAGTACAGTACACCAGGATTGCCAAGGGCTTGTAAACCAAATGCTGCTGTTGGGCTTGCAGCACTGGTTGTGCCACACACAGAAGCAGCCGTATAAAATGTGCGAGCAGGGATTATTTTAGGAGTGTACCCCCTTACCCTGACTAGAGGCAATGGTCCCTATTTGCCACAAGTACCTACCTGTGCCAACTACAGAGCAGCAAATCTAACATATGGTAAACGTTTGGATGGAACACTGAATTATCTTAGCCACTGGTAATTACTCAGGCTGCATCTTAAACCATCATTATTTTGCACACCACCGGCCTATTTATGGGAAAGGTGGTGCAGGGAAGTACAACATGTTATTCTTTTTTAACCGTTCTCTCAAAACCGTGCTGCAGATTTTCACACAGCGTTGTACTGCACAAAGATGAGCAAATATGTTCATATTTCTAATATAGAATAAATAAAAGAAAAGCACATTTTTACCAGTGTAAGGGGATCACACATGTAATGCCCAGTGAGTGTTGCAGCAACGATCGACTTATAGATCACAGGAAGCACTGTGGCTCTACACATTTCTCAGATCACTTCAAACTTCTCCTTTTGAAGGTAAAGCTAGCAAGTTTCATATACAAAACATATTGATTGCATCCGTTGAAAACACAATACCGCTTACGATATAGATATTCAGATTAGTTTACTTCATCATTTCATCTTGAAGAATGTTCGCCTGTTATTGGAACAGTCATAATCCTCTTACCTATTACTGTATTTGCTTTCTTTAGAGAAATATATCAAGAGTATAAGCAAGAAGTAAGAATACTGAAATCTTTCAGAATGGCTTCATAAGAAAATATAATTCAAAGTGCTCTCTTCAATAATGTACAATGGCATGAGTTTTAAATGAGTTTACTTACCTTACCTCTAATGTATTGCCTGAAAAATATAGGAACTGCCATGGTAATATGTCAGAAAGAGCACACTGTCCTTCTGACCTCTGGTTTCCTCTGAGCAGCATTAAACAGTAGATCTGGATTCCACACTCTGATGGCTGATTCATCTGAAAATCAATTGGTGTGAAAAAAGTTTTAAAATGTATGCATGGCTCCGAGGTATAATAGCCATTGGAGTGCAGAGCTTGAACAAAAAGGATCTTTCAAATGCTTCTCAGACAGAAAGCTTGATAAATCATATGCATGGTACAGTGGAAGCAGACGGTTATTACGCTGGCAGGCACAGACAGAATGGCTCAAAATCGGTTTTTCTTTTTCAAATATCCCACTAGGAATACGTTTGATTATTGGTATCCTGAAGGTATTGACAAATTCGTAGCAACATTTTGTTTACCCCCTGCATTTTCATTTGAGTTTTTCAACTTTGCAAATAAAACTCTCATTTAAATAACCACACACACACACACCTGTACACATATATTCATATCTATCTATCTATCTATCTATCTATCTATCTATCTATCTATCTATATATATATATATATATATATTCACTGAAAAAAACATAGGTGATGTCATGAGTGATGTCACTGACCATGTCTTGAGTTGTGTAATATGTGACATCATCATCAGTGCATTGCGGGCGCGCAAGTTATAGTTAGCTGAACTAACTATAACGGGGAATTTCAATGGTTTTGTATGAGTGAAATCTCCAGCTAACTATAACATGTGTGAAAACTATGGTTTTGTCAGTGAATTTGCAAGGTTTTTTAAATGCTAATTCCTAACTATAACGTGTGTGAAACCTATGGTTTTTTCAGTGAATTTTTAAGGTTTTTTAAATGCTGATTCCTAACTATAACTTGGCTGAAACCTATGGTTTTCAGTGAATTTCTAAGGTTTTTTAAATGCTAATTCTTAACTATAACGTGGCTGTGAAACCAGTTAAGGTTGGCCTATGGAAGGAAATTCAAGTTACTGTAACTACTATTAGAATTACATTTTTTAGGATCAGTAGTGGGATGAAAGATACAGCACTGAGGTCTCCTCTCCTGATAACAGGTGAGTAAATCAGAATTCGTAGTTCGGCTGATTTTTGAGGAATTTTTCAAACTTCCAAAACTCCACACTTGGAATTTTTTTAAAGTGAAACCAGTCAATGTTAGCCTATGGAAGGAAATTCAAGTTACTGTAACTATGATTAGAATTACTTTTCGGGATCAGTAGTGGGCTGAAAGATGCAGCACTGAGATCTCTCCTGATAACAGGTGAGTAAAACGGAAATCGTAGTTCAGCTGATTTTTGAGGAATTTTTTTAACTTCCAAAACTCCACACTTAGAAAAGTTTCCAAGAGAAACCAGTCAATGTTAGCCTATGGAAGAAATTCAAGTTACTGTAACTATGGTTAGAATTACTTTTCAAGATCAGTAGTGGGCTGAAAGATGCAGCTCTCTCTAAAATCATCCAAACTACTAATTCCGATTCACCCACCTGTTATCAATTATTATATTTATTTCTTTTTTATACAAATCTCCGAAATGTTTTATAATAATTATTTTTATTTATTTTATTTTTATATTGCATTACATAGTTTAATGTAAAATAATAAAAAAACAAAATTCAAAAATGATTTATTTTTCAATATATTAAAATTAATTTCTATATTTTTTTTGCATTTTTTGTGGTAAACGTACGGTACGGGTATGGTGCTCGCACCATCCTTTGTATGTGTAATCGTACTGCACGCGTACCCTCCGCATACCTTACAAATATGTTTTGACATTTCGCGTCGCATCAGCGCCTCCAAGTAACGTCATGTACATTTGTATGGCGCACTGTATGCGTACTCTGCGATATGTTTAAAAAGATATATCTATGTATTTAATGTAAATATTGGTGCAAGACCTTATCTGAGATTAACATGAAAATAGTTTTTTTTTCTTTTAGTAAGTGTATATTACTTTTAAAAGCAATTACGCAAATTGCGGGGGTACGTCGTGCGTACACGCATCGTAAGCGAACTGTACGCACACGCATGTGACTTCAAAACAAGAGATTTGATTGGTTCATAATACGTCCTATTCCAACTGTTGAAAGACCCCACCTATTTTAATCATTCTTCTTTGACTTTCACTGAAGAACCATCTCTTTTGTGAAGCTCCTGTGTTTTAGCAGAGAACTGTAATATGGCTGCACGTCAGGAGGAAGATACTTCTGAATACTCTTCAGAAGAGGAATTCCTGGCTGAGGATGCAGAGCCAAAAAGGAAAGAAGCTTTTAATCAGGATTTTTTTCACATTTCCAGATGGAGAAAAGAAGGTGAATAGTGCCAAGGTCACCTGCAAAGTGTGTGGGACCACACTTTCTAGAGGAGATCCGACCAAAAAATAGTCAATTGGAACCGCCAGCATGGTTCGACGCGTGAAGACCCTTCATCCTCGCAATTATGGGAGAGCTTCATGTGATAGGCTGTGGGACGACTCTCCACCAGCTGTCGCCAGCACTTCAACAGCACCATCCACTCCACATCCAGACATCCGTCCCGATTTTGGAGACCTCATAATTCTTTATAAATTTTGTAAAGAGACATTGTGCTATGGGGAACAATCAATTGATATGATATGCAGGCGCAAACAGGAGCACTGTTGCTCCCGCCGCTAATTTTTTTTTAATTTATTTGTTCCTGTTGGAGACTTTTTTGTTTGCACAATCCTTTTTTTCCTTACAAAAAAACCCCCAAAAATAAAAAACTGTTAAAAAAATACAAAAAAAAATCAAAACTACCAAAAAGACAAAAAAAAAAGTTCTTTTAAGAACTAACTTCACTGGTCAAAAAAAGAGCTCATTAGTATAATAGTGTGTAAAAGTTGTTTTGAATTAATGTGTAGTGCATAAATGAATGGAAGAATACATTAGTAGCTTATAATGAATGTGAAAGTGCAGAACTATAAGGAAGTGCTACAGCATAAGTCTATAAGGTGTTTACTTACAGTACACTAGTACTTCCAAAGCATATGAATGTAACATATGTACATAAATATGTTACAAGTCTATGCTTCCCTTTGCACTGCTGGTGAAACTGCCTGGGTGAATTCGTAAGTGTTAGGGGCAGATTTACAACCCCCTTACGCCTCTTTTAAGCCACTGTTGCATCACTTTTGTGACGCAGCGGCAGAGCAAAAGATGCGTCATGGTGCGGGATATTTACTACGTGGTGGATCTAGGAGATGCGTCACGTTGTAAAGCCCTGCACCAGAAGAAGGCGTTCCTGTGTAAGGGGGGTGTTCCGGTGCAGGAATGCATCCTAAAAGTGTCTGAGTGAAATCTACAAGATTTCACTCAGTCACTTTTGGGCACATGCTGAGTCAAAACCCTGCGCCTGCTTGAAGCAGGCGAAAGGAGTGACACAGCATTGTGAGCATAGAGCCCCAGAGCATTGCTGGAGCTGCGTTGCACTTGCAACACAATGCCAGCAATGTGCCGCCTTTGCGGCACAGATGCGTCACGCATCTGTGAAGTTTTTGCCCCATGGTGCACCGCATTGTAAATGCGGAGCAATCATGGTGGCAGTGGCATGGCGCACAATAACTGGCCTATCCTTAGGGATGCGCCAGTTATTGTAAATCTGCCCCTTAGTGTTTTAATGCAGTGAATGGATTACTACACACTGATGAATGAGTGATGAATGAGTCACTACAATCGTGGAGAAGTGTGGCTCAATGGTTAGAGTGGCAGACCCTGATGCAGAGGTCTGGCCCGGGACCAGGGTTCAATTCCCACCTTGGCGGGTCTTGGGCTCAATTTCCTCGGACCTGATCATTCTCGCCTTGGTGCCTATTCTAATCATGGGTCCCACTCTGCAACTCTGGGCAATAGCTTGCTTAATCTCCACAATGGCCCCAAAAGTGCTGGGAGGCCTGGCTTCACCTTGGGGGTGTCCAGGAGTGGGCATTTCACAGGGAAAAGCCAGGAAGGGTTCCACAGCGGTATGCGTACAGCACCAAGACACCTCAGGGTATAATTGCGCTATACAAGTATAAATTCATTACAACAGTGCAACAGCAGTGACAGAGTGTTTGGTGGAAGTGTAAGGATACAGACTGGGGAATTGAAGGTATTAAAAGACAAGTTTGCAGGTGCATAGAAGAATGTATGCAAACCGTATAGGGGTTTGAAGCAATGCATGCCCTAAGGCCCACTTTGCTGCATAAGTACTTAGGTACTAACTGAATTAATACAGTTCTGCAAGGAGAGTGCTGACTGAATTTATAACTGCTTCAGTTTTAGCAAAGTGCATAGATAAGCACATACTGCTGAATGGCTCACTGCAATACTGAAACAGCAGTGACAGAGTGTTTGGTGGAAGTGTAAGGATACAGACTGGGGAATTGAAGGTATAAAAGACAATTTTGCAGGTGCAGAGACGACTGCATGCATAGTGTATAGGGTTTGAAGCAGTCCTTGCCCTAAGGCCTACTTAGCTGCATGAGTACTTGGGCATTAACTGAATGATTACAGTTCTGCGAGGAGAGTGCCTGACTGACTTTATAACTGCTTCACTTTTAGCACAGTGAATGGATGAGCATATACTGCTGCAAGGGTCACTACAATACTGAAACAGCAGTGACAGAGTGTTTGGTGGAAGTATAAGGATACAGACTGTGGACTTGAATGTATAAAAGACAGATTTTCAGGTGCATAGAAGACGGTATGCATAGTGTATAGGTGTTTGAAGCAGTCGATGCCCTAATGCCTACTTTGCTGCATGAGTACTTGGGTACTGACTGAATGATTACAGTTCTGCAAAGAGAGTGCCTGTTGGAATTTATAAGTGCTTCAGTTTTAGCACAGTGCATAGATACGCACATACTGCTGAATGGCTTACTACAATACTGAAACAGCCGTGACAGAGTGTTTGGTGGAAGTTTAAGGATACAGACTGGGGAATTGAAGGTATAAAAGACAAGTTTGGAGGTAGATAGAAGACTGCATGCATATTGTATAGGGGTTTTAAGCTGTCCATGCCCTAAGGCCTACTTTGCTGCATGAGTACTTGGGTAATGACCGAATGATTACAGTTCTACAAGGAGAATGCCTGACTGAATTGATCAGTGCTTCAGTTTTAGCACAGTGAATAGATAAGCACATACTGCTGAATGGCACACTACAATAATGAAACAGCAGTGGCAGAGTGTTTGGTAGAAGTGTAAGGATACAGACTGGGGAATTGAATGTATTAAAGACAAGTTTGCAAGTGCATAGAAGACAGCATGCATTGTGTATAGGGGTTTGAAGCAGTCCATGCCCTAAGTCCTACTTTGCTGCATAAGTACTTGGCTACTGACTGAATTATTACAGTTCTGCAAGGAGAGTGGCTGACTGAATGTATAAGTGCTTCACTTTTAGCACAGTGAATGGATGCACACATACTGCTGAAAGGGTCACTACAATACTGAAACAGCAGTGACAGAGTGTTTGGTGGAAGTGTAAGGATACAGACTGGGGAATTGAATGTTTAAAAGACAATGTTGGAGGTAGATAGAAGACTACATGCAAAGTGTATATGGGTTTGAAGCAGTCCTTACGCTAAGGCCTACTTTACTGCATGAGTACTTGGGTACTGACTAAATTATTACAGTTCTGCAAGGAGAGTGCCTGACTGAATTTATAAGTGCTTCAGTTTTAGTACAGTGAATGGATAAGCACATACTGCTGAAAGGATCACTACAATGCTGAAACAGCAGTGACAGATTATTTGGTGGAAGTATAAGGATACAGACTGGGGAATTGAAAGTATAAAAAACAAGTGTGCAGGTAGATACAAGACTGCATGCATAGTGAATAGGGATTTCAAGCAGTCCATGCCCTAGGGCCTACTTTGCAGCATATGTACTTGGGTACTGACTGAATGATTACAGTTCTGCAAGGAGAGTGCCTGACTGAATTTATAAATGCTTCAGTTTTCGCACAGTGAATGGATAAGCACATACTGCGGAATGGTTCACTACAATACTTAAACAGGAGTGAAAGAGTGTGTGTTGGAAGTATAAGGATACAGACTAGGGAATTGAAGGTATAAAATACAAGTGTGCAGGTAGATACAGGACTTGATGCATAGTGCATAGGGATTTCAAGCAGTCCATGCCGTAAGGCCTACTTTGCTGCATGAGTGCTTGGGTACTGACTGAATGATTACAGTTCTGCAAGGGGAGTGCCTGACTGAATTTATAAGTGCTTCACTTTTAGCATAGTGAATGGATTAGCACATGCTGCTGAAAAGTCACTAGAACACTGAAACAGCAGTGACAGAGTGGTTGGTTGAAGTGTAAGGATACAGACTGGGGAATTGAAGGTATAAAAGACAAGTTTGTAGGTGCATAGAAGACTGCATGCATAGTGTATAGGGGTTTGAAGCAGTTCATGCTCTAAGACCTCCTTCGCTGCATGAGTACGTGGGTAAAGACTGAATAATTGCAGTTCTGCGAGGACAGTGCTTGACTGAATTCATAAGTGCTTGAGTTTTACTGCAGTGAATGTATTACAACACACTGCTGAATGGGTCACTACAACAGTGCAACAGCAGTGACAGACTGCTTGGTGAAAGTGGAAGGATACAGACTAGGAAATAAAGGTATAAAAGACAAGTGTGCAGATAGATAGACGACTACAAGCATAGTGCATAGTGGTTTTAAGCAGTTCATGCTCTAAGGCCTACTTTGCTGCATGAGTACTTGGATATTGACTGAATGATTACAGTTCTGTAAGGACAGAGCTTGACTGAATTTATAAGTGCTTGAGTTTTAGTGCAATAAATGAATTAGAACAAAGTGTTGAATGGGTCACTACAACAGTGCAACAGCAGTGACAGGCTGCTTGATGGAAGTGTAAGGATATAGACTAGGGAATTGAAAGTATAAAAGACAAGTGTGCAGGTAGATAGAAGACTACAAGCATAGTGCATAGCGATTTGAAGCACTTCATGCCCTAAGGCCTACTTCGCTGCATGAGTTCTTGGGTAAAGACTGAATGATTACAGTTCTGCAAGGACAGTGCCTAACTGAATTTGTAAGTGCCTGAGTTTTAGCGCAGTAAATGGAGTAGAACAAAGTGCTGAATGTGTCACTAGAACAGTGCAACAGCAGTGACAGACTGCTTGGGGGAAGTGTAAGGATACAGACTAGGAATTTGAAAGTATAAAAGACAAGTGTGCAGGTAGATAGAAGACTACAAGCATAGTGCTTAGCGCGTTGAAGCACTTCATGCCCTAAGGCCTACTTCACTGCATGAGTACTTGGGTACTGGCTGAATAATTACAGTTCTGCAAGGACAGTGCTTGACTGAATTTATAAGTGCTTGAGTTTTAGTTCAGCGAATGGATTAGAAGAAACTACTGGATGTGTCACTATAACAGTGCAACAGCAGTGACAGATTGCTTGGTGGAAGTGTACGGATACAGACTAGGGATTTGAAAGTATAAAAAACAAGTGTGCAGGTATATAGAAGACTGCAAGCATAGTGCATAGCGGTTTGAAGCAGTTCATGCCCTAAGGTATACTTCACTGCATGAGTACGTGGGTAAAGACTGAATAATTACAGTTCTGCTAGGACAGTGCCTGACTGAATTTACAAGTGCTTGAGTTTTAGTGCAGTGAATGGATTAGAACAAACTGCTGAATAGGTCACTACAACAGTGCAACAGCAGTGACAGACTGCTTGGTGGAAGTGTAAGGATACATACTAGGGAATTGAAGGTATAAAAGAGAAGTGTGCAGGTAGATAGAAGACTGCAAGCATAGTGCATAGCGCTTTGAAGCAAATCATGCCCTAAGGCCTACTACACTGCACGAGTACTTGGGTACTGACTGAATAATTACAGTTCTGTAAGGACATTGCTTGGCTGAATTTGTAAGCGCTTGAGTTTTAGTGCAATGAATGAATTAGAACAAACTGCTGAATGGGTCACTGCAACAGTGCAACAGCAGTGACAGACTGCTTGATGGAAGTGTAAGGATACAGACTAGGGAATTGAAGGTATAAAAGACAAGTGTGCAGGTCGATATAAGTCTACAATAATAGAGCATAGCGCTTTGAAGCAGTTCATGCCCTAAGGCTTACTTCGCTGCCTGAGTACTTGGGTGAAGACTGAATGATTACAGTTCTGCAAGGACAGTGCCTGACTGAATTTATAAGTGCCTGCGTTTTAGTGCAGTAAATGGATTAGAACAAAATTCTGAATGGGTCACTATAACAGTGCAACAGCAGTGACAGACTGCTTGGTGGAAATGTAAGGATACAGACTAGGGGATTGAAGGTATAAAAGACAACTGTGCAGGTAGATAGAATAGTACAAGCATACTGCTTAACAGTTTGAAGCAGTTCATGCCCTGCAGCCCCGCATTTGTAAGTGATTCAGTTTTAGCACAGTGAATGGATAAGCACATGCTGCTGAATGGCTTACTACAATACTGAAACAGCAGTGACAGAGTGTTTGGTGGAAGTGAAAAGATACAGACTGGGGAATTGAAGGTATAAAAACAAGTGTGCAAGTAGATACAAGAGTGCATGCATAGTGAAGTCCATACCGTAAGGCCTACTATATATCTATATCTATATATATCTTACTACTGCACTTTACTATACAACTCTAACTCATTTTGCAAATACTTAAGCAATTTGCTGCACTATTTGCACCAACATTTCATCAAAACAGTGACACAATAGAACCACAAAGAGCCACAAGGGGCTTGTAAATCTGCCCCAGAGTGTTTGCAGCAATGAATGTATACTGAATAGGGAATTGTAGATTTGAAACACAAGTCTGATAGTAGACTAGCAACACTATAAATTACTCTTGAATGGCTAACATGACTGCACACATTCCAGAAATATAAATACTGCATTTTACTGTACAACCATGAGTCATTTTGCAAATACAAAAGCCATAATTAGTTTTTAATTCTATCAAAACTTGAAAAAGGATGTATATTTAACCAGTTATGTGTTTGCAAACACAAAACATACAAAACTGCTTCACTCAGAATAATTCCTAAATGCACACAGACGCACAGCGTGATTCTAGACAAACAATATTAGACCTTGTATTTTATCCAAACACATTTACTAGTCTAGGAACGGTAAAGTGACTTAACACATTCTATATATATATATATATATGACTGCTGCTTTTTGCTATACAATCCTGATTCATTTTGCAAATACATAAGCAATTTACTGCATTATTGGAGCCAACATTACATCAAAAAATTGACACAATAGAACAACAAAAAGGCATAATGGGCTTGTAAATCTGCCCCAGAGTGTATGCAGCAGTGTATATATGCTGACTAGAAAATTGTTGATTTGAAACACAAGTCTGATTCTAGACAAGCAACACTATTGTTTACTCTTAAAGAGCTAATATGACTGCACACATTCCAGAAATATAAATACTGCATTTTACTGTACAACCATGAGTCATTTTGCAAATACAAAAACAATAACTAGTTTCTAATTCTATCAAAACTTGAAAAAAGGATAGATTTTTAAGCAGTTATATGTCTGCAAACGCAAAACATACAAAAATGTTTCTCTCAAAATTATTCCTAAATACACACAGACGCACAGTGTGATTCTAGACAAAAAATATTAGACCTTGCATTTTACCAAAACACATTTACTAATCTAGAAACGGTAAAGTGACTACACACATTCCATGTATATAACTACTACATTTCAGTGCACAACCCTGACTCTTTTTGCAAATACATAAGCAATTTGATGCATTATTTGTGCCAACACTGCATCAAAAAAGTGACCCAATGGCAGCACAAAGACACGCACGAGGCTTATAAATCTGCACCAGAGAGTTTGCAGTAGTGTGGGCATACTGACTGGAAAATTGTAGAATTGAAACACAAGTCTAATTCTAAACAAGCAACACTATTAACTACTCTACAACTGGAAAACTGACTGCACACATTCTAAATTTTTTACTACTGCACTTTACTGAACAAAGCTGGCTCACCAAACACATTAACTTACCAAATGCTTTTATCACAATGGTTATCCAAATGCAGACAAACTCAGAATGTAAATCTACACAACTAAACTACTCCTTGCACTTTAGAAGGATAAACACATTACTCTTAATAAAAACAAATGCACCACAAACATCCCCTTACAAGTTAACAACTCACCGTTCAAATAGATTTGTATATTAAAAAGAATGTCAGTCACACAGCAGATATTCTTATACAGAATCTCTGTATTTCAGTGTTCTTAGCGAAACTAGGAAATGGCAATCTTTCCCCTCTCATTTTACACATATATACATGTAAATAACAAATCAAATTGCTTCCCACAATAATTCAAAAGCAAACACACATTCTATTGGTTGAACATTTGAACCCTTTCCAACTGACATAACTTTGAACCCTACCCCCAACAGATCATGCTAAACTCAACTGACCAGAGAGTTGAAAAGTTCAGCACACTGTAAAACACTCCTCCTCAACAAGTTTAGACCAATAAAGAGAAAAGCTCTTTCGAGAACCAACCATCATCTAAACACATAAGCTTGATAGGTATCTGAAAAAAATATTTTTTTATTGTTTTTTTCTTGCTTAGGTGCGCGCCCAGGATGACTTAGAAACCTCGCAGCATATGTGGTAAGGCCGCACTTGGTACACAAACTCTAATTTTACTGTAAAAAAAACAAAAAATGCCACTATCACTTATTTTTATTATCCCCGGGGACCCCATCCCCCGGGGCTCATATACAACGTTGGGGACCGTGGGGGGAGCCCTAATGCCTCCACGGTCCCAGCCAGCTCCCCGCGTCCTTCGGGAGCTGGCATTGCTTTTAATCAGGGAGAGCAGCTAACATGCTGCTCCACCGGACGAAAAGCAATCTGCTTTCCTATTTGCAAGAGAGAGCAGGTTTCCTGCTCTCTCTTCCTAATAGGAAAGCAGTTTGCTATGGCTCCCGCCCTACCACAGCAAACTACAGTGCCCCGGGGGTAGGCACCCCGGACACTGCAGGAGCCAGCCCTGGGGGGTAGCGGTCCCCAGGGCCACCAAAAGGCTCCAGGAGGGGGGCCGTGCAGCCCCCCTGCCAACATTTAAAAGCCCCGGGGTATGGTGGTCCTGGGGCTTGCGGATCCTTTAAGGACCCCCCAATTTTAAAATGTATTGCCCCGGGGAGGTGGCTTGAGCCCCCCACACATGTATTTTTTATTTTTTTTAAAAGAAGCCCCGGGGGTGGCGGTCCCGGAGCTGCGGGAAGGCCATGAGCCCCCCCGCATACGTACTGTTAAAGACCCGGGGGTGGCGGTCCCCAGGGCTGAAGGGCGCCTACGGGCCCCCCATTAAAAATAAGTGCATTGCCCCCGGGATTTGGCCACCCAGGGGCTAATTAACAATAAAGCGGGCTTCATTTTTTTTCTTTTTCACGGCATACAAGTACGCATATCACGCGATTTAAAAATATATATATATATTTAGGCCTTGAGCGTCCTTGGAGGACACCCATCGCAGGCCTAGGGGTACAGGAAGTCCTATGGCAAATAGCAAACTTTTCCTCTCAATCTACACACTCAATCTACACACATATACATATAAATAACAAATCACATTTCTTCCCACATGAATTCAAAAGCAAACACACATTTCTATTGCTTGAACATTTGAACCCTTTCCAACTGATATAACTTTCAACTCTACCCCCATTCTGCCTTCTGCCTGTTACCATAGAAACACTTCATGGAACACCTAACAGAGCAAACAGGTCAAAAGTTCATCACACAATGTTGCAAATCAAAACAGCAAGTGTGCTTGACTTGTCAATATACCAGCTTATCTTAAGTAAAGTTCTTTTCTATCAGTTTATGTTAACAAATAAAATGACAAAAACAAAAAAACAACAGAAACATGCACCCTAGTTTTCAGTGTAGAATGTTCTCAAACAACCAATCATTTCTTTTCATTTTTCAAAACTGCATGTTATCCACTATTTTAGAAAATGTTTACTATTCAAACTGCCATTGCATTTACAGAGACCATCTGAGTGCATCCACACCTCTGTTCAAGATGCTTAGAGTGCGGATTGCGGGACACAGCTATATTTTCTGGAGCCAAAGGTATGCACAACTGAAAGGAATTCACAAAGACCTAGGTTTACCAAATGTAGACATTAAATGGATTGGACAGAGAGGTTAAAGTGGCGCCAATTGATGCCATTGGTTAAATCCTTTTTATATCTCCATCAGCCTGACCTCATAATAGTGCACTGTGGTGGGAGTGACCTAGGCACTTTGACTGGGGTAGGTCTGGAAATGCTTATGAAGGACACCTTTGGAGAATTTATGGCACTTTTCCGCCAAACTGCTTTTTTCTATTCTAACATATGCTAAAGGCAGAAATGGAACTTGTCCAACCAATATTGTCCATAGATTGAGAAAGCTAGGAAACATGTGAATAAATCAGTTTCTGCTTTTCTCCGAGACTATAGAATGGTGTCCATTTACCACAACAATCTGCACTTCAATATGCATGGCATCTATAGGCGAGATGGTGTACATTTTACAGATGAGGGGAACAGAGTCTTTCTCTTGAACACTAGACTCTGCATCGGTCTTACTTGAATGTACCAAAATCTCCCAATAAACGCTTTGTTTAGAGCCACCCAACGTCTAAACGCATAAGCTTGATAGATATCTGAAAAAGATGTTTCTTGTTCTTGCTTGGGTACGCGTACGGGATGCCTTGTGAAACAGGTAGCATATGGGGTACGCTGAAGGCCTTGTTCCATATGTGTATCATAATATTTCCATTAAAAAATAAATCTGCCCTGAATTTAAATATTTTTGGAGGAGGGGGTCCTTCCCGGGCCTCTTCTATCCCCGGGGACCCCATCCTCAAGGGCCTGCTAGCCTCCTTTTAAAAAAAAAGCAAAAACAATTATTTGGGGTGCAGTCCACTTTCCCGGACCACTTCTAGCCCCGGGGACCCCATCCCCCGGGGCTGGCACTCTTCGTTGGGGACTGTAAGGGGGTCCCCAATCCCACCATATAGAAAAGCAATAGTCTTTGGTTTTTGGAAGAGAGAGCAGTTGATGACCGTCTGATGATCAGAAGCTGCAAGAGACGGACTCTTGCCGTCTTGGAAGCGCTGGTGCCCATGAAGCGGTAATACCGCAAGGAAGTGTTTTTTCTTTGAATAAAGAAAATGCACCAATTTTACACGAGTTCACAATTTGTGTACTCCAGCTTGGACTAGGGCAGGACGCACCTTAGCGTGTGCGGACCACCCAGTTCAATATCACGGTCCTGACGAAAACCAATGAATAAATACAATGGTTGAAACATGTAGACCTTTTTAATCAATAGTAATTATCACACTTCACATAGCACACTTAGCTATTTTTAATAACACTTCTTATTTTACACCGAAGTCTACCTAATTAGGCATAGGTGTCACACATTTTTATTAGGGTTCAAGCACTCAAGAATAAAACTTGCAGTGAGTAGTGTTGGCCCTTTTTAAATTCATTTATTTTGATCGCCTTGAACACATAAAAGAAAACAACCCGCTCCACTGTAATCAGGTGTCGCAGCACACCCTATAGGCACTCGGCCTATGGGGTGGGACCCCGATGATGAAGCATGTCACCAACTAGGTTGGTGAGTGAGGGGTCTTCTACAAGGATATGCATTATCCACTGACAGGTTGGGACATATTGTGCTGAATTGAGCACTTTAACCCACTGTGAGAGAATCTCTTTTCTCCATTTTTTTGAGGGGTAACTCCTCCATTGTTTTTGTAATTTATCCCGGGGACCAGGAGCTCCCAACTCACATAGATTAGTGTAAATTCCCTAACTCTCTCTTTTGTTATTTAAGAGACTCCCGAATTGCCTATTTTCGCACAAATATACTCTTTTGCACCACAGCATGTTTTGCACATCCATCTGAAGTATGTTATAGTTTTAATCCACCATAGTTGAAATGTATTGTCTTTATTACATACACATATGTAAAACAGCATTTAAGTATGTTTTCTATATCCTTTGGCCTCAAGGTCACGTGAGACACAGTACTTGCACTTTAAATGTGGTGGCTTTTATCAACAGCGTCATGGCAGTGCATGGTCTTACTGCAGAATAAATTACCTTTTTGCACGCAATATGCTGGGTCTGTGTTTATCTTGAGTTTGGTTTAGAAAATATATGCATACTGCATACTTAACTGTCAATATGGTGTGACCTTGTTTTTCCCTCCTTGACATTTCAAATCCACGATAGGCTGTCCCGGAGAGAGCGTCGACCCTTGACCTATAAGGTAATGCAACTCTTAGCCTCAATTTAGGCTTATGCAGTCAAGATGCTACTTTTCAAAGCAGCACACAACTGGGGACAAACACACACAAATTATAACCAGGCAGACAGAGAATTGCACATAGCTCACAGGTGTTAGGCATGCAATCACCTTCCTAAATTTTAGATCTGCAAAAATCAAACACTAGTAATACCAACAGATTCAGACATTTATTACTACAGTCAAAAGTCGAATCCCTTATTTTGACCACAGAATAGCTCCTAATTATTCACCTCTTGGATAATCCTGCCCTGGAATCTGGATTGCTATCATGAGCCTATGCCTTGAGATTGTCTTCTGGTTCCACTTAAGTATCTATTTGTGTAACAAAAAAAAAACCTAAAATCCTTAAAAACATGTATGCTTCACCACACGTAGGTCATGGCCCATCCCAACACTCAACAATGGTAAAAAATAGTTACCCTCTGTGCTTTTACATACCATCTATATCTTTTGGATAGATAGATAGATAGATAGATAGATAGATAGATAGATAGATAGATAGATAGATAGATAGATAGATAGATAGATAGATAGATAGATAGATAGATAGATAGATAGATAATAGATAGATAGATAGATAGATTTGCTTTTCCTTCAAACAATTTGGCACCCTTTTGCTTGCATCGGTTTCTTTAGTGGGGCAACTTTATATATAATAACAGTAAGAAGAAGAATATTAATAATAAAAATAATAATAATAATACAGCAGCTTATAAAGCGCGACAGCTACCCGCAACGGGGGTGTCCCTGCGCTAAGCCAACAGGTCGAAAAGAAAAGAGAGCGACGCCAAAGAACAGAAATAACAGTGTAACTGCCCAGTTATTCACCCCTAAAGAGCCAAGTCTTTAGGGCCTTTCTAAAACCTGTTTCTGAGCTAGCTTGTCTCAAAGACCCTGGTAGAGCATTCCACAGGGAGGCTGTTCTAACTGTGAACGATCTCCCGTCTAGACGGGCTTTCGTGTAGCGGGGGTTGCATATCAGATTGTGGGAGTTAGATCGCAGCACACAATTTTGCTTGTGCATAGTCTATCCTTCAGATAGCCGGGATATTTTCCCTTAAGGGCCCGGTATTCTAGAGTCAAGACCTTAAATTTGATTCTTTTCTCCACCGGGAGCCAGTGGAGCTTAAGCAAATGCGGAGAGACATGGTGTCGGAAAGGAATAGGGCAAACCAGTCTTGCAGCACACTGCCGAAACCTGCTGTATTTGAGCTACGAGAGAAAGATCAGCCTCCCATCTAACCCCTAAATTTCGGAAACCCACAGCCAGAGTTGGTGGTTGCCCCAATTCTGGAGGCCACCATAAATCTGAGATAGATAGATAGATAGATAGATAGATAGATAGATAGATAGATAGATAGATAGATAGATAGATAGATAGATTTGTTTTTCCTTCTAACAATTTGGCACCCTTTTGCTTGCATCGGTTTCTTTAGTGGGGCAACTTTATATATAATAATAATAATAATATTATTAATAATAATAATAATAATAATAATAATAATAATAATAATAATAATAATAATATAGGAGCTTATAAAGCGTGACAGCTACCCCCAACGGGGGTGTCCCGGCGCTAAGGCAACAGGTGGAAAAGAAAAGAGAGCGGCGCCCAAGAAGAGAAATAACAGTGTAACCGCCCAGTTATTCACCCCTAAAGAGCCAAGTCTTTAGGGCCTTTCTATAACCTGTTTTTGACCTAGCTTGTTCCGAAGACCCTGGTAGAGCATTCCACAGTGAGGCTGTTCTAACTGTGAATGATATCCCGCCTAGACGGGCTTTTGTGAAGCGAGGTTGCATATCTGATTGTAGGGGTTAGATCGCAGCACACGATTTTGTTTGTAAGGGCATAGTCTATCCTTCAGATAGCCGGGACACTTTCGGTTAAGGGCCCGGAATGCCAGAGTCAAGGCCCTACATTTGATTCTTTTCTCCACCGGGAGCCAGTGGAGCTTTTGCAAATGCGGAGAGACATGATGTCAGAAAGGAATACGGCAAACCAGTCTCGCAGCCACATTTTGAATCAGCTGAAGGCGATAGATAGCATATTTGGGAAGACCCAAGTAGAGGCCATTTGCATAATCTAGCCTAGAAGTAACTGTGGCATGTACAACTGATTTTCGGCAATCTTCTGGCAGGAAGTGTAAACATTTCTTGAGGTTTTTCAATTGACTGAAACACACTACCAAAACCTGCTGTATTTGAGCTTAGAGAGAAAGATCAACCTCCCATCTAACCCCTAAATTTTGGATCACACAGCCGGGGTTGATGTTTGCCCCAATTCTGGAGGCCACCATTAATCTGAGTACGGCACTGGGCCTTTGCAGAAGAACAAAACCTCTGTCTTCCCAGCATTGAGTTTTAACTTATTCAAGTTCATTCATTGTGCTATATCACCCAGACAGCCTTTGAAATTTTTGAAAGCATCCACCGTCTGCTCCTTGAAAGGAAAGACCAACTGGATGTCATCAGAGTAGGAAGTTGATTTCACACCCCAGTTGGCTATCATGGTAAACAGTGGAGCATGGTAAAGATTAAAAAGTAATGGACACAATGTTGAAACCTGAAGGACCCTCCACACCATAGATGTTTAGACTTAGAAACATACGGTTGGAGAGCAATTCTCTGCTTGCGGCCACTTATGTATGATGTCAGCCAGGACAGCACTTTCCCTCCCCAGCCCGCCTCTTGCAATCTTAGTCCTAGAATGGAGTAGTTGACAGTGTTGAATGCCGCAGACAGACCCAGGAGCACCACTAGCGCTGATGCTCCTGCATCCAGTGACCATCTAACTGATTCCGCTACTTCAAGGAGAGCCGTCTCCGTACTGAATCCCGCCCGGAAACCAGACTGTGTATTGTGAAAAGCTCGATAAAAGTGGTCAGTTGGCGCTGGACCAGCTTCTCCAGCATTTTACCCGGGGCGGGATGCGAGGAGATGGGCCTAAGATTATTAAGGTCTCCTGTATCACCATTTGGTTTCTTTCTCAGAGGGAGAAGACTTGCATGTTTCCATTTATGCGGGAAAATCCCAGTATCTAGAGAGGTGTTCCATAAATGTAGTAGCCCATCTAACAGGGAATCAGATAGCATTGTCCAAAGTTTAGGGGGACAAGGATCATCGGGGGCACCTGAACGTCATTTTTGAAATACGCCTAAAGCATCCTTGGTCGAGGAACCTCACTCACAATCAAGGACTTATCTTCCTTCTGTCTCGCCACAGGCGTTGAGAAGGAATCATAGAACTTTAAGATTTTATTATCAAAGTAGCTGGCGATTTTATCACACGTAGCTAGGGATGGTATCACTTCAGTTTCTATCGCTTTACGTTTAAAAAACGATTGAACCACTTTAAAAATCTCTTTACTGGAATGATCGGCAATCTGGATGCCTGACACAATATAATCTCGTCTGGCTATTTTTTTTTAACCTTTTTTTAGCATTTCAAAAAATAGTGCAATATGAACATAGTAAAACCATCAGTAAACAGGTCATCACACTACTACATTCGTCATTTAAGTGGAGAAATTGCATAGCTATAGTTATAACGTAAGGCACATCTACTACCGCAATCAATCATGGGGACATAATTACATCACTTTCCTGTACGGCAGGGTTGGCATTTACAAACTCTGTTAGATATGTCCAATAGTCTTTTGGTCTGGACCGAACTGGTAGCTCCTCCTCATACATTCTCAATGTGTCTTCACAATGAAACATGTCTTTAATCCATTGCCCAACCGTTGGTGCCAATCTACTCTCCTAACTTATAGAAACTCTTCTCTTGGCAAGTGGCAGTGCTACCGCACAGAATTTTCGTTTTGTCGCCTTAACATTGTGCAAAAGTCCCAGCAAACATACATGTATGCTGCAATCAATGACATTGCCCACCATTTCTGTTAATGTATTGGTCACCTTTTCCCAGTATTCCTGCACCCTCAAGCAGCCCCACGCTAAATGGATGAAGTCAGCTTGATCAGCTCCACAACGTTTGAAACGTGCGTCTGCCCTCAGCCCATACCTACACAGTTTCATAGGTGTATAATATGCTTGGTGGAGGTACTTGAAGTGAATAATCCTCAAATTACTATTAGGTGTCAGCAGTTCAATCAATATACAGGCATTGTGCCAACCTTTCTCTGTGAGTGGATTGTCTAATACGAAGCTCCATCTGTCCCTGGCCTTGTGAGTGTGGTAGTTTAGCTCATTCTGTGTGACTGTGTATAAGCGGGACAAAAAATGTGTAGTGTTCTGGGAGGTAAATATGAGCTGCAGGGAGTCAAGCTGTACTGGTTCATTTGGGTAACAAGGATAGAGTTTCTTAATGGCTTCCTGCAATCTATAAAAGGTGTAACGAAACAGTAGTGACTGATTCTGTATAAATGCTAAGTCTTGTGTCGTTTTAAATGTCCCGTTATGATACAGATCTCCCAGCGTATCCAATCCAACCTGTCGAAACATCCCCGCACCCACCTCCTCATACGTAACCGACAGTGCAGGATAGGAATGTAGCTGGAGAGCTGCAGCATAAAGTGGCAGCTTACATGTCATTTGTCACAAATGGTGCCACGCTTCATTGCTGGTATCTATCGTGTTAATGTCTTTTGTGTGTAATGGCGGTCTTTTATGACCAATTATTGCTGTTAGTGGTATTGGCAAGGCATCAGCCTCCTCCACCGCCGTGTGCATCAAGTATGGGACGTTATGATACCAATATGCAGCATATTGCGCCTGGGTGCATAGGCAGTACAGGAAGAAGTCAGGTACGCACATGATGAAGCATGTCACAGTGGGGCAACCCTGGTGAGTGAGAGAACAACAAGAAAAAAGAGCAACACTCTTTTTCTATCACTATACACACTATTCCAACCCCAATGAATCTTGTAAATAGGACTATACTTAGTAGCTAGACTCTCGATTTCTGTTGCCCAGAGATCTTTTGTGACTAAGGTATTTTTGGAGGGCGAGCCTAAGCCTTCTTCCCTCTACCTCCCTTCCTTTTGTGTTCAAGTATCAACCTGAGCACCATTGAAGATATTCTTTTGAAAACTACCTTCGAAGGGAGGATGGGACTATTGTTAAAAAGATAGAGGAGTTTGGGAAGTATTTCCATTTTAACAATCGCTATACGTTCCGCTAGCGACAATGGGAGCAGTATCCAACAGCTTACTTTATCTTCCAATGTAGCAATCACTCTCCCATAGTTCATTCTAATAACAAGTTCCAGGTCTCTGTGGAACCAGACTCTGAGATATTAATTAGATCAGTCTGCCATTCCAATGGGAATTCAGTGGCATGTCGAAGTTTGGTGTCAGTGAGTGGAATGATGGAGGATTTGTCCCAGTTTATTTAGAGTCGCGAATGCCCTCCAAATTTAAGATATTCCCGCAATAATGGTGACAAGTGTGTCTCAGGATCCCGCATATACAAAAGCATGTCATCTGAGTACAATGAAATGTGTAGGGGTCTACTAGGAAATTATTTATTTATTTATTTATATCATTTGTAAAGCGCATCTGCAACCCTACGGGCATCCTGGCGCTATGTACAAATTGCTGAGAAATGCTGTGCAACAGAGGAGGGGAGGAGAAGTATTAAGGTTCAGGTGAGATTACGCTTTGGGGAAGAGCCATGTTTTCACTTTTTTCCGGAAAGCCATCAGTTCGTCTGTTTTCCTGATGTCGATAGGCATTTTATTCCACAGATGAGCTGCGGCTATGCTGAAGGCTCTACCACCATAAGTGGCTTTCCTAATTCTGGGTATGCTTATGAGATTTGAGGATGAGGATCGGAGGGACCGTTTGGGTGTATACCATTTGAATTTCTTTTGAAGTGGCCGGGGGCCCATCCCGTGTACTGCCCTAAAGACAATGCAGAGGGATTTAAAACAGATCCTTTGATGTACAGGTAACCAGTGAAGGTCAGCCAGAGCGAGGGTGGTAGAGGATCTTCGCTCTCGGGAGAGTGCCAGCTTCGCTGCTGCCGCCTGGATGCTTTGCAGTCTGGAAATCAAATAGGCCGGGGATTCCAGAAGCAGAGCATTACAGTAGTCCAGGCGGCTGAGAATGGTGCTCCTAACTATAGTGGTTCTGACCTGTGCTGGTAGGAGGGGTAGTAGTTTTCGCAGTCCTCTCATTAAAGCAAAGCAGCTACTCACCTGCTTATTAACATTGGTCTCTAGGCTCAGACTGTCGTTAAAGCTGACTCCGAGATTCTTCACCGATTTCACTGGGGTTAATGGTTCCCCTGAGTCTAAAGGCCAGAAATCGATGGGTAGACTTCTGGTGATTCTGCCCACTGCACAGTGCATTATTTCCGTTTTATCACTATTGAATTGTAGTGAATTCTGGTTTAACCAGATTGTCATTTCTGCCATACAGGTATGGAAGGTCTCAAGTGAGTTAGCCTGGGCACTGTCAAGGGAAATCATCAGCTGCGTGTCGTCCGCATAGTTGATCACGCTAATACCGTGGGCCTTGATAATGCCCAACAGGGGTTGCATATATATATTGAAAAGTATCGGACTGATTGCGGACCCCTGTGGGACTCCATGTGGGACTTTAACAAATTCCGACTGATAAGGGGGGATGGCTACTGCCTGCCATCGGTCCTTTAGGTAGGAGTGAAACCAATCGAGCGCCACTCCACCGATTCCAATGTTCTTTAATCTTGTCAGCAGGATATCATGGCTCACCGTATCGAATGCGGCGGACAGGTCCAGCAGAATTAAGATTGCCGATTCCCCCCTGTCCGCCCTCATTCGTAGGTCATCCAGGACTGTCAGCAGAGCTGACTCGGTTCCGTGGGCTGGTCTGAAACCGAATTGTTCCTCTTCTAGGATGTTGTTGGTCTCTAGAAAGAGGGCAAGGGATCTGCTGACCCACCGCTCTACGATTTTTATGGGGTATGGTAGGAGCGATATAGGACGGTAGTTTTTGTTGCAATTCGGGTCTAGATTAGGTTTCTTTAGTAGGGGGGTAACAACCGCCAGTTTCCAGTCTTTTGGTACTGTGCCAGAAGTGAGAGATTGATTGCAAAGCTGTTGTAGAACAGGGAAAAGGTCATCCTTAAACTCCTTTACTATTTTGTGAGGCAAAGGGTCCAAAGGGGATCCTGAAGTTGTTTTAAGAGCAGTATTTGTGAAGTCTTGTTCAGTGAGGACCTTAAAGTTTTCTAAAGTGACCTTTGGGTTGGGTCGTCCTACATTGCCTTCGCTCTTCTCCCTATTCTCTGGGTTACTAATGTCCTGCTCAGAGGGGATGGAGGCATCCTTCATTCCCTCAATGATTTTGGTAATTTTTTCCTGAAAGAAGGATGCTAAGTCATCGCATAGTTCTTGTGAGGGCTTGATTTGACTATTAGCACAATCCGGATTGGATAACTCTCTGATTATCCTGAAGGTGTCGCGGGACTTGTTAGGACTATGGAGTATTAAGTCGGCAAAATAGTTAGCTTTGGCTGCGATGATGTCTTTTTTATACCGTACGATGGTTTGTCTCCATATCAGTTTCTCCGGCTCCGAGTAATTTTTTCTCCAGATCCTTTCTGCGTTTTTACAGGCCCTTTTCAAAGCCTTTAGGTTATCCGTATACCAGGGTGCGGAGGGTCTTCCTCTTTTCCTGATTACTTTCAAGGGAACAGTATCGTCGAGCTTCCTAGTTACTTCTTTACAGAGAGAGAGGTAATTTGTGGTAATGTCGTTCTGTAAGTTAAATGAGTCTCCGACGTGACGGAAATTGAACTTTCCTTTCTCTTTCCTTTTTAACAGGCCTTTCCAATCGCGTCCGATGAAGGACCTAGTCTGTATATTAGTAGGTCCTCTGTTGACCAAGGTGTGGATGTTAAATAGTAGGAGGTGGTGGTCTGACCAATCTACTGGGAGCGTTGTTCTCATTGTGATGAGATCCTCTGCAGCAAATATTAGATCCAATGTATTTCCCTGTTTGTGTGTGGGGGTAGTTGTCCACTGTTTCAGGCCTAAATTTTCCCAGGAATGGGTGATATTATGGAAGGCCGTGTGTAGTTGGTCATTATCCCATAGATTAAAGTCTCCAAGTACCAGTAGTTTGCTATGTGAGATTGACAAATTGTTGACAACGGCAATCAGTTCCTGCTGTTGTGTTGCATTAATATGTCCTGGCGTTCTATAGCAGATTAGGCTCGTGAGGCAGTGGCCTGAGTCATGTCTGATTGATATTCCAAGGATTTCAGCACATGAAACCGTGTCGACATCTATGGTTGCAATATTTAGCTCCTCTTTAAAGATGATCCCTGTTCCTCCTCCTCGTCCTATGGTCCTAGGCTTATGAATGATCTTGTATCCTGGTGGGCAGGCCGGCCCTAGCTCTAGTTCCATTCCCGCAGCCGTCCATGTCTCGGTCAGAAATAGAATGTCCAAATTGTTGGACTCGACCAATAACTGTATTTCGGTGGCGTGTTTCGGCAGGGATCTGACGTTTAATAGACCACTGACTAATTCTCCCTTAATAGTCTGTTTAGAGGCGGCGTGTGCTGGCGGGATATGCCCATGTCCATATTGCCCATGGAAATTGCAGCGCAGATGGGTGGTGGTGCTGCCTGACTTTTCAGGCCAGCGGCTCTAGGGCAAGAGCAAATAGCAGGGGGGAGAGTGGACATCCCTGTCTAGTCCCGCGTTCTATGTTGAAGGCATCAGATACATAACCGTTTACTCTAATTCTGGCCACTGGGTTCGTGTAGAGAAGCTGAATCCATTTCGTGAATAGAGGAGGGAAACCCATTCCATTGAGTATCGTGATGAGATACGACCATTCGATGGAATCAAATGCATTAGCGGCATCTAACATGACGGCTACCGCTTTGGTACTTGAAATCAGGTAATGAGACAGTGCAAAAAGGGTCCGGGTATTATGCGAGGTGGCTCTAGATGGTATGAGGCCTGATTGGTCTGGAAGGACCAAGTTGGTCATGAGAGGTTGAAGTCTCGTAGCGAGCAGTTTGGCAAAAATTTTAGAATCCACATTTAGCAATGATAACGGACGATATGAGTCGCATAATTCAGGATCTTTTGCTGGTTTTAACAGTTCTATCACTACTGGTTCCCTTAACGTTGGTGGGAGTATGCCCATCTCAAATGCATCTCCATACATTGCTACTAGTCTGGGTGCTAATATATCAGTGAATGCTTTATAAAATTCACATCTGGGTCCGGGGCCTTCCCATTGGGCAATGACTTGATTATATCAGAGACCTCCTCTACCGTTTTTTTAAATTAAGAGAGATAGGTACGCTGTGTGTCTGAGAGCTATGCTATGGTCACATCTTCAAGATATTTAAAGATTTCGACAGGCGTCTTAGGAGGCTGGGATTTGTATAATTTACTATATGTGGCTACAAAGCTACTAAGTATGCCCAGTGGGTCTGCACATATGTCTCCAGTTTCATCCCGAATTTGCAGTATAGCTTGGGATCCTTTAACCTCACAGATTCTGGAGGCAAGTACCCTGCCCGGTCTACCTCCCTCGCCAAATGCTCTAGCTTTGTTTCTTTTATGGATAGATTTGATCTCGTCCGCTGCATATAATTGACATTCTGTCATCATCTCGCGCAGTTTAGCCAATATAGTAGGATCTTGTGTCTGCTCATATTGAGTTTCTAACAATTTTAGTTGTTTTTCGCATCTGTATACTTGTGTACGAATATCTTTCAAGATCCCTGCTGTAGTGCTCATACAAATTCCACGTAGTGTGGCCTTAAAGGCTTCCCAAAGAAGGGAGGGGTCATCCGTGGAGGGTCCGTTTGCACGGAAATAATCCTTAATCACCTTATGTATGGTATCCATGTAAACGGAGTCTGTGAGGGCAGAGG
This sequence comes from Lissotriton vulgaris, assembly GCF_964263255.1. Classification (NCBI taxonomy): domain Eukaryota; kingdom Metazoa; phylum Chordata; class Amphibia; order Caudata; family Salamandridae; genus Lissotriton; species Lissotriton vulgaris. The sequence goes on from NC_141696.1 coordinate 948,543,772, forward strand.
CATTGAACCTCCAGCTAAATGGTGGTGGCGAGTTGCCCGGATTGCAGAGCGTCAGCCTGATGGTTTTATGATCAGACCCGGTTTTGGGCATATGTGCAATCCCCGTGGTCCACAAAAGGGAGTTGTCAGAGCCTAACCAGTAATCAATACAGGACCAACTGTTATGTGCCGCCGATGTATGTGTTGCTTCTCTGATTTTGGGGTGTCGTACTCTCTATATATCTTTTAATTGCAGGTCAGTCATGACATCTAGCAATTTACCCTGTGCTTGTTTGTGTGTCTCAGTCGTCGCCCCAGATCTATCCAGCTGATCATCCAATGCTAGATTTAGATCACCTCCCCATAATAGTGTTCAATCTGAGTCGCCATGTAAATAATGCCAAACCTCATGATAAAAATCAGGTGCATCAGTATTCGGACCATATGTGTTAATAATTGTTAGTCGCTGTCCATGTAGTGTGCCCTTAAGAATCAGGTAGCGCCCCTGACTGTCAGTGATCGTATTGTCAATTTTAAAGTTGGTGCCTTTCTTCACCAGGATCGAGACCCCTCTAGAGTATGTGGAGTACATTGCGTTATGAATGGATTCCGCCCAGCGGCGGCCGGGAGTAGAATGAGAGTATGGTGCTAGGTATGTCTCCTGGTAGATTACTATGTCGATATGCCACCTATCCAGGCTTGCGATTAGTTGTCTGATTTTCTTTGGATTTGCGAATCCCTGTATGTTCCACGTGAGTAAATTTAAATGTGATCTATATGGTCCATTCAGGTCATAGGTTCCATTGTTGGGTAAAAACATGTTTACAGACCGCGCTCATGCAGTGTCCCCTTAGGCGAGAAAGCCAACATAGTGTGCCTATCGTCAATGCAACATGAACAAAACTTCCAGCTCGAATATCAGCAATGCATCTCAAGTGTGACGTCCCTTGAACTAGTCCAACATCCCAGCCCTCCCACCCCCCACCCACATCAGCAGCCCAATCCTGCCGAGGCCATAAACCCCCTAACATTCCAGTAGTACATTAACCGCGTGGGGAGCACCCATATGGGGGTCCGCTTAGGGCACATTACACCATCCAACTAACTGGATGTGGGCAGATCATAATATCATCATATGCAAACATAGTATAACATGTATAAGAATAGAGTGCATCAGAAGAAAGAACAGTCATCATAGTGCTGCTAACCTTAACAATGCCATCGTCAAAGTCTACATGCCTCCAATGACAGTGTTGCTCGCTCCAATATATATTATAACACCTGATGTTATTAACTATCCTACAAGGCCTGTTGCAAAGCGTTGTAGTCAATGCACCATCGATGCTAGGACCTTCGTCGTATAACACAGGAGTACTTGTGTAGGTATAACTGCACTAGAAAAAGCGAGGCCACAGTATAATACAGATAGGTCATCTCGCTCAGTACAATTATCGAATCAAAAACCGTATAGTTCAGCAAGGTCTATGCCACTTGTGGTCCAAGATCTGGGACTCCATCAGTGTTTCATATATAATGCCTGGTCATGTCCAAATTTACGTAGTCTTTGACATGGCAACTTACAGCTGAGGCCGCAGTTGACGATATCTTGTGGCGCGCTGCGCGATGTCAGCGCACCAGGTAAGTAGAACATAAACCACCTACTGTCAGGTCTTCTCCGCTTGGCCGCATGTGTAACATCTGATATTCAGTCTGAAGCATGTTGTTGATCATCTTTTTCCTGCTCCTTGCGGTGTTTCCCAATTTTCTTGATGAACTCCTGCGCAGCCTTCGGCGTGGAGAGTATAGTTGGCTTGCCTCCCCATGTGATCTTCACACGTGCTGGATATAGCATTGCAAAGTCCATCTGCATGGTTCGTAGCTTCCCTTTAACTGCTGCAAATTCCTTGCGCGCCTGCTGTACTGCCATGGTATAATCAGGATAGAATTCCTGTTGGTTACCTTGATAGTTGACTTGTTTCTTTTCTCTTGCCATTCGCAAAATACAGTCACGATCCCGATAGTTGAGTATACGCGCCACTATGGGCCTAGGCGCTGCTCCTGGAGACGGGCGAGGCGCCAGCGACCTGTGGGCGCGTTCAACTATGAATAGTTGGGACAGGTGCTCCGCACCAAAAACTGCTCGGCATAAGTCCTCCACATACGTCTCCATTCTACCTGTGTTTGTTGATTCAGGAACCCCGGCTATTCGAACGTTATTTCGGCTGGATCTCGCTTCCAAGTCTTCAGCCTTACTTTTAATTACTTCTAGCACTTTCTCCATCCCGTTAGATTTAGTAGTTGTTGTCTTTGCTTCATCTTCCACCGCCAACAGTCGGTTCTCAGCTTCATCCAGTCTCTCACCCTGTCTATCCAACTTGGTAGCCATGTTGTCTACACGAGTCGTGAGGTGATCCAGTTTGCCATTAATATCCTGGAGGCTAGTTTGAATTGCTGTAAGGATGGATTTCATGTTGGAGTCTGAGGTCTCTACCATCTCCGCTTCAGTGACTAATTGTGTTGTAGGGCCTCGTACAGATCTTCTCGACTCGAAAGACAGTTTTGGTTGGTGTTTATCAGGCTTTCCCATGGTGCGTGCGCCGACGGCTAATGATCCGGATCGCTCTTCTAGCGGATAGTCACTGACAATCTTTGTGTCTTTGTACTGCTTTGTCCACTAGTATGATAGTCCTGAGCATGTATGGTAGACCTCTTGTGCCCCTGAAGTTAAGCAAGGGCTGTGCAGTGCTTGTGCTAGCCCAGTCGGTCTTTCTCGGTGGACTAGGGAATGAGGTCCCGTCACCCAGCAGGGAGCCATAGTGTCTGCGGACTGCCTCCTCCGCTATTCAGCCCGCAGGTATACCGTGGTTCATCTGCATAGTGCGCCTCCACTACAAGTGTAATTCACTGTTTGCCGAGACGTGTTCCGTAATGGTCACCACCTAACTGTGAAGCTTCCGTAACTAGCCCAGTGGCTTTTTCGTTCCGCAAAGTTCAATCGCGCAAAATGGCCGCTCACAATCTTCCTGACAGTTATTCTTGCTGTGTATCTGCCATAGGGGTCATGCAATGCAGGCTGTGGTCATTACGTAGTATTCAGCATGTCTAACATCTGAGGTACACTCTATCTTGCGGTGGTGTCTCAATTACAAATGTGCGGTTGATCTCAGCGCCATCTTGACCAGTAGAACCGCAATCCGCAGTATTCATACAGTCTGTCAGTTACGTTATTGTGTGCTGAGTTGGCATATTGCATCTCACTATTGCGCAATTATTTTACGTGTTTCCAAAGAGGTAGCATCGAGGAGATTACTGCAGCGCCTCCCTCTCAGCGCATTCAGCTGCTCCCAGTTGGCCCGATAGCATCAGCAAGCACCGGGCGCCGCCATTTTAGCTACCTCGCCGCCAATTCACCTCCAACCGTCCGCCCGAGTCCGTATCTCCCGTGATGTCCTTCTAGATCTAGTTCGCTCTCAGCGCACTCACCGCAGTTCTTTGCTTGCTGGTTTGAGCTGAGTATGCCATTTGCCGAGATCACCGGAGCTTTCAAAGGCTGGTTCTGGTGCATTCAGCAGCGCGGATCCGCCATCTTATCAATAAGCGTCCCCAGACGCCGAGCACTCCGATGTATTTCCACCGTTTTGGAGCAGTGTATTCACCCGCAGCTTTGCGCCGCAGTAGCTCTGTGCATTCCGATGTTTACTTCTTGTGCCGGTTTCACATAATTTGCTGACTTTCAGCAGGACATAGATCTGCCCGGTGGAGCTGTCTGATTAGGCATCCATTCTGCTGTGTGCCTCTAGCGTCCCCCCCCCCTATTTTTAAGGCCTAATGTAGGTCTTTTAAGGCTTTTTTGTAGAGTTCCTTAGCTAGAGGGCAATTGTTCAGCCTCTATTTGCGTTCCAGCTTTTTTGCCCCTGCTTTTTTCCTTTGAGGAAGTTCGAAAACCAGGGTGCAGAAGGGGAGGATCTACTAGATTTCACTACTCTGGCCGGCATGGCTGAATCCACAGCTGTAGCAATCCATTGTTGTATAGCTTCAAAATCAATATTAGGATCAGAGGATAGAAGTGGATAATTTTTCTGGAGAATAGGGCTTAGAACGTATACAGTCAAATTATTCCAATTCCTTTTTAAAATGGGTCTGGAACCCTTCGCTTGCCCTGGATTGGCCAGAGAAATTATAGCAGGGATCAAAAAATAATCCGACCAAACCACTGGTCGCGGAGTCTCCATATTGATGCTGGAAAAGTTGGGGAAGATTAAGTCCAATGTGTGCCCTGCTGAGTGGGTCGGTGAGGACACCCATTGTCTGAGATTAGCACCTGCTAAGATTGAGACCATTTGAACTGCTTGAGCACACTGCAAATCCTCCACGTGCAAATTAAAATCACCCAAGGCCAAGGATTTTTTAACAATATTATTGCACAGGGTATGCACTGCAATAGCTGTGCAGTCAGGAGGTCTATAAATAAGAATGCCTGCAAGGGCGTTCGTGGGGTTGAGTTGTAAGCAAAAATTGAGACCCTCAACACCTTGAGCATTGAAAGGGGCGGAGGACACAAGTTTCCAAGAATCTTTAAATATAATATCCAGCCCCCCTTTTGTCGCCATCGCGATTGGCATAGCACATTTTAAAACCTGGGGGGATCGCTAATTCAATTACATCTGCGTTTAACCAAGTTTCCTTTAAAAGCAGGGCATCCCAGGTAGTCTCAGTTAATATTGACGAAACATCTATGGCGTGCTTGGGCAGTGATCTACAATTTGCTAAGTGTCTAGGGGAGTCCTTTCCGCTGCTATCTGACTTATCCCTCAGGATCTGTCCTCATATACTACAGCTGTGTGGAAGTAAGGTATTGCCTAAATCAATCTTCTCTGATCCAGAGCAGCTTGAGCCCTGCAATTGCACCATATCATCTCGGGACCAGCCTAAGGCCTTATCTACACCACAACCAGCAGCATGGCCGGCGCAGGCTGCGACCCGGCCTTGACGGGCCAGACGGGAGTGCCTTCGGCGTGCCAGTTGTGCACCCGCTGCGCGGCCGGCAAGCCCTCTGCTTCTTATCCCCGTGAACAGGAAGTGCGGGGGAGAGTGGGCGGAGTCGCGCTGGTCCCTCCGTTCAATCGGCACTCAATTGCCATGACGGACCGGGGACCGCGATCTAGGCAGCAGGGGATAGTGTCAGAAGTCACACACACAGGTAAAAACACGTAATTCTGCTTAAAAACAATGTGTAAAAATACAAGTAGTGCAGATTAGCTGTTTAGCAGCGCGATTTAAAAATAACAGGTAGCTTTGTTACACGGCGCGCAATTATATATAAGAAATATTTAAGACACTATGATGTAGAGACTTCATAAGGTCTACTCTGCATCCATCACCTGCACCCGTCTAAAGTATTTTAACAGTTTCCATTTCCAACTTGAGATAATTTACTCGGCCAGAAAAGAAATCACTGCATTCAAGCTACCTTATTGAATAAGACATTTACACACTGACAAGCTAAAATATAAAACATGCAATCCCCAAAAAAGCTTTTAGTCATTAATCTTCCAGTCAAGATAATTAAGGCTGTCAAATAGTGTGGTGTCACGGGATTCATGTCCGGTGTATTCCTTATGTCTACGCTTCAGTCTTTTATCTTTATCTGCCAATAGACCTGACTCATCAGCGTCAGTGTCAAAAATGGTATCAGTATTTGTAGCAACACATCAAGTTTCTTTTTAAAATTCTCCTTACAGAATGTCAGTCTGTCTGACTTTCCGGTGTTCATATTTTTTCTGACTTTGAAACACTGACATCACTGACTAATGGAGCATAATTTCGACCACAAAATATTTGAAGAGTAGAATTATGAATAAAACTTGAACATGCAAATAAAGACTGCTAAAGTTTTAATTGAATTAGTTTTAACAGTTCACTCAAATAACCGCAGTTCGTTTAGGGAATTGTGTCGTGTTGCTAGGGCAATACTCTGTACGAATTTCATGCACAAAAATGTGCTACAGAAATATCGTAGCCAGCAGGGGCAAAGCTCCCAAAAATGCAGCAGGTGCAGTTTCACTGGGAAGAGGAATCTTAAGGGACCACTGAACACTATTTCTTCTCTTTAATGGCTTTTCTCAGTAAGGCCATTCCAGCACCCTGGCCAATGGCCCCAGGAGTAATCCACTGCCAACATTTTGAGAAGATACGTGTGCACCTACAAATATAAATCTTCAAGGTAGATAGATGAGGAAGCAAGAAAGTAAATCTATACGTGCCTTTATACACTTTCCTTAATGTTTTGGTAGTCGATATTCTGTCTACTATATATTCGTAACACGATTCAAAGTCAAAAGTTTTATTTGCATAATTAGTTAAAATTGTTACAAAATTCACATGATAAAATAACAGTGCAAAATTTAAAAATGCTAAAATTATTATCTCTCAGTCTCTCTTTTTGTTGGGGACTGGGCATTTAAGATCCAGGGGTTAGGGTGACCCTGTTGTCCCGCCAACTGGCTGGTCCTCCTGCTCTGTTAGTTCTAGGCATTTTCTTGCTTCTGCCATGAATTTAACTCCACGGCATGCCAGGATTATGGAGGAGCCTCCAAGCCAGCTTGTGACTGCATGTCTGTAGGAGCGGATGTTTAGCGCGTTGAATATGGGTTTCAATAGGAGTAATCTCTGACTTATCAGGGCCGGACATATACATAAAAGGTGGACAAGGGTTTCAGTTTTGAATCCGCAGAGGCAACATTGTTTCGTCTGGTGGGACGGTTTCCAAACCGGTAGTAAATCCTTTGAGACGTGCATCCCCATCCGATATGCTGTAAAGGCCTTTTTTAGATGACCACTGGAGTGGGATACTAGATATGCGTGTGGTTTTTGGGTTGTGAAGGAGTTCATAATGGTCCAGGCATGCTGACGTTTTGCCAATAGTTCTTTGTCCTCCAAAAAGGATTTCCTTTTTGCAGACGTATTGGCTAATTTACTTAGACTTGCTTTATCTGTCCCAGATTTTCAGACTGCTTCCAGCTTCAACTTTTCCACACTGAGTTTCAGATACTTTCCCCAGGTATTCGGGGTTTCGGTTTCCCCCCGTTTTTTAATTTCCTCCCATCTTAGCCAGTCTAATGTCTCTGGGTCTGCAGATCTAAGTTTATAACAGACTTTCACGAAGCCGCTCATGCTCCAGAACTTCTGGTTTTGCAGTCCAAATTCAAGCCTGACTTGTGAGGCTGAGGCGGATTTTGGCAAATTAAAGACCGATTTGTACATTTTAATCTGTAAATCATTTAAAAGATCGACCTCCTTGCCACACCACATGACTAAGCCATAAGATAGGGTGGGCATAATCTGCGCAGCCATTACTTTTAACAGATGGTTATAGTTGGAACAGTACTTTTTTTCCTTAAGAGAACGGTACGCAAAGATTAAGGATTGTGCTTTTGCTTTTAGTGCTATTTTGTGATCCTTGTAGTTTACTCCTTTTGTGATTGTGATTCCCAAGTACTTGTAATACTCTTGTTCTTTAACTGTTGCTCCTTGGGCCATCCATTTGTACTTTAACTTTTGTGGGTCTACTAGACGGACCACTTTGGTTTTTTTTCTTTGTTAAGTTCTAGGCTTTCCCGTTCTAGATACAAGGTTAGTTTTTTTAATGGCTCTTTGAAGGCCGATTGGAGTTTTGCTCAACAATACAATATCGTCGGCGTATTGAAGTTAGTGAATTGGATTGTTTGCCAAGAATGGAGGGTGGCTATCTGCTGAATCGATCGCGCTCGAGAGATCGGAGAGAAAAAGGTTGAAGAGGGTGGGGGCTAATACACAGCCTTGTTTTAGGCCTTGGTGCGTTTGTATGCTACTGGTTGTACTGCCTCCATTTCCCAGTTTCACTCTTACCCAAGTGTGGTGATGTAGGGCTTTGATGGCTCTTAAGAGTTGGTATGTCACCCCCCAGCTCTCTAATTTTCTCCACAAACGCTCTCTGTTTACTCTGTCGAAGGCAGATTTGATGTCTATGAAACAGGCGTACAAGCGGGTGCCCTTAGCTTTTTCTTGATCCATTAGGATGGACAGACAGGTTAGGTTAGTTGTTGTTCCCATTCCTTGCCTGAATCCTGTTTGGAATTTTGGCATGATTTTTGTTTCTGATATCCAAGCTTGTATTTCGAGTAGGATACAGGAGGCGTAAAGTTTGGCCTCCACGTCTATTTGGGATATTAGTCTAAAATTCGAGGGATTGCGGTGGTCGCCATGCTTAAAAATGGGATGGATGATACTGCCTTTCCAGGAGGCGGGTAACTCTGCTTGTTTGTATATTTGGTTGAACAGAGGCATTAGGGTCTCTGCCCACAAGTCCGGGTCATGCTTAAAGATAGCGTTTGGCAGCCCATTTGGGCCTGCTGCACCCTCTGACTTTAGTCTTGTGAATATCGTCCTCAGTTCTTTTTTTGTGGGTAGGTCATCTGGCTCTGTTGACCCCTTCTGTGGTTTTTCCTGCTCTGGTTCCCTGTATTCCTTGTTATTCAGTCATTTTGATTCCTCCTTGTCATCCTTAGCTGCCCCTAAGTCTTTAGAGTGGCCTGGGTCTGTGTCGCTGTATAGAGTTTGCACATGTCTGATCCAGGTTTCTGCTCCGACACCTGCTTCTTGTTGGAGTTTTGCCCCTTGGTTAAGGTCATTTATATTTCCCCAGAAGTCCCGGCTTTTAGGGTGTTTTCCCGCGATTAACAGTTTGTTCCAGATAGTTTCTTTATGTCGGTGTTTTGCGACCCTCAGATCCTTCCTGTAGGTACTCCTGGCTTCCCTCACATTGGATTTGTTTGCCACTGACCCCAGTGTTTTTTGGCTTGCGAGGGCTCGGACCTCCTTGGCCACCTTTCTTTTTTGGCTCTTAGCTCCATGTTGAACCAAATCTCCTTCTTGGTGTTAAAATTACTGTAGTTCCCTGACCTTGCTGGGAAGTTTTGCTGTAGGACCAGGATCATTTGCTCCGACTTTGGTAATAGGTCCTCCTCCTTTTGGGTTCCCAAGTCGGCCATATGGGCTTTGACTAAGTCCGTAATTTTGCCCAACCCATCTCCACTCCATTTTAATTTTCTCAGGTTAAACTTTGTTGCGTGATGCAAAAGGGAGGTTGTTGTTGGCGCCATGCTTGGTGCAATGTTCAAACTTATTATTTGGGGGAAGTGGTCACTTTCAACTCGATGTTCTATAGCAAATGAGTCGACGCTGGAGATTAACTCATCACTTACTATTGAGTAGTCAATTGTTGAACGGACCCTGCCGCTCAAATATGTGACGGCTGCCGGTTTATCCCCCTTTGTGTTGCCATTCAGGATGGACAGACCATATTCATTTAGTCTGGATGCTAGTTTTTTTCCGGCACTGTTTCCAGTCATCTTCACCTTCTCCTTGTTTTGATCAATAAGGGCATTGTTGAAATCCCCGGAAATTACCTGTGGGTATTGGGAATGGCTCCTTTGCATGGCCTTAATGAGTGACAGCAACGTTGCGTGTTTTTCTTTTTGTGCCTTTCTGTCAGAATGGATGTAGACGTTGAATATTAATATTTTCCATGGCCCAAACCCCGATGATGGGGCTTCGGTGATTTTGATCACTTGGGCCCACTTCAGGCCTACGTCTATCTCCTCTGAAACCCAGTGTTATTTGTGGGTTACATATGTTGATAATCCACCGCGGGGATGCCCATGCGTGGAGAGGCTTTCTGCGTGTATTTGATGTTCTTTGAAACCTGAAATTTGAGTCGATTGCAATTTCCATGATTCCTGGATCAAGATTATATCTTGTCGTAGGAAAAAGGCTTCAGTTTCATGGTCCTGGGCCATTTCTCGAAAGCCATGCACGTTCCATGAGCAGATTGAAACTTTTGATTTCTTTGTTGGATTCTGGGGGAGCATCTCATTCAGCTAGGTTACGTAGGAATTACGTACGATTCAAATTTCAGTAGTATACCATATTGCTATAAATTCTCATCCTCCACTTGGCGCCACAAGTGATCTTACACAGATTCCTTTGTCTTCATAAACTCCACTTTTTAAAAGCATGATGTACATTCTTGCATTTAGCTATGACCTGCTTAGAGTGACATTCTGTGGATGGTTGGAATAACATTGTTCTATGTCCTATCGAATAGCCTACAACATCATCTCCAATGTGGATGGCTAATTTGGGTGAATTTGATTTCTCTCATATGATGGAGTGAAGGTGGAGTAGTTTTGTGATGAGACCCTGATCCATATTTGTTCAGTTCTGATAACCTGCCCAATTACATTGTTATAGTTCTATATGATTTCTGAGTGAGAGGTTCACCGGTCATTAAAAGTGGGTGAATTTCTATAGTATATTCTTGGTTAATAACATTTTTAAATTAATTTCACACAGGTGCTACCCACAGTCCCACATCCCGCTTGCCTGGATATTCTTTTGGCTTGTCACTCATCTCCCTATTTTTGCATACCTTGATGATTTTTTTAAATATGTCAACTGCTGAGGACTCAACATGAGCTACTAGGGTGAGTAGGTGAGATACAGGAGGGATGCACAGACATAAGGATCACTACTGATCTTGTGTTGTATTTCAAAAAAAGAACAAAAAATGCCGTCAATTTGAATGAACTGAAACAATTTACCAACTTCACTGTTGTTCATATACTATAGTTAGCTGACTAGTTTGTTTCTGTATTTGGTGGAAATTTATTGGCACACATCCATTTCACTGTGAAGGCTTTGGTAAATGGAGACATTTTTGAGGATTTATTAACAGTGGACCTTTCACCTGGCAAACTGAGAGTTTCTGGCACAGGCTTCCTAGCCATTGTTTTTGTCTTCAGTTGACCGTGGTAATTAGATTAATGTATAGAGGTATCTCTGTAGATTTGGTATTGAATGACAGACTGGATTGCAGTTTGAAGATATTTAGAGGATTATTTGATTGGGATACATTCATCTATACTAGTCATTGTAATTTTATAAGGTGTTCTGTAAGTTGAACAGATCGAACCCGACTCATAATGGTAAAGTTAGGCGAAAGTCTAACTTTCCGATTTTCAGTATTCACAAAGGGCATTCACTACGAGTAATAAAAGCCCTTTGTGAATACAGAAAGTCTAATTTTACAACTTTCAGTATTCCCAAAGGTCATTTACTAGTAATAAATGCCCTTTTTGAATCTGAAAGTCGTAGAGTTAGACTTTCGTCTTACTTTGCCTTTGTGAATCGGGCCCACAGAGTATTCAACTGACAGCATAATGACACCCCACATTGTTAGTAGAATGCAAAAGTATTGCTATAACAGTTATCATAATACCACAGTGTTTCTAGAATTGGGCCGCTTAGTACTTCTCAATTCTTATATTTTTAAGACACTAAATCAAAAAATGGATTTTTTTTATCTGTGGCAGGACCCTCCCTCCCCAAAATGGTGAGTAAATACTATTAGTCAATCCAAATGTTTCTAAAAAAAAACAACTATATGTTCATGTCAGTCTATTAATATAGTACTGAGTTCTACTACAGGGGTCATGACCTGCATGAGTTTTAGTCGCGAATCTTAAGTACTTTAAATAAAAAGATTCAGAATTTGCAAAGAAATGTTTAAAATGTATTGATGAATATGAATGTTGGTTTATCCTACTATGGAACAACCCAAATCTCCCATGAAAATGCTTTTAGCTTTAGGAGGAGTAAAGGAATATGATGTTATATAATCAAGGAAATAAAATAATGCATATGGATCTGCCAGGTGAAGAAGCATTTTGATTCTTTCTGGAAAACATTGGCTTAAACAGAGGATATAATTTTAAAACGTTTGCCGATTCCTAACATATTTGGACAAGAGCCTGAAGAAAAAAAAGGAAATATTGCTTTATGACCAGACGGGAACAACCCCTTTGAGTAAAAAGGAATACTTCAGATATATATATCAAACTGATTCAGTGACACAGCTCTGATTGTCCGTACATTTGATACATTTGGCAAGAAAATCACGTATTAATCGAATTGAATCTGAGTTGGTATATACAAAATCAATATTAATCTGTGTAGAAGAGAATATAATTATATGTTCATGCTAAAATACCCCTGAACCAAACAAATGTTCACAGATTGGTGGGGTGCAGTACAGCACAGGTTTCAAAGTAACTCAGGAGCGTATTCACAAGGAGCTATCGCCGAATCAACAGCACTTTATTGCAGCCAAAGTCGTGATAAATTTACCCCATCATTCACAAGCTGGTGCTAACAGCACACAGCACCAGTTTTCCCGTGATAGCAGCCGCAAAAAACATCGCCACAGAAGACCCCTGCAACTATCGTTAATGAGATGTAGAGTAGGCATTCCCGTGCAAAAAGCTTTGCCAACACCTCAACATTCACAATGACCAGCCAGATAGGCGATAAGAACACAAAACACACAATAAGGAACGTTAGCAGCAGGAAATTTACACCTGCTCTGACCTGGTGTAAATTCGGACCACAGCCTGCAGCACAAAAGAGAGCAAAGCCCACTTCCACACCTAAAGACAAAAAGATGCCATAGAGCAACTGAACATGGACACTCAAGAGGGCCACAACACCCACCAGCACCACCCCCCAACCAAAGATGCTTTGGCTTTGCTTCAAGGTAATCAAATGAGTAAATAATGGGTTTCCCCAAATGTAAGCAAGGGAGGTTGAGGAGGGGGAACTCAATTAAAAGCTAAATAACACTCTGTCCCGAAATGAACACTTTGCCCCATCAGCTACACCGAAATATCTGAAAAAATGTTCAGCCTGATGTTGCACATTCACAACTGGTGACATGCATGTGTCGTCACCAGTACACAGTCACTTTTAAAAACAAACAATTAAACTTCATTGAAATTAACACAGAAATTGAATGAAGACACAAGGTGGCTCACCTCGACACAATCCGTAAGTCACAGCTTGCAAGCCAAAAAAACATGATGAGAAGGTGTGTCCTGCGCACCTCAAAGTACAGAGAGAGAGTGAAGGAGAGAGAGAGAAGGAAGAGAGGGGAGAGAGAGAGAGAGAGAGAGAGAGAGAAGAGAAGGGGAGAGACAGAGAAGAGAAGAGTAGAGGAGAGGAGAGGAGAGGAGAGGAGAGGAGAGGAGAGGAGAGGAGAGGAGAGGAGAGGAAAGGAGAGGAGAGATGGAAGAGAGGGGGAGAGAGAGAGAGAAGAGAGGGAGAGAGAGAGAGAGAGAGAGAGAAGAGGAGAGGGAGAGAGAGAGAGAGAGAGATGACCCTTAGCACCCAGGCCACACTGCTCACCTGCTGCCACCGGTGTGTCTCCAACCACTTGCTGGTATGTATAGCAGTACACCAGGTCACACACCTGAGACAGAGCTGTCATTTGAAACAGAGCCCAGAGACATGACTGGCACACATGCACAAGATAACATTGACTGCCTGGCCATGCACACCCAGGCAGAGGCATCCTAGCCCCTCCCGCCGCCAGTCGGAACATGCCCGCCCATGCACACATGGGCCTTACTGCTCACCTTTGGCCACCGGCGTGTAGACTGCAGGTCCCACCACGTGCCGCTGCAAGCCAAAAGCCCCGGCACGCAGACATGGCACCCTCCACACCATGCAGCCACGCTGCGCAGGCCACCAGGTCTCACGTTTGGTGCTGGGTATTGATTACACCATGGGATGAGACATACCAGGGCACCCGCCAACATCGCAGCCTGCACAGCTGCTCAGCCTAATGGGTGCCACTAACTATGTGATCCCGGAAGCTAGGCCATGTGGCAGTAGGCCTGCGCAGACCGCTGGTCCTAGCTACACTGTGTCCAGCCAGGCACACAAATCCTGAGCAGTCCAGACAGCCGGGATGAGCCATCATTGCAGGCTGTACACTGGCTCAGCAGCTCAAGGTGCCAATGACTCAGTGCACCCTAAGCCATCGCCCGTGGCGGGGTGCCTGTGCAGGCCGCAAAGCAGCATGTGCCACAAAGCGTGTCCAACCCCATTCAGTGTCCCGTAGCGGGGTGCTTGTGCAGGCCGCAATGCAGAGTTTACCACAAACCCTGTTCAACCCCAGTCAGCGCCACATGGTGGTTGGCCCGTGCCTGACTCAAGGCCTCGGGTCCGTCATCCAGTCACCACCGTCAGAAGGGGTTGTGACGTTCTCGGCCCCTTATATTTGCAAGGTCACATGGCCTGTGACGCCTGTGCCGGGTGGGTGTGGTGTGCATGCAAACCCGCCCTCAGGGAGTGGCTGTGACATGCTGACAACTAGACAACTGACCTGCACAAAACCAGCGAGTATGCCTGCGACGGGTAGCAATGAGGCCCCCCCCGGAGCGTGAGTGGAGTGGTCTGGCCTGCCTACGCTAGAACAGCACAGAGCTTGCAAAAATGACTTGTGGCCACTGGGCGTGGTTCAGTCCATGTCCGGACAAGAAAGTGGCTGGTGCATGTGTTCCTGTTGTGTTGTCCACGGGACCTGTGCACACATCGCTATATAGCACACTCTGACTGGCATCCCCCAGGATGAGCAACATTGACACAAGGTAAATCACTGCCCCTACATTCATCCCCACATACATAGCCACGTCCTCATCCCCGGATGTGTGCCCTGCCCCACCTGCGTGCGTTGCTCTACCGGCTGCGTCACTGTGTGCCAATGACACCTCAGGTGCCAGAGGTGGATTGTCGGCTGCACTGTGTGCCAATGACACCTAAGGTGCCGGAGGTGGATTGTCGGTCGTACTGTGTGTCAATGACACTTCAGGTGCCGGAGGTGGATTGTCGGACGCATTGTTTGCCTCTGTAACATCAGGTGCCTGAGTGGTTAGTCCTACGACACAGGGAGGCATAGACACACCAGGGTGCAGAGAAGTGGGTGGTGTTAGGGCAGCAGCATTCAACATCGCCATGTCTTGTGGCAGGAATGCCATAATGAGGATCTGCAGGGCATGGTAGATCCCAGCTACATTCCGCTGATGTGCAGCGGTGGCTGCCATCCTTTTTGCCTCCATCTGCACCCTGTCCTCCATGAGACTCCAAATGTGTGCCAGTTCATGGCTGGTATTGCTGGAGCAACTCTAATCAGACAGGTGTTCTTCTCTCTGCGTCATGACTCTACGGATGTCAGTTAGAGCTCGTTGAAGACCATGGAGCGGAGCTACACAGTCAAGGACGGCGTCAAGTTTGGTTGCCATGTTGCCAAAGCCCAATCCCACCTGCTCTGCGGTCTCCATATGGCACTCCAGCACACCGAGTTGGAAGGCCATGTATTGTTCCTGGGGGACTTTGGGGAGTGCCGGGGCTGTGGGTGCCTCGTGCGGGTGATTTGGGTAGTGGGTGGGGTATCCTCGATGTAGGTGGACTGCCCTGATCCTGGAGTGGCGGATGAGGTCAATGATGGCTTGGATGTCGATGCTGGTGTTGTCCTCCTCGTCATCAGTGAAGAGTGGCTTGGACTGCTCTGCAGGAGGTGTTGACAGTGCCCCTGTAATATGAAGGGGAAATGGTATATTACAATGTGTCCACATGTATGTAGCTGCATGGTACATGTTGACATTCAGACAGCATAGCATTGCACATTGTGCCAGTCTGTAGATATGGCCGAGGACCCAGAGTCATTGTGGGTGTGTGCTGTGCTCTGCTTGATTGTGCATGTGTGCCATTGTGCCCATCTCCACGCATCCCCCAGTAGCTGGTGGTCACTTACCCTGTTGCAGTTGTGCTGTGCCCTGTCAAGCAGTGTCCGTTCCCCCGACTCTGGCCACAGTCTCCACACTGATGACTGTCAACACCAGCTCCTCCATGTCATCCAGCTCAAACTGTGGAGCTGGGCCCCCACCTCCAGTCTGCATTGCTGTCTTCTGGTTGGCGGAGAGGTTCTCCTTGGTCCTCCGTTTGATGTTGTTACATTGCCTTTTGACCTCATCCATTCCTCTTGTGCTCCCAGACAGCATTCACCCTGTCCACAATGTCCCACCAGATTCCATTTTAGGTGCCCAATGACACGTTGGAGGTGACAAACGGTAGCTTATGGTGGTCTATTACCTCTGTGACTATGATCCTGTTCACCTGCGGACTGAACTTTGCCTTCCTCTTCTTCTTGTCCTTGCCCTTCCCTGTCCCCGCGCTCCCGGCTGGTCATCCGGGGTGCTTGTGGGGTTGCGCTCGTCCTCTGTGCCTGCTCTGGCCGCCTCCACGGTACTTGGGTGTTGGTCAATTTGTGTTTGGGTGTTTTTTCTACTTTTATAGTGATTTTTCCCACCTACCAGGTGTGTGTTGCAGGCCTGGTGCTGCTTCTCACTCATCGTGCTTTGGCCCATCGCAGGTTTTTTTGGTGTTGTGGTTTGATTTTTTGACTCCATCGAGGTGGTTGTATCGTGGACAGTGTCTGCGGTTTCGGCAGGCTATCGGATGCTACCGCCGTGTTGTGAATTCCACGTTGTCACTGACTTGTTTTCCCTCAATAGGCTGCGATGTTGAAAGTTGCGTTACGCTATTCTTGCGGTAGTTATCACACATTCTTGTGAATATACCCCTGACTGTTCTGAGTAGATGCTTTGGCTTTGCTCCAAGGTAATCAAATGAGTAAATAATGGGTTTCCCCAAATGTAAGCATGGGAGGTTGAGGAGGGGAACTCAATTAAAAGCTAAATAACACTCTGTCCCGAAATGAACACTTTGATCGACGCACAATAATTTCCAAACAATCTGTTAAAAATATCTTTGCCACATTTCAATTTATATATATAAAAAAACACCTCTAAAGAGAGTGAATTGGACTTTTCGAACACCGTCTGCACTGCACTGTGTAAAAGTATACTGTACCCCCAATTATTGTTTTGACATTCCATTATGATTTTCTTTTTCTCTTCTTAATTAAAATTGCTTAAACAAAAAAATGCACCTCTAATAGTTTTAATACTTTATTTCCCCAAAAAACAGATACAATGCATGCAAATACAGTCCATAGAGGTAATTTAAGCAACAGTCTCTATCCTGTCAATCACACCCACCCAATTCTATCAAAGAAATGCACAGCAAAGAGAAAAAATCATTCTCATCTGTTCGTTTAATTCTTAACCGATCTTCAAAAATGTGGTGATAAAACCTTTAATGCTAAGGAGGTCTGTTTGAGAATTTAGAACAGATATCTTCCAATTTTGAGGTTTGGTCAGGGATCAAATGTATAGCAGAGAATAATTTATAACTGTAAAAGAAATACTTTAAAAAACAAATACATAAAATGTATCCATACATTTTATTTAATTGATATCATAATTACTAATCAACAATGAATTTAAATTCAAAATAACCATTTAATAAAATATACATTTGAATACACGCACCATCATACAAGATACTATCCGTCTACAAAGAAGATATGATTAAATGCATATTATTCCTTAAATATATTACCAAAGAAAAGTTCTACTAAAGCATAATTTAAAATGCTTACAAATAGAGAAACAATAAAATAATAATAACTTAGAACTCTCAAACTATAAAAATACAACGAAACCAATTACATATTATATATTGCAATACTAAATGAAACATTATTAACTAGTTCTATATTTTTATAGCAAAGTACAAAAAATATATATTTTATATATCATATATTGATATAAGGGTAACACTACCTAGTTAATTGCTCTGAGTAGTAATCCCATTCTCCCTGGAACTCCCCAAAAAAGTTCCCACACTCTTTATCTCATGTACCTAGTTCATACCTGATGATGACGTGGGCTGGTCAGAAATTCTGCCATTTAATGCTGTCAAAATGTATGCCTTGCCACCAATTGTTGGTCAAGGTGGAGACGATAAAAAGCTGTTTCATTCAGTGTACTGACCATGTACAGCACTTGATGTTCATTATTGTAGCCGGAGAGAGCGGTAGGTGAGGGATGGGGCGAAGCAAAACAAGAAGGATATTTATTATCTGCTCTCAGCATGTCACCAAAACAGGTAGGATATTTATTACCTGCCTAAAAAGTGCGAGTAGCAAATATTGTACCTCGCCTGAGCCCCTATTAAAATGTAACATGCTCCTAAAATTCACAGAGAGGGTCACTAATATTCGAGGAACATTTTGTTTCTCAGTGCTTTCGTAAAATGTTGAGACAGCTGACAAGGAGGATTTCAGAATATTTTGGAAATTCATATTCCTATATGTCACACTTTACTTCAGACAAGAGACATTTTCATGCTCTTTTAGAAATATATAGGACAACAAATCCCCCAATCATTACCTATACCATTGAGTATATTCCAATAGCAAAATAGAGCATACTGAATATTTGCAAAGGCAAATTATTACATAAAATAATATTGTTGAGCCATTCCATCCTGGTACAGATAATTTGCCTAGAACTCACAACTGTAATTGCATTTTGAATAGCTTTAGCCAATATATTTAGATGAGTTTTAAACTCTTGCATGCTTACGAAGGCTCTTTAAGAACGTGATTGAAATATGAAGTTAGGGAAAAACAAGATTGTTTGAAGCAAATCTCAAGACTGCTCTAGAATACTTCCAATGTACTGAAAACATTCTTCAATCTTGGTCCCCAGCACACTTGAAGCAATTTTTTGAAAAAAATGACTCCTTGTTTAAGCTACGAACTTGACAACCCATATTGTCTTCAATTATTGCATTATATATTTTTCACCCCTACTATAGAGTTTAAGACCCTGCAACAGTAAGTGAGATTTACTCTGGCGCATTGTGTCTGGAGATGTATCATTATGCTCTGACTAGGTATACTCCCTTTAAAGTCCTACACAAGATCATGGAGGGCCAGATTCACAGAACTTACTTAAGATAAAATCTTAAACTTACTAACATTTTGGTATTCACAGAAGGCACTTACTAATTTTGGTATTCACAGAAGTTAGGAGTCCTAAAGTTAGGACTCCTAACTTCTGTGAATACCAAAATGAGTAAGTGCCTTCTGTGAATACCGAAAGTCTTAAAGTTTGGAGTTTCCTCAGTTTAAGAGTAGTAAAATTAGGGCTCCTAACTTTAGGACTCCTAAATGCCTCCCGAGAATACCGAAAGTCCTAAAGTTAGGATTTTTCGCAGTTTAGGAGTCCTAAAGTTAGGAGTCCTAACTTTACTACTCCTAAACTGAGAAAAATTCTAACTGTAAGACTTTCGGTATTTGTTATATTTAGTGCATGTGGTAAAGCTTGTTACAACTCATTCTAAATGGCATTTTACTATCCTGGTCGGCTTACAAATACCTGATTATTTAGCAGTACCTAATTTGTGAATGAATGAGTGCTGATGCCCAAAAACCTGCTCAGAAGGCCACATCCGGTGCGACTAATGGTCAGTTCTCTTTTTTCCACTACAAGACATTGCCTGATCCTTACACTCTTGCGGGTACCTGCCTTTTCCCTTTGCTATGGTTTTTCCATCTAATCTCTTCCTTTCTGGTTTGTATGTTTTCCCTATTTTTCCGCAGGAACTCGCCGGTCGGCGTAACCCGAAAGTGTCTTCTACGCAAGCAGGAAGTACAAGGGAGGAACCAATGAAAGACAGCGGGGTTCAGAGGGCAGCGGCAGAGAGCGGTGGTGCGAAAGAAGTGGAGGAACGCCGAGAAGACGCTGGACCCGATACACCGGATGCCAGAACAACAGGAAGCCATGGGGAGCAGAGAGAAGAGGCGGGACCCGATACACCGGACGCCAGAACACCAGGGAGCCAGGAGGACGAATAAAAAAGCTAGTGCGAGGACTGGTGGTGCCCGGAGGAGGCTGGGGAGCGGCCGCGACTCTGGAGAGTTGCGGCACAGCCTGTGAGTAATACTGTCTCAAGGGTAATAGAGAACGTGGAAGCGGGAGGGAGTACAGGGTGGGACTAGGAAAGAAGAAGGTTGTTAAATGTCTTCGTGTTCCGCCCATGTTGAAACAAAACGACAGTCGTTTGTAAATTGATACTCGCATGTTCCTTTGAAAGCCTCACCATCTTGACATCGTCTATACTATCGAGCACTCTTGTACCTTTCCCTAAGCGCAATCTTGTACCTCTCCCTAAGCACATTAAAACAGACCCCAAAACCCTTTTCTCCCTGATCCTGAACTCTGTTTGGGCTCTGCGGACCTTCTACTCATCTCAATCTTTGCAGAAACCAAACCTAGAGCACAACGGTGTGGTGAAGGAAGAAATAACTCAACATTATTAGAGCCTCATACTTACGGTTCCTTCATTTGTTTTTGTCAATCTTCAATGAGCCTCCGTGAAGACCACTGTGGTAACAAGGATACGGAGAACAAGACAACACCTCTGCCTGTGTCGAACCCTTCCAGCTCATCATCGGAGACATCCGAAGAGGAGGAACCCAAGGGACAATCAATCCACCAATCCACAACCCCTTCTGTTCTTAATAAATCACCTACTTTTAAACCTTTTATTTAGCCTCCTCGCTTGTATATCAAACCTGCCCTCCAACATGCCCCCTCAGTGACGCAAGAGGAATGTGTTCTTGTGTAACATAGCCTGTGCTTATGTAAATCACTCCAATACCTTAGGATCCAGTTTGTGCTTTATAAATCTGCAACAAAAAAAAGGTGTTTGATCGAATTGATAACCCAGTTGAAGTGAGTTCTGAGCTAGTTTGTTACGTTATATGAACGTCCCCACTTTCAGTTCAATCAAGTAAAGACTTTACTGTACTGTTAGCATGGTCTGGATACGCTATATTAAATAGCGACGGCAATGAGCTTAACTATACACCATAAATAAGAGGATGTGAAAAATGCTAAATGCATGACAGTAAGAGATAAGATACAACGTTTAACAGACAAAACACGCTGTGTATTTTTCTGTTCATCACAAAAACCTAGAAGGCCCACTCGACATAAGAAACAGCGGTCCCATTTGCTAACAAGACTTCTGGAGCAACCAAGGGTTTTTTTCCGGTGCACCAGAGGCTCGTCACTTCTGGGATGCCTGTGCACTATTTTAAAACAAGCATTTGCAATGTAATATGACTCGCATTTACGCAAGACGAATTGCATTAAAAATGTGAGTGCGTGCGTCTAAGAAGGCACGTGGGAGGTGGGGGGGGTGGGGGTTGGTGAAAAATCACAGACTGTGTGAGGGGACACAGGAGGAAAAATAGTGTTGAGTAAAGGGGCCAGTAGCCTCGGAAGTGCACAAATTATGCCATGGCTGACAGGAGGAGGGACTGACAAGACGAAAACCAATCATAAAGCAGCATTTAGGCTGTAAGCGAAACAAGAAAATGGTCGGAGAATGGGCCGGAGCTTACGCGAATCTTCCCCAGTATAGTATATACACCATGCCTCTCAAAAGCAAGCAGCACATGCGCTACAATGCTAGGCGTGACCTAATGAGTGACAGTGACCCCACTGGCAACCACTGGCTCAATTTAAGCACTTCATGCGGCACTCTAGAGGACCACAGATACTTTAATATTTACATGATAGTATGTCAATAGTTGCATTACCCAATAAAAAAGTTGGGGTCTTCTCTACCACTGTGCATTCTTCCATTAAAGCAAGCAGAAGTCGAATAAGGTCGAGGTGAAAGCTCCAATGTACAAGGTGGCAGCTAATTTGAACACTCCTAGGGGAGGAACTTTGGGAGGGAGAATTGTGGGTTCAATGTACACTCACAGAGGGCCCTACCCACTGCCTAAAGAAGGTTGGGGTGCACATAACTCATCGATGTAACCAAGGATGCACTAAAAGGCTTTTTCTTGTTTTGCTCTCTTACATAGCACATTGGAGCCCTTTACATGTGAACCAGATCCAAACATTACATTTTTTGAAGCATGGTGAGATCAATGGCCTGATTTAGAGTTCCTCACTCCATCACAAATATGATGTATATCCCGCCCACCTTATTACTAGTTCATTCTGTTTAGGGTGACCAGCTGTTCAATATTTGCCAGGGCAGTCCCTGTATGTCATTACTTGTCCTGAGGGAGACTGCTTTTATAAATTGCAATGCATGATTAGTAACTAGCATTTTCAGAAGTCACATTAATTAACATAAAAGATACTCTGTGCAAAAGTTACTTTTAAGGTATACTCTTAGTGTCTCCTTGCCTCTATCTTTGTTGGTGAGTGCTGTCTCTTACCCCATTCTTTGTCCTTTGATTGAAGTAAAATTGCAGTCCTACGCCTATGTTTGTGAAATGCATCAAATTACGGTTTGAAATCTTTTCACCCTAGTTATATCCCATGGCACTTATACAGGGCAGGCTGGATATTCATCAAGGCCCTCTTTTAAGGGATTTTATCATAGGGCTGCGTAGCAAGTCAACTTGCTGTGCTTCCCTATGCCAAAATGAAAGGGCAGGAATGCACCGTATTAATGCTATACCGTACATTCATATCATTTCTCCCTGCGCTGGCACGGTTTCTTCAGCCTGACACCAACATAGGCACCCTTACACCATGGTGCCAGGGTGCATCCATCATATCTACTCCCAAGATGTGTGCATACAAACCCCAGATGCTTGGATCTGAAGTGCAAGGCTGTTGGTGTTCACAAGATGATCAAAGACTGAGCACACTCCTCACAGTCTAGCCAAGAGTTCGAGCAAACACACAGGAAGGAAGCACTGACTGCATAACTGTATTGTGCATGCCACTTGATAATGCATTATCATTGAGGCTTAGTATTAGAGAGACCCTCGCAGGGTTATCAGCATTGATCCACGCCTAAGTGTAAACAAAGTGCCCAATGCACACCAGGGCAGTGTGCAACATTCTGAATATGCCTCCTTGTGGGTAGATACATCCTTTTTTGCGCTGCAGAGAATTGCTGGTATCCTTCTATATAGGAAGGTCTACTAGTCAGAGTTACAGTATTTGTAAAACTACTCTCTGAGAAAGACCTGGTACATAACAGTTCATACTCAACCCAATCAAGAAATTGACTGAAAACGCAAGGATTGTGATCTTTTTTTTCAGGCCGTTTTACACTGTCAGCTGTTTGTGTTTCACAGAGGCCTAAATCTTAGAGAATTAATGAGTATTAGAATCATGCTGCTCTGCAGCAATTCCTGATGAACAGGAAATTCTTGGACAAGAATAATAGTGTTCCAGAACGTTTGCCAGGTACTAAACCTGTGTTGGAATGCTAAACATTTGAATAAAGGATGAACACAGATGCAAGTGAATCATTCCTTTGAATTAGAACAGCCGTGATCCCCTTTAACCCAGTAATGTGGCCGAGCTACTCTTTTCATTCTGTCATCAGAAACATTGGATGTTTGTGCTTGGCTCCATTTGTGTATTATACCAATTTATTAGTGCAGAACCCTGGAGGTCATAGGCATATACGTTACTTGTTGACTTCACAGTATATGAATTGTAAGCGAAAACTCCCTTTTCATTTACATTTCCTAGGTCAAAAGTTTCTGCTGGCCAGGATCTTTCCCCATGTAAATACTGTTGAAAGAAGTGGACGTATGTATTTAACATTCTGCTGTGTAAAAGAGTTTGCAAAATTATAACATATATGGTATGTCTTTATTTAATTGTCACATAGCTCTTCTTAGAATAATATGTAGTGGAAGGTTCGTATAGGATGTAGTATAAATGTATAACATGACACTAAACAAGCCCTTTTCATAAAATATATATTTGCTTCATGGTTTACTAAATATTAAGTACTAGATATTATATCGAAGTATTAGAAAATCAATTGCAGAGATGTGCAAAGTTGTGAAGTTGTTGTGCAAATATTGTAAAGCCCTCTAGAAAATGTTACCGGTTTATGAAGATTGCACTTGCTTATCCATTGCCACATTATTTTGAGAATCATGACTTTGGGCTAAATGTATATATTGCTTGTGTGTATACTCCATCACAAAGGTGACAGCCTATACGCACCACCAACATAATGGTCCGCCCACCAAATGTAGTTGAAAACTAACCATAGGTTTGTCTACATTATTGACTACTTTATCACCTCCATCGCCAAACAAACCTCTCTGACAGCCCGGCAGAGTAAGGGTCATCGGACAAATGGCTACTGGCCCCATGCATCAACCTAAAAACCGGTCACAAACAGGCAGATTCGCAGAATCTGCCCCATTCCTACCGGTATTTATGCATTTGGGATTCATAATCGCAAATGCAAAAATCGCAATTTAAAGAATCGCTAAATTTGCGATTACTTAAATTGCGATTGCATTTAAGGAATCACAAATAGCTATTCCTTAAACTCAAGCATTAAACTAGTTTTTTTGTGATTTCGCAAATATGAATCGTAAATTACCGTCAATCTAAAGTTGAAGGTAATTTGTGATTTCTTTGAAAAATGCACTAAAGTTTATTCCTCAAAGTAACATGTAACACACATGCATGCCCTTGGGGCTTTTGTGTTCGCAACATCTGGTTAATTGTAATTTCAGGGGTGCAACAGGCTATCCTTTTGGAACCCTTGCACCCTTTAAAGTGCATGCGCAATTTGCGAGTACCTGTTGGGTACTAGCAAATTGAGCATACAATTCCCATTCATTCCTATGAATCAATTCCTTAATTGCAACTCGTAATTTGCGAGTCACATTTAAGGAATGTGTAGGAATTGCAAACATTTCTGAGATTCCTGCATGCATAGGCAATAGAGACTTTTTTAATTGCGACTCCTTAATAATCGCTATTGTCTATGTTGATCCATGTGCACCTACATGTCCACCCACCCAATCATCTTGATGCAACCCTGTACCAAAAAGCAAACAGCAAAATGCATTAACAGGAACCGCCATGACAGCAATTCCTCCCAATGCTTTTTAAATGACCATCAGCGTATCAGTCATTCTTAAATTTGACAGGCAGTGGCTCTGCCAGGAGGATGGAGTAGTTTACTCCACTCCCTGGTGAAATGATGCACTGTCCACCATAATTTAAATCAGACCCTTTATGTCAATTTGTGTTGCATAATATAAACTGGAAGGTAAAACTTGAGCATACATTTTTAATCCTAATTGTTTAATACATTCCCACTGGGCTTTTGATAGTTTCGTGTCACAATGGACTGGCTGATGTATGACGACTTTTTTATGGTGATTTTGCATGGTTAATGCCCTCTTCGAGGCCCCTTTCTGCCAACTCACACCTCCTGTAGGTGAAATATCTAATGCGTTTGAAGCATCACATGGCTCAAAATTAGTTATGGCAGTTCTAATACTCAAACAGCAAACTGTATGCCAACTGACTTTACTTATTTATCTTCTGTTCTCTTTCAGCAGATATTATTAAAAGGAAGTGGTCTGAGGACTTTGAAGATTTGCCTGATAGGCTTCTCTCTGTCAGATGAATTTGCAGTAATATGTGTTGTTGAAACAGCTATCATGAACGTTTGCAACAACGCTGTGGTATTTTCTAAAATATTTTCCTGAGCACAATTTGTGTATTATTATTATTATAAAGATTGAATGATGTTGATTCTACGCATTGAATTTTCAATTGGTTTATGAGCTTGTCACTCGACTACAATGATAAACTACTTATAGTATCTCAAAGACATCCCAACTATTACCCCTTTTCGCATCCACTTTCAAACTAAATGAGACTTTTGGTAAAAATATGACGATCATATAAGATGTGTTGCTCCACATCAGCAGTGCTGCC
Organism: Lissotriton vulgaris; assembly: GCF_964263255.1. Classification (NCBI taxonomy): domain Eukaryota; kingdom Metazoa; phylum Chordata; class Amphibia; order Caudata; family Salamandridae; genus Lissotriton; species Lissotriton vulgaris. The sequence continues at coordinate 948,569,346 of NC_141696.1, forward strand.
TGTGGCAATCAGAAAATATCAAACCCTTCGCACCACTGAGATGCTCACATTATCATATTGAGTTCTCTCTAGACGGTTATGTTTTCACCATAGATTATACCAAAGCAATTTGTAGGGTATACATTTACTTTTGGTTCCCCATTATAGCTGTTGCATGTATCAGACAATGAACAGGGTTTAACTAAATAATCAAACATGACTTAGAAGACAATCAAACAAAAAGAACGAGGAACAAACCTCAATACCTCAATCACCAAGGGCCTGACAACTCCATCCGGCTTACATAACCTCAATTAAAACCTACAGGAAGATTTGAGAGCTTGGAAAGTTGATTTGTTACCAGAGGTAGGTGCTGCCATTACAATATAATACTGGAGCCTCTCTATGCTTTGCAGAGGTTGTTAAAGACAGCAGTTTAGTTCCTTGTCATTTCAGTCTTTTATCTCAAGTTCAGACAATTTCGTGAGGAGTTGAGACTTATCAATAAAAACATCTAGTGCTTTATAAGAAATACAAGTAGACAGCTTGTGTTTGTACCACAGATCCCGCATACTGGCACAGATAAGCTTCTTGAAAGAAACGATCGTTTGTTGCACCCTGGTATTTGCCTCCATTCTCATGAATAAGCGATTGACAACCAATTGTTTCATCCAAAAGATTTTTAAATATGTTTTGAACCTTAAGGAAATGCATCTGGTGGAGATTGAAAAATGGGATGGTTTGGCTTAGTATACAATATTTCTTACTGATGGCCTATGTTCAAATAACTAAGGGTGCAAGTATTTTGGAAAGGGGCAACCAATCGGTCCCCCCGAACGTATGGTCGAGTACCACGATCCCCCCGGGAAGCCATCTTGGGCGGGAGGCGAGTCTCGGCTGGTATGCCCGAAGCGGCGTAGCCGGGGCGCGCCTTTTTCCCGCCCTAGAGTGGGCTGGCCTAGACACCAACACGGCCGGTCACGCCCTTGGAGGCAGGCGGGGGCGGGTTCACGCCCACCCTGAAGACGGATAAAAGGAGAGGAAGCTAACAAAGCATCCTCTTGTTCCTGTGCTCTGAAGCTGCACCTCCCCGCTGCACGTGAGCTCGAGACGGAACGAAGAGCAATTTTGAGCGTTGTAATCCCTCTTTTTGTCTTACAGATTTCCCGTCTAAAAATGCCCAAGAAGGTCGGAAAGCGGGTCGGTACCGATGAGATGCTCCGTATGCTCATGAAGGAGATAGCCGATCTGAAGAGAAAGGTTGAGGCTAAGGACGGGGAGGGAGGACCGAAACGGCCTTTACAGGGAACAATTCCCGGTGGAAAGAGCAAGAGGCCCAGAAGGGGAGCACTTGGGGGGGAGACCCCGGTTCCCGAAGCGCCACGAGAGGAGCCAACCCCGGCGCCAAAGGAGGGGAACCCAATCCCTGTGGTGGTCACCCCTGCGAACAGGGAGGATATGCCCCCCGAGTTAGCGGCGCAATTGGCAGCGTGGTTGGGAAACGATAGCGAGGGCGCCACGGCTGACGACGCCCGGGCAGTGATGAGACAACTGCGGGAATCTAGGGAGGCTGCGAAAACTCCATCTCTTGTTCCCCCGCAGGTCCCAGCGGTTGGAAGTACAGCAGGCCCAAGTTCGACGACAAGCGTGGGGTCTACTTCAGGTAAGCGGCCATTGCCGATTGCGGGGGGGGACTCTGCACCTTCTCGGAAGGAGAAGATTGCCCAGCACGTCCCACTAGAAGTCAAGGAATTGATTTGGGCGGACAAATATGTAAACATGTTTTCATTGCTTACCGACCATTACGAGATCGAGCATGTAAAAAGTCAAAAGGAGCTCATGCATCCGAGTGTTTGGCGCGCTAAAATGGCCGCCTTTAAGGTTGATGAGACCATTGGTACTTGGGGCAGAGCGTGGGGAATTTTTACTTCCATCATGGGGGAACGCAGACCGGAGTTGTTGACCGAGTTACCCATCTATCAGTCACGTATTATGGAGTATTCTGTGGCATATGGGGGCAATCAGTGGTTCTGCTATGATAATCTGTTTAGAAAAGCTAAGGAACACAACCCGTTGTTGTCCTAGGACTGTTACGACTCTGTGTCTTGGCAAAAAATGGAGAGTACAGGGATGTTGAAGGTGCCATTAGTAGGGAGTAACGGGGGGAATCCTCCCGCCAAAACTCTGGGACGCCCTTTCGGACAGGTACAGGTAACGAGTCCCACACGAAGCCGAGTGGCAACACAGGTAAAAGAGGGATCTGTTGGAATTTTAACAGGGGCAAATGTACCAGGCCCCAGGGGTCATGCAAATTCAGACATGAGTGTGGGGGATGCGGGCAGCCATCCCATCCTGAGTCCATGTGCAGAGCCAAAACGGGTGATAACGGTGGTAAGGGAGGCGCCAAACAGGTCTAACATAGTCCGAGGGGCGCCTTTACCGACCCCGATTGATACCATGGCAATGATTCCTTGGCTCAGCGAATACCCAGATTATGCTTCCGCTGGGGTGTTGCGGAACGGGTTTTCATATGGTTTCCGCATCCCAGTGGGGGATTTTCAGGGGGTACCGGACTGTAAGAATCAAATGTCGGTCTTACAGCACACGGCGGTGGTGCAGGTAAAGATTAGGAAAGAGGTGACTCGAGGTCGTGTCGCCGGTCCATTCGATTTGCCGCCAGTTGCTAATTTTGTGTGTTCTCCTCTAGGGGTGGTTCCCAAGAAGGACCCGGGTGAGTTTCGGCTGATAAATAATTTGTCAGCCCCGCATGGTCTTTCCGTAAATGATGCGATAGATCCGGAAGTATGTTCGGTGCGGTACGCATCTTTCGATGAGGCCGTTGCCATGTTGAATCGCCTGGGGCCCGGGACGCTGATGGCCACATCGGACATCGAGTCAGCGTTCCGGTTGCTCCCGGTACACCCAGACGATCAGCGTCTCCTTGGTTTCCAGTTTCAGGGTCGCTATTACATGGATAAATGTATGCCAATGGGATGCTCGATTTCATGTGCCTATTTCGAGAAATTCAGTTGTTTTCTGCAGTGGGTATTTAGGAGGAAGACAGGTTTTCGACATGTTATGCACTATCTCGATGATTTTCTGTTTCTGGGGGCAGCCGGGGATTCTGAGTGTGGACAGGCCTTACATGAATTTTGTGTCCTAATGAATCAATTTGGTGTGCCATTGGCGCCAGGTAAGACGGTGGGTCCCTCGACCTTAATCGAGTTTCTGGGGATCGAGCTCGACTCAGTGGAAGGGTGTTTTCGTTTACCTAAAGAAAAGGTGTTAAAATTCAGGTTATCCCTTGAGACATGTATTCGTGCAACGAAGGTGAACTTGCATCAATTGCAACAGGTGGTGGGTCAGCTGAATTTTGCCCTAAGAGTAATGCCGATGGCGCGCCCCTTTTCCCGCTCGATTGCACAGTCCATGGTCGGCTTAAAGGAAGGACATCATCGTACGAGACTCTCGGCAGAGGTTCGCCAGGACATGCGCATTTGGATTGCATTCCTGGCGGATTTCAATGGTCGAATTGTCTGGAATAAACCAGCAGTGTCTTCCGAGGAGTTGGGACTATGGACAGACTCGGCGGGGAGTGTGGGTTTTGGCGCCATATTGGGTACACAATGGTCGGCTCAAAAATGGCCGCCATGGTGGCATGAGTGCGGGTTGACGAGTAACATTGCTTTTCTCGAACTATTCCCTATTCTGGTGGCCTTGAGAACATGGCCAGAAGGGTTTAGGGGTCACTCTGTGGTTTTCTGGTCTGATAACATGACCGTGGTTGAGTGTATCAATAGTCAGGCAGCACGTTGCAAATTGATTCTCCGACTACTCAAGGAAATTGTGTTGTTGTGCATGCAACTAAATGTACTGTTTAGGGCGCGTCACGTACCGGGGGTGATGAACCAAGCGGCTGATGCGCTCTCTCGTTTCCGTATGCAGGCCTTCTGGGGTTTTCTGCCCACAGCGGACCCGGTGGCGGCACCCTTTCCCGAAGCTCTCTGGTCTCTCGGTGCCCCGAACTACAAGACCTCGTGGGAGAGAGTTTAGCACCCAGGACGAGGAAGGCATATGAAGGGGCGTTCCGTTCCTATTGGGCCTTTTTGGGTACTTCCGGGAGGGAGCTTTGGGGTCTGGAAGAGTCTGTTGTAGGATTCCTGCTCTCTTTACGACACGCAGGCAAGTCAGTAGCTACGGCCCAGAGGCACCGGGCGGCCATTTCCTTCATGGCAAGGGCTCATGGGATCCAGGACCCGACAGCGTCTTTCGTTGTGCAGAAAGCGCTACGGGGGTGGCAACGCCTTGAGGGTCGCAGAGTAGACGATAGGCACCCGATAGGTTTGGATAGGTTGGCCCTGTTATTATCCGTGCTACCGGTAACATGTTCATCCCAGTACGAAGCAGTGTTGTTCCGAGCCGCATTTGCGCTAGCATTCCATGGGGCTATGCGGGTAAGCGAATTAGTGGCAAAGAACAAGCAGGATACGATGGGGGGACTGTGCCGGGAACACATTCAGGTCAGAGAGGAGACGATGACGGTCTCGTTTGTAAAGTCCAAATCCGATCAGGATGCAATCGGGGACTGTGTAATCATCCAGAGGATCCCCGGGTCCGCCATGTGCCCTGTTGGGTGCGTAGAAGCATATTTAGCGCAGAGGGTGGCGGCATGGGGGGGGACTTTGTTAAGACACGCTGACGCCACCCCACTGACGAGGTTTCAGTTTCAGCGGGTGCTTGCGATGTCGATTTCTGCCGCGGGCTTGAACCCCGGCGACTTTGGGACCCATTCCTTTCGGATAGGGGCTGCTACGGAAGCTACAGCCAGGGGTCTAAATGTTGATCAAATAAAACGTGTGGGGCGTTGGTCCTCGAATTGTTATAAGAGGTATGTACGGTTGCACATGTTGTGAAGCTGTAACGATGTACTCACGCTTCTTGTTTTTTGTTTGGTTTTCAGTTGCGCAAGCCTACGAGGCGGGGCGGACTGTCCAGTCGACCCAACACCGGGGGGCCAGCGGTCAGACATTACCGGCTGTGAAAAAGGAGGTGTGGGTCGTGGGCCACTCATACGTGAGGCGTGCCGCGGACGTATTCAAAGCAGGTGACATGACTCACGTGGCTGGGGAATACGGGTACAGTGTGTCCTTCTACGGAAAGGGCGGGCTCTGTATTGACCAGTTTCAAGCATTTTTCGAGGTTTTGTTAGGGCGGACAAGGTCACCGCCGTCTGTAGTCATAGTACATCTTGGGGGCAATGATTTGGTGGCCACTGGTAGACGACTTCTTCTTGAGGCGATGCTTTCCACGGTAAGTTGGTTAGCGAGAAGAGTTCCAGGGTGCACAATTGCATGGTCCCATATGATCCCACGGAAAATGTGGCGGGGGGCTATTTCTGTTTCGGCACTGAATCATTCAGTAAGGAAGATTAATAATAAAATGAGTAGATTGTTTCATTCAAGTACACTGCATTCTGTTTCGCATGGTTGTATTAAAGGGGACAGTATGTATCTGGGGGACGGTGTTCATTTGTCCCGGTTGGGGAACGAATTACTCATAGGAGACTTCATAGCATGGTTAAGGAGTTTACAGCATGACCTTTAGGTAGGAGTGTGTTGTGGGGGGTCCGGATAGCCGGTCAACTATCCGGCCTGTGGCGGTAAGGTCATGATCGGTGAGCAGTAATTGGAAGATCCCTATGAGGGGGCGTCACCCATTACGGATGGGAGCGCGCGGGGGAGGTGGCCAATTGGCCCCTCAATGGGGAGGCGGTCCTGTCTAAGGAGAGGCCGCCGGAAGGAAAGGAAAGGTGGTCAAGGCCCCTTCCTGGATAGGAGGGGCTACGGCGCTTCCTGGGGAATTTCCCGGGGCCAGGACATCTGCGACGGCAGATGGGTAAGTTGTGTGGGGTGCGGGAGGGGGTTTACGCTACCTTTTAGACACCTCACACGAGTCCTCGAACGACCGTTAAATGGCGTCGAGTTTATTTGGGCCCCCGTCAAGTACAAAGGGAAATTGGTAAATGCACTTGAGGTACGCCTCGGTGCGGTCGCCCCTCTCACAAGTGAGGGGGGTATTTCTGGTTTAGGGATCTGACACCGGTTACGACCTTGCCGTTGGCCCTTAACGTTAGGATGTACAATTTCAAGTCAAATGTTTTGTAGGATGTTAGTTCGGCTAGGAGAACCTTTGTATTAGAGATCTGTTAAGGTTAGCCAACATCGTAATGTGGAAATGAAATTGTACATTATATGAAACTGTTATTTTAATGTTTTCTTTTGTTTCATATTTTAATAAATACGGCCGGGAAGGGTGACTCCCTTCCCGCCTTCCAAAAGTTCAAGAACTGTTTCCGGTTTCCCAATTCTTGGGGATTGTGTTGAGAGGGGGTGGCGGGTATCTCGGCCATATGGAAAGGGGCGACCAATCGGTCCCCCCGAACGTATGGTCGAGTACCACGATCCCCCCGGGAAGCCATCTTGGGCGGGAGGCGAGTCTCGGCTGGTATGCCCGAAGCGGCGTAGCCGGGGCGCGCCTTTTTCCCGCCCTAGAGTGGGCTGGCCTAGACACCAACACGGCCGGCCACGCCCTTGGAGGCAGGCGGGGGCGGGTTCACGCCCACCCTGAAGACGGATAAAAGGAGCAGAAGCTAACAAAGCATCCTCTTGTTCCTGTGCTCTGAAGCTGCACCTCCCCGCTGCACGTGAGCTCGAGACGGAACGAAGAGCAATTTTGACCCACCCACCAGCCCCTGAGGACAGCGATTCGTTGTAAATACAGTTGATAGTATCTTTGATTTTCTCTGCTTTCTTACAGGTTGTGATGATTGTCGTGATAGTTCTTAACGATGCAATAAAGTTGATGATTTGCAGTATATTTTGCTAATAAAGTAATTTTGAACAAGGGTTGATCAGTATTTACGCTTGATAATAAATGCTGTTTGCTTTAGAGATCTTAGTCACTTAGGTAAAACTGTCGTATTTATTTTGGTCGGGCGGTAAGGTCATGATCGGTGAGCAGTAATTGGAAGATCCCTATGAGGGGCGTCACCCATTACGGATGGGAGCGCGCGGGGGAGGTGGCCAATTGGCCCCTCAATGGGGAGGCGGTCCTGTCTAAGGAGAGGCCGCCGGAAGGAAAGGAAAGGTGGTCAAGGCCCCTTCCTGGATAGGAGGGGCTACGGCCCCTCCTGGGGAATTTCCCGGGGCCAGGACATCTGCGACGGCAGATGGGTAAGTTGTGTGGGGTGCGGGAGGGGGTTTACGCTACCTTTTAGACACCTCACACGAGTCCTCGAACGACCGTTAAATGGCGTCGAGTTTATTTGGGCCCCCGTCAAGTACAAAGGGAAATTGGTAAATGCACTTGAGGTACGCCTCGGTGCGGTCGCCCCTCTCACAAGTGAGGGGGGTATTTCTGGTTTAGGGATCTGACACCGGTTACGACCTTGCCGTTGGCCCTTAACGTTAGGATGTACAATTTCAAGTCAAATGTTTTGTAGGATGTTAGTTCGGCTAGGAGAACCTTTGTATTAGAGATCTGTTAAGGTTAGCCAACATCGTAATGTGGAAATGAAATTGTACATTATATGAAACTGTTATTTTAATGTTTTCTTTTGTTTCATATTTTAATAAATACGGCCGGGAAGGGTGACTCCCTTCCCGCCTTCCAAAAGTTCAAGAACTGTTTCCGGTTTCCCAATTCTTGGGGATTGTGTTGAGAGGGGGTGGCGGGTATCTCGGCCATATGATGAGGCACTCTGTTAGACCGTATTTGTCAACCTCCATTGACATGGGTTTCGCGGTTCCACCCCTGTTGTCGTCTTAGCAAATAATCATGTATGCACTTGTACTGCTCAAACAGGTGTTGAAACATGTGTAAGTTAGAAGTCCAATTTAGAGGAAACATCTGTATTAAGGCTTATATAGTGAAGATTATTAAGGCTATGACTAAGGGGGTCATTAGGATCGCGGGAGGATCGCCACCGCCCGTTTGGCGGGGGTAATCCGCCCGCCATAAATCACCGCCCGCATTGAAATTTCCCCCTAGCACAATACCATGGCGGGGGGAACACCGGTGGATGGAAAGACCGTCCGCCGGTTTTCCGCCTGGGAGACACCGCCATCCATAATAGCATGTCTGCGGGGACATTCCTTTCCATGGCCGCAACGCCACCACAGACTGGCAAGCAGATCACACAATCGGGGGCCCGTAGCGGGTCTCCAGGGATTCTGGGGATGGGGGTGCACATGGGAGGTATCTATGGAACCCTTCTAGAGTTCCATGCACAACATGGCAGGCATGTTGTGCATGGAAGTGCACAACATGCCTTCTTGGCATTGCGGCGGGTCGTCCGCTGCAATGTCAAGCATGCAGGATGCGCCCGCCAATGTGGCGGGCGCATCCTAATATCACCAACGGGACCCCCACACCAATGGCGGACTGTCCCATTCCACAGAAGGACGGCGGGCAGGCAAAGTCCGTCCGCCATCCTAATGACCCCCTAAGTGTCAAGCTCTTTTGGGCTTTAAGGGACTGGCTAAAATGTGCACAGATCCTGTGACAGGTGACCAGTATGTTGTAGCCAATATTATCCATTTTGAAGAGGGCCTGCATAATCAGTTTGAAGCATTGGTCTAAAGTAAGCACTCACAGTCACTTCCATGTACCATGGCTTTGATAATGTTACTCTCATCACCAGTAGTTCTTCAAATTATTTTCAAGAACTTCATAGATTTTGGCATTAAATTCTTCCAGGATATTGGCAACTGTATTTGTTTTCTCCGTGGAGAACACTACAAGTAGAGCATGACAATGTAAACCTTGAAAAGCATCCGTTTTGTGGGTACATAATGACAGACTTTACTTCATCCCCTTGAAGGTGACTTAGTGAGCAGTGTCACTTTACAGTTTGTAGCATAACACCTGGTTCACCTGTCTATAATGAGATGCAGGAATTGCACAGTATTCTGCATCAATGCATCAGCAACCAATCCCAGCACTTGACCGCGCAGCTGTGGCACTGTAACAGTGGACAAACAGCCCATACATATTTCAGCGTACCCTCTCCTGTTCCCATATGATTTGATTTTTTTTTGCATCTGTGCTTGCACTCCTCAGTATAACTCATCTATCTAGCTTCCCACAACACACTGGATGCTGTAATTTGAGCAGTGTATAATATGCTTCTCTTTCGGCCTAATATTGGTGGAACTACACTGGCATTATTTTTTCTAAAGGTGGGCAGGGACTATTCTGGGGGTTGTTGGTGCTATTTTGAATAATTCTGAAAAGATGGTGTCAGGTGGTGGTGGTAGAGGAATATGTTAAAAAGAGATGATTTGTACATCCTCAGAGCTACTCTAGAAATGACAAAATGATTGCTCCATCTTTTTCACTGTGAACTGTGCTTTTTGGAAACTTCCTTTTGCCATGACTTGAATCCTAATCTTAAAGAAAACTCAGAGAAGAATGAGGAGTATTCTTTTTCTTGGAGGAAGAGAAGGAAAAGACAATGCAAATCATGAAAGAGGCGGCAAAAGATCCTACTGTACAGGTACCCTAAATACACGATCACAGTTACCACCACTCTGAGAGATATGGGCTTTGGTTTTCACTGTGGTACTGTGGATCCAGGGATGATCCCATTGTCCTCTTGCTCAGAGGAATGTGGAGCTTATGTAGCAGAAAAAAGAACGATTGTGGTCCTTGCAGATTTGAATAAATTCTTCTCACTGGCCTCTCTCTTAGCAGCTACACGTTTCTTTGATGCCATCCCGACTTTCCATTGGTTAGCACTTAGCAGAGAGCTCTTTGGAATGTCATAAAATTCATAGACTTGTCTCTGGCGCAGTATCACAATTGATCTGGAAATAAAAAAAATACCAGAGGAGAAATATCAAATTTCTCCAGGATACGGAATACAACAGTCGTAATGCATACTAATAATACAATGAGCCTTTAACCCCTGCCCCATTCAGGGAGAAAGGTACAGAGGAGCTAGGGATCAGTAAGGAGGTACAAGCTGCTTTGAAGAAACTGGATAATGAGGATATTTCTATTAGCGCCCTGCTTACAACCCTCACGCTGGAAATTTAAAATCGTTTTGAGAGGTCTGAAATTAATCAGAGAGAGATTATGTCGGTGTGTGACAGTCTGGAGAAAAAAATTGATGACTTAATTCTGAGAACTGTAATGTTAATAGGGGAAGTAAGAGATCTTAAAGAAGTAGTGGGAGTTAATGCTGCGGAAATTGCGCTTTCAAAAACGAATGAGAGAGAATAACAAGAGTGGGTGGAAAGACTGGAACATTTTCAGAGGAGTAACAATTTGACGTTCTTAAAAATTCCGGAAGGCAAGGAGGGAGAGGACATCAAAGCATTTAAAGTCCATTTGATCAAAAGTTAACTACCTCTTGAGAAGTCAGAAGAAGAGATTAGTAAAGATATCCAGAGGATACATAGGATACAGACCCAACCTGAATAGGACCAAGCCCAGGAGAATTTGAGGTAATTTTCTCACCAACACCCCTAAGGAGAACATCTTGTCTAGGGCCCTGACTTAGAAGATGATGTAGATTGATGGCGTAAGGTTTGAGGTTAGATCAGATGTGTCTAGCGTAACCTCTATTAGGCAGTGGGAGCTAGGGAATGGAATTAAACCTTTAAGGAAGCTAGGTGTGACAGTCCACTTAAAATTTCCAACCCTGTTAAAGGTAATGCTTAACAATAAAATGCACTCTTTTCGATTTGTCGAAGAGGTTGACAAGTTAATCAATAATCTGCGGGTGAGACATTAGTATAGTATCAGACAGGAGTCCAAATCTCGTCTCTTTGTACATGCATTTTTAGATTTTGATTTATTTAATCAGTTTTCTTCTCCATATTTTCTCTTCCTTTTACTTTAAGCTATCATTTTTTAGGGCTTCTAAGAGATGCAACTCCGTGCGAAGGGCACCCATAGGGCTTTCGCCTTAGAAAGTCAGGGAAGGGTTTTCCATGGGCGGGGGGGGGGTGTTGCGGGGCACAGGGTAGGGAGCATGAAGGGGGAAAATCCTATTTGGCAAGCTGGTTTCTAAGGTGCAGCCAATGTTTAATTATGAGAAGGATCTCATAGGAGATGGTTAAGAGTGGTTTGAATGAGATAAAAATGCTATCTTGGAATGTGAATGGTCTGCGGGTACGAGATAGATGGGAACACATTTTGCAATATCTAAGGGATTTCCAGGAGCAGATAATTATTATTCAGGAGACCCATTTCACAGAGGCTGAGAATTGTAAGTTTTTTAAGGCAAAAAAGGGATTTCTCAAGTAACTGATACAAAGCAGTCACTAGAGGTGTGGCAATCTTGGTGAAAAAGGGGATGAATATTGCAATCAAGGGTAGTGTCTCCAGTATTGCAGGCTGCAGGCTCTTAGCAAAATTGAAGATTTATGGGGATAAATTTTTACTGGTGGGCTATTAAGGCCCAAATCAAGATAATACAGGCACCTCTGGAAGCTTTATTTGCCGAGCTACTGAATTTTCCTGACCCGATCCTCATGGCGGGAGATTTTAATGATTTCAATGCTGTAATGGATCATTAATTAGATAGATCCATAAATAGTAGGGCAGTGGTTAACCTTAAAATGTCTGCATTGATACACCAAGTGATAAGACAATTAGGGCTTTGTGACATACAGCGGCAAAAGTAAGGTTCACACAATGGTTTCACATACCACATCAAGAAATATAGAGCTCACTCTCGAATTGATAACTTTTTAATTGACAATAGGTTGAAAGATTCAGTGTTAGAAAGTAAACATATAGGTTACCATCTTTCAGACAACTCAGCTATAATACTCTGATAAAACTGGGAGAAGAGAGGTTTCAATCAAGATGAACCACGAGTCGTACCATCCTATTAGATGAAGAGACTCTCCCTATTTTAAAAAAAGACAAAAGAATTGTCTGATAACAATAAGGGATCCACCGCTGTGGGTATAGTTTGGGACTCTTATAAAGCCTATTTGAGGGGTAGACTGGGCACTTTGGCGGCAGCGTCAAGAAGATCTAATCAGAACAAGATTTTATTTCTAGAAGAGCAAATTCGGACACTTGAAAATGACTTACATTATTTAAGTAATCAGGGAGAACAGGATATTAGAGTGAACAAAATAATGGAAACAAAGGTGACCATATCAGCTATTATACAAGATAGGGTTAGGAAAAGATGGGAGGCAAGTTGCCTGGCACACTTCGAATATGGAGAAGTTACTAGCCTCAAGGTTAAGAGTGATTAGGTGCAAAACATGAATAAAGAGATAGATAATCAGGCTATTGAGTTAGCTTTTCACAGATATTTTGGTGTAGTCTATCAGGAGGATTTAGAGGTCACGGAGGAGGAGGTGCTTAAATGACTGATCCAAGACCCTGTTGAGCCTCATACTGCTGAGGATAGTGAACATCTGAACAAGACGATAAATATTGTGGAACTACAAAAGGCAATAGGGGAGGGTGAGTTAGGGAGGGCTCCCGGACCAGATAGGCTGCCCCATGACGTTTATAAGGCCTTGGCAGATATATTGTGTCCCATCTTGATTGAGCTTTTTAATGCAATTGTTTTGACTGGAGTGGGACTTGGAGAGAGGCTTCCATTACGCTAATTCTGAAACCTGGCAAATGCCCTAAGAAGTATGACTCCATTTCACTTTTAAACTATGATTATAAGCTTTCTGTTAAAACTATAGCAGAAAATCCATGATCTCCCTTTGGCAGTTATGACACTAGATAATGCTAAATAATTGGCCCATGTTAACAGTTTTTTTATAAAGTAGTGGTTAAATCTCTCAACCTCGGTCCTAATGTTTGTAGGGTGCTCAAGGGAATCTATGCTGCTCTAATAGCCAGGGTTTTAGTCAACGGGATGTTAACAAAACCTGTCCAGATTTCAAGAGGGGCGAGACAAGATTGTCCCTTGTCTCCTCTTCTTTTTGAACTATATATAGAGCCGCTGGCTAGAAGGTTTAGGAACACCCAAGAGATTCTCCCATTCCACTTTAACGGTTGGTCTAAAAAAATTTGTCGATATGCGGATGATATCCTGATATACACTACGGATTTACAGAGACCAATGAAGTGTGTTCTAACACTCACCACTGATTTTGGGAACATTTCAGGGCATGAGATCAATAAACAAAAAACTGAAGTCATGACCTGGAATTTGGATGTTGGTGAGATAAAAAAAAGGATATGAGGTATTTAGAGGTGAGAATCACACATGATATTGACAATCTCACAAAATAATATTTTGAGATAGCTAAGAAAGAGGTGCGTGCTAAGCTGAAGAGTTGGATTCACCTCCCCCTAACCTTGTGTGGTCAGGTAAATCTGATAAAGATGGTAATCCTTCCAAGGTTTACGATTCTTTTGGAGTCCATTCCACTCCCCTTCCATAAAGCGGGTTTATTAAAATTTCATAGTCAGATCAGCTCTTTCATTTGGTCCTGTAAAGGGCCACGTATCATTTGGAAAAAGTTAAGAAGAAGTTTGGAGAAATGAGGGCTAGCATTACCTGATTTCATTTTTTATTCTTGGTCTTTTCTGTTAAAGAATGGAAGAATGCTCTTTGATATTCCTACCAAATCTGAGATAGGTAAACTCTTTGAGGTACAGTTGAAGAAAGAAAACTGGGAGAAGGTTTTTTTGTTCAAATATGCAGACCCTAAGTATTACAAAAAAGTTAGGTTGAAGATATTAAGGGGCATGGTAGAGACATGGTATAATATCAGAAAGGCCATAAAATTGCTATATTTTAGTCAGAATGCGCCAATTTGGGATTCTCAGGGCTCACCAGAATGGACCAAGGATGCATTGGCTATTCCATTGAGGGAAGCCGGGTTACAAAAGTGGAAACATCTTTTGCACGAAGATCAGTTGGTTTCATGGGAATGGTGCAAACAGAAAACGTACCAAAAAATGTCAAGAATTAAATATATTCAGGTCCAAAGCTGGTTTCAAAACTCGGGCATAAAAATAGGTGAACATTGTGAGCTTGAAGAAAAGCTTATGTCCGGAGTTGTCTTCAAGAAGAAAATTGCTCTGTGGTATTGGACGATGATGGAGATGGAAGATCGAAAATTCGACCTCCCGGCGGACCTGTGGGGAGGATGCCTGCCGGTGCCTATTCTGGAAGATCAATGGCAAGTATCTATGTCTACTCTTTATAAAATTGTCAAACCTGCATACCTGAGAAGGAATCATCTTTTCACCCTTCTTGGGCATATTGGACTCCCAAGAGGTTATCCAAGTTCGGCAAAGGAGGTACTTTTGCATGCCCAAAGTGTGGCAGTATGAAGAAAGACAATCTCCACATGTTTCTCTACTGCCGGAAGATTCAGACATTCTGGGAGGCCGTGAGTAAAGGGTTGTCAGATTCCTTGAAGAGACAAATCAAGGTAAGCGCTTTACTAGTGCTTTTTGAAGCTTTGGACCCGCAAATAGTAAGTAGTACTAATAATAGAAAACTGTTTTTTTATGCTATCCTAAAGGCCTGTAGAGAAATCTGTAAAAAAGGGGTGTGCAGACTCCACTTAGGTATGAGGATTGGCTGATGTCTGTGAGGAAGGTGGCCAATTTGGATATTGCAGATAAGGGCCAAAGAAGATATGAATTTTGGATACCCCTTCAGACTTGGTGGGAGCAATCACCAGTAAATGCACTCCATTCGGCAGATCAGGGGTCCAATGATTAAGCCTGTCTCCGCCTCAGCTGATGCAGTTTCTCTAAGGTGGCAAGTCGGCACATAGAGATTGTGTGTATTGGGAGAAAGATGGTGGGATTCACAATTCAAGGGTGATAATAAGTGAATCCACCTCTGGTACCTCCTTCAGCATATGAGGTTTCGGACATTTTGGCTGGTAAAGCAAGCGTAATGGTGTGAGAGAGGCAAATGAGGAAAAAAGAAAAATAAATAAATAAATAAATAAATAATACAATGAGCTATTGTATTCGTGATTGGGCCATAACATAGAAAAATAGTCTTCAGGAAGAGCTAAAATTACGAAAACTATACAAAATGTTTTTAATACTAACAATTGCCTTCATATTGATATTTGCCTTATTGAGTCTGATCTACAGAGGCTGATGGTAAAGAAATAGAGACACCTTGATTGAATAAATGAAAAATAGAAGCAATGGCCCAGCAGTCCAAATCACATTGGTATACAAATTTGAAAACAATTCCATAAAATGAGCTTCAGAATCTGGTATTCATTCAGACCCTATGTGACCAATATGGGACCTTGGAGGAGGCTATCAGAAATTGGTTCAATTAGTTTCTTCTAATTTATTTGATCTACCAGATCTTTAAAATGAAAATAATGTCCAGTGCCCCACTGCCACTCATGGGAGTGTGACTCATATAAGAACATGGGTGAGGCTAGCTAAAATATATTAAATTAATTTAAAGTATAAATCATGGCCCAGCATGATGAATCACCATGGCAAAAAAATTCAAAAACGTCCCATAAAATGCACAATAACATCTGATGCCCCATTATCTAAAGGGCACACTTTGCCTGTTTGCGCCCAGCACACCTTAAAATAGGTGCGCCAGGCGCAAACAGGGAAAGTGCGCCCTATTATATGGAATGGCTGCCCCTAGGTCAGCTGCAAACTCACCCTGCCCCTAGGGAAGTGCACTCCTATGAAAAACGGAGTGGCAGCTTTGAAGCAACTCTGTGTTTTCACTGTGCAGGGGGAAACCCGCCTGCACTTTTAAAGGGATTAGAGATCTACTTGCAGGTGGGTGCAGTCAGTGAATGCACCCGCCTGAAAAAGGATGCCTGGGGATCCACAGGACTCCCTTTCCCCCTTCCAGAGGGCTGTCTTAATGGGCGCATTGACAGTGCGTATCTCCTTCAATGGGGCAAATCAGCAAGCAGATGCAGGCCAGTGGGTTGACGTCAACAGCTCACTCCCACAGGTGTGTACAGCAGGATTCAGGGCAGATCCTGCTGGAACTGGTTAGCTGGGCAGTTGCAGGGAGAGAGGCCTCGGTAAGCTTGTTATGTCCCTGTGGCAGATAATGGAGGTCAGCCAATTGACATTTGGAGTCACTTCTGGGGTTCTGGGTTCAAGACAAGTCCATTCCTCCTTCAGGTTTGTTTTGAGGTCCAGAAGTGTCTCGTGGAGAGGTCTGTGGGGGTCCAATGGTATGCCCTGTAGAAGCCTGTGGTAGAGGGGAAGACTTTGTCCAAGACATAAACCAGAGTTGGTAATTTCCTTCCCCACCACTGGGTTGGGTGCCAACTTGAAACAAAAGGGAAGCAGGCTTTTGTGTGAGCTTCATCTTCCAGTGACAAGGTAGAGATCCTTTGAAGCTCAGTAAAGGGCTAGTGAATGCTCCCCCATCATCCTGTCAAAGGAAGGAGTTCCCCTACTCACAGCCAGAACCTTTTGTCCTTTTTCTGGGAGCAAAACACATCTCACCACAAGGTAGTTATCAGGGGTCAAATGACAGATCGGCACTGGCTGGAAAGCCTTTCGGATGTAGGCAGAAAAACTACAACTTTCACAAAGAGTCATTTTGAAAATAGTAATATAAGAGTCATGGCTTGGATGCCACCTAAGAAGTGCCGTGCCTCATGGAAACTTTGGGCTATAATTTGCAAGTTTTGTCCTTTTCAACATTGGAAATATTGTTTCCTGGACTACTGCTAATCAGAAGGAGAGGTACAGCCCCTTACTAGATGCTCTAGGGATACCGCTTTTTGTGCATTTGCTGCCAGCGTCACCCCAGTGAATTGCTGGCGCCATTTCCATTGATTGCTGAGTCGAACTCTCCACTGGGTTGTTGAGGTGATACTTGCTGAGTGCGCTGTCCCTGAATCATTTAAATCAAGGTACATTTGCTTCTGCTGACTTGGTCTTCATATTTTATGCTCCTGCATTAATAATAATGTTTCAGGATTCATCTGAGGCCATTAATATGTCCCCGTCCCATTTACATTGATGTATATAAGCTTCTGCTAACTTTTTCTTCAAGTTTTGATGCTCCTTCGTTAATAATATCCTGGGATTAGTCTGGAGATTGTTAAACTCTGAATTATTACTCTCAGTTGTTGTATGGGCAGAATAAGGAAACCTAATTTTACCACCAAGGTGCAGGCTGTTTCTACAACAGACATATGACTGTCTTCTAAGGAACCTTTGATGGACAGTTCTCTTTCCTCCATCGAAATGGCACATTCTGCTACTCCTTGCTCTACCTCTGTTTCTGTTACCTCGGGGAAGTTCAAATCACCCTTTTCCACTCATAAGATACTTAAACATGATTTCCCTTCTACTGAGAAGACATCTTCGCCCATCTCATGAGAGATTCAACTGGTGACGATTCAGGCACTTTGACCATTTATTGAAGAGACAAACAAACCTATCCAAAGTCTCAATGAAGTGGCCGTTCATAGAAACAAGAGTGTTTTTGGTAGAGCTGCAGGTCAGTGATTTGCAAGATGAGACAAATAAAATCAGTTTTTTAGAAAAGGAGTCCCTTCACTAAAATATACACTATGACGATTCAGAGCACAAGAACATGCGCAATAATCGGTACATTTATAGTCTTCCTGAAGGTATGGTGTGGGGATGATACTGTCTCCTTTTCTACCACAGTTAGTCGATTTGCCTCCCTCCAGTAACCTTAATATACAGCAAGCACATAGACTGGGTCATCATTTCCCTACCTCTTATCAAGCTGCTCAACCTTGAGGAGTTATTACCCTATTTTTGTAACTCAGTAACTTTTTGAAAGTACTCACTACAGCTAAATCCAAGAAGCAGGTCATAGGGTCAGGTAGAAAGATATTTATTTTGCAAGATATCACCAATGATACAGTCAACAGATGTAAAGAGTTTCTCAACCTTCGTCCTGCCCTACTCCCTTTGGTTGCTCGTTATGGACTCTTTCACACATGCCTCTCTGTAAGGTCACTTACCAGAACAAATCTACTTGTACGAAGACCCGTCTGATCTCAAACATTTCTTGAATTCTCAAACTGTGGATAAAATGGACGGAGCTGGTCCCTTCATGTGCTAACTTCCTCTGCAGTATTTAAAATGACCCTCAATCTTGACAGTTATGATTAAGATGCTTTTACTGGTGGTATTTTACATGTTAATTTTTCTCTTTCTCATTTTCTCCCTTACAGATATAAAAGTAATGTTTGATCTTTTATCTCTTCTTAATTTTTTTTTCTGTTGTGGGGAGTTGTCCTTTAGCGGATGTGCCATCTTCATCTGTACACACCAAATGGCTTCTTGTTCAGTATTAAAGTATGTGTTTTCTGTCATCAGTTTCTGACATGTACTATCTCCCACTGATATGTCTTCTACTTCTGCTTCTTTTGTTAATTTCCTCTCATTTGTGATCCCTTACCCTTTATAATGTAAACTACTTCCTATGCTACAATTCTTTCGATCCGATCTATGAATTGTAAATATGATACTGGTTTGATAGTCCTCAGGGCTTACTTTTGTCATTTCCTTTGTGACACTCAGGGTACTTTTATGAAACATTAAAAGATTTATTAATGCTATAAAATGAAAGAGAGTGTTATCACACTTAGCTTTGTTTATTCCAGATTCGGTGTTATTTCAAGAATCTCACCTTACTGAGTCAAAAATACTTTTTTCCACCTAAGCTTAACCATTTGCCTCCTTACTGTCTTTTTCCCTGCAAAAATGTAACCTTTTGCATCCTTTTTCCTCCACAAACAGTTATACTCCCTTGTTTTTCTCCCACCTAATCAAACTTTTGCCTTCTTTTTTGCCTTCATAGCCTTCTTTTTCTCCCAATTATTTGTGACTTTCTCTCCCACCAATTGTTACTCCTTTTCCACTGTTTTGTAACACTGCATATTTCTTCTAATCATGTTTTCAGATTCCCACCTAAAATGAACCTCTTTCCCCAGCCCAACTCTTGCCTTTTCCTATCCCCGTCCAGTGCCTTGTCCTCTCCCTGGAACCTACTTAATTGAGGCCACAGTGCAGGCGTGCAGTGGGAGTGCTGCTGGCACACCACCGGCGAGACAAATGCAAACCCATCTGTGACTGTCCATGTGCAATTTTTATCTGGAGACTTGAAGAACTAATGGGTGGTAAGAAATGTGTGGCTCCCCACTGATTCTAGATATTGTTCTACCCCTCAAATGTGAGGAACATTTGTTTTTAAGCCAAAGTTTGAGGCTTGCAAAGGCTTCTGCGTAAAAAAACCTGGTGAGAGTCATGTAGGTCACTCCACCCTGGATTCCTGCAGGTGTCCAGTTTAAACGAATGTGCAGGTTTCTTTAGATTCCGGCTGAGCTAGAACCCAAAATCACCAGCTATCCACAGTGCACAAAAACTGTCTCTTTTCAGTGGAAAATGTGATTTGTCCATCACCGCCGGTTGTTATTTGCAGCCAGTTCAGGCGGCGTCGGCACCGAATTGCAGTAGTGGCTACGCGCGGGAGGTCTAGTTGAACAGACTGCCATGCAGCCATGCAGGTAACGTAGAACACGGGGTAGCGGCTAGTTACCCGCTCGCTGTATTTTTTCTAAAATCGATAAAGACGCAATTGCTTAACCTACCGCGTCTTGTGCATTTACAGCGTACCTGACCCCGGCGTGCAGTAAACAACGAGAGACAACGGGAATTTGTTTCCTTTTTTGAATATTACGCCCCAGTCGGGGCCCGAGAAGGGGGCACGAGGAACCATTTCCTAAATCAACTTTGGCAGGTACAACCGAAAGGTCGATCTTTGTGCCTTCATAAGCCTTGGCGCTTTATGCCCTAATATAATGGAGTGACAGTACTTCTTTTAGGCGGCAGCAATGAAGTCCTGTAAATAGGCGATGCAGCCTCATTAGCCTCATTAGAAATGGAGATCCACTCACGAACAAGGTAGGAGACACGGTGTGTCTGCATATAAGGTAGAAATGCCTAGTGCGCTGACAAATGGGACTAAAAGCCCCATGTTGTTATTTTGTCATGTAGGAAAAAGACAAAGAAACATAGACACTCCTCCGCCCCTCCACACAGCACCGTTTGCATAGACAGAGGTATGAAATTCTCTAATTCTATTGGCATTCATCTAGTCTAAGACTAGTTTTCTAAAACAGAACCTACATACAGCAGTATTTTTGATTACCCTTTTAGAAATATAAGGTGCACCAGCTACTACTTGATTAAAAGAGTCCATATTTATTGACAGAAGTTACCATTGGTTCCCTGCACAAGGAAATACAGGTACAAAAACTATGTGGTCCAAATGGTGAGACAGGTAGAAAAGAGGCCATAAAGGGTTATCATTAAAACCTTGTTTTTCTACATCCCTTACAGATCAGTAAAAGAGCCCTGATGAGGGTTGGGGGAATAATTACTCTAACCTGAAACGCGTCGGCAAAACAAACAAGAGCCAATCATTTCATTTATTGATTTGGATTAGGAGACAAAAAGCGTTGTTTTGCTCTTGTTAGAACTTTTGTCTATATAGGAATGTGAATAATGAAATAACCTAATGTATTTGTTGAATTTTTGAAATGTATTTTTGTACATGTTTGTTTGGATGTAACTTGAATGTTTTTTCTTTAGTTGTCGTTATGATGTTCTTTGTGAGCTCGAAATGCTTTTTACTAACTGAATAAGATTGAATTGTGTATCCTTGGTTCTGCCTTTCAAGAACTTTAAGAGCAATTAAGTCTCTATTATACCATAAGTAAAAGGTATAAATAAATGTACCAGACCAGATTCAATTAATTTTTTTATTTGGTCTTTGTTCTGAATCATTATATGTAGTGTGAGAAGGGGGCATTTTCTATGTATGTTCTGATTAAATGGTCCGGCCCTCCCTCAGCCCCGTAGGACCCAACTCCGTTTGTGCGGAACCTGAAAATCCAGCACCTCTGAAGATTCCAGCAATCTCGCCGCCGGGCCCGATCGACGCCAGTAGCGACGCCAGTGAGTAGTGAGTTTGGCTCCAGCTCCAAGTGACCCCGTGTCGACGCCGCCGCTGATCGCATCGACCCCGAGCCCTCTCGACGCCGTGAGTGCTGCTCACTCTTGCAACATCATCATCGACATTGACGACGACGCCGTATCCTGCTTCACCTCGTGAGCGCTGCTCCTGCCTGACATCTGTCTACGCCGCTGCAGGTCGCCCATCCTCCAAAGCTCGATCGACGCCGAAGACGCGACGCCGGACATCTCAACGCTGCTGATCATCGTGTGCTTCGCTTTTCCAAGGTACTGTGTTGTGGGGGTCTGTGCGACTCCGGGCTCGACGTAGCGCTCCTCGCGGTCGACGCCGAACCTTTGGATTAACTTTGCCTCGATGTCGTGTGACTCCCGTTTGGGTTACCTTGTTGCCAAGAACTGTGTTTTAAAGAAGAAGAGTTGCTTTTGTTACTAAAGACTTTGTGCTAAGAAGAAACTACACTTGAACTATTATTTTTCCTTCCAAGAGTATTTATTAAGATTGTGGTATATTTTTGTCGTTATTTGGTCTTGTGCTAAGCCTTATATAAAAATCCTTATTTTTATAATACTACTGTGTCGTGTCCATTTGTAGTGTATTCAGTTTATTACTGTATGTCGTCATAAATGCTTAACGCACTGCCTCTGAGATAAGCCCTTCTGCTTTGCCAAGCTACCAAGGGGGTGAGCAGGGGTTATCCAAGCGTGTGATCCCCTTGCCCTGACTAGAGGAGGTGAGTCCCTATTTGTCAGAAGTGTATACCTCTGCCAACTAGAGACAGCCAAGTTTAACATTGGTGGGTCAGCGGTGAGGATTTGAACTTTGCAGAGTGCGCTACATAGTAAAAGCAGACCATAGCGCTGCCACAACCTATTTTGGTAGGATATTCTATTTTTGTTCTCCGCTTTTCTGAAGCTTGATTTTTGAGCACTGCCAGTTTTGACCATGAGTGATGCCGGAGTCACTACCCCTGTTGTTGTTGTGGAGGAATTTGATAGAGCAAAGATCAAGGATTACCCGTTAGGTCAGCTGAAACACTTTTGCTAGCAGTTGAAAGTTCCTACCTCAGGCCTCAAAAATAAGCCAGGATATCTCAAAGCATTGGAGGCCTGGCTAGAGGCCAGAGATCCCTCTGATGCAGTGGTGGTACCGCCAGGGGAATGGGAGGAGGAGGTGCCACTGAAAGGGCCCGTGTCTCCTCCCGGTAGCAGTGTTTCCTTTAAAGGTCTTTCCCCTGAAGAAAGAGAAGAAAGGGAGAAGGAGCGAGTATACAACATGGAAATGGCAAAACGTAAGATAAATGGGCAGTTGGAGATAGAAAATGCAAGAGGTAGGAGAGAAGCTGATATGGAGATCAAAAGGTTAGAGTTTGAAAGAGAAAAGTTAGCTTTGGAGCATGACACAAGGTTGAGGGAGATAGAACTCCAAGCTAAAAGTTTAGAATTGAATCCCTCTGGTGGCAGCAACCCATCTGTGCCTGCAGAAAGTAAGTTTTACTTTCCCAAAGATGTGATCAAAGATTTTCAGAAGAATGAGGATATTGGTCAATGGTTTAAAGCATATGAGTTAGCATTGTTGGCCCACCAGGTCCCTGAGAAGAATTGGGGAGCGGGGTTGTGGGGTCGCTTTGTAAATGAGGGGAGAGATACCCTGTTGGACATGCCTGTTGAGGATAGGATGTCTTATGCTCATATGAAAGATGCTTTAATGTTAAGGTATGGCCTAACCCCAGAAAAGTACAGACAAACCTTTAGAGAATGTAAGAAATTGCCTAATACTACGTGGGTTGAATATGTGTCATTTTTTTGCAGAGCCATGGATGGTTGGGTAAAGGGCAGCAAAGTAGAAATTTATGAAGCTCTTTTTGATTTGTTTGCTTGGGAGCATTTGTCTAATAACTGTTTTCCAGAGCGGCGCCAGCACCTTATTGATAGCAAGATATCTAACCCTAGAAAACTTGCTGAGGAGGCGGACCGCTGGGTCAGTACCAGGGTCCACAAGGGTCCAGTGGGAGACTCAGCCAAAGGTGGGCAGGGTCCCCAGCAGAAGAGTGGGGGGGACAAGGGTAAACAGAGGGAGTTCCAGAAAGGGCCCCAAATTAATCCCCAAGGGAACCAAGGGAAGGGTTCCCAGCCTCCCCCTGTGAAGATGCCAGGGACCCGACAGGTAAACCTGTTCATAGGGGCCCAATGACCTGCTATGTTTGTAAGCAGGTGGGACATCGTTTTTATGATCCCCAGTGTCCCATGAGGGACTCGAATGCACCACCACGTGCACCCCCCGTCAGTTGGCAAGTGTAGCCCTGGGAGGGAAGGAGATGGTTGCCCCTGGTGGGAGGGGTCCCACAGAGATGTCCATGGTCTCGCTAGGAGACATGGAAATGGTCCCTCCACCCCCTCTGCCTAGTAACACTAATAAATATAGGCAGTGGGTGACCATTAATGGCCATAGAGTGGAACTCTCAGAGACACCGGAGTGAGTGTGACAGCTGTCAAGTGTCACTTAGTGTCCAGAGAGCAGGTGGTTCCCCACGCATTCTACCCTGTGATAGCTGCTGCCAACTCCCAGAAGGAGTGTGTGGTAGCTCAGGTTCCCTTTGAATGGGGGGGAGTTTCAGGTACTCTTCAAGTTGCTGTAAGGCCCGCCATGCCTGTTGATTGTCTCCTGGGCAATGATTTGGAAGACTCCCCTTGGGCTAAGGTGGAGCGAGAGACCCATTTGAAAACGTTGGGTGTGCCAGAGTGGGTGTGTGCAACCACTCGATCGATGACAGCAAGTAAGGGTGTTGATGGGGTCCCGGAGCCTGAAAGTATGGCCCAGGACCCAGCTGTAAAGAAAAGAGGCAGGGGGCACGGGAAACCGTCCCCCATAGTTCCCGTGGTCCAGGAGGAGGTAGACCCTGAGGGGGATGCCCTGGAGCCCACAGGGGAGCAAGTTGCTGAACTCGGAGACCTGCCCGAGCTGACCCACTGGCAGCAGGATGGTGGTCCCTCCAGGGAAGAAATTTGTGCAGAATAGAAAGTGTGCCCTTCTCTTGTGGGTATGAGGCAACAGGCCTCAGCCCAAACCGCAGGTGATCAGTCAGGGACACATTTTGTCTACTGGGAGAACAACCTCCTATATAGCGAGCCTAATGCTGCTGAGCCTGGGTCAGCCCGTGTGCTGGTGGTACCCCAGCGCTTCAGAGCCTTCCTACTGGATTTGGCTCATGACGTTCCGTTAGCTGGACATCTGGGGCAGGACAAGACCTATGACAGGCTTGTCACCCATTTTTATTGGCCTCAGATGAGAAGGGATGTAGACATCCATTGTAAAACCTGTCACACTTGCCAGGCAAGTGGGAAAAGCAGAAGGAAGCAGAGGGCTCCCCTCCAACCTTTTCCAGTCGTCAGTACCCCCTTTGACAAGGTGGGGATTGACATTGTTGGGCCCCTGGAGCCCAAGACAGCCCTGGGCAACAGGTTTATCCTGGTCTTGGTGGACCATGCCACACGGTACCCAGAAGCCATCCCTCTCAGAACAGTGACGGCCCCCGTGCTGGGACGGGCACTGATGGGTGTTTTTTCCCGAATGGGGTTCCCCAGAGAGGTGGTGTCAGACCGGGACACCAACTTCATTTCCAATTAATATGAAGTCTCTGTGGAAGGAGTGTGGAGTAACCTACAAGTTCACCACTCCTTACCACCCTCAAGGTAATTGGCTGGTTGAGAGATTCAACCGGACCCTTAAAGGCATGATCATGGGTCTTGAAGAACAAATGAGGCATAAATGGGACGTCCTCTTGCCAAGCCTGCTGTTTGCTTACCGTGAGGTGCCACAGAAGTCTCTAGGGTTCAGCCCCTTTGAGCTTTTGTATGGACACCCGGTAAGAGGACCTCTGAGTCTGGTCAAAGACAGCTGGGAGCAATCTCCCAGGAAACCTCCCCAGGATGAATACAGGTACATGCTGGCCTTTAGGAACCAGACTCAGCGCTTCAGAGATCTTGCTCAGGCAAATCTGGAGGCCTGCCAGGAAGAGATAAAGCGGTGGTACGACCAGAATGCCACTCTGGTAGAGCTTCAGCCTGGTCAGAAAGTTTGGGTCATGTCCCCTGTGGAACCTTGTGCGCTCAAGAACTGGTGGACTGGACCATTTAAGGTTGTGGAGAAGAAGAGCGATGTCACCTACTTGGTGGACTTGAAATCTCCCAGGAACCCCTTGAGGGTCCTGCATGTCAACCTTTTAAAGCCCCACTTAGAAAGGTCCGAAGTGGGCATGCTCCTAGCTACAGATGCTGGAATGGAGGAGGAGAGTGAGCCTCTTCCTGACCTCCTGTATGCAAAAGAGCAAGATGGGTCAGTGGATGGTGTTGTCCTCTCTGACACATTGACCCTTGAGCAGCAGCAAGATTGTCGCCAACTGCTGGGACAATTCCCTGATCTGTTCTTCTTGATTCCTGGTGTCACTCAGTGGTGTGTCCATGATGTAGGCACCGGGGACAGCACTCCTGTGAAGCACAAGGCTTACAGGGTGACTGACAAGGTCAGAGCATACATTAAGGAGGAGGTCTCCAAAATGTTTGCCTTAGGGGTGGTTGAGTCCTCTAGCAGTCCTTGGGCCAGCCCATTGGTCTTGGTCCCGAAGGCTGCAGCGCCTGGTGCTTCACCAGAACTTCGGTTCTGTGTGGATTACCGAGGACTCAATTCAGTCACCAAGACTGACACGCACCCCATCCCCAGAGCTGATGAGCTCATAGATCGGTTAGGGGCTGCTCGGTACCTTAGTACGTTTGATCTAACATCTGGGTACTGGCAGATCGCCTTAACTGATGGGGCAAAAGAGAGGTCAGCATTCTCCACACCAGATGGGCTCTACCATTTCCGGGTTTTGCCCTTTGGGATGAAGAATGCCCCTGCCACCTTCCAGAGGTTGGTCAACCAGGTATTGGCTGGACTGGAGGACTTCAGTGCGGCCTACCTGGACGACATCACAGTGTTCAGCGCCAGCTGGGAGGAACACTTGCGCCACCTCCAGGAAGTGTTGTTGGCCCTGCGCAGAGCAGGCCTCACAATCAAAGCCAGTAAGTGCCAGATTGGGCAGGGTTCAGGGGTGTACTTGGGGCACCAAGTAGGGAGCTGCAAGGTGGCCCCCCTGCAACCCAAGATAGATACCATCCTGGCTTGGGCGCCGCCCAAAACCCAAACTCAGGTGAGAGCCTTCTTAGGTCTCACGGGTTACTACAGGAGGTTTGTCAAGGATTATGGTAACATTGTGCACCCCTTGACTTCGCTGACTTCCAGGAAGCAGCCACGAAATGTGATCTGGACTGACGCATGTCAGATGGCCTTTGACACCCTGAAAACTGCAATGTGCACAGCACCTATACTCCAGGCACCCGACTTTTCTAAAGAATTTGTTGTCCAGGCGGACGCTTCAGAGCATGGCGTGGGGGCTGTTCTAGCTCAGGTGAATGAAGATGGCCGAGACTTACCTATAGCCTTCATCAGTAGGAGGTTACTTCCCAGGGAACAGAGGTGGAGTGCGATTGAGCGAGAAGCATTTGCTGTGGTCTGGGCGCTGAATAAGCTAAGACCCTACCTGTTTGGGACTCACTTCCGGGTTCAGACAGACCACAGGCCCCTCAGATGGTTGATGCAGATGAGGGGTGAGAATCCAAAGCTGTTGAGGTGGTCCATTTCCCTACAGGGGATGGACTTCACGGTGGAACACCGCCCTGGTACAGATCGCGCCAATGCTGATGGTCTGTCCAGATTTTTCCGCCTTAGTGATGAGGACTCCCTAGGTCAAGGGTAGTTCTCCCCACATTTCAGCTGGAGGGGGCACATGTTAGACCTGACATCATTGGCCTGAGTCTCTCCTCCATTTTTTTCTGTTTGCCTCCTCTGTTTATGATGTTTTTGCTTGTATATCTCTCTGGGCACTGTGCCACTGCTAATCAGTGCCGCGGTGCAAGTGCTCCCTATGTAAAATTACTGTATCGATTGAATTCCATGTTTGGCTTATTTGGTTTACTGTCAGTCCCTAGTCTAGTGCACCAGGAGTGCCAGGGCTTGTAAATACAAATGCTGCTCGTGGGCTTGCAGCACATGTTTTGCCACCCACAAGAGCGGCCTAGTAAAAGTATGTCTAAAGGTCTGCCATTGCTAGACCTACGTGCAGTTTAGAACTGTCACGCAGACTGCGCAAGTACACCTATTTGCCAGTCCCTAAACCTTCCCTTAACTTCATGTTAGTCACCCCTATGGTAGGCCCACGGGCATGGTGCGTTGTAAGCATAAGGTAGGACAAGCCTGACTAGGTTGGCATGTCCTAATAGTGAATTACAGCCATATTCGTTTTTCACTATTGTAAGGTTACCTGCTCTCCATAAGTTAGAATGGGCTGCCGGGGTTATTAATGCTATAATCCTAGCTGGCTCGGGGAGCATGGTGCAATGTCGAGTTTGGTATTCCTGAACTCGGGGTTTAATAATGCATCCGTTGGTGTGGTTGGTTTTTGGACTCTGGGTTTTGGAAATAGCACTTTTAGAAAGTGGCTATTTTCTTGTCTAACTATTTCTGGTTTCTGCTGGTTTGGTGTGTGTGTGACAGGGGCTGGGTGGCTCCAGAATTCTCAATGAGTCAGTGTGGGGTGAGTGGTGCATTTGCATTGAGAGTAGGGGGAGAGTAGTTCCTGATAGCCTGCCCTGCCTGATACAATGCTGGCTCCACCTCCTGCCGGGAGACTGATAGCTCTGCTCCTGCCAGTGACAATACTGACTCCACCTCCTGCTGGGCGTCTGAGGACCCAGCCCTGCACAGTGAAGAGGCCAGATGCCTCTGCCTGGCTACACCCACAACAAACCCAGGATGAGGGGAACTCCCCTGCATGGACAAAGGGATCAAAGCCAAAAAGGGGTATACGAGAAGGACCCCTGAACTAAGACTTTAGATCACTTCTGACAAGGAAACCTGAACCAAGGACAAGAAGCCTGCCGATCCAAGGACTTGCCTACCCCTTCTGCCAGTGTGCTGTTTGCTGGGGGGAATCCTGCAGTCACTTCTTTATTTTTGCCAAGGAACCAGGAGAGAGGAACTGTGTGTGTACTCTCAAACTTTACTAAAGAAAATCTCCAAGGGTTGGAAGAGTGTCAGCCTCCTGTTGAAGTCACAGGGTCAAAGGACTTCATTTATTTGCTAAAAGTGCTTGTAGCTGGAGCCTGAAAATGCAGCACTTCTGAAGAATCCAGCAATCTCGACGCCGACAGACGCCGCCAAATCGAGCTCGACATCGTGATTGACGGCTCCAGTGTCATGCTTCCTCGGCGCCGGCCGCCGGGCCGGATCGACGCCAGTAGGGACACCAGTGAGTAGTGAGTTTGGCTCCAGCTCCAAGTGACCCCGTGTCGACACCGCCGCTGATCGCATCGACCCCGAGCCCTCACTCTTGCAACATCATCATCGACATCGACGACGACGCCGTATCCTGCTTCACCTCGTGAGCGCTGCTCCTGCCTGACATCAGTCGACGCCACTGCAGGTCGCCCAGACTCCGAGGCTCAATCAACGCCGAAGACGCGACGCCGGACATCTCGACGTCGCTGATCATCGTGTGCTTCGCTTTTCCTAGGTACTGTGTTGTGGGCGTCTGTGCGACTCCGGGCTCGACGTAGCATTCCTCGCAGTCCACGCCGATCCTTTGGATTAACTTTTCTCTACGTTGTGTGACTCCCATGTGGGTTACCTTGTTGCCAAGAACTGTGTTTTAAAGAAGAAGAGTTGCTTTTGTTACTAAAGACTTTGTGCTAAGAAGAAACTACACTTGAACTATTATTTTTCCTTCCAAGAGTATTTATTAAGATTGTGGTATATTTTTGTCGTTATTTGCTCTTGTGCTAAGCCTTATATAAAAATCCTTATTTTTATAATACTACTGTGTCGTGTCCATTTGTAGTGTATTCACTTTATTACTGTATGTGGTCATAAATGCTTAACGCACTGCCTCTGAAATAAGCCTGCCTGCTTTGCCAAGCTACCAAGGGGGTGAGCAGGGGTTATCTAAGTGTGTGATCCCCTTGCCCTAACTAGAGGAGGAGAGTCCCTATTTGTCAGAAGTGTATACCTCTGCCAACTAGAGACAGCACAAATTAACAAATCCAAATTAAATTTAGCAATAACAGCGTTAAGGGCCAGTCCATATTCACAATGAGGGAAATGCATGCAATCCTCTTTGTCAGTATCCCCGCTCCTAAAACCACAGACATTAGCCAATGAGAGGGGGCATATCTGAACATTAAAATCGCCCACCTAAATGATGACACCTGAATTTCTAACAGTGCCAATCATATTATCGAGTTCTTTTTCCAGGGTATGGACCACCGTCCCGCGGGTAGGACCAAACACATTGTTATAAAAATGAACTACAATTACATCACTGCCCTCGATGTATTGGAGCCACATTATCTGACTATGTGGACTGACGAGATACAACGTTTTACTTTGCATATCCTCATCTTAATAGAAATTAAAATCAAAAGACCCCCTTTGGCTCTTCCGAATATAGAAGCTACGGAAGGTAACTAATAAGAGGTAAATCCTTTTACATAAATTGGGTCTAGACTCCATGTCTCTTGGAGACAAATAATATCATGTAATTCTGGAGAAATGAAGTCAGACCAAGATGGGGTCACTAGTTTGTTTCTTATGCCTGATATGTTCCAAGTAGTAATTGTAAATCCACTGTAAGAGGACTCCTCCCCTGAAGTAGGCAGACTAACTTCCTGCTCCACAACAGTGTTTAGTACCATAGGGCTTTCTATAATACCACAGGAATTGCTAGATGGTATGATGGTCTCTGGAGTTTCTTAGGGTAGCATCCCTGATAGTTTATCCTCACACATTAACATTCCGGACCCTTAAATACTACATAACTCAGTACCCTTCTCCTTAGTCAAAAGGCCCTGGTCCGGCTCAACATTATGACCTTTTCCCACCCATATAGTTTTCTTTGCAAGGTACTTGGGCTGGGCCGCCTTACGTCAGTCATTACTATCCACTGAGCTCAGCGCCTGGAATCTATTAACTACAGGGATGTTGAAACGAAGTTGTTTACATAGTAAAGGGATACCCGGGCCTTGATTGGGGTCTAATGATTCTCTTTAGTTATACTAGGCCTCAAGTGTCTATAATAAAATCCGAATGGGAGGAGGGAGATATTCTGGTTACATATCCTGGACAATGGTGCATTTTCTAAGGTATTGCATGCCCACCTGGGCGAAAGAAAGTTAATAATTATGCAATCCTCTTCTAGACATTTATTAAGGGGGCCTATCCAACCAACTCTCTGGGTAGTCAATATCTGATTGGCACCCTCCATGGGGTACCCACAATTTTTAGATAGCCAGTGGATGGTTTAATTTTTTAACATATCATGGTTTTCCACCTGGCCCGACCGTAGCTTAGGTACATTGGATAGGACAGCAACATAAGGTTCACATTCCGGAGGTAAATCTGTTCGTTTAGTTAGTAAAATATCCTCCAGGTCCAGCTTAGTAGCCTGTTGATTCCAGGGGCCAGGTATGGATAACTCATCAGTTCCTATCCCTCCTGTTATCTACTGTATCAGAACTGGATCAACAGGGGCAGTAAAACTTTCAGGTCTTACATTTACCTTAGTCTGGGAATGCCCTTCACTACTATTAGCACATAACTCCTTTGAGGTCAAAACAACAGGGGCAGTTGTTAAAACCCCATCTTCGTCTAAAAGCCTGTCCGTTCTTCAGGATTGTTCTAGTTGCCTCTCACTAACTTTGTCCAAATTTCCCTCTATTTTATGGACTTCTTTTATCAGAAATTCCAATTCGTCATAGAGCGGTCTGAGGAGTCCTGTTATTTTCTCGGTAATCATTTCTAATGTAAGATCGGGGTATAAAAGGTCTGACTGTACCTGTCTTGCATGTGATCCCTTACTGTTTGTTCTTCCAGCTTTTCTGATCTTGGAACTGCCCGCGCTAATTTATTTCTTCTTACACCCTTGTGTATTTTTGGGGGATAGTGGGGTAACGAGTATCGATAAAGTAGGTGTCAAAGATATCCGTGTATGATCAGCATGTGGATCTGTAACCAGATTAGCATCCCTTGATATTACAGTACCTGTTTCATCTATTCTTATGGAGCTTTCCATGGAGGATCTTGGCCCATCCACAATAAGAGCACCCCTATGCTTATTCCCCTTATTACCCACCTGTGGGCTAGGGCCTATAGATAAATGTCTCTCGTGCGATCAATTTCCTCAGAGAGTACGTTTCCGCTCTTACCTAATAGGTATCTATAGTGGTGCATGATTTTTCAATCTCCTTTTTGTTAGTTTTCCTCTTTGCCATCCTGTAACCACCGAATCAGTATAATTTGGTACACACTAGGAATCTAATACATTAAAGCACTAAAAAGCACTAAAAACCGGGTTACAGATGTTCCTTAAGGTCATTCAGAGATTGATACCAAGTCCCACTATGTACTGGACAGTGGGGTGGCCCAGCCTGGCCTCCTCCGGCCTCTGACAGCGTCTGACAGCCTAAGACGGCCCGCCCTTGTCCCGGGCTTCTCCCGGCGCTGCCCCCGCACGTCCCACGGGTTGAGGGCCTGAGCGTCTTTTTGAGCGCCTCCTGGAACGTGGTAGCCGTGTCCGCGGTGTGCTCGCCGCAAGCGGTGATGGGAGCGGTGGTCCCGAGGGTCCGGTGTGCAGCAATGGAAGACCTGATGGGGTGGTGTGCAGCCCGGTAAGTTTTGCGGCAGAATAACAAAGTTCCAAGTTAAACCGGCCCCGGACGTCCTTTTGAGCACCTCCTGGCGCATGGTAGCCGCGTCCGCGGTGTGCCCGCCGCAAGCAGTGACGGGAGCGGTAGACCCGAGGGTCCGGTGTGCAGCAATGGAAGACCTGATAAGGCGGTGTGCAGCCCGGTAAGTTTTACGGCAGAATAACAAAGTTCCCCAAATGTATTTATGCAATAACTCATAAGTAAAAGGGTGAAAACACCACAAAAAGAATCCCCAATGGTTTAGAAAAAAAAATGATGACTTTCTAAATAAAACAAGACCAAAACCAATAAAATCCAATGTGTAGAAATTGAGATATAAAATTTGGAAGAAATAAATGCGGTAAAGCGCTTAGAAGCAAGTAGTCACTCAAAAAAGGTTACTTTAGGTCACACTACACCAGGGCAAAGTCATAGTTCGGGCTAACCAATATGGAGAGCCGGACGGCTACAGCAGAACCAAAGCCTAGGAGTGCCTTGCAAACGAGTTGCCCTAAATGGCCGAGCTGCCAGAGGAGGAGGGTGGCCGGAGAGCGGGGCTGGGCAGAACAGAGCGGGGGAGTACAACTGCCGAGACCCGGGCCCGAGGGGCGGTCACTGGGGGCACCTTGAGGACCCATATCAAACCAAGGCTTGGGTGGGACCAAAAGCAGTGGTTTTCGGGGGGGGACTAGAACAGAACGGTACGGGTTAACAGGGGGGCTCAAGTGTACCCGGAGGGAGCAGGGGGCAGGGGGCTTGGTGTTAATATTGAGCCGGGGTGACTCGGGGTGCTCAACTGTGCTCAGCTATGCCAGCGCTTCGCTGTTGTGTTCCAGCAGAGCTCGGAGGCTGAAAAGCTGACACCACCACCGCTCCCGCCACTTGGTAACTTACTTGGCCCCTGTCTCCGTCACAGTCCTGTCCCCTTCCCGCACCAGAACAGCAGGCGCCTCACAGCAGCAGTCTGCAACCAGCACTCAGACCGCACCCGGACCGCGCTAGCCCGTAACGGCCCCCTGTGCAGCCTCAGGCAGCCGCAACAACCGCCGCTCGCTCGCTCACTCACCAGACACCTCCCACCAACCTCGACTGCGTCAGCACGTTCCGTGCACTCGGCCGCACCTTCCATCAGCAGTAGTTTGCGGCCCAAAATCTGAATACACAATAATAAGCTACATTCAGCCACAGTCCCGCATTGCTACAGGATCCATGTAGGTTCTGGGTAATAAAGTACCTTTCTTGGTTGTAAGCAGCTAGGTGCGTTGATCTTCCCCATGTCGTGAAAATGATGTGACAGTTCCAAAGACAGGTGCCAGAGTTGAGAGGCGAAGAGCAATGCAATGGTTCCTGCAATGCAGTCGAGGGAATGAGTCTGCCTCACCCCCTCAATGTGTCGGTTCTGTGTTGCAAGTATCAGGACGTCTTTCGTTAAGCTAAGTACAGGAGCAGGTGTTGTGACTTTGATATCCCTGAGTCTCAAGCAGCAGGAAGCAAGCTAACACGCCCTCAGAGATCACTTGGAAAAAGGCAGAGTCCTACTCTCCTTCAGCAGAGCCGCAGACCAGCAGGCAGCAGGGCAACACACAGAAAAGCAGGCCTTCCAGGTTAAGCAGTGCAGTTGAGTTCCTTGAGCAGCCCAGAGGTTCAGGGGTAGGGCCAGAAGTGTCTGATTTGCTGGGGTCAGAGCCCCAGTACATATACCCACATAGGCCTTTGAAGAAGAGGAGACTTCAAAGAAGGGCTCTGAAGCACACTAGTGTCCCTTTCAATCCAGTCCTGTATGCCAGGCTATCTGTGGTGGGCAATCAATCCTTTGTGTGGGGTCAGGCCACTAATCTTTGAAGTGTAAGTGTGAGCCTCTTCTTCCCTTTCCACCCAGGAAAAGCCATCAGAATGCAGATGTATGTAGATGGGTACTCAGCCAAACCTAGCCTCCTGTGTTTGTGGCTGTTATGAGGGAATGCACAGAGTGTAACTGTTGGAAATCCCAAAACCTTTAGTCTTCCTCCTTCCTTTTATGCTGAAATAATTTTTGTTGGTTTCAGGACTATGGCACTTTGCCACAGCTAGCCCATGCTAAAGTGCATCTACTCTATACTCTAAACATGGTAACATTGGCTTAGCCACAATTGGTATATCAAATTTAACTAACATAGGAATTGGCTTAAAACATCTTTTAAGTGCAATTTTCCATTGGGAGCAGATAGAAAATTGGACTTTGATGTCTCTGGACTCACCATTTAAAAACATGTCTCCTGGTAAAGTAGATTTTTAAATTGCAGGTCTGAAAATGTCACTTTAAAAAATTTGGATTTTTCATGCTTTAACCACATTGTGCTTCTGTCTGTCTCCGAATACACGTGTGCGTTAGGGTGACAGCTGGGCTTTGTGAATTCCCTATTGACAGTCACACAAAGGGAGCTGGGGTGTGCTAATGCATCCTGATGGCCCATCACCAGGCTGATGTACCTTCGTGAGTTAGATTGGGAGGGATGATCTGTAACTTGTACCTGAATAGATCTGTGTCTGTCCTGACCATAAAGAGCTGCATGCTTCCATTTAGTGTGTCTGAAGCCAGGGCAGGAAAAACAGGGACCTTTTAGAGGTCTCCCTCACTTTAAAGGCGCATTTGGGTTTAAATACTAAACCCTTGACACCACCATATCAGAACTCTACTGGAACCAGGAACATTCTGCCTTGAAGAATAGCTGTTGTGCTGTAGGTGGGATTGCCACTTTGCTACTGTCTCTAATGTTTTTGCCTGCTGCCTGCTGATTCATTTGCTACAAAAGAGACTATCACTTTACCACATGCACTGCTGTGTTGAACCTTCTGCCTGCAGCTTCTTCCCTGAGAGTGAGAGGGACTGTACATGCTCTGTACATCCTTGAACCCACCCAAGATTCTCCAAGGGCTGTTCTCACAAAGTCTCAGGGTCACAAAGGACTTACTGCTGGACTTTGCAAACTGTGAGTCTTACCCTTGCCTGAGGTGCCACCTCCAGACCCTGGAAGGGGGTTCTACAGCGGAATTGTATATAAACGGGTGCATCGACTCTCCTGCATGAGAAAAATCTAATCATTAACCCTTTGACACTGATGCAGTACCGTATCCACAATGACGCCAGTCCCAACTACGAGGCTCGATGATGATGCAGCACTGACCTGCATGGCTCAACAACGATACAGCACTGATCCTTTGACACTGTCTGCAAGGCTCAATGATGATGCAGTGAATCGGAATTGCTGCATCTTGTTTTCAAAATCGACGCTTTGCTCCATAAAAGGTACTTTGTAAGCAGAACCTACGTGGGTTCTGTAGCCAGCCTGCCCCCCATCATGTTCGGCCGGAACTTTGGATTTGCACTGATCCCTCGCGACCTCAAGTAAACTTTTGACCACTATTTATTCTTTCAAAAAGCCATATCTTGAGTCCTACGTATTAGATTTTTGTAGTTTTAGTCTAGTTTTAATCACATAAATATTAAATATTTTCTAAACTGATGTGGAGTCTTTTGTAGTGTCTTTGTTGAGTTACTGTAATTAAAGTGTGTACAAATACTGTACATATTGTCTCTTAGGTTAAGCCTGACTACTCTGTGCCAAGCTAGCAGAGTGTGAGCA
Source organism: Lissotriton vulgaris (assembly GCF_964263255.1). Classification (NCBI taxonomy): domain Eukaryota; kingdom Metazoa; phylum Chordata; class Amphibia; order Caudata; family Salamandridae; genus Lissotriton; species Lissotriton vulgaris. The sequence goes on from NC_141696.1 coordinate 948,604,712, forward strand.
CAGGTTAATTTAGGTTGTGTGTCTGACTTACAAAGACTAACGTGGCAGTACCTACTTGGACAGGGTACCTAGAGACCCCATTTATAACAGTAACTGTCACCCAGCCCAGATATGGATTGGAGACAGTCTGCAGGGCATATAGAGCAGTAATAGCAGACAAGTGCACACCTACTAAAAGTGGTATTCCTAAAATAGAAATGTTAAATCCAACTTTACCCGTAAAGGGAATTTATCATTACCATTCCAAACAAATGATACATAACGCAGCTACTGCTTTCTAATAAGAAATGCCATCTCAAAGGTATTTTAAGGAATTCCCAATGTTAGCCTATGATAGCAGTAAGCCTCACAGCAGTAAAAAACGAATTTAACTTAGAGCGTTCTAGGGCCTACCTTAGGGGTGACGTAGGTATAATAAAAGCAGAGTTTAAGGCTGGGCAAGTAGCTCAAAATTCCAAGTCGAAGTGCATTAAACTACACACACATGTCCTGCAGTGACAGGCCTGATACATTGTTAGGGGGATGCTAAGGTGGGTGACACAAGCAGTGCTCCAGGCCCACTAGTAGCATTTAGATTACAGGCACATGTCGCTTACTAGGGATTTATGAGTAAATTAAATATGCCAATCAGGTATGAACCAATGTTACCATGTTTTAGGGAGAAAGCACATACACTTTAGTACTGGTTAGCAGTGGTAAAGTGCATAGAGTCCTAAAGCCTGAAAATCGAGTACAGAAAAATGGATGGAGGCAAGCAAAAAGTTAGGGAAGACCACCTAAAGGCTGTCATGTCTATCAATACCGATGTGAACACTTCCTATTCAGGTCCTGCTCTGACCAAGTTGGTCAGTTTTACCCAACGGAATTTCAAGAATCACCCCTGTAAGAGGAAAGTCAATACCTTTACCCTGGCAAAAATATAACCATGTTTTTTGATGATCGGACTGGCTTCACAAAGCTATTCTCATTGAAATCAACTTTTGCATGGTATGTCATATGTATGTTTTCATTCACATTAAAACAGTGCCACTCATGACATAATGGTTATAATAATTAACTGTCACTCTGAGGGCCATGGCATCCAGTCTTACTCTCATCGTGCTTAAAAATCCTGTCTATTGTAAAGTGTTTTATGAATCCCAGTGTAAATCTAATTTTTGTGTAATTGTAATTAATAGAACTTTATTGCAGTGTTAAATATAGCTTTATTCAATTCCATTTTCAAATTGGATGTCATAGGTATGAGTTTTGGGAATAGCTCAATAGATAATCAAGGCCTAATGTGGATGGTCTGTGACTCTCAGACTGAAGGTTGAGCAGTCAGTTACTGCTGTCACACAAATACTCTTTTGCCTTGAAGGTCTATTTAATCACAAGGTGTAGATTTTCTCATGTCTTCAGTCACACATGAATGCTCTCTATCTTTAAATCTCTCTCTCTCTTTCTTTCCTTATTCATCTCTCTATAACTTCTCAATCTGTACTGCCCATTCACTAAGTGATGTACTTGTCCTCTTTCAATGAAATATGAAATATGAATCTCATTTTAGAATCATATGTCAAAAGTATGTTTCCGGGGGCGCAGCCGGGCAAGATGGCCATGTAGACGTGTCTTACCTCGGCTCCCGGTCTGCGCCAAAATCCCAGAGGCATCAGTGCCATCAATTCAGCTCAAAACGGCCGACACAACCCTCAACAGTCAGAGATGCTATAGCAGACCAGCAGAGGAGATGTGGCATGGTCCAGCTGCTCAGAAGAGCTGATTTTGAAGTCGAAGAGGAGGGGGGGAGCCCCGCAACATGGCTGCCATAACAGGGGAATGAAAGATAAACTCCGGAAGATGCCCGATCCCAATAGAGAATACCAGGGCTTATTCCAGTTTCCGACTCCAGCAAGCCCCTACAAAGAAACGCGCCTCACCAAGTAGGGTTGGATCAAGCTACACACCGCGGAGCTCTCAAAATGGCAGCCGCCACCTATGAGAGAGCGGAGACTAGCCACTGCTGCTGGGAGATCCACCGCTTCACAGTGAAGCCTGCACAGGAGCACCAATTTCAGGAGCGTTGAGGATCGCACCATGGCTGGAGGCCTCTGACAGCAACCCGTGGGAGAGCAGAAGCGAGGCGCCCGTTGTCGGCAGCACAGGATGGTCAGAGGTGCCTACTACGCTACAAGTGAGTGAAGGGAGACAAAGAAGAGTGGCGGAGCATCCTAGACCAGGAGGGAACTGCCAGCCTGCTTGGCTCGCCACCCAAAGACGAATCGGTCGGGTACGCCTTACTTCAACATGGCCACCAGAGCTACAGCGTTCTCATAGGACTATGAAGGTGATTCTGAAGTTTCCCACCAAAGAACTTGTCCGACCACAACGTGGCGAGAATAGGGGGAGAAGTTCAGAGCCCTGTGCCCCAATTACAGCAGTACCTGCATACAGGTCCCACCTGGGATTTCCAGGGGGCAGGGGGAAACGACCCTAGTGACAGTGCCTGCTACAGCTTGATGGACCCAAGGGGTTGAAGGAGTGCATAATACAGAGCCGGGGCAAAAGTCGCTCCCCTGATGTAGACAGAGAGGTTAGGGGAGAACGTGCAACCTGGTCACCCCCACAAGCATAGGCAGGCATTAGCAGACGCATACATGCCACCAAAGAAGACACCTGCTAAGGACTCTAATTTTTTCCCGCCGGCTGAGAAACAACAATCATCGGTGCAGGGATACTCCACTGACAGCATTACGCTCACAAGAGAGGACCTGTTGACATCACTACGGGAATCTAAAATAGAACAGAGCCAAACCAAGATATCAAGGCCTCCATAGAACAACTCAAAACAGACCTGACTACACGGGTAGAGACGCTCCAGAAAGATGTGGACTCAGTCGGCACGAGAGTGCTAGATCTGGACGCCCACAGCCAATATCTGGATAAGCAGTCTACGGATACCCAGGAGCAACTACAGGATCTACAGAAGCAACTACAGCTTGCGCTGCTGAAGTCAGAAGACTTAGAGAACAGGGCCAGGTGGGAGAATGTAAGAATTTGTGACCTGGAAGAAGGGGCAAAAGGGCAAAACCTAGAGGCCTTCCTGGAGGTACTTTTTAAGGAAATTCTCAGCCCACTGCAGCTCAAAATTAAGCTGGAGAGAGTTTACTGGGTGGGGGGCTACCCCGGCCACGTTGGAGAGGAGGCAACTATTCCGTCCCATTACCACAAAACTCCGCCAGGAGCGCATAAGGTACCGGAGGACTTAACCCTTCGGTCTGAGCTTCGAATTCAAGAATAAGACGCATCATATCACAGAGTTTGAGTAGGGAATGCTAATTCTGGGACTCGGTCCTGGATAAGCCAGGACCATGCTTGATAAACCGGGGGGCAATGAACGAGGATTCCAGAGAAATGCCAGTGGAGTGCAAGTCTGAAAGGAGGGCATAAATGATAGTAATCACGAGGGAAGCTGAGGTCAGGTTGTCGATTACAAGCGGCCGCGATAGCTTACAAAGATAGAGGCCCTCTCTGAGACTGTGTCACATTTTGGTTCCGTGGAGTGTCGCCAGAATTGCTGAGCAAGGGTATACACTAGATCACGCCTCACATCCTCTATCCAGGTAACAAGGAGTAAGGCGTCCCATCGGCCGGAATCCCGAGGCAGGGGCATAAAAAGATTTGTGGGACAGCCAAAGCCCTATTTGAGGACGGCGTATACCGTTGAACTCATGTACACTGAATGATGACGAACATCAATGCTATCATCTGAAGCTTGGATGGGCACAGAGGTGGACTCCGGCTGAGTCTCCCACCCACATGCCCAGCAGAGGAGTTTTCCACACCGGTGATGATCCAGTCCTCATCTACCACAACTGGTTGTTGGTATTGTTAGAGTGTGATTTTATGGGGTTTTTAAGGAGGAAGGTGGAACATGGTGGTTGGTTGTGGGACACAGAGGGTGGGCTGGAGCAGTTACATGTATACTATGACTTTTATATGGGGATGTCATGTTCTTAAAATACATACTGGGGGACACAGATGGGCGGCCATGAGGAGAGGAGGTGAACCCCTTCTGAGAAGATGGTGGGCACGATTGCATTGTGGATTGTTAGGGGCTTTAATTCACTGCAGAAAAAGCAGAAAGTATGGAAATACCTCACAGATCACCATCATGACATAGTGGCGTTCCAAGAGACTCACCTTCAGAGGGCAGATGAACTGAGGCTTAAACACAAACAATATCCCCTTATCTATGGATCATCAGCATAAACCAAACACCGGGGTTGGCGCTCCGCTTTAACTCCTTAACGAAATTTCAGCCTCTAGACATCCAATCAGACATGGAAGGTAGGATGAGCTTTTGGTAAAGGGTTCCCTAAGGGGCACATTATGCACCTTTGTTGCCACATATGCAACTAACACAGGCATAACAAACTTTCTCAAGCTTTTGCTAGATACAATAGACCACTTTGCGGAAGGTCATATAATTCTGATGGAAGAATTTAATCTCACATGGCAACCGAACATCGATAGCACTTAATCACACAGGGCAGAAACTGGCTCTTCCCTGCAGACATACAGCAAAGAATGATTGACTTAGGTCTTCGAGATGCATGGTGGACCCAGCACCCACAGACCAGGGATTATGTGTTCTACACCCATGTACACCACACTAACTCCTGCTTAGATTATATTTTTATTAGTCAAAGACTACTGGGCACACTTCAGGACGTCAAGATCTTTCCCCTCTCCCTCTTGGATCACTTCCCTGTTAGCAATCTTCTTACAATGAGGTGCAGCTTCCACTACAACCCCTAAGTGATACTTCCCAGTTCCCCTCACACGTGATAGAGTACTCCGAACTGAGCTTCGAGAAGCGATTACAGAATTTTTCAACAACAATAGGCATGAAGACACTTCCCCGAGAATTGATTGGGATGCCTTTAAAGTGGTCCTGTGGGGGAAATATGTTGAGCTTAGCTCCACCCTCAATTCACAACGGGCACAAGTAAGGGAGAACATGGAGAAGGAACTGAAACAGGCGGAACTAGCATGCAAAAACAACCCCTCTATGGTAACACTGCGCCCCTTTACGGCTTTGCCCGGTAAGCTAAAGGCCATCTACGCCAATAGGGCAGAATACACCCTTTTAAAACTCCTCCACACCTCTTTTACGCAGGGGAATAAAATAGGTCAACACCTGGTGCAGCAACTACATGAGAAACGTGAGATATATTGGAAGGCTTTGTGGTGTGAATGAGGAGCCGATCCAAAGGGATGGGGATAAAGCTGACCTCTTCTGCGCCTTCAATTAGTCCCTGTACAACGCGGAACCTAAAGATTCATCTCTACAAGACAATTATCTACAGTCCTACAGTTCCCTCACATTTGACATGCCATGAATGATCAACTCACGGCCCCGATAACCATGGAGGAGGTAGGGGAATCCATTGCAGCCCTTAAACTACACAAAGCCCTGGGCCCAGATGGCCTCACAGCCCACTTTTGTAAAACCTGTGTCCCGACCCTATTCCCCATCTCTCAAGCCTTTTCAACTAGATAGCAGAGCTGGGAGAGGTGACCCCTTCGATTGATAGCCGATGTGGTCATTATGGTTATCCCTAAACCTGGTAAGAATGCACATTGTGTGTCTCTTTCCACCCTACAGCACTCCTCAACTTAGATGCAAAGCTCTACTTTACTATCTTAGCGAACCGGATTCAAGGCCTAATGCCTGATTTAGCTCACCCAGATCAATCTGGTTTTATCCAAGGCCGGCAAACACATGACAACCTCCGGCGCACAGTACATCTCATCGAAAAAGCCACCAAATGGGTAATACCAGTGGTCATGGTGGGACTTGACGCTGAGAAGGCCTTTGATCGGGAGGATTGGGCATTTCTCTTTCGTATTCTTAAATCTTTTAGCTTTGCTGATAAATTAATTCGCATGATCCAGGCCAATTATGCACAGTCAAGCTCTTGGGTACAGGTTAACAGAGTGACGTTGGCTCCCTTCTCCCTTTCGAGAGGCACACAGCAGGGGTGCCCTCTGTCACCCCTGCTCTTTGCATTAAGCATTGAGCCCTTTGGAATGTTCATTATAAACAATTTGACGATACATGGGATTCCCTTTGGTGGAGAGGACCACAAAATGTCACTTTTTGTGGACGATGTACTCCTCTCACTTGCAGATCTGGCTCGATCCCTTCCAGCATTAGAAATTGAACTAGCCAAGTTTGAGGTGGTAGATGGCTTTCAGGCTACTCTAGACAAATCCTATGTTCTTAACCTCACTGTGCCGGAGGATGAAGCACGGACCCTCCAGGCTCAGTCCCTCTTACAGTGGACTAGCTACTCCCTCCAGTACTTGGGAATCCAATAAACCCTACGGGTGGAGGGGCTATATAAAGCCAACATTCCAGTGGCCTTCCGTCAAATTGAAAAAAATCTCCCACGATGAAAGTCACTATTCATCTCTTGGCTTGGCCTCATTTATGCTATTAAGATGACACTGCTGTCCAAATTCTTATATCTATTTTAACCCTACCTATCGATCTTGATGCCACCTTACTCCCTAAAATTAAATAGTTATTCACTCAGTTCATATGGAAACAGCGGCAGGCTCATTTATCCTTTAACATTCTGCGGCTCCCTAGAGCAAAAAGAGCTGTATTACAAAGCTACCCAACTGCGAATTGTGACAGAATGGATTAAAAAGGAATAAGGGAAACACTGGCTCCATATGAATAAGGGAATGGCAGGGAGGAAAATATGGGATTTAATTTGGAAATCCAAGAAAGACCGCCCTGCGAACGTATACATTAGCACCCCACCCGCACCGTTCTGAAGGTTTGGGATTCTGTGTCGGGGTGGCGAGGGATAGACCACATTCCCTTCCCCGTACACCCCAATCCACTTTAATCCACTTTAATCCAGCCTTTACGCCAGCTCTCCAGGAAGGCTCATTTGACACCTGGAGAGAATGAGGCTGCCTCATGCTTGATCATCTGTTCCACAACCACAATATTCTTACTTTTGATAGTTGCAGAAGGGATTTTTACTTACGACCAGAGGAACACTTCCATTGCCTTCAACTCCGAAACTGGACACTCACCCCTCAAGTAAAAGAACAAGCTACAAGGGAGAAAACGGGAATTGAGGAATGTGTTATAACGGATGGCTCCATAAGAGGAGTGATCTCTTTCCTCTATAACTACTTGCTCTCCAAGACCCACTCCGCCCAACCATGTTACATGTCAATGTGGAAGAGGATATTACAGCACTATATTCAGGATAGAGAATGGACGGCACTCTGGTCTGACGTATCTAAGTTCAATCACTCCCTAGAACTTAGAGAAGCACACTTAAAAACATTAATGGACATTCATTCCCTCCAAACTCAAACGAATTTTCCCAAACACAATTGACTGATGTTGGAGGGGCTGTGGATTTTCAACATATCTGGTGGGACTGCCCAACCATAAGTCTTTTTAGAGAAGAAATCCTGGTCCAAATTTAAACTGTACCGGGGTACCCCATACCGACCACCATAAAGGGAATCCTATTAGGTCTTCGGGATCACTCCCTTGAACATCAGACCAGGGCTGATAAAGCCATTATGAGGACTTGCATAGGCACAGTGAGTTAACTATTGCAGCAGCCTGGAAGAAGCGGAGAGCTCCGTCCCTCTCTATCTGGCACTCACGACTATGGAAACACCTTTGCTTGGAACGGATAACGGATATATTCCGTGATGTTTACAAGAAGTTCAAATATAAATGGAGTCCCTTTGTTACCTTCCTTACAAAGCGGTGTGCCCCACATCGATCAGAGACATGCACCTATCCCTATTTAAAAATACTACATCATTGCCCATCCGACGACACAATGTTCTTACACAGTGTCTATATCAACCACCTAGTTATGGGGGGAAGGGGAGGGTTAGAGACCTGGGGGTTCTTAGGTTTAGTAGGTTAGATTATATTCTTTCCAGTGAGTGCCTTCCCGGTTGAAGGGACCGAATGTAAGCATGTCACGGCTCATTGATTCTTGATCACCTACCTGGGCCTTTATCATTCTGTACCTGGGAATTTATAGGAAACTGTACGGCTCAATTGTGACTTTCTTTCAGCAGATGGGGATAGCAACGTTTACACCATCACCCTCTACCTGGATATCTTGTGTGACAATGTATATTGTATTCTATGATACTAATATTTTAGTTGATCTGACCCTAACAAAGTCTGTTTTAAGAAATGCCAATAAACATATGTTTTACAAAGAAGTATTTTTCCATCAAGCTCAGTAAAGGGCCCACTTGTTGACTATTTGTCTCTGAATCTCAGATAAGTGATAACTGTCCTAGTTCTAATGTCAATAAACCAAACCCCCAAGTAGTTGTAATGTTGTATACAGTCCAGAGTTAGCCGACTGAGCCTCCATTTTGCCAGTTTTTTTTTAGGGTATTGCCCAAAAATTACCATTTTGGATTTTGATGGATTGGCAACCAGCTTATTTTTGACATTGTAAGTTGCCAGGGCCGTGAGTGCTTTTTGTAAGCCAATTTTAGTATGGTCTAGAAGTACCAGGTCGTCGGCATATTGCATTAGTTGGATCTTAGTGCGCCCAATCCTAGGTGTTGCTAATGTGGCTCCGATCTAGGCTTGGCCCATGTCTGCGGTGTATAAATCAAAGAGCATCGGGGCTATTTCGCACCCTTGCTTTAGGCCGCGATCCGTGTCTATTTTCTCTGTAGCAGATTCGCTCAAGAGTTTGATTCATACCCAAGTTCGTGGGTACAATGATTGAATCGCTTGAAATAAAGATGGATTGATACTATAGCGTGCCAACTTCTGCCAGAGGATGGAATGATCTACGCCGTCGAAAGCTGCTGAATAGTCAATGAAACAAGCAAAGAGCGGCAGACTTTGGCGAGACACTGCTTGTTGAGCTAGATATGACAGGGCGAATATGTTATCCACCATTGATGCCCCAGGTCTGAACCCTGTTTGGAAAAAGAGCAGAAGGCCTTCAGTGCTGGCCCAATTTGATAGTTCCGCCACAAGGGTACTTGCATAGGCCTTGCCCTCAATATCCAGCAGGGCAATCATACAGTAGTTTTTTGGGTCGGATTTTGACACTTTCTAATGTATTGTGTGCAGTAGCGACCCTCCCCAGGAGTCTTGAACGTCTCCCAAGAACCTGCATTCAGCAAATCACTGGGTCAGATTGTCCGTCCAGAAGTCTGTGTCTGCCCTGAAGAGGGAGCCAGGCAGGCCGTTGGGACCTGGTGCCCCATTGTGTCTTATCTTTTTTAAGATTGTGCGAACTAAAGTTTTGCCTGGAGGAACTTGGTCATCCAACGTTTTTAATGTGTGTACAGTGATGGCTGATTCTTCACTCGCAATGAGGCCTTTATTTAAGGAAGTTCTACTTTGATCTTCTTTGTACAATGTTTTCGCATGAGCGGCCCGGGTACCTGCATCAAGTGAGTTCTCTCTGTGGGTGTCTCATTGGGTTAGATTATTTAAGTATCGCCAAAACTCTTGGGATTTGCAAGGTCTCAGTAAATCAAAGATCTTCAGCCATTTTGCCTCAATGCATTCACATTTCACGGCCCAGACCTGCTTCAAATGGCTTTTTGGGGCTTTTTTAAGTCGCCTTTTGGCAGATGCTGAGCCGGTTTTCGGATAAGCCCTACGTTTGGCATTTAATTGTTTGGCACTCTCTTTAATTGCTGGGACGAGTTCTAGAGTATGTTATGGATATAGGGGGGTTCTGCTTATTGTGTCTCCTCAGAGCAATGAGGTTAATTTGCTGGCGGACTGATCCCACTCGTCTATAGCGCCCCTGTTGTTTGTGCTAAGTTGCCAGCCTGCCCATGTTTTTTCCATTTGTCAAACTTGTTAATTGGTGCTGGCCCCCATTTGATTCTTCTTAATAACTTGTGCAGTTCTTCTCCGTTAGATGCCCTAATGCAGCGTAAAGTGTGACGTGTATCTGCTGTGAGGATTAACAAAGTCATTAAGGCGGCATGATCGCTTTCGCATCGTGGGTGCACTGTATAGTTTGCCATGAGGTTTTGTATTCTCTTACTTAATAATATATAATCTATTGTCGTTTGTTTATTATATGTGGGAGCAAAAAGTGCCCCTGGCTTATTCCTTAAAAACACAGAATGTGCTGTTATCAGATAGTATGTCTTCATTAGGGCGTTGAAAGCATCTGTAGCTCCGGAATTTTCGCTTTGTGTTGCAATGTCCCCAATGTTATGTGTGTTGAAGTCCCCAAGGATAATGGATTCCATAGGTGCGAACTGTAAAAGCAGAGTTTCGATCTGGCTTATAAGCTGGGTCAGCTTGTCCTTGGCACCCGGCCCACAGGAATTGTAATAAACGTTAATTAAGAGAATTGAGAGTGGGCCGTTAATCGTAGAGAGGCCTTTCAAGGTACCCGCCAGAAACATACTTGATGGTGTTTTTATTTCTCTAAAATGTATTTTCAGAGAGTGCTTAATGTATATAGAAATCCCCCCTGAGGGTCTTCCAAATATGTTGTCTTTAATAGCTGGTTTGCAATATTCTGCGTAACCTCTTATTGATATTGGTTTAGTTGCCCATGTTTCTTGGATGCGGATTAGGTCGGCTCCTTCAAGAAATGCCAATGTCACTGGGTTTTGCACGAGCTTTAACATCCCTGCAACGTTCCAGGTCATGATGTTTAATCTTCGGATGCTGACCATCGGTTGCTGTACTTGGCTAAGCCATTTTTCGGCAGATGCTGAACGGTCTCCTTGCTTGTAGGGGGGCGGGTATTAGGGACTGGGATTTAAGACCTGTGGCAGCCAAGACCAGTCTTGGCTGGTGTTCCCCTTAATTGAGCAAGAACGGATGCCCTGTCCAAGACTTGTTGTTATTTGAATTAAGCTGTCGTTTGTAAGGTTTATTTTTGTGCCACCTTTAGTCTCATTGAGGATGGACTCAGCTAATGGCACTGAGTAGATCAAGTCATTCATGGATGGCTTTTTCTGAATATTCTGTTCCTGAGATACTGGTGGTTCCTTCAAGGCACTGTTTTTCAAGATCATTGGATATTTTAACATGGGCTGGGTCATGATTTTTATGCCCCAATTTTCCAATTACTTGTTGTTTCTTTTCAAGGCCTCAGCCATGGTCAGGTTGGTGAAGATTAGCTCTGTGGTCTTATTGGTCTCACTTGGACCTGGGGTAAGGAAAGAAACACTCTCAATGTCCGTTGTTTTTATCTTTTCTAGACCTGGAATGTTTGCGCAGAGTTTTAGGAGATTGCTACGATTGAGAATATCCCATTTACCCTGTGAGACATATTCAGGGTACAGCAATATTTTCAGGTCATTGTGGTTTATAAATGGCAGATTTTGTTGGATGATTGCCTCCTGCGGGTCATGGGCCTTTGTAGGGCTTGGGGTTGTCTGTCCCTGGATGTCCAAATCAACCTCTACTTGGTTTGAGTTAGCCACCATCTGCTGACCTTTCATCTCGGTCAATAGTCTAGTTGGCATAAGTTTCATCTCTCTGTTATTGGTGAACTCAATTTTGCCTTGAGATGCCCTGTGACCTGATGCTGGCGTGGTAATTTGTTTGCTTTTTTGTAGAGTTCCTTGGTTCATGCTGCTTGTACTTTTATACGCCGGTTTAGTCAACGGGGGACTCTTAAAAATGGAGTTCCCGGTCTCTCTGTAGTTCATAGTTTCCTTCCCCGGTTTGTTGTCCTTATCAGTGGTTAGAACGCTGGCTTTGTTTTTGTTCCCTCATGTCCACAGGATTTAACAGATGGTCCAAGGGGTAACCCACAATATCATCAGGGTTAGTTTGAAGTTGGTTTCACCTAGTATTACTGGACATGTGATATTTGTGTTTAGGTTCTGACTCTTAGGTGAAATATTGATCTTGTGTTGATCGTCAGTGTGAGCCTCGGTCTCCTGGTTTTCGGGCAGCAGCCACTGCCGAATGGAGCAATTATTATTGGATTTGTTTTTTCTCTGCTCTTTTTCTGCTTCCCCTCTAGGAGGACTGAGGATCTAAGGATATTTATCTTGTACAGAACAACTGAGGTTTAAGGGATTGGTTTCTGATGTTTTGCTTGTTATGGGAACATTGGCTCCATGGGGCCCGTTTGCATATCCCCTAATTTTTTAGTTGGTGAATTGTGTGGGCCATTATGGCTAGAAGTGCCTAGTGTTGTGTTTGTTTCTGATATTCTGTCCCCCCAAACAATGATTATTTCTGGTGAAAGTGGAATGGCTAGGTGAGTGGGGTCCTAAAGTTCTGTCGCTGGCATCTGTTAATGTTCGTGTTGATGTTCTTGCAATTCTGGTGTTTTTTCCTGAGCATGGTGAACACGCTACTCCTCCAGATTCACCAGATTCACCAAATATGTTGTCAGAAATTGTATGGTGCAGGAACTCTCTGTTACCATCTATGTGGTACTGAGACTGTTCCTGTTAGCCATGGGCTTGTATGGGGTGGAACCCTTCCCGATGGGTTTGCAGGTGCTGGTGCTGATAATAAATCTCCTGTTTGACGGTCTTCTGCGGGGCCCTCCTTCGGGCTTGACCCTAATTTGGAACATCCTCGCCTGGGAGGTAGAGTAGCTTTAATTTTTGCCGCCTTGCTGATTTGTGGGGGTGAGGCTTCTCTTGATGTTGGATCAGGTTTGAGTTTCTTGTCCTCAATTTTGTGCTTACACTGAGTTCACGTTAAGGTAGGATGTTATCATTGATATCGTTGAGGGGGATTAGGTTGAGGCCTCCTTTTTAAATTTTTGGACTATTAGACTGCTAACCTATTGAGCTGTTAAACTGTTGCAGTAGTAGTTAAGCTGTTGAGTTAAGGGGATGTCAGGCTATCAGGTTACGCTAGTAGGGTGTCTATATCTGTACCTTGCTCCCAGAAATAAATATATGGGCGGGGCTGGGGCTTGGCTTGAGCGGAGCTATCGAAAGTTCGGTATGGCTTCGTTGTGTTTTGCGAGTCTCAAGCTCTCCAAGATAATAAAAATAATGTTGGAGCTGCTGCTGTGGTACTTTTGAGTGCTTTTTAAAAAGAAAATAAGCCCTCAAGATGAAAGACTACAGTGATCGTTACCGCTTACTTAGTGCCGAAGTTATTACACTGGATGCCTCTGCCTCTGGTGTCTGGTGGCTATGTCTGTGTGGAGCAAGCTGCCGTTGCCAGTACACCAGGCAGCGAAGCTGCGGAGGTGCAGGGCGGAATTATTTTCCTTTTCACACACTCATTCCTTTTGTGTCACCCCTCCCCCCCCCGTCGCTCACCTTAAGAATGCAGGAGAAATGGAGAGTGAGGGGGGCTATTACTGTTGCTGTAGTTGTGGGGGGCCGGTACCAACTCCAGCTGTTTTTGGCTTGTGGCTGGCCGAATGATGCTACCGCCGACCATCCCAACAATGATGGTGGCAGGGTACAAGCAGGGGGCCTTTTTCCCGGGGTTGAGCGGAGCTTCTGCAGCCCCAGCAGTTCCTCCCAGGTACAGCTCCTCCCAGGTGCAGGAGCAATGGGATGTAATGGGATGCACGCGGGAGCCTTTCTGTGGCTTTCTGCTCCTGAGGATTATGAGGTACCCAGCAGGCAGCATCTCCCAGATACCCAAATACAGCAAAGCAGCAAAAACAGCAGCAGGACAGCAAGGAAAACAGTTGGGAAAGTGGCTGTGAGCCGCCGCTGCCGCTGCGGCACGTCCGCTCAGGTGCACTGTTTCTCCATGAAGGTGCTAAGTGGGGGGCTCTTGTTGACCGGGCAGTGGGCTCATGATCCGGGCTTCAAAGCTGGTGGCCGAGGGCCGGGGGGTTGGGAGCCAAGAGCCCGGCCCCTGCTAAATCGGCGTCTTACTCGCACGTCGCTCTCTCCTCGCGCCTGTGGTCGGCTGAAAACCAGGGAGTGGAGTATAAAGTATTTGAAGAAACATTGGCGTAGGTAAATAAAAAAGTCAGTAACGTTCTTATTGAAAAATATAACCATACTTTAGCTTAGAAGAGAAGTTGTAGCTTGCAGTACCCTTAAACCTTGCTAAAATCTTCTTTACAAATGTATGCCATAAGTGAACTTTTAACCAGCAGTTGAGAGTGCTGCCTGTGGTATAATGGTGTCTTAAGAATGTTTCTAGTAACTGTGTAGTCAGTATATTTTATTCTGCAAAAAATATAATCTCGTTTTTTGGTAATGTTATAAGATTAATGATAATCACCTCTCCTCTCTCTCGCTCACTTTAATTCTCTCCTTATCTTTTCTCACTCTTGGTCTCTCTTGCCTTGTATCCCCCTTTATTGATCTATCTATTGTTACCTGTTGTTCAATTACCAATGATCCTATGAGCTTGTACTCACCCCTGAAGCTTTATTTAATTCTATTTTAGAATCGAATGTCATAGGTATGCTTTAGCCTTGCTCAGTAGAGTGTCACTTGTTGACTAGTTTTTAAGGTCTCTGACTCCAGAATACAAAGGGGCATATTTATGAGAAGTGATGCAATGCTGCGTTTTGGCAACATTATGTCACTAAAAGTTGGGCTGCTGTGCATTACATCTGTGTGATATGGCTGTGCCGTATTTGAGGTACCACGCACATTATTGCAAGGAACGAAGTTCTTCAGAAATTCTGACACATCGGAGACTAAAACGACCTAAGGTCCTAAGCTGTCATAATGCAAAAGCAAGCTTCATGATACAAAGGTGATTTACATGTTGTAAAGTGCCCCTAATCAGCTTTGCGTCACATAGCAGTGCGTTGCATGTCGTGAAATTTTTTTAAAGTAACGCATTACGTGAAATATCAATTATTAGAATCCTCTGCACTTCAGGACCACAAATACTTCCAAATGGAGCCCAACAAACCTAACCTCAGTCAAGATGACCAGACAGCAGCCTGGGGTAAGAGGCACACCAATTTTAGAGAGAAGAATCAGATATTAATAGCAGAGGTGACAAAGAATGAACATCTTCTTTTTGTCACCTCTAAATTGGCACTAGGGAAGATGGAAGGTATTTGGCATACAATAGTGGATAAGATCAATAGTGTAGGAAAAATAAAAAGGACAGTGTTGAAGTGCAAAAGAGTTGACATGATTATAAGTGCAGGACCAAAGTGAAACTGACCAAGAACCTGAGGGCAGCAATGAGGACCTTAGAAGGACGAAATCTCCAGGAGGAGTTGAACCCATTAGAGGAGCAGGTGGCATCACTCATCCCAACAGAGTTGAAGAAAAGGACAGTTCTGCGGTCGAAAACCAGGAAGAACTACAGGGTAAGTCAAAACAAGAATCAATTTGGTCAAAACTGTCATGCAGTGCACCTCAGCAACATGCTTTACTGTGCTGTACTGCACTCTGTGTAATGGTAAGGGCAGGAATGTCTCACATGTTACTCAGCCATCACATAAATGTAAAACTCTTCTGCAGTGGCTGTTAAGTCAGCCCAGTCCAGCCCTGCCATGTTTGTTAGGTCCGTGATGTGCTGACCCAGGTTGTCCTTTCAACACAGGCCTTGTAGGGAAATGTACAACATCATTGACCAGGACAACAAATCCCACAATACGAAGATAAACATATGGGCTGTAGCTACACATCATGCTTCGGCCTTGGAAACTTTACAGATATATCATTGACAATGCAGATCCCCTTGCACCACAATGTATGTGTGCTTGTCTTATGGCTAGGTTGTCAAATGTAGAGTGTAAAGAAATTGAAAAAAATGGGGTTACCAGAGGATTACGTTTCCACCCAAGAAGGGATCCAGGTGCTGAGTATGTGAAGGCTCTCCTAGTAAGATCATGTGAAGATCCAGGTGTTCAGTCACTAGCACTAACCCATATTGCATGCAGTTGTCCTGATGTGTTATGTGAGGTTATAACAGGTGTTTTCTCCCATGTTAGAGACCACCCTACCTTCTGTCTGGCTCAAATGAGTATTGGGGGTGAGGGGTGAATGCAAATGGTTAACAGCAGAGGTCCATGAGTGTTTGTTGGTAGCACAGATGGTGTGTGAGCTAGGTAGGTCCCTGGTACTATGGTGCCTTGTAGGTGTGCCTGAGCACATTGAACAGGTAGTGTGTCTCAATGGGAGCCAGATGTGATGTGTGTGCCGCAAGGTAGACTGAGCGCTAGTCAGGCACTGCTGTGTTTGTGAATTTTACACATGTGTAGCACATGTGCAGGGATGCAGTAGATGAGGCCATTGGTGTACTACATTCTATATGTGATGTGGGCTTGGGTGATGGTGTCCAAGCTCTCAGGAGAGAGTCGTTAAAAGAAAAGACTGACTGCTCAACATATGTGAACGCAGCGGAAGGTAAAATAGGGAATACCAAAGTGACAGGGGGAGTTAGGAGTCCAGCATGAAGGGCTGGTTTTAGGGATGATTAGAGGTGAGGTGTTTGGGGTAATTGTGTGGGTCAAGTTGCTGAATATCCTCACTACTATTTTGTGAGGCACAGCATGCAGGTAGGTATGTTGGCCAATCGCATAATGTGACAAATGTGGGTGATGTTGGTGTCTCCTGAGAGTTAATGTATGATCTGAGTGTCATCAGTATGTGTAATGAAGTTGAGTCCCTGGGTATGAATGATGATTAAACAACAACAAATGAAAGGAGTGTCACCAGGACCCAGGGCTCTAGCACGGAGAATGAGGAATATGGAAAGAAAGAGTTCTTTCTTTTTTAGTAAACCCCTTGGTGCATGCTTCATCATCGGGGTCCACCCGAGTGACCGAGTGCCACTCAGGTGTGCTTTGACTCCTGCAACTGAAGCGGAGCTGTTTTTTTTTGTGAATGAGTGAAGTGGTGAAGTTAAAAAGTGCGCAAATATGGCACCTCATGTAATGGTGTGATATAGCATGCACGTTTGAACAAATTTTTGCATGCAAAACAGAACATCAAGGAGACAATAAGCATACCGCATGGAGCAAATTGTAATACAAATTTATACCCTTGCACCATCACTATGCTGTGTTTTATTGTTTCAGATTGCCCTTACACAGAAGGTTGTAAGAAAGCTAAACCGTAAGTACACGGTCTAGCACACTGGTGGGTCAGGGACGGGTGCGCCTTAGCGTGTGCAGACCTCCAGGCTCATTTCTCTTGGTCCTGACGAAAACCGACAATCTATACACGGTTGAAACATGTTGACCATTTCTTCACTCAAAGACTGATACTCCTTGGTGGAATTACACCAATAGTAGTATCCCACCAGCTTTTATTAGTGTCATATTGACTCCACATTAAGTCTATAGGGAGTACACGTAGCACACTTTTAAAATTCCCCACTTCACTCATTCACTAAAAAACCAGCTCCGCTGCAGTTGCAGATGTCACACCTGAGTGGCACTCTGTCACTTGGGTGGACCCCGATGATGAAGCATGTCACCGACCAGGTCGGTGAGTGAAGGGTTCACTAAAAAGAAAGAACTCTCTTTCCATATTCCTCATTCTCCGTGCTAGGTCCCTGGGTCCGGGGGACACTCCTTTCATTTGTTGTTGTTTAATTGATTCTAGGGGACTAAGGAGTGGAACCCTTTTAAAACCCTCACTCTCTCTTTGTTTATTACGTATGAATGATGATTGTCAGAGGAGGCATGTAAAAGTGCAAGTGAGTCAGGCTGAGTGAAGACATTTGTGCTATTCTGCAGATGAGCATCTTGGCTAAGGAGTGTAAATCCAATTGTGGCTAGTCCAAGTGTGACAGTGCCAATCCCTATCAGAGATGGGTCTCAGTGTCTACTGGTCTGGTCTCTGGGGATGTCTGTGTGTGCAGGGACATGACTGGAATTTAAGTATGGTAAATACACGCCCTTTCCCATTCCTTATAACATTTAAAAGCTAATCAATATGTTCAATGGAGCATTTACCTAAAGTCCCTCTTTCATGCTGGGCAGGTCAGCAAGCTGCTTCGCTGTGTTAAATTGTGTGGTACCACACCAATAGCCCCCGTGTCACACATTGGTATTGTGAACAGTGTGAAGTTATTGCACTGTTAAAGGAAACAACAGTGTAACATGGTGCTGGAAATGGCTCTTTCTGTAAGGTCACCTCCAAAACCTTTTTCACGTGTCAGTATATTGGGGGAAACATGGCGGCAGCTGGCTGAGCTGCCGCTGTGCTCTCAGCTCTAGCTCCCACTGACGGCTGTAAACGAACCACTGCAATGATGGATGAGGTGAAATATGGAGCGGTAGCGGTAATAGCTTCCCGCACTTACTGAGCGGATGTTAGGCGGCATCTCTCTGATGTTTTCGTGAAACCCGTTTGGTTTAATTACTTTTCTAAAAACGTACTTGCACCTTGCTGCACGTCTTTCCTCCATTCCCATGTGCTTGGAGGTGTGTCTCTCTCCAGTCGGACTCCTGCAGGACTCCGGTGAGCGTCTTTCCTCAAGTGAGTGCTTTCTCTCTATACCGCTTTCCAGCGTGATCCGCCGATTGTCTCCAGCTCACCTGGGCTTGCGGCTGTGGACAGGGGCCGCCCTGGAGCTCTGAAGAGGGCGGCGATTGCGTAGCTTAGTGCACTTTTCTCGCGTGCCTAACGGGGGTTCCAGCGGAGCTGGTTTCGGTGTTAGCTGTAAAACAACACTAGTTCTGGCAGGTGCGGCAGGATCAGAGCCACCACGTGTACTTGCGGCCCTATCTGATAATCCTGGGGGTCCTTCTGTTTGCGGTGAGGAGGCGCTTACACCAACTCCAACGCCCGCTCTCACTAATACCACTCTGATAGTAACAACGAAGCAAAGAGGTAAGCACGGAAGTAAGAAGAAGGCCACTGGGGGTGTTAGCAAGACAGTAGATGATAATCCTGCTGGGAATGATTTGGATGTAACACCAGTACCTTCTATTAAGCCCCCCTTAGGTCTTTTCCCTTGGGGTCATCCTTAGCTGCAAGCCCTGACTCAGGATCTGGTGTCATGAAAAAAAAGAAGAATTCTACATTGTTGTCAGCAGAAGTCAAGGCTAAACGTGCTAAAAGCTATAAAGCGGCAAAAGGCCACAATTTTGCCACCAGTGCTGGGTCCAAAATTACTCCATCCCTCCGTTCATATTTTAAAGCAATTCCACAGGTACTGACTTTTTGGGGTGTGGGTCTTTTGACTTTAGTGGGGCTAGTGGTGTTAGTGTTATGGATGAACCTCCTCCCCCCACCCCTGTGGTCGGGGCAGAGAGCAGTCTGCACTCTCAGAGTTTGACGGTGGATACGGTGGACATGATTGACATCGTAGATACCATAGACGTGGCACTCACCAACATATTTACTAAAGGAGAAGGAGAGGTAATTGCGATAGAGAAATTGCAGACGGAAGAAAGTCCGCAGGATGAGCTTTTATAGAGGGATAGCACCGTCAATATGACAGCCTCTCTACAGTCTATATTTTTAGCATTGTCTGCAGACATTAAGAATGGTTTTGACGCTTCTAAAGCTAACCAACTGGCGATAAGGAATTTTTGTGAATTCCTTGATAAGATCGAGTGCCAGAACCACGCTTCTTGAAGAGACAGTTGCAGGTCTATCACTACACCTGGACCGGGCCAATGAAGATATCACAAAACTTAAGAGAGAGGACCTTATGCTGGCTGTTAGGATGGAATCTTTGGAAAACAATGCCAGGCGCAGTAAAATTCGAATTCTAAATGTCCCGGAGGGGAGTGAGGGGACAAACATTAAACAATACGCAATCTCTCTTCTAAAAGAATCACTGAGCTTGGTAGAGTCCCCTGAGGATTTGGCCAATGATATCCAGCGCATCCATAGGGATCCCTTTAGGTAAAACCCTCAGAGAACCAAGCCCTGAAAAATCCTAGTAAACTTCCATACATACACGCTTAAGGAAAGTATCTTGAACTCTGCCTTGAAGCAAAAATCATTGGCGGGGAAAGGGTTTAATTTTCAAATTATATCTGACCAATCTAGGGTTACCCTTGAGAAGCAGTGGGAGATGGGGAGGCGGTTAGATGCATTTAGAAGTATTGGTGCAACATCGCATCTTAAATTTCCTGCTGCTTTGAGAATAATGCACAATAACAAAATGTTTGATATCAGGTCGGTGCAAGAGGCAGATGACCTGTTGCTCTCCTTGGGGGGTGCTAAGGGGGGTGCTAAGGGCTCCTCGGGTTGAATTTACCCTTCATATCGGCATTTGAATCCTTCGCTTTTTTTCTCTATTTCCACTGTGTAAAAGGGATAAGAGATGTTGTAGAAAGTGAAGATGGGAGAAAATGTATTAAATAAGCTTAACAAGGAAGGCAATGTAAGCACAATTACAGAAAAGGGGTCAAAAATGGAGAAAAAAACCAAAAAAGAATAGGGAAAAGGAGGGAAGGAAAATAAAAAAAAGAGGAGAAGAGGAAAAACAATATAAATTATTGCGGAAATATAAAAAATCCTTTCTTCCTTGAATATCAGAGTTTGACGTGTGCATCCTAGTTAATTAAGTCTGCGTATAGGTTTAGCAACTTAATTTGTTTTGTATTTCTCCTCTCTGTTTTTTTTCTTCATAGACAGCACAGTGGGAATATTGGGTTGGGGCACTGACTGGTTCCCGATATATAGGGCACGGGTTTCCCATGGGGGGGATGTTGGCAGCTTGGGGTAAGGGGTGGGTGGGTAGAAGGTCTAAAAAAAGACCTCATTTTCTGCATGAAACAGATTTTTTGTTGGTCTAAGGTTATTACTTGTATCCAGGTAACATTACCAGTATGCAGAGTTCTTTATTTTTCTTTTATGAGAGGTTTGTGGGTGGAAGAGCTGATCCCCCAATGACTGGTTTGAAAATTATCTCCTGGAATGTGAATGGCCTCCGCACCAGACCTAGGGCGGAAAGAATTATGCAGTATTTACGGGATTCTAATGCGCAGGTCATCATTCTCCAGGAGTCACATTTAATGGAGACTGAAGTACTCTCTCTGGTAAGGAAAAGTAGATGGATTGAATTTTCTGTATCAATGACGCAACCCACTAACACCAGAGATGTGAAAATAATTTAAAAGCAAGGCTAATTTCGAAACTGGTTGATGGGTTATTGTTACAGTATCTCTCGCCGGTGCACAAACCACGATTGTGAGTTACTATGGGCCCAATGCGGACGACCCCTCTGTATTGAAATCTTTATTTTCACATCTATTTTCATTCCCAGAACCGATTATTCTGGCCGGAGACTTTAATATTGTCCTGGACCCTGTTCTGGATAAAACTCCTAATAGACGACCTTTAGCTCTTTCCAAGACTAGGGTCTTTCCGCTTAGAAGCATGAAGCAATATGGCTTTACTGATATATGGAGGGATAGGGCTGGCAAAAAGCAGGGGGTCTCTCTTCGAAATCAGAAATACCACCATCAGTCTAGAATTTACTTTATGTTAATTAACCACAGATTGTCAGATTTTGTGAATAATATTTGCTACCTCCCATCTCACCTATCCGATCACTCTGCAGTATTCATGGAATTAAATGGGTTTCCTAAAGCTTCCAGATCCTGGACATTTGACCGTTCACTTTTATATGCTGCAGATGATATCTCTTTCCTCATTATGGACACTCAAGGTTTTTTGCAAACCAATCAGGGCTCGGCCTCCCCCGGGATTGTCTGGGATGCCTTTAAGGCCTTTGTAAGAGGCCTTATCACTAACAAGGTCTCATATCGAAGGAAGCAATATAGGGAAGAGGTTGCCTCTATGGAGGCAGAGATGTTGGCAACCCAGGTTGAGATTGACCATGTCTCACCCGAGATCTCTACGCAAGTTCTCAGTAACAAGTTACTATCTTTAAAAGGTCAGCTGGGCTCGGTTTTGAATCAATGACTGCTTGAGAAATGGAAGGCTAGTAAAATAGCCCATTTCCAATTTGGTGAAGGAGCAGAAAAACTCTTGGCCTGGAAAGCTAAAACAGATCAGGTCCGAAATAACATCGAATCTATATCATATATTAATGTATCCTATTCATTAGACAGCGATATTAGAAATGTTTTTAAGGAATTCTTCCAATCGATCTATCAGGAGGATAACATTTTGGACCAGGCCTATACTGACAACTGGTTGACAGCAGTTTCTCTCCCTTCCCTATCTTCAGGGCAACGGGCCACTCTAGACAGCATTATTACAGAAGAGGAAGTTACGGCTTCTATCCGTAGCAGTAAACAAAGGAAGGCAGCTGGTCCAGACGGCCTCCCAGCCGAGATTTTTAGGGCCCTGGAATAACCAATTGCACCCTTTTTAACTTTGTTATTTAACCAAATCTTGCAGGATGGGATATTTCTATCTTAATCGTGGATTATAAGATCTTCGCCACAGTTTTGGGAAAGAGGTTGAGCAAAGTAGCACCTGATATCTTACACCGTGACCAGAAGGGATTTGTGAAGGGCCGTCAATTATATGAACTGACCTATGACTTGATAGGGGCCATTGATATGGCAACAACTGATTCCCTCCCTTTGGCAGTATTGCCGCTCGACGCCACCAAGGCCTTCGACAGGGTGAACTGCGCATACCTGTTGGGGGTCTTGCTTAAGTTTAATATTGGGGACAGGTTTCGTCGAGCAATAAGACTTTTATATTTGAATCCATCAGCCAGGGTATTAGTGAATGGTGAGTTATCTGACCCCTTCTCCATTACAAGAGGAACACGTCAGGGTTGCCCCCTCTCCCCTCTATTATTCGATCTCTACATAGATCCCTTTGCACAGCTTTTGAGGGAAGATGAATCAATTAAATTGTTTATATATAAATGATGGGAGAGAAAAGTGGCGCTGTACGCTGACGATATGTTGATACTTTCCTCAGACATACTTACAGCCTTTCCAGCAGCTATTAAATTGGCTTTAGAGTTCGGGAAAGTATCAGGATGTGAGTTCAATGCCTCAAAAACTGTGGTAATGGTTTGGAATAGCGCAGATTGTGGCACTGAGTTTCAGCCTTCTACACATTTGCGCCACCTGGGTCTGAATATTGTTAATGAAATCAATAAAATCGCCTAGACTAATTTTGCTACTGTTGCGAAGGAATGTCGGAAACAAATGCAATCTTGGTCACACCTTTCTTTGTCTTTGATAGGGCAAATTAATTTAGTCAAGATGACAATCTTACCTAAAGTTTCCTTTCTATTCAGTACTATTCCTCTCTTTTTTGATCCGTTATAATATCTAAGTTACAAGGATAAATAACTTCTTTTATTTGGGATAAACATGTTCCAAGGATTGCTTGGAAGAAGCTTAGACGACGCAGGGAAAAGGGAGGTCTAGCAGCTCCTGATATGCAAATCTATGTTTGGGCGTTCCAATTATTTCACGCTCTAATGTTGTTAAAAATGCCCACAGATTTTGGGGTCGGAAGCATGTTCCCAGCCTTGCTTAAAGGTGAAGGAGTAGCTCAGTCGGGCTTCTTGTTTAAATTTAGAGATCCGAAGTTCTTTAAAAAAATTAAACTAAAGGTATTACAGGGGATGGCAAGAGTGTGGGCTAAGGTGAGGACCTCAATAAAGCTTGGTTACTTTTCCAGTAGGGCCCCACTGTGGGGATCACCTGGGAATCCTGAGTGGCTGGAAGATAGTCTAGCCGCCCATATGCGGGAAGCAGGGCTGGAAATATGGGGTGGCATATTTGTGGAAGGTTGTCTGATGCCATGGGAAACATTAAAAGTGAAGATAGGATTAAACTTCTCCAAATTTAAGTATATTCAGATTGCTAGTTGGGCACATGCCTTTCCCTCCAAAGCTCCATCCTGACACTTAGCTCCACTTGGGGGTAGTAATCAGCTTGAGATTCTCCTTTTGGATAAACCACCCGGCAAAAAAGAGGTATAATTTTGGTACAACCTGATACAAGAGGAGTCTGACGGGAATTTCAACTACCTGAGTTATTGTGGGGCCCTTCCCTCGTTGGTTGTAATCTACAAGACCAGTGGTTTGCATCATTCAAGGTCTTGTGGGATGTTGTGAAGCTCGCATGGTTGCGGCGGAATCACCTTTACACACTTCACAGGGCATACTATTCGCCACAGAGATTAGCTAAATTTGCTCAGGGATCCACTGTGGCTTCTGCTAGATGTGGCGTGATGGCAGCCTCTGATGCCTACATGTTTTTTGAATGCCCCGGTATATCAGACTTTTGGGACTCTATCAGCAACTTGCTAACGTCATCTTTGGGTCTTCAAATCTCAATTGATCTCCCCCTTGCAATTTTTGGGGTAACTGATGGAGCTCGGAGCCCGGCAAAGAACCTTGGGCCTCATTTATGAAAAGTGACGCATCGCTGCGTGAAAACAGCGATGCGTCACTTTTCACTGCGCACTCCTTGCGACACCAATGATGCGTCCTATTTAATGTATGACGCATCATGTCGCAAGGACTTACAGATACGTCAGTATTTCTGACGCATCTGTAAGCGCAAAAATGACGCATTGCTGGAGTGTGTCACAAAAGTGACGCAACTCCAGCAATGCGTCCTTTCACATGGGGAAAGCCCCATGTGAAAGGGCTTGCGTCAGTCTTACGCCTGCTGTGAGGCAGGCGCAAGATTTTGACGCATCAGCATCCTAAAAGTGACGCAGTGAAATCTCATAGATTTCACTGCGTCACTATTACGAGGCTTTTTGCGGGTGAACGCCCCTCTGCATACATTATACCTGACGCAGGTATGATGTGGCGCAGGGGTTTAAAAAGTGACGCATCTACCTAGATGCGTCACTTTTTAAATATGGCGCAACAAGGCGCATTTTGTACGCCACTGGTGCGTCACAAAAAGTGACGCACCGGCGGCGCAAAACTGACGCAAGGCCTCATAAATAAGGGCCCGTCTCCTTTACTCCATCTTATTGGCTAGAAGGGAGATCTGTAAAAAGTGGAAGGACCATCATCCACCTAAACTCTTAGACTGGCGAGCTTTGTTCCTACAAGTATCAAAGCTAGACCTGGCAAGGACTGGGAACAAAAATAAGAAAGCTTTTTGTCATTTGCTTAATTGGAATTAACTGACCGGGGGTTTTTTTTTTTCTTCCGCCTGGTCCAATGATTAAGCTGCTGTGGTCTATTGCCCCTTTTTTTATCCATACTAGGGTTGACATCCCAAGTATGATGGCAGCACTGCCCTTAAATTATTTGGTTTCGCCATGCAGGTCTTGGAATATGCATTTTTTCTTGCTGAAGGGAGACGGAATGGGAACATAGCTTATCCCTCGCCAGTTAAATACTGTGACAGCGAGAAGGTCTTGTTAGACCTTTGCATATGCAAACATGGTGGAAAATGAGTACCAAAAAAAAAGTTACCCCCAAACTTGTTACCTTCCTCCTCCCCTTTTTGCTGAATTCCTTTTTTCTGTCTTTAGGATTCTGGACACTTTACTACTGCTAACCAGTGCTGAAGTGCATATGTTCTGTACTCTAGACATGCATCATTGGCCTACCCACAATTTGGCTTATTTAATTTACTTGTAAGTCCCTAGTAAAGTGCACTGTATGTGCAGAGGGCCTGAAAAATAAATGTTACTCGTGGGCCTGCATCACTGGTTGTGCCACCCACTTAGTAGCCCTTTAACTATTACTTAGGCCTGCCACTGCAGAGCCTATGTGTTTTAGCCTAGAAAGTTAACATACTTGCCAGGCCAAAAGATTCCCTTTTATTACATCTAAATCACTGCTAAGGTGAACCCTAACCAGCCCTCTGGGCAGGGTGCAATGTATTTGAAAGGTAGGACATGTACTTTTGAGTTTCACATGTCCTGCTACTAAAAAACTGTTATATTTGTTTTTAACTTCTGAAAGGCCTATCCTTCCTGTAGGTTAATATTAGGATTACGTTAAACATCTTTTAAGTGTAATTTCGAATTGGTAAAAGATAGAGATTTAGAGTTTGGTGTCTCTGGACTCACAATTTAAAATCACACCTTATGGTGAAGTCAGGTTTTAGAAATTTGGCATTTTCCTACTTTAACTATTTTGTGCCTCAGATTGTCTCTGAATATACATGTGGGTTGCATGACAGCTGGGATTTGTGCATTCCCTGTGGACAGTCACACAACGGGAATGGAATGTGACATTTGCATTGTGATGGGCCATCACCAGGCTGATGGGCCTTTCTGAGGTACGTTAGGAGGGACAAGATGAAACCTCTACCTGAATAAGGCTCTGCCTGTCCCCACTCAAAGGACTGCATACCCCCTGTAGTCAGTCTGGAGCCAGGGCAGGAAACCTAGGGAAACAGTGATCTGCAAGGTCCTCTTTGAAGTATCCCCCATTACAAAGACACAACTGGATATGAATACTAGACCCCTGCTACCACCAATTCTGAACTTTGATGAAACCAAGGACATTCTGCCTGGAAGAAGATATGCTGTGCCGTAGGAGGGACAGACACTTTGCTACCTGCATTGCAGTGATGGCATGCTAATTGCTATGCTGTAGGAAGGACTGCCACTTTCCTACTTTCCCTGCTATATTGGACAGCTGATTGCTGCTTCTAGCCTGGGATTGAGAAGGACTGGAGCTTTTCTCAACATACTTAAACTCAAGTTTCTCCAAGGGCATGCCTCCTCTTCTCTGAATTCGTCGTAGGGTCTCAAAAGACTTTTTGCAACTCTGCTGGTGCTGCTGCCTGGATGGACTCTGCCATCTGTGAGTCCTATCCTTACCTGGTGTGCCAGCTCCAGTGCTGGGCCTCAGAGGTGGGCTCTGCAATAGTTTCTGTAAAAAGTGATGCAGTGAGCCGTTTGCACCGATTGGAACTGACACAGTCCCCACCGATGAAGTGCTGATTCAATGACGACACAGGTCCCAACAACAAGATTCAACGATGATGGAGCGCCAATCTGAAGATGCCACTGCGAGGCTAGACTTTGATGCAGTACCGATCCTTCAACACCAACTGCAGGGTTTGACTCTGTCACATTGACTGCATGAATCAAAACCAACACATCAAGGCTTCGACGCCAACACTTTCTCCATACAATAGTACTTTTTCAGCCGTCCTTGTGTGGGTCCTGTAGCCTTCCTGCCCTCCATGGTGGTCATCCTGAAATTTGGATTTACCCTGGTTTAGTGCGACCTAGAGTAACCTTTTAGAGATATTGATTTCTAAGCACTGTTTTGGGATTTAATCTTCAAAAATTCATATCTTGACTTCTACAGATTGAATGTTTGTCATTTTGGTCTTGTTTTACTAAGATAAATATTTCTTATTGTTCTAAACTGGTGTGGAGCTTTTTGTGGTGTTTGCATTGTGTTACTTTAATTAAAGTGTTGCACATATACTTTACACATTGCCTCTTAAGTTAAGCCTGACTGTTCTGAGCTGAGCTACAAGAGGTTAATCACAGGTTAATTTAGGATGTGTAACTGACTTACCCTGGCTAGGATTGTGGTCCCTACTGGGACAGGGTGCAACCTCTGCCAACTGAATATATGACGAAATTCCGCATACAATCATCCCGCATACCATCATCCCGCATTTTTCATCCCGCATATACTATAAGGCCGCAAACTAAAAGAACAAAAACTTTTAGAACGAATATGCCTTTACAACGTAAAAGCATGCATGTTAAAGGTATACTCATTGTAAAAGTTTTAAAGGTAAGTGAAAGTACACTACCCTACCACACTACCAAACACAACCCTACACTACCCTACACTACAGTCCTTTTACTACATTTACACTACCATGCACGACCCCCCCAACGCTACCATTAAGCACTTTACTTCCCTACACAAACACTACAACAGTTCCTTAATATACTACCCCCAGCATGACCCTACACAACACTACAATACTACACTAAACAACTACACCCCAGCATTACCCTACACTACACAAACACTACAACACTACCCTAAATCCTAAAACACTACCCCCAGCATGACCCTAAACTACGCAAACACTACAACACTACCCTAAACCCTAAAACACTACCCCCAGCATGACCCTACACTACGCAAACACTACAACACTACCCTAAACTCTAAAACACTACCCCCAGCATGACCCTACAGTACGCAAACGCTACAACACTACCCTAAAACACTACCCCCAGCATGACCCTACACTACGCAAACACTACAACACTACCCTAAACCCTAAAACACTACCCCCAGCATGACACTACACTACGCAAACACTACAACACAACCCTAAACCCTAAAACATTACCCCCAGCATGACCCTAAACTACGCAAACACTACAACACTACCCTAAAGCCTAAAACACTACCCCCAGCATGACCCTACACTACGCAAACACTGTAACACTACCCTAAACCCTAAAACACCCCCCCAGCATGACCCTACGTCGTGGTTTACAACGCAAATACATTTACCATACATGCCTTTACAATGTAATTCGTTGTAAATGCATGCGTGATAAAAGCACATGCGTTATAAAAAAATGCGGTATAATGGTATGCGGACTGAAAGCAATTGCAGGATTATAGTATGCGGGCTAATGGTATGCGGGATAAAAAATGCAGGATGAGGGTTGATTACCCTGCCAACTAGAAACTCAATTTCAAAAATGACCACATGACCACTGTAATTAGCAATAGGGCCCAACATAGTCACCAGGGGCCAGCTGCAAAATCCCAGCATGATGACAAAAATGAGCCTCAAGTTAAAAGGAGGTGGTGGACTCCAAAAACAAAACCCCCTGAAAGCTGCTTGAGTTGGCAAATAAAGAGGGAATGGAGAAACTGGGTCTGGGCAAAACTCTACTTTAAGTGCTATTCTTACACCGACAGTGGCACCTAGGATGACTGACAACAGCACCTGGAAAAGGCTAGAGACCTTGGTCATCGTGCTCCTGAACCTCCTGTTTCTCAAGCTAACTCAAATTAAAGAGAGACTTGAAATCATTGAGTGCTTGGGTATAAGTAATTCCTCCACTAACCATCCTTCAGGGGATGGTCGGGGCTTTTTATTGCTGACTGAGACAGGGGTAGGGTTGGGGTATCGTCTGGAACCTACTACTATAGAGAACCATTAATCTCACTTAAATAATACAGCAAACAAGTCTGCGGACAAGGGCGGGGCCATTGTTGTTCAAGATACCCCTGCCTACGAATCGGAAATTCTTCGACAGTTGGGAGATCATACCTGCTACCAACTGTTACGCTCAGATCCATCTAAAGCCATTGCCCAAGAGATTCTGGAAGTAACTCAAGCTGGGCTTGACCAAGGTTTCCTATCGGAGAATGAGTTTCACTACCTCAATCAGAAACATCCCCGACTGGCAACAATCTTTACTATACCCAAAATACATAAAAGTATGGTCACTCCACCTGGCCGCCCCATCGTATCCGGCTGTGGTTCCATCCTCGAGCCACTGGGGAAGTATATTGACTTCTTTTTGAAGCCCTTGGCTGAATCCTCCCAATCTTACCTAAGGGATACCATGCACATGATCAACCTCATTGAGAATTTACCTTTTGACCACCATCTTCAAAGACTGGCAACATGTGATGTGGTTTTGTTATTCACATGCATCCCTCAGCAAGAAGCACTCATGGTGATATCACGGTGCCTACAACAACGACCAGCCCCTGTGCAAGTACCATCTGAATTCATTGCCGCATTATTGAGAATAGCCATGACCAAGAATTTCTTCTTGTTCAAGAACACATTCTACCTCCAGACATCAGGAGTAGCCATGGGCGCACCCTTTGCCCCGGATGTGGCGATACTCTACATGGCAGCCTTTGAGGAAGACACTGTTCTCAATCAAGTCAATCCATTCAGAGACCAATTGGGTCTCTGGATGCGATACATTGATGACATTTTACTAATTTTGAATGGTAACCAGGATGAACTATTTTCTTTCTTCACATGGCTAAATCAACAGTCCTCTTATCTGAAATTTACGATCCAGTCGGACAACCATACCATCAACTTTCTAGATATCACCATATACGAACAATCAAGGATACTACTTACCACACTACACCGCAAACCGGCAGAAAGAAATTCACTGTTGCAATACAATAGTCACCATCCGAGGGCGCTCCGTGACAATTTACCCTTTGGGCAATTACTACGAATTCGTAGGAATTGCTCCAGCAAAGACAACTACTTTGCACAATCTGAGGACCTTGCAGACCGATTGCAACAACGTGGGTATCCAAGACGTCTGGTGAAGAAATCACGCAAACGGGCCTGGTTCTACCCCAGAGACGAACTACTTGTACTTAAAGACAAACATGATCAACCGGAGACTAGAATGGTTTGTGTAACCACCTTCAACACAAAAAGCAACAAGATCAAGCGTATAATTAATCAGCATTGGCAACTCATAGCGGATGACTTCAACCAGTCTGAAATTCCCTTACATGCTTTCAAGAAGGCCAAGAGTATTAAAAACTTTGTAGTCCGGTCACTCCTTCCTACATCAGTAGAGCCCACTATCACCTCATTGTGGGATTTACCCCCAGTGGTTGGACATTCCAGATGTGGGCATTGCAAAGCCTTTGACACTGCCATCCAGACCAAAGAATTCCAATATCATCAACACAGAATCATGCTTAAGACACACAGCAACTGCAACTCTGCGAATGTAATCTACTCAATAACTTTCCCCTGCGATGAAATCTACATTGGACAAACTCAACAAAAGGTGAAGGCCAGAAATCTACAGCAAATGAGTAGGATTAGATGCGAAGTTCAGGGGGCTCCCCTTGTAGACCATTTTAAGGGTGCTGGACATTCCCCAGATAGCCTCAAATGGGTGGTAATAGAGAAAGCCACCCTAGGCCCACGAGGAGGCAACATCACGGGTATCCTGAATACACGTGAATTAAAATGGATGTACTTTTTTTGATTCTATTGAGACTGGCCTGAATGAACATGACAGCTCTTTCTCACAGTTGGCAACGTTACCATGATTTTGGTTTTTCTCCCCCCTGCATCTACATGTGCCATACTTCATTATCACTTTGAATAGAACTGGCCTTCACCCTCATGAGAGAGGTGCGCCACAGTGCATCTACATATGCCATACTTCATTATCACTTTGAATAGAACTGACTTTTACCCTCTTGTGAGTGGTGCGCCACAGTGAGTGTGATAATGAAATGATGACAGAGTGTTTCTCTCTTTATCTCAATTGGCCTTTACCCCTATGTCGGAGGTACGCCACCAAGATAATCTATCAATTTTACATCG
This sequence comes from Lissotriton vulgaris, assembly GCF_964263255.1. Classification (NCBI taxonomy): domain Eukaryota; kingdom Metazoa; phylum Chordata; class Amphibia; order Caudata; family Salamandridae; genus Lissotriton; species Lissotriton vulgaris. The sequence continues at coordinate 948,635,851 of NC_141696.1, forward strand.
CATGTGACTACAGTTGTACTCACCAATTATGTAAGGCAAAATTCCACCTAGACTTAAGCTAGTACACTATGATGTCACAAGCACGTTTCTTACTGTATATAAGCCCTTCATTTTATTCCTTATGGATTGATGCACTGTATCTGCAGTATTGAAGATTTGGCATAATACTCTTTATGAATTTGATGAATGACAATTTATTCAACACTTCCAAGTAATGTAGCTTTAAATTCGCCAAACATATTCTCACCATCTCCTACTCTCTGGTGCGAATTCGAATGGAAACTTAGCCTTTTTTCCATTTTCACACACCGACCGCGTATCATGTGGGACGGTTTCCATAGTGAAATCACTAACAGGAACTGCGGCTCGCCATCGCGAGGCACAGCGGCGTCTTCTGTCCGATTCAGTCGGCTTTTCTAAGTAAGTCATCGCGATTGAGTTAACTTTGCCCATTTAGAATACCAATTGGTATCTGATAGTCTCGGAACTTATACTCAACACCAGTTTATCTGTTTTACAGTTCTTCGAGACTTCTGAATCACCGCCGGTCCCTCGGGCGCCTTCCCAATTGCTGGGTAAGCCGCCAACGTGCTTAACTCCTGTAATTTGTCCATCAGTAGTTGTATTCTTAAGTGACTGGCTCCCCCTTTTTACCCACAGGGTCTATCTAATGCTTCATTAACCGCATCCCGTGGCAATATCGGTTTTGACCACGTGGTAAGTTGGTGCATTTTAATCGATCCGTGTCACCATAATTGTGCTTATGCAATCCTATCCCTGGTGCCCCTTGATTTACTTGGCCCTATTCTACGTATTTCAGGAACTTCCTGACAGGATCCAATTAGATGGTGGCTATCTACTGCGCCCTGTTAACCACGTATCCAGGTACTTTACTACCCTAGACTATCTTGCTACGGAGATCGCCAGACTCCACCTCCTCTTCGAGCATTTGTTCTCCGGTGCTCATCGCTCGCTTCTACCAATTTTCCTCAAAACGGGACTGGCTCCATTTTCAGCCCGTCTAGTGATTTAAATTCAATTCCAAGTCTGAAAATGAAAATATCGATAATCCATCATTCCTATGAATAATTTAAATTATAAATAGATTGTGTGCGAACCGTGGTATAGCTATTTTGAGGCATGTCCCATTACGTTGGAATGTAACTCTTAATTTTATACACCAATTAGGTTGCCTGCCCCCCTTCTATGTCCTGATGAAGACCCCACAGCAAGGGCACAACCAATCCCTGCACTAGAGGGTCGAAACGTCGACAACTACCTACTTCTTCATCAACTTCACTCCACCATTTATTTCATTCATTGTTATATGTGAAGTATGATTCTCTAATCTAATTGTGATGAACCATTGGTCCACTACACTGTATTTGATTCGGAAATACAGTCTCTTTAAGTCATTGATTTTACTGTCACGTACTTCTTTCTATCACTTTATCCTCACCTGAGCACCTACGACTACCTCTCCCCTTATTCCTCTTGGGGCACTGTACAACCAACTGCATTATTGATTTGTTCTTGTATATACTCAGTATATCCAGTCCCGTTGTGAATAAAACAATGTGGACTTATTTATTGTTTGTGTAATTAATTGTTTGGAATTTTTCACATTACTTTACACTTACGCTGGGACTCCTCCCTCTCAGTGATCTTATTCAGCAACAAATCCCCCACCCTCTAATCAATGTCCATCCTACTAACCCGGGTTCAGGCACATCTTCACTATTGCATCTTAAAAATATCCCAACTAGGACTGCTAATGACATACGGGTAAATTAATTAGGGGCTAAAGGAAAGATGACCCCTTAAGGCAGCAAAGGTCTAATTTGGAGATTAATATGGGTTTCTCTGCCTCCACTTACCAGACGCTGCATCTCCCTCCGACATCCTCCCCCCTTGTACTAGTTCTGCCTAATGTTCTAATTTTGAGGGTGGGACAGGTTGAAACTACTGTCCAAATGATGGACAAATCCCTACACTGGTTGTCCCGTTACACACTCAATATGAAGAAAAGGGGTCCTTCACTGGCTAGACAAATGATCATGACCAGAAGAGTAGGCAGACTGGGTACATCTAGGAAATCATTGGAGGGTGACTGTTTAGTAATACAATTTAGATCTATCATTGGAGGGTGACTGTGTAGTAGTACAATTAAGATCTATCTTAGCCATACTACATAGAAACCCTCTGAAGGGCACACAGATTATAGGACTTTCTTTGGACCATTTTTATAGTCACACTCAGCGTCTGCCCCAGGACCCTAGAGCACACCTACCAGGTGGCCCGTTGACGTTGACTTTTGAAAGTAATTTGGATGCAGTGGGGGTGCCCGTTGATAACAGATTTGCACCACTTTCCAACCTAGATCATTGTGACTGACTATATTCTCCTATAATTGAGGGGTTTCCTGCAGAGAATGTTTCATTCCCTGCTATTGCAGTAACCACAACATCCAAAGAAATTACGAAAGGGCAAAATAGCTTATTCAAAATAACATCTTGGAATGTGGCAGGTCACTAGCAAATTGGGTAAGGCAAATTGGCAAAAAATTTGGTAGGACAACAATATCTCCTGTTTCCAGGAGACATGGGCTATGGAACCTATTTTCATCAATGGTTTCCGTTCATTCCAAACAAAGGCAACCCCGTCAGTTGCAGGGAGAGCCAAGGGGGGTCTTTTAGTGCTAATCCCAAATACATTGGCACTAAAAGTTAGGAAGTTTGATGGCAGGAGCCCCTCTTGCATATCCTTACCCTTGAGCTCTCCAACGTATGTATCTGGGTTCTACTAAGTTTTTATAACAACGATTAGTATGCACATAGTTGTAGATGAGGTAAATACGGCAATTGATGAGCCACTACATTTAAAAAAAAAGGTGAGCCACAAACCATTGTTTGGATGGGAGATTTTAATATCCACTCATGAAAATATAACCTAGATAGTGTATGTGGCCTGGTCAATTTGGTGGGAAATTCTGTCTTCCATTTTTCGCACAGTAAGTATGGAAATACTCTTAATAAGATCTTATTCACTAGGAATATGGTTATAGTTAGCATTTGGAATAATATAGCAGACTCCCCTTTGAAAACCTTTTGCCGCGAAACCCAAGAGCTACCAAGTGATTTTATAATGGTTTCTTTTTATGATAGTTTTAGAGACACTGATGCCCAATTCACGAGTTTTAGTGATCACGCTATTTTAATCTGCGAAATGCTGCTGAAAGATCCATGAAGGCGAGCTAGATTTTCCCACCCTTAGCTCTGGTACATTTGTCCATAATCAATGAAAGGTCTGGCCCCAATACTCGAGAAACCCAATAGAATTGATAAAGCAACAAATGGGATTCTGTAAATTTGTATTAATGGATGGCCTCTTTTGAAAGTTGAACTTGTATATATGTGTATAAACTGTCTATATTGGAAATCATTTTTGTACATATTGTATGGGTCACATAAGCACTATTCACTATTGTCACATGTTGCACTTTTTTACTATGATATTGACAGTCACCAATGAATTTTTTTGAATGCATCTCGAAAAATATAAAAGATACAAATAGTTCTATACAGGCTTTTCTTTTCATTTATTGCAAGAACCTGTTGCGAATTCCTGTCAGAGGGAGGTGGTAATATCAAACATAGATAGAATCTACAAATTAGTTGTTTCGCTACCCGACAGAACCAATTTTTCTTTTAATCATAATATGCCCAGGTTCTGAGGGACACAGGGTTAACCCCAGTTTTTTTATGAAATAAAAGATGACTGGCATTACCGTGGACGGAAATCAAAAGTCTTTAAGGCAACCAAGGAACTATGTATCACCCACGGGTTAATTGATGCGTGGCAGACCTCAAATAGTAACCCCAATGATCCAGGGTACACATATTATTCAAATCCGCATCATACACATGCCAGACTGGATTACTTTTTAATCTCTAGCTCAATCAAAACCTTCTCCAAATTAGAGAAGCTACCCCGTATTATGTTGTATCATAATCCTTTGCTACTTACAGTCGAGACAACATCATTTACACAGACAACACAAGCTTGGACATTTGAGAGGTCACTGCTCCTCAAGAGTGAATATTGTTTTCACATGAGAAGCTGGATATCTAACTTCTTAGCCGTTAATACAGGCAGCACAACAATAGATTTCGTTTGGGATGCCCTAAAAGCTAGCATTAGAGGAGAAACTATACAATATTCAGTCAGGACTAACAAAAATGCAAGCGAAACATTAAGACTCTTACAAGAAACTGTAAAGAGGGTGGAGGAAGATCTTATAAGGGTAACAAAAAGGTCTTTTACCACAGAAGAGATAACTAATGCACAAACTCAGGTCGCAATAGCCAAAGCGGCAATCACAAATATATATACCATCAAAGCAGTTAAAAAAGCTACTGTACACCGTGAAAAAATATACGAGTTTAGTGAGTCAGTCGGTCAGCAATTAGCCAACCGGATGAGACAGCAGACTACACAAAACTTAATACAGGAAATCCAAGACCCTATAGCTGGCAGAGTATCCGACTCAGATAAGATTAGAGAAGCATTTTGGCGTTTTTATAGTGCTCTATATACAGAAGAGGTAGAAATAGTTGAAGAGAAAATTACTGAATATTTAGATATAGATACCTGTGACAAATTTAACACAGAACATCAGGTAAGCTTGGAAAAGGCCCCCGACATAGACAAAATAAGAAAAACGGTAAAAGATCTCTCCCGTGGGAAGGCAACTGGACAAGATGCGATTCCTCTTGAATTCTATATAGTATTCCAGGATCAGCTTCAAGAAATATTGCTGAACCTTTGCCTACATTTATTTAGAGGAGGGCAACCCCCCAACTCATGCCAACCGTATCTCATTAATAATCCATAAAGTCATATCTAAATTTCAGCATGGCTTTATCCCCGGGAGAGACACTACTAATCACACACGGAGGGTAATCAGCTTATTCGACCATACCCAGGTGACAGGAGACCCGATGGCGCTAATACTACTCGACGCCGAGAAAGCTTTTGATCGGGTCTCCGGGTCTCCTGGTCATTCCTCTGGCAGGCTATGTCCCTGGTCGGCTTCAACCAAGTTTTCGTACAGGCAATCCAAAAACTCTACATTAATCCTCAGGCTATGGTGATGGTCAATGGCTGTATCTCGAAAGAACTAAAAATTTCGAGAGGAACTAGGCAGGGATGCCCCTGTTCCCCGCTGTTGTTCGCTATTTATATTGATCCGTTTATCAGGAGACTGGAATGTAATAGGAATATAACCACTATCTCGACACATAAATACTCAACAAAAACTCTCGCATATGCCGATGATATCGCCATAGTCACTGCTAACCCAAACCTGGCTATGCCAATTATTGAGCTGGAGGCTGTAAGATTTGGGAACATTTCAGAGTATGCTCTGAACCAAGGGAAAACCCATATAATTATCAATAACAAATGTGATATGACAGATCCACGCATAACAGGTTCAGCCACTTATCTGGGGGTTATGATTACTTCTGAATTAGAGAATCTAGTCGACCTGAATCTAAAACCTGCACTAAATAAAATGCAAAAAGATCTCTGCTGCATCAATAATCTACATCTCTCTTTGATCGGAAGGGTGAATGCATTAAAAATGGTCTACTTCCCAAAACTCCTGTATATATTAAGAGCCATTAATCTAGAAATTTCAGACCAGTGGTTTAAAAGAATGGAACGTATTTTCACGGACTTTGTCTGGTCATACACACAGCCCCGCCGTGCCTACAAACTGCTGACACTTCCCAAAGAAAGAGGAGGATTAAGCCTTCCAAATCTTAGGGTATATTATTGGGCAACAGTCTTGTTATATAATCATGAACTTTTTCTTCTTGACGGAACAGGGATAACTGTGGATAATGACGCCCCTTCAACTCATCAAATAAAACTAGGCGATAGAAGCACTGGCTATCTTTGGACATATCTCTTCGATAGCTACCATAAAAAAGTAAGATTAAAAACACTCATAGGAGTATTTAAGGTTTGGAAATCTGTTAGGAAAATGATAGGCTTGGGACGGTTGTCTTTCTATACACCCATACAAAATGATCCCTCCCTACCAGACATATTTAAAGACTCCTATATTGATATATGGATCACAGCTGGAATCACTCATATAGGATGTTTTTTTTCCTCAGAGGGGCTATATTCTTTTGAATTTTTGAAAGACAAGTATCATTTGGAATGGAGAGACCTCTTCAAATATCTCCAAATAAGAGATTTTCTAACACGACGTGTAAGGGGAGAGGACACCATGATTAAAAGCCCCATAACCGAAATTCTCAGCCACTCTCAGGAAAAAATCCGGATTGGGGGGTTATATCAGCTATTACTGATGTATTTTTCGGATGATTTGCAGAGGATCACTCAGAAATGGCAAAGAAAATCACAATCTCCACAGAAGAATTTGAGTATGTATATGGGCTATCGCAAACTATACTTATGTCAACGAAACTGCAAACACAATTTTATAAAATATGTTTTTTTATGCATTATACTCCGGACAGAATCACCAAATGGGGTAGTGGGAGAGGCACATGCTGTTTCAGATGTAAGTTACAAAATGCGGTCTGTATGCACATTTTTTTCATCCTGTCCCTCTTTAATTCCTCTCAAGTCAAAAATCGAACATTTTCTTTCACTGATTCTCAAAGCAGTGGTCACCCTATCTGATCAAACAGTTGTCCTGGGCGTAACAAACTGCACCAACCAGAATATCGGTCATGAATTGATTTTTATCTCAATGGCCGTATTAAGAATTTGCATAGCATCAGCTTGGCTAGATCCTATAGCCCCCTCATATCAACAGTGGTTTTCAAGACTGTTAGCTATCTTTAATTTAGAAATGGCAATATATAAAACTAAAGGTAGGAAGCGTAGGATAAAAGGGCTAAAAATCAGGTCACCTTTAATAGAATGGTCTGAATCCAAGTGACTTATATAAGAACAATCTGGCTGTAATGATTTAGCTGTAATGTGTACCTATCGAACCTAATGTCTATTTGTCTTTGATATATTCATTTGTTAATTCATTTATTTACCTTTTTCTTTCATTATATATATATGCTTTAGGATTTCCTTTTGTTCCTCATTTATCCTGCCCGATCAGAGAGAGGGAGGGGGGTGTTGTGTTTTATGTGTTGTATTGTCTTTTTTGTACAAAATTGAATAAAGAAATGTAAAAAAAAAAAAGAATTCCTCAACCTCGCTCAGTACCTGGTTAACCAGTCTCTGGAATGTGGCAGGGGCATTCTTCAACCTAAAGGGCATGACTCAGAACAGGAAGTGCCCCTCTGACATTGAGAATGCAGACCTCTCTTTGGCCCCTTAATTTAAAGCAATCTGCCAGTACCTAGAAGTTAAATCAAATGTACTGAGGTACTGGGCAGCTTCCAACCGATCCACAAGCTCATCAGCTCTGGGGATGGGGTGTGCATCAGTCTTCGTAACCGCATTGAGCCCAGGGTAGTCCACACAAAACCGGAGTTCTGGAGTGCCCCGGGAGTAGCAGCTTTTGGCACTAAGATCACTGGGCTAGCCCAGAGGCTGCTGGAGGGCTAAATTACCCCTAGCGCCAACATCTTAGAAACTTCTTCCTTGATAGTGGCCCTGATCTTGTCAGCTACCCTGTAAAATTTCTGTTTCACAGGCAGACTATCTCCAGTGTCCACACCATGGATGCACCAGTTGGTGACACCTGGGGTCAGAGAGAACAGGGAGGCAAACTGACCCAACAGTACCTCTGCTGTTCTGGGGTCCGGGTGGGTGAGAGGACCACACCATCCACTGACCAATCTTGCTCCTTGGCTGCCAGGAGGTCAGGAAGAGGATCACTATCCTCTACCCTTCCAGCATCGGTAGCCATGAGCATTGTCACTTCAGACCTCTCAAAGTGGGGTTTGAGGCGGTTCACATGCAAGACTCTTAGGGGCTGCCTGGGAGTCTTCAAGTTAACCAGGTAGGTTACTTCGCTCTTGCACTCCACCACCTCATATGGCACAGTCCACTTGTCTTGGAGCGCACAAGGCTCCACTGGCACCATCAACCACATTTTCTGACCAGGTTGAAATTCGACCAGAGTGGTATTCTTTTCATACCATCTTTTCATTTCTTCCTGGCTAGCTTCCAGGTTCTCCTGAGCGAGCTTCCTGGAGCGTTGTGTCTGGTTGCGAAAGGCCAGCACATAGCTGAACACATCCTGGGGGTTTTTCCCATGGGATTTATCCCACCCCCTCCTTCAAAAGTGTGAGAGGTCCTCTAACAGGGTGGCCATACAGGAGTTCAAAGAGACTGAACCCTAAGGACTTCTGAGGCACCTCCCTGTAGGCATACAAGAGGCATTTTAGAAAGACGTCCAGCTTCCGTCTCATGGGCTCCGCTAGGCCCATAATCATACCTTTCAGGGTGCGGTTGAACCTTTCAACCAACCCATTTCCTTGAGGGTGGTAAGGAGTGGTGAACTTATACGTTACCCCACACTCCTCCCACAGAGACTTCATGTACCTAGAGATGAAGCTGGTACCCCGGTCGGAGACCACCTCTCTGGAGAACCCCACACAGGAAAAGATCCCCATCAATGCACGGCCCACCACGGGTGCTGTGATTGTCCTAAGACGGACTGCTTCCGGGTACCGGGTGGCATGGTCCACCAAGACCAGGATGAACCTGTTGCCTAAGGCTGTCTTGGGGTCCATGGGCCCCACAATGTCGATGCCCACCCACTCGAAAGGGATTCTCACCACAGGAAAGGGTTGGAGGGGTACCTTGCACTTCCCTCCGCTCTTGCCACTGGCCTGACATGTTTGGCAAGTTATACAAAAGGTACCAACGTGCTTCTTTATCTGGGGCCAGTAGAAGTGGTTGACAAGCCTTTGGAAGGTCTTGTCTTGCCCTAGAAGTCCTGTCAGAGGCACGTCATGAGCCAGACCCATTAGGAAGTTCCTAATGCGCTTGGGTACCACTAGCACACGGGCTGCACCGGGCTCAGCAAACTTAGGATCACTATACAATAACTCATCTTAGCAGTAAATGAGATGATGTTTGGACGCTCCACCTGCTGCCTGGTCTGCAGCCTGTTGCCGCACACCTAGGAGGGAAGGGCACTCTTTCTGTGCCTTGCAGAATTCCTCCCTGGAGGGCCCAACTTCTTGCTGCCAATGAGTCAGCTCAGGCAGGTCGCCCAGTTTGGCCACCTGTTCAACTGTAGGTTCCAGGGCATCCCCTTCAGGTTCTGCAACTTCCTGGACCGTGGGAACGGCGAGGACAGGTTTCCTGTGCCCCCTGCCTCTTCCTCTCCTGGCAGGTCTCTGGGCCACTAGGCTCCAGTTCTGCTGAATCACCCTTACTGGCTGCCATAGCGCGCGTGGTCACAGAGATCCACCCAGGCAAACCCAACATCTCCAAATGAGTTCGGTGTTCCACATCCATTCCATGGAGAACTCTCCAGGTCATTACCTAACAGACAGTCTACAGGCAAGGCATCACTGACAACAACTTCCAAGAGAAAAGTGAAAGAAGGGGGTTCCCCAAAGGGTTTCTTTAAGGATGCAGGCAGGTCGTAGGGGGAAAAGAAACTAAATAAAGAACAGAGCACGTACCCCGGCAATTGATCTAATGGTCCCAAAACTGGGATCCCAGTATATGAGGGGTGATGAAGCTAGGAGTTGGCACTGCACCGGACAAAATATATACAATCCAGATATATGCAAGGGAGAAAGCTTTTTTTCAAAAATATATGTTTTTTTATTTATTTATCTATACATCTTTTAGACCTGATATAAGGAAAAATGATTTTTTTAACGTACATAAATAACACATAATATTGCACAATCAGACATAAGAAATTGCAAAGGGATAAAAATGACAAAGATACATTTTCACTACAAGGCCTACCCAGCAACAATCCACACTTCATTCATACTTTCATTCTCTCAGATTCTCACCAAATAATTCTACCTAAAGTTCTATCACTCCACTCACATTCTTCGATACATTCCCATCATTCTGTTGTATGTCACACATAGATGGTGAATATGTGGCATAGAACAGAATCTTATTCCATACAAAAACTCATTGTACGGCCCCTTATTTAGAATAACATGATATTCTAAATGTGTATAGATGAATAAATAAAAAAACATATATTTTTGAAAAAAAACTTTCTCCCTTGCATATATCTGGATTGTATATATTTTGTCCGGTGCAGTGCCAACTCCTAGCTTCATCACCCCTCATATACTGGGATCCCAGTTTTGGGACCATTAGATCAATTGGCGGGGTACGTGCTCTGTTCTTTATTTAACAACTTCCAAGAGACCAGAGTCCCCCCCCCCCCATTCAAAGGGAACACGCGCCACTTTGCAGAGGCGCACTGAGCTGTCAGCTGCCACTACAGGGTGGAGTACATTGGGAATTACCTGCTCTTCCGACACCCACTGACACCTCATGGATGTCACGCTGGCTCCTGTGTCTCTCAGAGCCTCTATCTCTCTCCCATTGATGATCACCTTCTGCCTGTATTTCTTAGTGTTAGGGGGCAGTAAGGTTTCCTGGACCATCTCTTGGTCTCCTAAAGAGACAAGGGTCATAACTGCTAGTCCCTCCTCCCCAATATAACTCAAATGCCCTACCAAAGCTACACTTGCTAACCCTGGGGCTGGAGCACCAGTTGGTGCTGGAGGTTTATTGGGACATCTAGGAGCAAAGTGTCCCACCTCATTGCAGTGATGTCAGGTAGGGGGACCCCGGTTGTCCCTGTTGTCTCTATTGTCCTGCCTGCCCCTAGGGGGCCATGGCTGTCCAGGTCTGGGGGTTGGGATTACTTTCTCTGGGAACTATTTTGGGGCCCTTGAGAGAACTCCTTTTGGTTACTCTTGTCTCCCCCACTCTTTTGCTAGGGACCCTGCCGACCTTTGGCTGTGGTACCCACAATTCCTCTGTGGATCCTGGTACTGGTCCATCAGTCCGCCTCCTTAGCAAGCTCAATGGGGTTTGTCAGCTTGCTGTCTAAAAGATGCTGGCGCAGCTCTGCAAAACAAAGACTACTCAAGTGCTCCCAACTAAATAAATGCAACAACCCCTTATAAGCAGTTACTATGCTGCCCTTCATCCAACCTTCCAGTTCACGTGAGTACAAATTCACACACAACATCCAAGTCTCAGATTCTCTCTTCTTAGAGTTCCTAAACTGCAGTCTGTACTGCTTTGGAGTAGGTCCAAACCTGAGACATGAGGCCTTCTTCATATTGGGGTAGGTCATGGTACCTGCTAACTCTGAGGGCTCTGGAGCACTCCTCCCAGAAGCCTCAAAATGTTTCCACAAACCAGATCTTTGGAAATATATACTTTACCCCCTTACACTGGATGTGCGCTGCCAACATTTGAACGGGAATCCACCTGCTTTGCCTTAAGATCCAGTTCTCTCATGCTCAATTTGTGAGCCAAAAGCAATTTCTTTTCCTCCAAGGCACAGGCACTTTTACTCTACTCCGCCGCCTTTTCTTTCCCATTTCCAATTGCTTAATCTTTAACCTGATGACTTCCAAGTCATATTCGCTCACTCTTTGATTCTCCTCTAACTCTTCTGGAGTGAAACCCCTACTGGAATGGTTGCTGCCAGGCCTTGAGCCTGGTCTGCTCACAGGCAGATCTTGGGGTTGAAAAACATTCCCTCCACTTGCATAATTTCTTTCTTGGGCCTCCCAATAGGCCTTCAAGATGCTCTGCAGCTCCTCTTTCCTGAAGCTGCTCTTTATGGGGCACTCAAAATTGTCGCAGCATTGTCTAAGCTGTGTAACTTTGTAAGAATACAAATCCTCAAAGCAAAACTCCAATTCTGCCTCCACACTTGGTGCCTTCCCATTCAGTGACCTGATGCTTTGAAGAGTTATTCACAAGTAGAACCAACCAAAAAAAAACAATAGTATGTGGTGGCGTAGTGGTCTGCACTCACTATTGATGTACACCAATCACTGTGGGTCTAGTACAAATACAAGTTGAAATCCTACCAGTGGGGTTTCTAGTTGGCATAGGTAGGTACCACTGTCCAAATAGGGACCCTTGCTTCTAGTCAGGGTAAGGGGGAAACCCTCTGAGATAACCCCTGCTCACCCTCTTGGTAGCTTGGCACGAGCAGTCAAGGCTTCTCAAAGTCAATGTGTAAAGTATTTGTACCAACACTCACAGTAACACAGTGAAAAACCACAAACTGACTCCACAACAGTTTAGAAAAATAAAGGTATTTAATATGAACTACACAAGACCAACACAACAAAAGTCCAACATACACAGTTCAAGATTATGGTTTCAAAAGAGTTCCTAAAGTTGCAATAAAATAATCCACAGTTGCGTGAAAAGTTCACAGTTGCGTCACGTTTAGCCAACAGTACCTTTAAATGCGACAAAGTTCCAAAACAGAAGCTGGTGCAGTGGAAAACAAGCGATGCATCACTCCCGAGACCTTGGGGAGGAGATGCGAAAACCCCGTTGGACTTAGCGGGCATGTTGTGACGAATCGAGGTGATACCCTATATGGATTCCGTTGCAGAGGTTCCGTAGGAAAATGCTCGCTAAGGCACGTTGCGACGATCTTAAGGGATTGCGACGATCTCCGGGATGATGATGCGCGGCTCAGCAGCGATCTTTGACTCGCAGTTCCGGGATGCGATGGCTCTGTGATGATGCTCGCAGCTACGTGATGCTGTGATCTTACCCAGCGGTGATAGACTCTGCGATGATGCTCGCAGCGACGGAAATCTTCTGGCAAACGAAGGATGCGATGTCTTCAGGCAGCGACGACAGGCGCTGCGATGATCTCAGTCTTCTTAGCGGCAGGAATTTTCTCGCTATGCCGGGGATGCGATAAAACTTGCAGAAAGTTCCTTAAAAGCTTGGTTTCCAGTTTCCCAACACAGGTACAACTTCCAGAGGCACCACAACCGGCAAAAGCAATCTAGGAAGGATGGTACTATCTCAGCAGAGTTCAGGGAAGCCGGGGGTGAAGTCCTTTTGTTCCTGTGACTTCTTAAAAGGGAACCAGCTTTTCTCAGGCCCTCGGGGATTTCTTCAAGCAAGGGGACACAGCAAAAAGCAAAGCCCTTCCCCTCTCCTTGGCAGCAAAGCAACAGCAGGTCAGACCAGCAGAGCAAAAGCAGGATAGGCTTCCTTCTTCAGTTTCAGCTTTCGCCTTGGCAGAGGTTCCTTCTTGATTCCAGGATGATTTAATTTTCTGTAGTCAGGGGTCCTGTACTTATACCCCTAAAAGTCTTTGATCTTTGTGCAGGAGGACTCTGAGCCCGGACTGAAACAGTTCTGGGTGTTCCTTGAGCACTTTGTTTTCCTGGCCTCTCCTTTCCTTTCAGGAAGAGGGGCAGGGTCATCAGCTGCCCAGCAGAAGGATCAGCCAGCATTGTGGAAGGCAGGCACAGCCCTATTCAGGCCCAGGTCCTATCCCCTTCCACTACTCAAGGTGCAGATGCTGTCATTCAGCTTAGGGCTGACCCAGCCAGCCTCCTGGGGCTCCCAGCCTCTGTCACTCTCAAACCAGACAGTCAATTCACAAACAGGCCAAGGCACACAGAAAGGTCAGACAAGAGAACAGCAACTTTCTAAAAGTGCTGTTCTCAAACACAGGATTAAAAAACAACCTTTCCTAAAAGATGTGTTGTTAAATTCCGAATTCAGAGATACCAGACTTTTATGTTCTATCTTGCTCCTATGGGAATATATGCTGGTAGCCACTGTAGCCAGCATTCCCCATGATAGCCTATGGGGCAAGATAGCCTTACAAAAGTGAAAAACGAAAATGGCTGTAATTCACTACCAGAGCATGTCACCTGCACAAGTACATGCTCTATCTTTCACATACACTCCACCCTGCCCAAGGGGGTATCTTGGGCCTTCCATAGGGGTGACCAATGTGTACAGAAAGGGAAGGGTTAGGCCTGGTCAGGACTTCTTGGTGACACAAATATGCCAATCATGGACAACCAATTACAATAACAATTTACACAGGGAGCACTTGCACTTTGACACTGAGCATCAGTGGCAAAGTGCCCAAAGCATCTAAACCAGCAAAAATGAAATCCAGCAAAGCATCAAAAATACAGGAGGTAGAGGAAAAAATATAGGGGGAAACCACGCCAAAGTTGTCAGGTCCTACAACTAGGATGGGTGCAAAACCACTAGCCACTATCAAACATACCTACCACGCTAAAACCAAGTCTGTGGTTACTCATGGACTAGACGTCTGGGGAATGGCTCAGGTTTACTGACTCCAATCTATTTAGAATAATTTTTTAATCACTTTTTTTTAGAGTTTTATATAGTGTGAACTTGACCCGAATTGGGTATCAGCGCGCTTTACATAGCAAAAATTGCATTACATGAGAATACATTCATTTTTGTTAGGCACAGGGAGATTAAGTGATTTTTCCTGAATCACAGGATGTTCAGCTGTCATTGCTGAGACTCGAACCCAGTTCCCCAAGTTCAAGGGCGACAGCCCGATTAGTTAGGCCAACTCCTCTCCCCTGGTCTCTCTTCTGAAATCTTCCACAAACTATATATTACATATAGAGTTGGGCATATCCTATACTATGGACCTGATCATACTAGCCCCGCTTCTATTGTGGCTTTCAATTTGACGAAGGGACACAGTGACTTTAACCCAAAATCTAATAGGAGACTGCCTTAGACTAGAATACCACAAAAGGGTCAGATGGTTAAACTATGTTGAACTAGAACTTACTGCGATGGGGCAGAAAAACTTATTTAAGGACCCAATGGCCTGCAGATGGATATCAAGGCAAAGGCTGGTTGACACATTTATGCTGAAGGGCCAATATATCCGTAGGAAGGAGAATTATAGTAAAAAGTGGGTCCTCGACTATCAATTATCTCCACCCTTACAAGAGGGAGGATATTTCTATCTAGAGGACTTCTTACTACCGCAGCACAAATTTATATTATTGAGATTTTTCATGAATTTGAAACCTCTAATGTTAGCGTTCCCAGCGAAAAGGTTTAACCATTTAGAACTGACCCCCTGTCCCTGTCAATAGCAGCTCTTCCCAATCTGACCTTCACTTAAAATTTTTGGGTGGATTCTACCATAAGGAAAGGAAAGAGTATACTGCACCTTTCCTAAAACAGCATAATTTTAAACAATGTAGGGTTGCATTGTATTTTTTAAAATCACTGCCTGACCCCTTAGTTTGCTTTTCGGTAGTGTCATTTTTATGGGCCTGCATGAAACAAAGGAAGTCTCTGGGCTCATAAATGTCCTTGGTATCCATTGTTTTAGCTTTCTATAATTTACTATCATACAGAATGTATTTTATCTTATATTTTAACTCGGCATCTTCTGTCTATGTATATAGTGCAGTTTGTAAATGAGTCTTTCTGGAACTTATGAACTGTCACTGTATGTTCTTCATGGTAGTAATTGTTATCTTATTGATGATTGAATAACGTTTCTAAAGAAAAAGAAGACATAGTAGTGAAAGTATGTTTTTAATCTAACATACCTACACCTACCTATCCTAAACCAATGAAACCTAACACTGCCTTACCTTTCTTAAACTATTACACCTATTCAGCCATTTGTAACTAACCTTAACTATGGCCTACATTTTCTAACTTATCTTATACTATCTTACCTACTATACAAAAATGACAAGTTAAACACCAACCCCTCAACCTCCTTAATATGCATAGATCAGTGCAATACAAAAAACACCCACACCCTAAACATTCACATACATATAATCCTAAACAAATATATATATTTTTTAAATTTGACTTTTAAAATATTACCTACTGGCGGTCGTCAGTTGGTAGTCATAGTTAGAACCTATTATGCATTGGAAATCCGCAATATTCTATTCCCAATACCTTTGGCGTTGATTGATGAATCTTTGTGAAATTTTCCAAACTTCGGGCCAGATATAGTCCGCTCCTATCCTAAAAGTTTCGGTGATCCGTCAAGAGCGGGCCGTGAAAAAATGGGGGTCCCAAAACTTGTTTTCCTCATGCAATTTCCCATAGGACCTTTAGCCACAGGTACAGCCCGAACGGCTGAACGTAATTACACCAAATTTGACAAAGAGGCAGTCCTCAGTTCAGACTTGCGCCTTTTGCTTAAATGGTTTCAATTTGTTCAGTAGTTCCTGAGAAAATTACAGTTAAAGTCATTTATAATTCTATGAGTGCGATAGATCCGCGAATTATGCGCGCATTGTCATCGTACCATAAGTCCCCCCCCTCCGATCACGCGCTGAATGCTAATTGGCTGTCAAGTGGTTGTCAACATTCGAAACCAGGAACTGTTGGCAGCCATTTTTTGCCTCATTAGAAGTGAGGCTGAGGAAGTCAGTGCAATATGTGTGCAGAACGTAGAAAGGGGGCAGGGTAGAAAGAGATTTAACCTTTAGACATGGTTAGGGGTCCCAGAAGGACCCCCAGGGCCCACAAATGTATTTTTTTTTAAACCCGGCATGTGCGATGAGGGTGCGCGGACTCTGCTGTAAAATAAATAAAATAAAACAGAGCTTTTTTTATAATTGGCCCCCAGGGGGGCTAAATACCGGGGGCAAAATTATACAATTTTATGTAGGGCCCAGAGGGGCCCCCCAGCCGAGGGCATCGTCACACATGGTGCTAAAAAAAAATGGTGGAGGCAGGGGTCCAAGGTACCCAAAGCTGCAGGGACCACCACCCCCTGGGGCTTTATGTATTGTGGGAGGGGGACTGCGTGTCTCCCCTTCTGCAGCACTCAAGGGCCCTTTTACCGCCCAGAGCTACAAAACAAAATGGTTGGGGGGTCTGCAAGGTCTTCAGAGCCCTGGGGACCACCACTCCCTGTGGCATTATGTAATGTGGGAGGGCCGTCTCCTGCAGTGTCCCAGGGTGTCCATCCCGCCCTCCCATAGCAAGGAAATCTGTTTTCTCTTTTAAAATCTAAATCAGATTGATTTTCCACATGGGTAGCTGCATGTTAGTAGTTCCCCATGTGGAAAAGCAGTGCCGGCTCCCAAACGTGTGAAAGTTGTGCACCAAAGGCGCAGGAGTCGTGCACCCTACAGATTATGAGCCGTTCATCCAGCGCGTGAACCCCAGGGGGCCGCACTGAGCGCTGCGCTGGTTGAGTAATTTCTCATTTAACCGTAAAAAAATAGCCCCTATCAGTAATTTCTAATATCCCTGGAACCCTATCGTCCGGGTCTTATAAAAAATGTTGGGGACCTCGGGGGGAGCCATAATGCCCCCACTGTACCGCCAGCTCCCTGCGTCCTTCGGGAGCAGGCATTGCTTCTCCACATGGGGAGATGCTAACTTGAATGTGGAAAAGCAATCTGGTTTGGATTCTGAAAGTGAGAACAGATTTTACTGCTGTGTCTTTCAAAATGCAAACTAAGTTTGCTATGGGAGGGCGGGAGCCGCGAGATTCCCGCCTTCTCATAGCAAACAGCAGTGTCCCCGGGGTAGGCTCCCCGGGACACTGCAGGAGCTCGCCATGGGGGGTGGTGGTCCCCAGGGCCCTTGAGGGGTCCAGACGGAGGGTCACACAGTCTGCCTCCCACAATGCACAAATCCCCAGGGGTGGTGGTTCCCGGGGCTTGAGGGGGGTCGTTGAGGTCCCCACACTTCTAATTTTGCAGGGGGGCCTTAGAGCCCCCCACAACCATTTATTTTATAGCCCGGGGTGACTCTCAGTCTTGTATAGGAAAAGCAATGTTGAGAAAATCTTTCTGTAAAATAACAAAGGATTTTGAAGTCCATTTTCTGCGTTTTTGTTGTAGTTTGCAGGTGTTAAATCAACGAAAATGTTTAACTCCGTCTTTGTAAATATGCCACTAAGTTTTGTAATGTCGACAATCTCGTTTTCCATTTAAATAGGCACAAAGTATTAGTTCAATCGTGAAGCAACACAGTCTAATTGTGATCAATAAAGAATTGAATGAGTTGTGTATTTGTTTTGCTCGTAATGTGCATAGGGGAAGATTTACAAGTTCATTGCGTTAATATTGCATCACTTTTAAGATGGGAAAAATGACACAAAAGTGGCACAATGGGGTTGTAATCTGGTACAAAGTGTTCTGTTTTACTTTGCTTTCCTTTCTGTAATGTAGAGGATCCTGGGTAAATATAACAGTTTCTGTACAGCCAGGACCTTTCAACCCTACCTCCAAATGGTTTTCTGCCTGTTACCATAGTAACAGTTCATGGAACACTTATATGATCACAGAAGTTAGAAGTTCACTACACTATGTTCCCAATTGAAACAGTTACTGTGCTGGAGTTTTAAAACGGTTCCATAGGAACCGTTAGTCGTAGTTATAGACACTGGTAAATATGTGGTAAAGAGTTAACCTCAGTATTATACTTCAAGTTATAAATATAATTTCTATTTTTAAATGTTTTCTAACTATATCATTATCACACTAAATAATAGTGAAATGTTGTCAGAAAAAGAAGACGTATATACTTTTTTTAATTAACTTTTATAAAAACAATAATAAATAACTGGAAACGTAACTTAAAGATAACAATGTAATAAATAACTAGAAACATAACCTTAAAAAAACAATTCAACAAAATGTGATATGGACTCCAATAGAAGTAGGGGAGGTAATCTGCAAAACAAAAATAAAAAAAAGTATTTAAAATTAGATCGAAATGAGGTCAAACATTACAAGTTAAGGTAACACTTGGCAAAATGTAGTTATTTGCACATCTGCAGTGTGCCAGATACATTTCACCTGTCTTATAAGTCTGCATTCAAGAGGTTTCTGTATGGAAGTGCCTACTGCGTCAGATTTACACTATGGACCAACAAGTCATTAAAAATGATTGAGAGATGAGACAGAAGTAGGTGAGAGATCAAGTCATTATGCAGGACAATATTCTTTAGGGCATATTTATAAGACTCTTGCGCCACTTTTGTGTTACTTTTCCCATGTTGAAAGTCTACAACAAAGCCTTCTAACAAACTCCTGAGGCGGAAAGCCGGGAGCGCTGCTCATTTTACTTGCTTTTAAAAACTGTATTTTTCACCGCGGTGAGTTTAAAAACTTACCGGCATCTTGCCAAGATCATTGCCTGCTTCAGAGGTCCCGGACAGCCGATTTGGGCGCTGCCTTGGGGAATCCTCCCTCGCTGCCGCCATCCACCGCGAGCGAGTAAGCTCCGCCCACTTTGCAGGCCACGCCCCCTTCCATCTGTTTAAAGGGCGCGCTGATCACTAGCGCGTCCTTCTAACAAACTCCTGAGGCGGAAAGCCGGGAGCGCAGCTCATTTTACTTGCTTTTAAAAACTGTATTTTTCACCGCTGTGTGTTTAAAAACTTACCGGCATCTTGCCAAGATCATTGCCTGCTTCAGAGGTCCCAGACAGCCGATTCGGGCGCTGCCTTGGGGAATCCTCCCTCGCTGCCGCCATCCACCGCGAACGAGTCAGCTCGGCCCACTTTGCAGGCCACGCCCCCTTCCTTTCCCTCTCTCCCTCTGATCCCCGCATAAAAGGATGTGCTTGGGCCGGAGGCGCAGCGGACGGGCGCAGCGGGCGCGACGATTGCGCGCCGAAGGCGCGCCTAAGGCAAGCCCGTCTGCGCCCGTCCGCGACTGTCCGGGGCTAGGGGCACGCCACTCTGCCCCGCTTATCACCTATACCCCGGACCAACTACGCCACCTCCAGGGACCCTGGCCCATCGCAGCCTCCATTTGCTCTCACATTTCCTTCCTCGGTCTTTCCCCTGCCGCTCCCCCTCACATCCCCCTTCCTATAGCTGGCCCTCCTCTCTCGCCTAGAGGCATCGCTCTTCCAACAACCCCCAAAGCCCTTACGGCTCTTTATCTTAACACCCGGTCCGCAGTCACCCACGCGCATGAACTCTCGGTCCTGCTGGATCTTCATGCCCCAGATCTTCTCTTCCTAACGGAGACCTGGTTCTGCGATGACTCCCTCCCCGCCCTACTAGCCACCTTACCGGCCCCATACTATGCCCTTCGGGCAGATCGCCCCACTGGCAGAGCTGGGGGCGGCGTGGCGGTCATCGCACGTACCGATCTTCCCTTTCAAACCCTGTCCCTACCTGACATCGCGACCACCGAATATCTGGTGATCCGCACCACCTCCACCACTCCCCCTTTGACCTGTTTTCTTACCTACCATCCTCCTCAATCCCCTTTACAGTTTCTCCCTGACTTCTTGGAAGTCCTGGCTACTATTACAGTCAACAATTCCTCTATTCTACTTCTTGGCGACTTCAACTTCTGGCCCTCTGACCCAGCTGAATGTTCGTCCTCAAAGGAATTTTCCGAAACCCTCCAATCCCTTAACTTCACACCCCATTTTCACTCCCCCACCCACATTAAAGGTCACACGCTAGACCAGATTTGGTCTCTGAACTGTCCTGTGGAATCTCTCTCCATTTCGCCTTGCACATGGTCTGACCACCACTTGATCTCATTCTCCCTACCTATTCACCCCCCAGCCAAGCCCCCTCGCCCCAAAAACACCTGGGTCCGAGCCTGGGGCCGAGTCAACCCGGAAGACCTCTCTTCCCTTCCTACCACCTCCCTCCCTTCCCTGCAGGGCCTTTCCACCCTCTCCCAGGTTAAGGCCATAGATCAGTGGCTCTCCTCTGGCTGCGATTCTTTTGCCCCGCTCAAACGTATTACCTCCAAGCGTGAGAAGGATGCCAACCGGTGGTTCAACGAAGAGCTCAAGGCCACCAAACTAACAGTACGTCGCGCGGAGCGGGCTTGGAGGAGAAACTATTGCCCCATTCTAAGACTGGAGTACACCAACATCCTTACCCAGTATAAAAAAGACATCTTGGAGGCCAAAACCACCTACTTCTCCTCCAAAATCCTTGCTGCAGAAAACCAGTCTAAGGAGATATTTACGATTGTTCACAACCTGGCGTTCTCGGATAGAACAACCCTTAAGCCCGCCCCGTCCGAAGAACTCTGCCACTCCCTCAATAACTACTTTATTCACAAAATTGCTACCATTAAAGCCAACATCCCCCCCCCTTCTCCCTCCTTTGTTGACCCCCAATGTCCCCCTCCCAAGGGAGAACTCACCACCCTCCCCCCCATAACTAAGGAATCTCTGACCTCCTTAGTACCCTTGGTCAAATCCGGCTCTCCACTTGACCCCTGTCCTGCCCACATTCTCCGCCATATTTTTGTCACCTGTCCAGACCTCCCCCTTCATCTCCTCAACAGCTCTCTTGCTCAAGGTGTGGTACCAAACCCCTTGAAGTCCGCGGTTATTGTGCCTATCCTGAAAAAACCCGGTGCAGACCCCTCTGTCCCTGCCAATTTCCGCCCCATCTCCCTCTTGCCATTTCTGGCAAAGGTGCTCGAGCGCCATGTCACCTGCGCTCTGAGCTCCTTTGTGGAGATGCAAGGAGCTCTTGCCCCCCGCCAGGCCGGCTTCCGACCCGCAAACTCTACGGAGTCCGTTGTCATCTCGGTCCTGGACAACCTCAGGGAGGGTATGGATACCAACCAGCGCCAGGCCCTGGTGCTCCTCGATCTCTCAGCCGCCTTTGACACGGTGGATCATACCATCTTGCTTTCCCGTGTCAGGGCGGCGGGGATCGGGGGGACCGCTCTGGTCTGGCTATCCTCCTTCCTGAGTGACCACACCCAGGCCGTCCGCCTGGGTGATTTCACAGCGGACGTCTGGAAAGTTCAGTGCGGGGTTCCCCAAGGCTCTTCCCTTTCCCCCCCTCCTGTTTAATCTGTATATCACCCCTCTTATCTTTTCTCTTCAACAAATGGAGGTCGCCATATTTAATTATGCTGATGACCTCCAGCTTGTTTTCAATCTGTCCTCTTCCCCCTCTTCTGCTCTAAACTTCCAATCTGTCATGCTCCATATCCGGGACTGGATGAACCACAATCACTTGAAACTCAACCCCGATAAGACCGAGCTTGTGTTGACGGGTGGTTCATCCAGCCCCTGGTCCTCTCTTTTCTGGCCCCCCTCTCTTGGCCCCTCTCCTGTACCCTCTACCTCAGTCAAAACTCTAGGCATAAAACTCAATTCTCAACTCACCCTTCACTCCCAGGTTAGCTCTGTGGTATCTTCTTCTTTCCTTTCACTGCGCACTATACGCAGGGTGTCCCGTTTCTTTACTTTCACTGCTCTCAAACTTATCATCTTGGCCATGGTGGTGTCCCGCCTGGATTACGGCAACGCCCTATATGCAGGTATTCCTGCATATAGCTTACGGCGTTTGCAACAGATACAAAACCAGGCGGCCCGCCTGGTCTTCAAACTTCCGAAATTTCACCACTCCACCCCCCTCTTGAAATTTTTACACTGGCTCCCTGTGCGAGCCCGGGTCCAATTTAAGCTCGCCTCCATCACCTATTTGGCCCGTCTGGGCTTGGCACCGGCATTCATCTCTTCCGAGATCACCGCCTACGTTCCCACCAGGTAACTACGCTCGTCCTCCCAGTCCCTCCTCACCATCCCACGCTACCGGAGAAAGAAGTGGGGAGGCTCGAAATTTGCCACCCTTGCCCCGATCCTCTGGAACTCCCTTCCCCTTGAACTCCGAACCCTCACCCTGTACCCACAATTACGTAAACACCTCAAAGCTCATCTGTTCATGAAGTCCTTTGACTAAAATCCCCGCAGCTTCCCCTGTCTTCTAGCCCCGGATCTTTGTTAGCTGTAGCGCCAAGAAACCGCTGGTGTATGCGCGCTTTACAAGTAATTTTAAACTCAAACTCAAACTCAAAGTGACGCAAAAGTGGCGCAAGGGGCTTGTGAATAAGCTCTTTTATTTTAATGCATTTAATCTGAGGCATTGAATATCTAGGCCGCTCTGCTTACCTTCTGTAAACACTGTGGCCAACGGAGTTCACAACTTGAACTCAGCTTTGGTTGTACACTGCAGACTGTCTTGCATTCAACCTCGGCAGAGTGGACAGTAGTGTCCATAACTTTAAAAGAGAAAGAGAAAGAGAAACAATGTGAGAGAGAGAGAAAGAGAGAAAAAACCGACATTAAAACTGTGAGAGAGAGAAAGTTATAGATGGAGCAGTTAATACTGGGGAAAATCTTCGTAGCTCACCTTTTTGCCTCCTTGTGTCCAAGCATGTGCCGGTTCATAGTGCACCCTCTAGTTTAGTTATCTGAAAGATAGTATATAGAGTTAGTAATAGCATAGTGCATACAACTGCACACGTATATCTTTGCTTTATTTATTTGTACACTCAGGATAATGTATTTCATCAAGTTCAACTGTAAGGAGGTGTCTATGTGCTGTTTTTCTTCAAAAGTTGTATATCCCATGCAATCCCACTGCACAGGGGTGAGTTCTCAATATTGCGTACCTATACTGTTGCACCCCATTGACTCGCAGAGTCCGGAGGTGACTGTTTTTCTTGGGAAGTCAGAGGCAGATTTAAAAAGCTCCTTGCGCCTCTTTTCTCATGTTAGAAGTGACAGAAAAGTGGCGCAAGGGGCTTGTAGATCTGGCCCTAAGACTGTTGTAACATATCTTCACTGCTCGGAGGTAATAGTACATTCCTACGCAGTTGAGCTGCTGCACACTACCCACTTTCTCTTTTCAAAGATAAGTTGTCGTCGTTTCGGAAACAAGTTTCATTGCTCACCTTGTGCCATTGGCGTGATTCAAAGAGGGTGCACCATGTGTCGAAGCCGGCTTCACACACGTTGTTACGATGGCCACGCATCATTGCAGAATTCACAAACGTAGAGCTTTGTAGTTTTTTTGAGGGGGGTGACATCAATTTGTGAAACACAACCTGTAAGATAAAAAGGAAGTTAAGATCTTGTGTCATTTCTTTATGAAAGGAGAGAGGAAGTGAGAGAGGGACTGAAAAGAATATTTGCAGCTCTCCTTTCTTTCACCGGTGTGCTTTTCACCACGTGCCGGGACATAATGCACCCTGAAGCTCTACATCTAATAGATAGTAAATGTAAGATGTTATTATTGATATTTGTTACTGTCTTAATGTAGAGTTCAATAACATCGCCCTTTCACACACCTTCCGTCCCGCATTTAAAAACAACTATTTGTACAGTTTATATTCCGGACATTTGACAGATTATAAAAACGTTCTTGCTATTGGAAAAAAAAATATTAATGGAATAAGAATTGGCATACAGGGCTGCGTTCGTCTAAATCCTGCGTTGTTTTTTTGTATCCAATCTGCTGCAGCCCATCGACTCCCTCCGATGTGCACCCAGGCCTCACTGCTCACCTTTTCATGGCAAGGCCACCTTCTACATCATGCAGTCCCGCTTTGCCACCAAGAACTGTCACATATGGTGCTGAGTCTTGATATCACTATGGCTAACAACATACTTGTGCTCCCATCATCATCGCAGGTTGTTCACTCGCTCAGTCCTTCCGGTACCACTAACTCAGTGACCAAAGAAGCCACACACGTAGTGGTGGGCCTTTGTACTCGGTAATTCGGGCCTACATAAGTCCTCCGAACCACTAGGACGGGCCATCACAGCGCTTGTGATGGGAGAAAATCTTAAAATGTCGTACAGCACGTGCGCTCTGTCTTTTCTATTGGTAGGGTCATGTGTGTAGTGACGCATGCGCTGGATGGGTGTGGTGTGGGTGCATACCAGCCATGAGGGAGAGTAGTTGCTGTTCTGATAACTAGACCTGGAAGTAAGAAATCAGTACAATTGAAATCTGGGCAATGTTTCATTTTTGGTTTTTCCTGGTAGCGTAAGTGGAGTGGGCTGGCCTGACATATGCCAATGTTGCGCAAGGCTCTAAACCATGATCCCGGAGCTATGGGCATGGTCCCGTCATGAGCTATATGAGAAATCAAGTGATTCGGGTGTCTGTTTTGTAGTGTTGACGTCACCCGGGTCTTACAAGCAAATGTGTAATTATATCTGTAAAGTTGTACAACTTGGCCAACATGGAAGGTACAGGGTTTCACTGACTCTATATTCATTCATAGTTGCACACATAAAAGAGGGTGGACATGACGCATTTCTGCGATTATGAATATTTGTTGTTCATTCAGTAGAGTGTTGTGGCTGTAGTAATACAGGGCTGTGAAAGGTTTAAGTTGCAGTTTTTGGCACATTAAGGGCAGTTAATATATAGACGTATGTGGTTATTCTGGTACACTATAGAAATTGGTGCTGGATATCAGTGTTCGAGGCTCGGAGTTGCGTCCACATCCTGTTCTTTGTAGAGCAATGACGCAATGTACGTGTGCCTGAAAATGTATTAGTTTTGGGTTGATTTTGCGCTATATAAATATGCAAAAAAAGGAGGAATAGCTCACACTTACTGTCACAGGTAAGATGGTTGCCTACGCTATTTATAGCACAATTTAATGTGGTAGGGCGGAGGAGCAGCATTTCACAGACACAATAAATTCACAGACACAGATAGATAGTTGAATTGGGTACGGGCACGTGTGCTCGACTCCATTTTATTATATTGTTGTTGGTAACAAGTAGAAAAGTAATCATGATATCATATACAGATATTTAATCATAAACGGTTTATGACTTCTGCTGTACAAAGGTAGGAGCATTGTATGTGAAATAATACACAGAAGATTCTATCATAAAGATTTCATGAGTTGTGGTGCACTGAGGTAGGGGCGGTTTGTGTGGAGCATGCAATGATGCGTGGTTCAGGCAGACCGCACTGGTAAAAATGTGTTTTGACTATTGAATTTTTCCTTAATAAGGGCATGTGGCAATTATTTATGGTGTACTGAGTTAGTGGTACGTCTGGTGTTTATCGTGTGCTCACCCTGCGATGATCCGTAGTCTGAACGGGCTGCACTGAAATCATTCACTGTTGCACACTGGACTATATGAACTTTGAGGGGGGGAAATTAGATGATTCCTCTTCAGGCAGTGCATTGTAACTTTCACAAATTGGGGACGTATATCTGGTGGCGATATTGAAGGTGATTCCCCAGAGGTGCTTGGTATTGCTGGTGGAGGAGGTACATTTTGGCACAATCTTCTACATTCTTTTTTATCATAGTTCACACGTTGCAGCTATTGAAGGTGCGTGCACATACTAGCAGTGCAACAGCACTATTTTTATCTCTGCTTAAAATAAATCGAGGTTGAATTTAATGCTGTTTGTTTGTGGTGTAGATGAAAAGATAAATTCAAGTTGTGAATCCTACTGTGCACAGTGTATATAGAAGCTAGTAGTCAGTACAGTTATAGAACAATGTTTTTTCCTTCACTTATTTTAACAAAATCTGAATATATACAGTATAATTGTCTCTTCATTAAATTAATCAAGGTTGAATTTCCTATAGTCTATAGTGTAGATGCAAAGGTGAATTCAAGTTGTAAACCCGGCTGTCGGCAGTGTAGATCTTAGGGTGGAGTGCATCATTTGCAATTATGATTGAAGTGGACGATACTGGTCCCCATGACATATCTATGCCTATATGTTCTATTGTCTCTTGCAGGAATTTAATTTGTTTGGGTTTATATTGGTTATTTTCGCCTTCATGAATGTCTTATTATTTTCGTTTTATGTTTGTGCTGCATCCGTTCTTGTACCACATCATGGTCTTTCATTGTTTATGTTAACATGCAACCAGTATCTAGGCACGTTCCGTATTTCCTTGTTGTGATGCTTTGATACTCATGTCACATGGTGGGGGCTGTCACCGGCACCTGTTTTGCTATTAGTTTTAGTCGCGATCACATGATGGTCGATCGGCCTATGATATGCATTGTTG
Source organism: Lissotriton vulgaris (assembly GCF_964263255.1). Lineage (NCBI taxonomy): Eukaryota > Metazoa > Chordata > Amphibia > Caudata > Salamandridae > Lissotriton > Lissotriton vulgaris. Next base: position 948,662,646 of record NC_141696.1, read on the forward strand.
TAGCATGGTCTATATCCGACTGATTTCTTCGAGACGCGGTCGCGTCCGCTTGCTCGTAAGTGCTGGAGTGGTGTGTCCGTTTATTTTTCACTAAATATTATTGTTCACCTACCATCATTTCTCACAGGTATTTAGCCCGGTTCAGCTATTGCGCACCGATCGGTTCAATTCACTGGGTTGCATGTATCACATGTTCACCTTCAGCACGTTTTTTGACATTAGGTTAATTTACTTTACCTTGCCAATTTTCGTTTCACCATCGCTATACTTGGCACTTTAAGATCGCATGTCACAGCACAGCGCGCTCATTATTTTTTTGCCTCTTTATCATTCGCATATTTTAATGGAGTGACTAATCTGGTCCTGTTTGTCCCTTATTTCAGACCCTGTGACGAAGGGTCACGGTTGTATGACCCGAAATGCATTGGGTGAATGGAAATTGATATGTTACCATCACCATTGCTACATAAGAATGTAATTATGTATGCGAGGAAGTTCTTTTGACACACGATGTCTTAAATCACATTTGAAAAATTCAAAAGGAGCAAATAAAACTCATGGAACTTGGAAAAGAAACCTCGTTGTTTCAAAGTTGATTTTGCGCTCAGCCTCGAGGTTAGATGATTCTACCCTCAATACTTGTAATCAAATTGAAGTGGAAGATAGAACATGCGTGCATTTTATTATTCAACTAAATCTATATGTGATATAAAATAAGTTTTTCAAGGAAGCATAATAAAGGGTTATTGTGTAGGGTTTGATAGGTGTTATACTTAGTTAGTGGTATCTAAAACAAGAAGGTTCTGTGGAGTCTGCAATGATGTGTGGTCCGGGCAGGCCGAACTGATAGTAATGTTTTTTGTGTTGTGAATGGTGCCTTAGTAAGGCCATGTGATAATCATTTTGAGTTACTAGTACCTTTGGTGCTTAGCGTGTATATATTTTGCGATGATGCGTGGTCTGTGGGGGAGGGGGGCACAGTAATTGAGGTAATGTCTTTTGTCGATTGGATTCTGCATGAATACTATGCCTCATTGCTGACATAAAACTTTTCACTCTTCTTTCTCATGATTTATGGTTCACTGAGTTAGTAGTATCTTTGGCGCTGAGCTTGTACATACCCTGCGATAATGCGTAATGCATGGGGCCTGTACTGGGAGCAATGTTTCTTGCCTGGTGAATTCTGCTTTAATAAGGCTACGGGGAAATGACTTGTTGTGCAGTGAGTTAGTGGTACCGAAAGAACTCAGCGTGTGCGTACCCTGTGATAGTTCGTGGTTCGGGGGGTCGCAGAGGTATAATGTCTCTTGTCTACTGGAATGCCTTGTGTACAATCTTTATTCTATCTGAAAAAATCTGAACACATACAGTACAATTGTCTCGTCATTATATTAATCAAGATTGAATTCCTTACTGTCCGTAATATACATGCAAAGGTGACTTCAAGTTGTGAACCCTGCTGTCCGCAGAGTACATCGAAGGCTGTAGTTGACACAGACATCGAGGACTGCTTTTTTTGTCACATACTTTAACACAATCTGACAACACAGTGCTATTTTGCTGCCTTAGATAAATCGAGACTGAATTTTATGTTGTTTGTAGTGCTTATGCCACTGGTATCAAGTGGTAAACTCTTTTGATTGCAGTGTACATTTGAAAACAGAACTCACTACAGTCATTGAGGAATGTTTTTGTGGCATCCTTCAACAAAACAGTCTTTGCCTTACATAAATCAAGGATAACTTGAATGCTGTCCGTAGTGTGGATGGAATGCTGAATTCAAGTTGTGGACCCTGTTGAATGCAGTGTAGATTGAAGTCAGTTGTTGAGACAGACATGGACGAATGCTTTTTGTCACTTATGTAGGCAAAATCTGAAGACATATAGTAAAATTGTCTCTGCATTAAATACATGAAGGCTGAATTTCCGTCTGTTCAAACTTTTAGAAAATTGTCTCTGCCTTACATAAATGAAGGATAACTTCAATGCTGTGCGTAGTGTAGATCCAAAGCTGAATTAAAGTTGTGAACCCTGCAGTCTACAGTGTAGATGGAAGACAGTAGTTGATACAGACATAAGTCTGCTGTGTTGTGGCCCTGAGTTCGCAATCGGCCTGTATCGAGGAGGCACGTGATCATGGGGGCAGCCACATGGCAGGGTGAGGACCTTCACTGTGGCAGTCTTTTCTCTTTGCAGAAGTGAACCACGCCCAAGGCGTAGGCTAAATATTTATACTCTTACGCCGACGTTGCGTATGTTGGATCAGCCCACTTCAGTTTTGCTTTAAGGGGGTAAGACAACACTGCAACATGACCGAGATATTATCCAGAGTCTGGAAAGGGGCGACCAATCGGTCCCCCCGAACGTATGGTGGAGTACCACGATCCCCCCGGGAAGCCATCTTGGGCGGGAGGCGAGTCTCGGCTGGTATGCCCAAAGCGGCGTAGCCGGGGCGCGCCTTTTTCCCGCCCTAGAGTGGGCTGGCCTGGACACCAACGCGGCCGGCCACGCCCTCGGAGGCAGGCGGGGGCGGGTTCACGCCCACCCTGAAGACGGATAAAAGGAGCGGAAGCCAACAAAGCATCCTTTTGTTCCTGTGCTCTGAAGCTGCACCTCCCCGCTGCACGTGAGCCCGAGACGGAACAAAGAGCAATTTTGAGCGTTGTAATCCCTCTTTTTGTCTTACAGATATCCCGTCTAAGAATGCCCAAGAAGGTCGGAAAGCGGGTCGGTACCGAGGAGATGCTCCGCATACTCATGAAGGAGATAGCCGATCTAAAGAGAAAGGTTGAGGCTAAGGACGGGGAGGGAGGACCGAAACGGCCTTTACAGGGAACAATTCCCGGTGGAAAGAGCAAGAGGCCCAGAAGGGGAGCACTTGGGGGGGAGACCCCGGTTCCCGAAGCGCCACGAGAGGAGCCAACCCCGGCGCCAAAGGAGGGGAATCCAATCCCTGTGGTGGTCACCCCCGCGAACAGGGAGGATATGCCCCCCGAGTTAGCGGCGCAATTGGCAGCGTGGTTGGGAAACGATAGCGAGGGCGCCACGGCTGACGACGCCCGGGCAGTGATGAGGCAACTGCGGGAATCTAGGGAGGCTGTGAAGACGCCATCTTCTGTTCCCCCACAGGTCCCGGCGGTTGGAAGTACAGCAGGCCCAAGTTCGGCGACAAGCGTGGGGTCTACTTCAGGTAAGCGGCCATTGCCGATTGCGGGGGGGGGAGTCTGCACCTTCTCGAAAGGAGAAGATTGCCCAGCACGTCCCACTAGAAGTCAAGGAATTGATTTGGGCGGATAAATATGTAAACATGTTTTCATTGCTTACCGACCATTACAAGATCGAGCATGTAAAGAGTCAAAAGGAGCTCATGCATCCGAGTGTTTGGCGCGCAAAAATGGCCGCCGTTAAGGTCGACGAGACCATTGGTACTTGGGGCAGAGCGTGGGGAATTTTTACTTCCATCATGGGTTAGCGCAGGCCTGAGTTGTTGACCGAGTTACCCATTTATCAGTCACGTATTATGGAGTATTCTGTGGCATATGGGGGCAATCAGTGGTTCTGCTATGATAATCTGTTTAGAAAAGCTAAAGAACACAACCCGTTGTTGTCTTGGGATTGTTACGACTCTGTGTCTTGGCAAAAAATGGAGAGTACAGGGATGTTGAAGGTGCCATTAGTAGGGAGTAACGGGGGGAATCCTCCCGCCAAAACTCTGGGACGCCCTTTCGGACGGGTGCAGGTAACGAGTTCCACACGAAGCCGAGTGGCAACACAGGTAAAAGGGGGATCTGTTGGAATTTTAACAGGGGCAAATGTACCAGGCCCCAGGGGTCATGCAAATTCAGACATGAGTGTGGGGGGTGCGGGCAGTCATCCCATCCTGAGTCCATGTGCAGAGCCAAAACGGGTGATAACGGTGGTAAGGGGGGCGCCAAACAGGTCTAATATAGTCCGAGGGGCGCCTTTACCGACCCCGATTGATACCATGGCAATGATTCCTTGGCTCAGCGAATACCCAGATCATGCTTCCGCTGGGGTGTTACGGAACGGGTTTTCATATGGTTTCCGCATCCCAGTGGGGGATTTTCAGGGGGTACCGGACTGTAAGAATCAAATGTCGGTCTTACAGCACACGGCAGTGGTGCAGGTAAAGATTGGGAAAGAGGTGACTCGAGGTCGTGTCGCCGGTCCATTCGATTTGCCACCAGTCGCTAATTTTGTGTGTTCTCCTCTAGGGGTGGTTCCCAAGAAGGACCCGGGTGAGTTTCGGCTGATACACAATTTGTCAGCCCCACATGGTCTTTCCGTGAATGACGCGATAGACCCGGAAGTATGTTCGGTGCGGTACGCATCTTTCGATGAGGCCGTTGCCATGTTGAATCGCCTGGGGCCCGGGACGCTGATGGCCAAATCGGACACCGAGTCAGCGTTCCGGTTGCTCCCGGTACACCCAGACGATCAGCGTCTCCTTGGTTTTCAGTTTCAGGGTCGCTATTACATGGATAAATGTATGCCAATGGGATGCTCGATTTCATGTGCCTATTTCGAGAAATTCAGTTGTTTTCTGCAGTGGGTATTCACGAGGAAGACAGGTTTTCAACATGTTATGCACTATCTCGATGACTTTCTGTTTCTGGGGGCAGCCGGGGATTCTGAGTGTGGACAGGCCTTACATGAATTTTGTGTTCTAATGGATCAATTCGGTGTGCCATTGGCGCCAGGTAAGACGGTGGGTCCCTCGACCTTGATCGAGTTTCTGGGGATCGAGCTCGACTCGGTGGAAGGTTGTTTTCGTTTACCTAAAGAAAAAGTGTTAAAATTCAGGTTATCCCTTGAGACATGTATTCGTGCAACGAAAGTGAACTTGCATCAATTGCAACAGGTGGTTGGTCAGTTGAATTTTGCCCTAAGAGTAATGCCGATGGCACGCCCCTTTTCCCGCTCGATTGCACAGTCCATGGTCGGCTTGAAGGAAGGACATCATCGTACGAGACTCTCGGCAGAGGTTCGCCAGGACATGCGCATTTGGATTGCATTCCTGGCGGATTTCAATGGTCGAATTGTCTGGAATAAACCAGCAGTGTCTTCCGAGGAGTTGGGGCTATGGACAGACTCGGCGGGGAGTATGGGTTTTGGCGCCATATTGGGTACACAATGGTCGGCTCAAAAATGGCCGTCATGGTGGCATGAGTGCGGGTTGACGAGTAACATTGCTTTTCTCGAACTGTTCCCTATTCTGGTGGCCTTGAAAACATGGCCGGAAGGGTTTAGGGATCACTCTGTGGTGTTCTGGTCTGATAACATGACCGTGGTTGAGTGTATCAATAGTCAGGCAGCACGTTGCAAATTGATTCTGAGACTGCTCAAAGAAATTGTGTTGTTGTGCATGCAACTAAATGTACTGTTTAGGGCGCGACACGTGCCGGGGGTGTTGAACCAAGCGGCTGATGCGCTCTCCCGTTTCCGTATGCAGGCCTTCTGGGGTTTTCTGCCCACAGCGGACCCGGTGGCGGCACCCTTTCCCGAAGCTCTCTGGTCTCTCGGTGCCCCGAACTACAAGACCTCGTGGGAGAGAGTTTAGCACCCAGGACGAGGAAGGCATATGAAGGGGCGTTCCGTTCCTATTGGGCCTTTTTGGGTACTGCCGGGAGGGAGCTTTGGGGTCTGGAAGAGTGTGTAGTGAGATTCCTGCTCTCTTTACGTCACGCAGGCAAGTCAGTAGCTACGGCCCAGAGGCATCGGACCGCCATTTCCTTCATGGCGAGGGCTCATGGGATCCAGGACCCGACAGCGTCTTTCGTTGTGCAGAAAGCGCTACGTGGGTGGCAACGCCTTGAGGGTCGCAGAGTAGACGATAGGCACCCGATAGGTCTGGATAGGTTGGCCCTGTTATTATCCGTGCTACCGGTAACATGTTCATCCCAGTACGAAGCAGTGTTGTTCCGAGCCGCATTTGCATTAGCATTCCATGGGGCTATGCGGGTAAGCGAATTAGTGGCAAAGAACAAGCAGGATACGATGGGGGGACTGTGCCGGGAACACATTCAGGTCAGGGAGGAGACGATGACGGTCTCGTTTGTCAAGTCCAAATCCGATCAGGATGCAATCGGGGACTGCGTAATCATCCAGAGGATCCCCGGGTCTGCCATGTGCCCTGTTGGGTGCGTAGAGACATATTTAGCGCAGAGGGTGGCAGCATGGGGGGGGACCTTGTTGAGACACGCTGACGCCACCCCACTGACGAGGTTTCAGTTTCAGCGGGTGCTTGCGATGTCGATTTCTGCCGCGGGCTTGAACCCCGGCGACTTTGGGACCCATTCCTTCCGGATAGGGGCTGCTACGGAAGCTACAGCCAGGGGTCTGAATGTTGAACAAGTAAAACTTGTGGGGCGTTGGTCCTCGAACTGTTATAAGAGGTATGTGCGGTTGCACATGTTGTGAAGCTGTAACGATGTACTCACGCTTCTTGTTTTTGTTTGGTTTTCAGTTGCGCAAGCCTACGAGGCGGGGCGGACTGTCCAGTCGACCCGACACCGGGGGGCCAGCGGTCAGACATTACCGGCTGTGAAAAAGGAGGTGTGGGTCGTGGGCCACTCATACGTGAGGCGTGCCGCGGACGTATTCAAAGCAGGTGACATGATTCACGTGGCTGGGGAATACGGGTACAGTGTGTCCTTCTACGGAAAGGGCGGGCTCTGTATTGACCAGTTTCGATCATTTTTCGAGGGTCTGTTAGGGCGGACAAGGTCACCGCCGTCTGTAGTCATAGTACATCTTGGGGGTAATGATTTGGTGACCACTGGTAGACGACTTCTTCTTGAGGCGAGGCTTTCCACGGTAAGTTGGTTGGCGAGAAGAGTTCCAGGGTGCACAATTGCATGGTCCCATATGATCCCACGGAAAGTGTGGCGGGGGGCTATTTCTGTTTCTGCTCTGAATCATTCAGTAAGGAAAATTAATAATAAAGTGAGTAGACTGTTCCGTTCAAGTACACTGCATTCTATTTCGCATGGTTGTATTAAGGGGGACAGTATGTATTCGGGGGATGGTGTTCATTTGTCCCGGATGGGGAACGAATTACTCATAGGAGACCTGATAGCCTGGCTAAAGACTTTATGAAATGACCTTTAGGCAGGAGTGTTGTGGGGGGTCCGGATAGCCGGTCAACTATCCGGCCTGTGGCGGTAAGGTCATGATCGGTGAGCAGTAATTCGAAGATCCCTATGAGGGGGCGTCACCCATTACGGATGGGAGCGCGCGGGGGAGGTGGCCAATTGGCCCCTCAACGGGGAGGCGGTCCTGTCTAAGGAGAGGCCGCCGGAAGGAAAGGAAAGGTGGTCAAGGCCCCTTCCTGGATAGGAGGGGCTACGGCCCCTCCTGGGGAATTTCCCGGGGCCAGGACATCTGCGACGGCAGATGGGTAAGTTGTGTGGGGTGCGGGAGGGGGTTTACGCTACCTTTTTAGACACCTCACACGAGTCCTCGAACGACCGTTAAATGGCGTCGAGTTTATTGGGGCCCCCATCAAGTACAAAGGGAAATTGGTAGATGCACTTGAGGTACGCCTCTGTGCGGTCGCTCCTCTCACAAGTGAGGGGGGTATTTCTGGTTTAGGGATCTGACACCGGTTACGACCTTGCCGTTGGCCCTTAACGTTAGGATGTACAATTTCAAGTCAAATGTTTTGTAGGATGATTAATTCGGCTAGGAGAACCTTTGTATTAGAGATCTGTTAAGGTTAGCCAAACATCGTAATGTGGAAATGAAATTGTACATTATATGAAACTGTTATTTTAATGTTTTCTTTTGTTTCATATTTTAATAAATACGGCCGGGAAGGGTGACTCCCTTCCCGCCTTCCAAAAGCTCAAGAACTGTTTCCGGTTTCCCAATTCTTGGGGATTGTGTTGAGAGGGGGTGGCGGGTATCTCGGCCATATGAGATAATATGGTTGTGTCCACTTTGCATTACACTACACGTAACAATGGTATATCTATAGACGGAAAAGTTTTTGGTTTGTATAGTGAGTTGTGTATAGAATATGACCGGTAGTGTTTGCATTGTTGTCGAGGTGCGAATTCCTTCCCTTATACATAGTTGGTTGCCATATCTCTGAACATTGAGCTATTGTTCTGTTGAGGAGATATGTTATTTTTGGAAGGCCCTTTGCCCTGTTTTGCAGTACCTCTGAGGTAGTAGAGGGGTTAGGGGTCAGGAGGGGTGGTTTTAGTGGTAGTGGCGCTGGGTATTGTGATTTTGTTGGGTGTCAGAAGTGTACAATTAGTGCCTCTATCACATATTGCTCTTTAAATATGGGTGTGAGTTAGATGTAATTCACGCAGTACATAGTCGACGTCCTTACACTAGTTAAATGTTGATGTTAATTTGTTAGTGGTAAGTGGAACTATTGCCAGTTTTTTTAAGTAGCATTGCAAATTTGTTTTCTTGTTGAAGATATGGGGAAGTGGTCAACATTATAATTAGCAATTGTCATTTAAAAAACCTTTGAAATTCACTGAAAAAAACATAGGTTTCAGGTAGGTTATAGTTAGGAATTATCATTTAAAAATCCTTTGAAATTCACTAAGAAAACAATAGGTTTCCAGCAGGTTATAGTTAGGAATTATCATTTAAAAAAACCTTAGAAATTCATTGAAAGAAACTATAGGTTTCAGGGGTGTTATAGTTAGCTGGATATTTCACTCATACAAAACCTTTGAAATTTCTCCGTTATAGTTAGGTGGACTAACTGTAACTCTCGTGCCCGCAATCCACTGGTGATGTTGTCACTGATTACATTATTCATGACAAGGTCAGTGACCTCACTGATGACATCACTGATGACATCTCAAATGACATTACTGATGACATCACTGATGGCATCATCCATGTGACAATCAGATACACATCATCATGCACTACTATAACTTTTCATCACTCATTGAAAAATACAGAGTAGCATATTTGACACAGTAATACAAGTATCTAAAAACGCATTCAGTAATTCCTAGATCTACACACACAACTAATCACTTACCTATACGTTCACTCATACATGTCAATGATCAATAGAACACTATCAAATATACTTATACACTTATATTAACATTACACACCAGCACACATCCTATTCAGTTAAGCTGAACTAACTATAACGGGGGAATTTCAATGGTTTTGTATGAGAGAAATGTGTAGCTAATTATAACGTATGTGTAACCTATTGTTTTTTCAGTGAATTTGCAAGGTTTTTTAAATGCTAATTCCTAACTATAACGTTTGTGAAACCTATGGTTTTTTCAGTGAATTTGCAAGGTTTTTAAAATGCTTATTCCAAAATATGACATGTGTGAAACCTATATTTTTTTAAATTAATTTCAAAGGCTTTTAAAATGCTAATTTCTTTATCAATTATTATATTTTCTATATTTTTTAAATCAAATTGCCTATGTATATTGTAATTGATTGACTGTATCCTGTAATATGCAATGGCTCAGCTTTTTTTATTGATTTGCATAAAGTTGAACAGTATAGTCGACATCTTCAATTAACATATAAACAGCAACATATTTTTTCTTTTTTTTAACGTGCGCACACCATGTGCGCACCTCTAAGGTTTTTAAAAATATATATATATATTTACTGCCTTTTGGGGTCCTTAAGGAACCCCATGAGAAGGCCTAGAGGGTCAGGGAGTCTCTACCATGCCTCCATTTTCCGTTTTTAGAAGCATTTTTTAAAATTGGATTAAACGTCATTCATATGGCATGGTTGCGCAAAGTGCGAGCCCCGTGCAGTTTCTAGCACTACATATCCTAAAGTCTAACTCAATTCATCAGAACATGTATTCACATATTTTTAAACACATCAACAAAGCAAATTATTACAATTGTACAAAAAGACTCTCTCGAATCATTTTTAATTCTAATTCATAAATTTATTCTTCAAACATTTCATACTGTAATAAAACATGCAGCATGATTTCATCTGGAATTTCGTTTGCATTGTCCTCAACTTCAAAATTTGCGACTTGAAATTCAATGTCATTTACTGCTTCTATCAAGTCATTTTGCAAACTTTGATCACAAAATCACTGTTTAAATCTCCATCTCCATTATCAAGTTTTGCAATATTGTCCTCAAAAGCTACATTTAAGTCATCTATGACTTCAAAGGAAATATCAAAATTGACTTGACAGTTGTCCTGATTTTGATCCATTATTATATAGTATAATGTTGCTGGACCTGGCAAAAATATAAACAATTAATTATATCATTTTCACAAATAGATACTACAAAACTAGCTTTATGACCTTCATAAGTACATGTATTTCTATATTTTTAAACTCATCAACTAAGAAAATTATTCTTACACATACTTCTGAAATGAAAACTGACTCATACTAAGACCTTCAACACAACAGTATCCCTTGCAATTCAGTTAAATTAGGAAAATGAGAGGGAAGGAATAAACAAAGGAAAGTAAGTCAGATGGGGTGAGGGAGTTTGAAAAGAGGAGTAAAGGAAAGGGAGTGAGTAAACAGGAGTCAGAAAAAAGTACTGACGGTGAATGAAAAGCAGTAACAGTGAGAAAAAGGCGTATGAGGGTGACAAAAGGGGAATGAGAGAAGAAAAAGATTAAAAGAGAGGAAAAGTGACTAAGTAAGAGTAAAGGAAACAGAAAGGAAAAGAGAGGAAGGGTGAGGGAAAGAGAGACAGAAAGAGAAAGAGAGGGAGAGTGAATAACTAACAGAAAGTGAGGTAAGAGAATGGGAGTGATGTACAAAGAGGACAACATGAAGTGGGGGAAGAGGAGTGAGATTGAGTGAAAGATAATGACAGTGAGGAAAGAGATGAGGGTGAGGAAAGGAGAGTGAGAGAAAAAGAAGCATATTAAGAGAAAGGAAAAAGGAGTAAGTGAAACAGAAGGATTTTTTGAAAAAGAGAGGAAGGAAAAAGAACAGTGGTGAAGAGAAAGGGAGACGGTGAGAGAGAGACAAAGAGTGGGAGAGTGAGGAACTTCCACATTAGAGCACATTTTTCTTATTAACCTAAAGTGTACAACATAGTTCCCCTTACAAATTAACAACTCACCTTTCAAAATGCTTTTGAAGATTTGGTACAGTGTCAATCACACACCAGATTTTCTAAACCAAAATCTCTGAAATGTACCTCAGACACTGCAATCACAAAATGGCTGTGATTCCTTCTAATTTTTCACACATATCCATGTACATAACCAATGAAATTTGTTCCCACACAAATTCAAAACCAAATTAACATTTCAATTGGTTCTACATTTCAACATTTTCAAACTCACATAATAATCAACCTACCCCACTGCTCTCTCTGCCTGTTACCATGGCAACTCTCCATAGAACACCTATCTGAACTCAAAAGGTGAAAAGTTCATCAATCAATGTTGCAAACCAATCACCAAGTGTGTTTGACTTCTCAATATACCAGCTTATCCTGTGCAATGTACTTTTGAATGCTTTTTCTAAACCAATAGTATTATTCCTTTTAAAAAACAGTAGTATGCACCCTAGTTTTCAATGTTAAAATATTAGAAACCACCAATCATTTTTTTTCAAGTGCACTAAATCTCATCCACATTTTTTTCTAAACTCCTATTTTTCAAAACACAACGGCTCTTTTTAGAGCCAACCAACATATAAACACTCAAACTTGTTATATAACCGTATTTTTTTTTCTTTTTTTTCGACTTGCGCACAATGTGCGCGCACCTCGCGATTTAAAAAAAAGAAAATTTTTGTTTTGCCCTTTGGGGTACTTCAGGGAACCCCTGGGAAGGCCGAGGGGGTCAGGGAGTCTCTACCCTGCCCCTTTTTCATGTTATCCACTTTTGTTTTTGGCTCTCTTCTACCTCGGAGTGACAAAATGGCGGCCATAGAGTGCGAGCACCGTGCGCGTACCTCACGAGTTTAAAAAAATAAATAAATAATTGGGGGGCCTTCGGGGTCCTACTGGGACCCCCTGAGAAGGCCTAGGGGGTCAGGGAGTCTCTACACTGCCCCCTTTTTACGTTCTCCACTTTTGTTTTTGGCTCTCTTCTGCCTTCGACACAAAATGGCGGTCAACACTTTCTGGTTTCCTCCACTTAGAATGTTGACAGAGTTCTAAGAACAAATCAGAATTCAGCTCGCGCACACCCGATTATTAATATATATATATATATATATATATATATATATATATATATATATACATATATATATATCTTCTAATTTTCTCAGAAACTACTGGAAGGATTTACACCATTTAAGCAAAAGCGTAATCTGTGAATCAGACTCTACCATTTTGCCAAATTTGGTGTAATTCCGTTCAGCGGTTCGGGCTGTAGCCATGTCTAAAGGTCCTATGAAAATTAACATGGGGAAAACACGTTTTGGGACCCCCCTTTTTTCTTGGCCGATGCTTCAGGAATCTACCTGAGACTTTCTAAGAAGAAGTGGAGCGGAAAGGGCCATCTTATTTGAGAAACACGGAAAGATTTGTCCACCGGTGCCAAAGTTATTCCCAATAGAATGTTGCGGATTTCTTATGGAAACTAGGTCCTAACTATAACTATCTACTGGCGACCGCCAGTAGGTAATATATATATATATATATATATATATATATATATATTTATTTATTACCTACTGGCGGTCGCCAGTAGGTAGTTATAGTTAGGATTGTTTTCCATAGGAAATCCTCAACATTCTATTTGGAATAAATTTGGCCCTGGTGTATGAGTCTATGCGAATTTCTCAAAGAAGATGGCTCGGTCCGCTGCGCTCTTTCCCTGAAAGTTTGGGGGGGATTGGTCAAGTGGGGGCTGAGATGTAAGGGGGGTCCCAAAACGTGTTTTCTCCATGTTATTTTCCATAGGACCTTTAGACTCGGCTACAGGTCGAACGGCTGAATGGATTTATAAGAAATTTGCCAAAAGTGTAGAGTCTTGTTCACAGATTACGCTTTTTTTGGAATGGTGTAAATCCGTTCAGTAGTTGTTGAGAAAATTAAAGTTAAAGTCAATTATATATCTATAGGCGCGCACACGTGCGCGCACCCAAGCGGCTGCGCGTGAGCGGAATTTTTTTTTGCTGCGTGACGTCTGTTAACGTTCGATTCGAAGGAAATCCGGAAGTTTTGTCCGCCATTTTGTCACTGCGATTAAATATATTGTTCATTTCAAAGCGTTGAAACATGGAAAGGGGAGAAGGTAGAGATTGTCTTGCTGCGTAGGTTTTCTCGGGGTGTGCAGTAAGGCCCTTAAACGCGAAAAGATTTTTTTTTTTCGGGAAAAAAATAACGGGGTGCGCGCACCCGGTCGCGCACACTTATTCACAAGAGTGTGAAAATGGAGATAAATCAGAAGTTTGAGTGCTTAGATATAAGGTGGCTCTGAAAAGAGCCCTTGTGTTAATTGAGTGTTTTCTGCATTTATAAGTAAGTACCGATGCAGAGCCTGATGTTGCAGAGGAAGATTCTGTTTCCCTCATTCGTGAAATGAACACCGTCTCTCCTATAGACGTCTTGCATGTGGTATCGCAAGTTGTTGTGGTAAATAGAACCCATGCTATAATCTCTGAGGAACGCAGAAACAGATTTATTTACATGTCTCCTTGCTTTCTCAAATTGTGCACAATGTTGATTGGACCAATTCCATTTCTATCTTTGGCATATATTGGAATATACCAAGGCAGATCGAGGAAAAAGTGTCATCAATTGTCGAAAGGTGTCTTTTAGAAGCATTTCCAGACCTACCCCAGTGATTGTGCCTAGATCGTTCCCACCGCAGTGCACAATTATAAGGTCTGGTTCTGGGAGATGCATAAAAGTTTTCACCAATGGAATCAATTGGTGACATTTCAATCCTTTTTTGGCAATCCATGTTATGTGTACATTTGGTAAGCTGAGGTTGCAAATTCGTCTGCTTACTGCATATTTTTCACTCCAGTGAATATAACTGTGTCCTATTAGCCAGACCTTCATTTTCAAGGGATTTGTAGTCGTCCTCCGATCGGTTGTGGAAGTGGAATGGTAGTTGGAAGTTGAAATTCTAAATAAAGAAAAAGGAAGAGGCTGGGTGTGGTTTAAAAAATAAAAATGATTGGTTGATTGTGACAAGTGGAGATTGAACTGTACGTTCCATGTTAATGTTTATGTTAAACGAAAAGTACTATTGGGTGTGAAAAAACAAGATATGTAACAGAGCTGTGTATTGGCAGGTGTTTCTGGAGGGAAAATAGTGTTCTTAGTTTGTTGTAGAACGTTAAGACATGAACTTTTGACCTGTGCCTTCAGCAAGGTGCAGAATGAGGTGTAACCATGGAAACAGCCGGAGATGGCAGTTGGTGATGGGTTCACTCTTTGGTGCCTCTGCATCTGAGTCTGTTCTCTGGTGGCAGGCGGAGAACTGTTTGTTATTGTGGAGATGAAAGGGTGATAAGGAGAGAAATACGACATAGCGTCTGGCCTGTAGAAGCGTGGGAGCAGTGATTAACTCTGAGTAAAGCGGAACTGTGTCGGTGCTTAGTAACAGTAAAAAGAAATGTTAACAGTGGTATAACTGTCTTTACGGTGCGCGACCTGCTAAGAAAGAGTTCACGGGCCGTAATTGGCTTGCAGGTTCTAGTATCAGTAAGTGAGGTCGAGAAAAGAAAACATTCAGGACTTTATTTATGAAGGCCTTGCGCCACCGGTGCGTTACTTTTTCCCATTTTAAAAAATGAGGCACTGGCGGCGGAAGGTCTTTATAAATAAGGTCTTCAGTGTCTGCAGTTAAGGTTATGTGGAGCCCATGAATAGTTTTTCAATATGAAATCATTTCAGTTGAGATTATGGATTAAAAGAGAAACCGTGAATATTTGAAATGTTTATTTAGAAATGTACTGTTTTAAAGGCAAATCATTATGTAATATGAGTACAGAAATTGCAAAAAACACAGTAATTGGTATTGTCAGTAGTACATGGAATACAAACGCTATAGTTAAAGAAAAATGAATATAGTTGGAAAAAAACATTGTACACTCTTATAAGGAAGTATATTATATTTTAATAAATGGAAGAAGGTCTCTGGCCTTTCAGTTTAGGAACGATATATGAAAATGCAAGTGGTTATACATCATTACTTTATGAATCAGCTGTCAAACAACACGAAATCTTAATGTCCACTGTTAGTAAAGCAAATAGGTCTGTTCTTCAAAAGAAAATATGGAAAAGAACATGAAGAATATAGAAAACCAAAAGGAAATGAGGACGTCAATGGCTTGTATGAGAGTTATTGAAGCATTGTTTAGGCGAAATAGGTAGCTTCTGCTTGTAACAGGAAATCAGTTTTATCATTTGAAAGTATGTCAGCTATCCAATGGAAAAGAGTAAAGCAGTAGTGATAATCTGTTATAATCGGAGCCTCTTTTACCATCAGAGTGCAGGTCGGTGGGTTTTCGATGTAGCTCGCTGTTAGGAAAGAGTTAACCGTCCATTGTGTAGGCAAAGTATGCAGCAAGTGCCTCTAACATGAATTCATTGTTATCATCTGAAAACATGTCAGCCATCCAAT
Source organism: Lissotriton vulgaris (assembly GCF_964263255.1). Classification (NCBI taxonomy): domain Eukaryota; kingdom Metazoa; phylum Chordata; class Amphibia; order Caudata; family Salamandridae; genus Lissotriton; species Lissotriton vulgaris. Next base: position 948,678,213 of record NC_141696.1, read on the forward strand.
TGAGAAGATGAAAGAAGCATTCATGATCTGTCATTATTGGAGCGTCTTTTACTATCATTGGGCAGCTCAGTGGGTTTTTGATGTAGCTCTCTGTTAGGAAATCTTGAGCCGCTGCGAATATATTTCAATGACCCAGAACTCCTTGTATCGCTGCAAAGGCCATAAACCCTCCGTTGTAACAAAGCTGTTCATGATCAAGTAACGGATTCATGAGGTGATTGTAATTCGGTTCAGGAGGTACCAAATTGCAGAGACATAAATCCAGGGCCCACGTGAAATCACAGCTCAGGCAATGAAATACAGGCTGCACACAGGTGAAATACGAATATCGAAATAATCGATATGAAGTATTCAAAGTTGAGAGTGGTAAGGTGCCGTAGTACAGAAGCATTCTCTGTCGAAATAGTTCTAAGTGGCCCGGCTCGTTTGCGAAGGCAGGAGGGACATCCATTTTGAATTTTCCAAGATGGTAAAGGAAACGGCGCAGCACCGCTGGTTGTATAGTAACTCCACAGAATTAGGTCGCCGGCTATGCAGTTGAGAGGAGCAGAATGAGTTGATACATTTTCTAGGAGTCTAGTCACTTATATATTGCTTAGTAGTTATCAAAAAAGTAGCTTTTTTTAACTGGAGGATGCGTTAAAAAATAAGGGAGTGATTTGAGGGAGTTGTAAAGCAAGGTCAATTTTTTTTACATCAATGCTGTTTTCTGTGAATGTTAGCTTAGTTAAAGATATGTGTGTGAGCAGATGCAACGTTCAGTTTTAAATGTGACAATGGCGGTCTTGTTCATGTCTTCCGATTCAAGGTCGGTATTCGCTGCCAAATACAAAGATCAAGAAACGCATGCGTGGGGTACATAGTCTGCATTCTTAAAGGAAAGCAAATGAAGGGTTATTTTTACCGCGTTAGCATTGTCGTTTAAAAGGTTACAGTGATTTCTATTATTTGTTAAGAAAGTGTCACTGATGAAGACTGAAAATAAATCCTTATAAATGATAGGGACTGGTGTATTTTAGAAAAGGTGTGTAACATTACATGAATTGTGAAAAAAAAAATAATGTAATTGAAAGTGTATGGTTTGAAAATGAAAAGTAGAGGTTTATAGTTCACGTTTTGAAAGCAGTTCTAGAGGGTCAGATGAAAGTATATGGTTTGAAAATGAAAAGTAGAGGTTTATAGTTCACGTTTTGAAAGCAGTTCTAGAGGGTCAGATGCATGATAGATTTATAAAAAATAGAACATTTTTTTAAATAGTATTATGGAAAAAATATGTGCCTTTATGTACTATTTACATTATCTGCCTGTTGCGTATTCTTTGAGTTTTAGTAATCCTGTGTCTTATAAGTTTTCTAGGGGCGGTTTGAGGTTCATGGTGGGTTTGGGCAGGGAGGGTAGGTTGGGGGTTTGTAATAGGGGGTCCGGGTGGGGTGGAGTGCGGAGTTTAGTGAAGAGTGAGGGGGGCGGGGAGTTACGGTGTTTGGTAATGGAGCAGAGTCAGAGGACGCCACATTTGTGTTATGGGGTGCCACGGAAATATGTATTTATTCTCAGAGGTTTATTATATTAAGGATATATATCAACATGGTGGCTCTTGTCGTTTTGTGGTTCTGTGCATGTTTATAATGCTGGCCCTGTAGTTTTTGTTTATGGACCTTATTACGACACACAGGGGAGCCACGTTGCACAGTTGGAGATCAGAGACTTAGGAAATAAAACTTTATAATTGTAAGGGCTCTAAGCGATACAAATCGCCCGTTGTCGGTGTAAAAAATGTCACCGCTATTGGTGGTATTTTCTACGGTGTTAGTGCTCGAAGGAGAATAGTAACATATATGTGAAAGCAAATTGTGTAACAGGCTCAGCATTTCACATTATCGCGTGAAAACAAAAGTTGCTTTTACATAGCAACAAGTCTCTTATAATTTAGGGACGGAGTGTATATAGTGCTATTTAGTACTCTGCTATGTGATTGATGTCGAATATTTCATAAGAGGAGGCTTTAAAAGTTTTTCGATAAACTGGTTTTCTAGGGAAGTGGGTGGAGTGTTCCGTGTAAATTGCAGAATAGAAACTAGTAAGAACCAATTGGAAGTGTTGTTTTAAAGTCACATGACTGCACATGCGTGTCTCGACGCCTGTACGCGATAGGTGGGTGCGCGCACCCGGTCGCACACTATAAGAAAGCGGCGAAAAAACATCTCATAATATGCTCTTGGAGCTCGTTTTGGTAGAAAGAGTTAGTTCTGAAAAGAACTTTTTTTTTTTTTTTGGAAACAAGTGTTATGATGCTTTTGATTTCTTAAAGTTGCTATGACATTTTTCAGTATGTCATACTATCCAAATAAAGTGAAGAAATGTAACTTTTCTTGGAGCATTTATGACTCTCAATTTTGTGTTTAATTAGAGTAAAGCTTTGCTCTCCGTATACAAGAAGTTCTCCACAGTTGTTGCATTTTATGTGCACGTTCGCCAGACATGGTTTCAAGTCCATTTCAGCACTCGATGGAGATACAGGTCGTCCACCGGAAGATGTGCTGATTACTTATATAGCGTGGCCTCCGTTTTTCTTGTGAAAGGTGGTTGCTCATTTTCTTCAGATTCGGAAGATGAATGCGGAACGGTAGCCATTGCAGCGAAGTCTTCGGGAAGATGTTCAACGTTGTTTTCTCTTGAGAGTAGAAACGAAAGTGATGGAAGTGGGTGGATTGCTGCGTGTAAATTCCAGAATAGAAACTACCAAGAACCAATTAGAATGGAAAGGGGCGACCATTCGGTCCCCCCGAACGTATGGCTGAGTACCACGAGCCCCCCGGGAAGCCATTTTTGGGCGGGAGGCGAGCCTCGGCTGGTATGCCCGAAGCGGCGTAGCCGGGGCGCGTTTTTTCCCGCCCTCGAGTTGGCTGGCCTAGACACTGACGCGGCCGGCCACGCCCTAGGGGCAGGCAGGGGCGGGTTTACGCCCGCCCTGAAGACGGATAAAAGGAGCAACAAGCCAAGAACACATCCTCTTGTTCCTGTGCTCTGAAGCTGCACCCCCTCGCTGCACGTGAGCTCGAGACGGAACGAAGAGCCAATTTTGAGTGTGGTAATCTTTCTTGTTTGTCTTACAGATACTCTGTTGGGGAATGTCTAAGAAAGTTGGAAAGCGAATGACTACCGACCAGATGCTGCGTGTTCTTATGAAAGAGGTGACCGACCTAAAGAAGCGAATGGCGGAGAAAGATGGGGAAGAGGGACCGAAACGTCCGTTGGCTGGAGCAGCTCCGGGAGGAAAAGGCAAGAGGCCCAGAAGGGGAGCAGCTGGAGGGGACATCCCGGTTCCCTGTACCCCACTCGAAGAGCCAACTCCGGTGCCGGCGGAGGGGAATCCGATTCCCGTGGTGGTCACCCCCGTGTCCGGGGAGGATATGCCGCCCGAGCTGGCAGCACAATTAGCAGCGTGGTTGGGTAAAAATAACGAGGGCGCCACGGCTGACGACGCACGGGTTTTGATGAGGCAACTGCGTGAAACAAGGGAGGCGGTAAAGGCAGCATCGCCAGTTATCACGCCGGCCGCGGCAGGAGGAAAGCCACCCGGGATAGGCTCAGCCGCAGATACAGCTTCCGGTTCAGGTAAGCGGCCATTGCCGATTGCGAGGGATGAGTCTGCCCCGTCACGAAGGGAAAAGTTGGGTCAACATGTCCCTCTAGCTATTAAGGAGAAGATATGGGCAGATGAGTATGTAAACATCTTCTCGTTGCTTACCGATCATTATGAGATGGAGCATGTTAAGAGCCAAAAGGAGCTCATGCATCCGGGTGTTTGGCACGCAAAGATGGCCGCCTTCAAGGTAAATGAAAACATTGGCAATTGGGGCAAGGCGTGGGGGATTTTTACATCCATCCTGGGCGAACGTAGGCCCGAATTGCTGTCTGAATTGCCGATTTATCAGTCACGGATCATGGGGTATTCTGTGTCATATGGGGGCAATCAGTGGTTTTGTTACGATAATATTTTCAGAAAAGCGAAAGAACATGATAAAAACTTAACTTGGGATTGTTACGATTCTGTGTCATGGTCGAAAATGGCGGATACTGGTATGTTGAATTTGCCATTGGTAGGGAGTAGTGTGGGGGAGTCCTCCCGCCAATACTCTGGGACCCCCTTTCGATCAGGCGCGAGTAACGAATACCACTCCAGGCCGAACGGCACCACAGGTAAAAAGGGGAGTTGTTGGAACTTTAACAGGGGTAAATGTACGAGGCCCCAGGGGTCATGCAAATTTAGGCACGAATGTAGTGGGTGTGGGCAAGCGTCCCATCCTGAGTCCATGTGCAGAGCCAAAACGGGTGATAACGGGGGTAGAGGAGGCGCCAAACAGGTCTGAAATAGTCCGAGGGGCGCCTTTACCTACTCCGATTGATACCATGGCAATGATTCCTTGGCTCAGCGAATACCCGGATCACGCTTCCGCTGGGGTGTTGCGGAACGGGTTTTCATATGGTTTCCGCATCCCAGTGGGGGAGTTTCAGGGTTTAGCGAAATGTAAAAACCAAATATCAGTCTTGCATCACACGACCGTGGTACAAGAGAAGATTGGGAAAGAGGTGGCTCGAGGTCGAGTCGCCGGTCCGTTTAACGTGCCACCGGTTGCTAACTTTGTTTGTTCCCCTTTAGGGGTGGTCCCCAAGAAGGACCCGGGTGAGTTTCGGCTGATACATAATTTGTCAGCCCCACGTGGTCTTTCCGTAAACGATGCGATAGACCCGGCAGTGTGTTCAGTACGGTATGCATCTTTCGATGAGGCCGTAGCCATATTGAATCGCCTAGGGCCCGGTGCGCTGATGGCGAAATCTGATATCGAGTCAGCGTTCCGGTTGCTCCCGGTACATCCAGACGATCAGCGTCTTCTTGGTTTCATGTTTCAGGGACACTATTACATGGATAGATGTATGCCAATGGGGTGCTCTATATCTTGTTCCTATTTTGAGCAGTTCAGTTGTTTCCTGCAATGGGTCTTCACAAGGAAGACGGGTTTTCATCAGGTTATGCATTATCTCGATGATTTTTTGTTTCTAGGGGCAGCCGGGGATCCGGAATGTGGTCAGGCTTTGAATGAATTTTGTGTCTTAATGAATCATTTTGGTGTGCCATTAGCACCCGGTAAGACGGTGGGTCCTTCGACTTGCCTCGAGTTTCTGGGGATCGAGCTCGACTCGGAGGAGGGTTGTTTTCGTTTACCAAGAGAAAAAGTGCTAAGGTTCAGGGCATCCCTGGAGACGTGTATTAGTCAGTCTAAGGTTAAGTTGCAGCAATTACAACAATTGGTGGGACAGCTGAATTTTGCCCTGAGAGTAATACAGATGGCCCGCCCCTTTTCCCGCTCGATCGCTCAGGCCATGGTCGGCCTGAAGGAGGGTCACCATCGCACGAGGCTCTCGGCCGAGGTTCGCCAGGACATGCGCATTTGGTTGGCATTTCTGGCGGATTTCAATGGTCGAGTTGTCTGGAACAAACCGGCGGTGTCCTCCGAGGAGCTGGGCCTGTGGACAGATTCGGCAGGAAGCATTGGTTTTGGTGCCATATTTGGCACACAATGGTCAGCTCAAAAATGGCCGTCATGGTGGCATGAGGGTGGACTGACGAGTAACATTGCTTTTCTTGAACTGTTCCCCATTCTGGTGGCCCTGAAAACTTAGCCTGAGGGATTTAGAGATCACTCTGTGGTATTCTGGTCTGATAACATGACCGTGGTTGAGTGTATCAGTAGCCAGGCGGCACGATGCAAATGGATCCTGAGGCTGCTCAAAGAAATTGTCTTGTTGTGTATGCAATTGAATGTCCTATTTAAGGCGAGACATGTGCCGGGGGTGATGAACCAAGCGGCTGATGCGCTTTCTCGTTTCCGTATGCAGGCCTTCTGGGGTTTTCTGCCCACAGCGGACCCGGTGGCGGCACCCTTTCCCGAAGCTCTCTGGTCTCTCGGTGCCCCGAACTACGAAACCTCGTGGGAGAGAGTTTAGCACCCAGGACAAGGAAGGCATATGAAGGGGCGTTCCGTTCCTATTTGGCCTTTTTGGGGACTGCTGGAGGGGAACTTTGGGGCCAGGAGGAGTGGGTGGTAAATTTCCTGCTGTCTTTACGTCAGGCAGGCAAATCTGTGGCTACGGCCCAGAGGCATCGGGCAGCCATTTCCTTTGTGGCGAGGGCTCATGGGATCCAGGACCCGACAGCGTCTTTCGTTGTACAAAAAGCGCTACGTGGGTGGCAACGCCTTGAGGGTCGCAGAGTAGATGAAAGGCGCCCGATAGGTCTGGATAGGCTGGCCCTGTTATTTTCTGTACTTCCTTCAACGTGTTCATCCCAGTATGAAACAGTGTTATTCCGAGCCGCTTTTGCGCTGGCATTCCATGGGGCTATGCGGGTAAGCGAACTAGTGGCGAGGAACAAGCGGGAGGTGACGGGGGGACTGTGCCGAGAGCACGTTCAGGTCAGAGGGGAGACAATGTCCATCTCGTTTGTCAGGTCCAAGACCGACCAGGGTGCGATGGGGGACTGCATAATCATACAAAGGATTCCCGGGTCCTCCATGTGCCCGGTAAGTTGCGTAGAGGAATATTTAGCGCAAAGGGTGGCATCATGGGGGGGGACCTTGTTGAGACACGCTGACACCACCCCACTGACGAGGTTTCAGTTTCAGCGGGTGCTTGCGATGTCAATTTCCGCTGCGGGCTTGAACCCCGGCGAGTTTGGGACCCATTCCTTTCGGATAGGGGCTGCTACAGAGGCTACAGCCAGGGGTCTGAATGTCGAACAAGTTAAACGTGTGGGGCGTTGGTCCTCGAACTGTTATAAAAGGTATGTGCGGTTGCACATGTTGTGAAGCTGTAATGATGTACTCACGCTTCTTGTTTTTGTTTGGTTTTCAGTTGCGCAAGCCTACGAGGCGGGGCGGACTGTGCAGTCGACCCAACACCGGGTCAGCGGTCAGACATCACCGGCTGTGAAAAAGGAGGTGTGGGTCGTGGGCCACTCATACGTGAGGCGGGCCGTGGACGTATTCAAAGCAGGTGACATGATTCACGTGGCTGGGGAATACGGGTACAGTGTGTTCTTCTACGGAAAGGGCGGGCTCTGTATTGACCAGTTTAAATCATTTTTTGAGAGTTTGTTAGGGCGGACGAGGTCACCGCCGGCTATAGTCATAGTACATCTTGGGGGCAACGATTTGGTGTCCACTGGTAGACGACTACTTCTTGAGGCAATGCTTTCCACTGTAAGTTGGTTAGCGAGAAGAGTTCCAGGGTGCACAATCGCATGGTCCCATATGATCCCGCGAAAAGTGTGGCGGGGGGCTCTTTCAGTTTCTGCTCTGAATCATTCAGTAAGGAAGATTAATAATAAAGTGAGTCGATTGTTCCGTTCAAGTACACTGCATTCTATTTCGCATGGTTGTATTAAAGGGGACAGTATGTATTTGGGTGATGGTGTTCATTTGTCCCGGGTGGGGAACGAGTTACTCATAGGAGACCTGATAGCTTGGCTGGGGACTTTAAGACATGACCTTTAGGTAGGAGTGTGTGGGGGGTCCGGATAGCCGGTCAACTATCCGGCCTGTGGCGGTAAGGTCATGATCGGTGAGCACTAATTGGTAGATCCCTATGAGTGGGCGTCACCCATTACGGATGGGAGCGCTCCAGGGAGGTGGCCATTGGCCCCTCAATGGGTAGGCGGTCCCTTCTAAGGATGGGACGCCGAAAGGAAAGGAAAGGCGGTCAAGGCCCCTTCCTGGGTAGGAGGGGCTACAGCCCCCTCCTGGGGAATTTCCCGGGGCCAGGATATCTGCGACGGCAGATGTGGTAAGTTGTGTGGGGTTTGGGAGGGGGTCTACGCTACCTTCTAGATACCTCACACGAGTCCTCGAACGACCTTTAAGTGGCGTCGAGTTTATTGGGGCCCCCGTCAAGTCAAGGGAAATTGGTAGTTGCACTTGAGGTACACCTCTGTGCGGTCGCCCCTCACAAGTGAGGGGGATATTTCGGGTTTAGGGATCTTGACACCGGTTACGACCTTGCCGTTGGCCCTTAAACGTTAGGATGTACAATTTCAAAATTTCAAGTTAATGTTTTGTAGGATGTTAGTTCGGCTAGGAGAACCTTTGTATTAGAGAATATGTTAAGGTTAGCCAAACATCGCAATGTGGTAATGAAATTGTACATAATATGAAACTGTTATTTTAATGTTTTAATTTTGTTTCATATTTTAATAAATACGGCCGGGAGGGTCACTCCCTCCCGTCTTCCAAAAATTCAGAACTGTTTCCGGTTTCCCATCCTTGGGGAGTGTGTTGAGAGGGGGTGGCGGGTATCGCGGCCATATGGAAAGGGGCGACCATTCGGTCCCCCCGAACGTATGGCTGAGTACACGAGCCCCCCGGGAAGCCATTTTTGGGCGGGAGGCGAGCCTCGGCTGGTATGCCCGAAGCGGCGTAGCCGGGGCGCGTTTTTTCCCACCCTCGAGTGGGCTGGCCTAGACACTGACGCGGCCGGCCACGCCCTAGGGGCAGGCAGGGGCGGGTTTACGCCCGCCCTGAAGACGGATAAAAGGAGCAACAAGCCAAGAACGCATCCTCTTGTTCCTGTGCTCTGAAGCTGCACCCCCTCGCTGCACGTGAGCTCGAGACGGAACGAAGAGCCAATTTTGAACCCACCCACCAGCCCCTGAGGACAGCCAGTTGTTTTGAATAAAGTTTTGATGTGGTAATTCTATTTCTTGCAGGTTGTGGTGATTGTCGTGTTATTCTTAGTATGCAATAAAGAATGGTCAGCTACAATATGTTTTTCAAATAAAGTAATTCTGCACTAGTATTGATCAGTAATCATACGTGAAATGGTTTATGGTTGTTTTATAATTGAGTAATTTATTTAAATTGTCGTATTTATTTTTGGTCGGGCGGTAAGGTCATGATCGGTGAGCACTAATTGGTAGATCCCTATGAGTGGGCGTCACCCATTACGGATGGGAGCGCTCGAGGGAGGTGGCCATTGGCCCCTCAATGGGTAGGCGGTCCCTTCTAAGGATGGGATGCCGAAAGGAAAGGAAAGGCGGTCAAGGCCCCTTCCTGGGTAGGAGGGGCTACAGCCCCCTCCTGGGGAATTTCCCGGGGCCAGGATATCTGCGATGGCAGATGTGGTAAGTTGTGTGGGGTTTGGGAGGGGGTCTACGCTACCTTCTAGATACCTCACACGAGTCCTCGAACGACCTTTAAGTGGCGTCGAGTTTATTGGGGCCCCCGTCAAGTCAAGGGAAATTGGTAGTTGCACTTGAGGTACACCTCTGTGCGGTCGCCCCTCACAAGTGAGGGGGATATTTCGGGTTTAGGGATCTTGACACCGGTTACGACCTTGCCGTTGGCCCTTAAACGTTAGGATGTACAATTTCAAAATTTCAAGTTAATGTTTTGTAGGATGTTAGTTCGGCTAGGAGAACCTTTGTATTAGAGAATATGTTAAGGTTAGCCAAACATCGCAATGTGGTAATGAAATTGTACATAATATGAAACTGTTATTTTAATGTTTTAATTTTGTTTCATATTTTAATAAATACGGCCGGGAGGGTCACTCCCTCCCGTCTTCCAAAAATTCAGAACTGTTTCCGGTTTCCCATCCTTGGGGAGTGTGTTGAGAGGGGGTGGCGGGTATCGCGGCCATAGTGTTGTTTTGAAGTCACATGACTTCACATGCAAGTCTCAGGTCCTGTACGCGATAGGAGGGTGCGCGCACCCGGTCTCGCACTAAAATAAAGCGGCGAAAAAACATCTCATAATATGCTCTTGGAGCACGTTTTGGTAGAAAGAGTTAGTTCTGAAAAGAACTTTTTTTTTTTTTTTTTTTGGGAAAGAAGTTTTATGATGCTTTCGATTTCTTAAAGTTGGTACTACATTTTTCAGTATGTAATACTATGAAAATGAAGTGAAGAAATGTATCTTTTCTTGGGGCATTTGTGACTTTCAATTTTGAGTTTAATAAGAACGAGGCTCTGCTCTCCATACAAAAGAATTTCTCCACACTCGTTGCATTTCATATGCACCTTCGCAAGATATGGTCTCAAGTCCATCTCAGCACTCGATGGAGATACAGGTCGTCCACCAGAAGATGCGCTGGCCACCTCTGATGGTAATAGCGTGGCCAGGGCTCTTGTCGATGCTTTTGCATAATGCTCAGGATGCCTTTGTTTAACATGCCGCTGCATGGTGTGTATAGAAAAGGAATATTTTTTATCTGGATTTCCCCTTGAGAGCTCCGAATTGCATATCGTGCAGGTTACTTTTGGCGCATTCACTTTCTTTTGATCTTCAGGATAAGTGAAAAATTGCCAAATGAAAGATTCCTTTTTTCTTCTTAACGGTGGTCGCTCATTTCCTTCAGATTCGGAAGATGAATGCGGAAGGGCAGCCATTTCAGCAAAGTTTTCTGGAAGATGCTCGACGTTGTTGTCTCTTCAGAGTAGAAAAGATTGTGAGGAAAGTGGGTGGAGTGCTTTGTGTAAATTCGAGAACAGAAACTACTAAGAACGAATTGCAAGTGTTGTTTTCAAGTCACATAACTTTACATGCGCTTCTTAGGACGTGTAGGCGGTGACACTATCTAGTTACGAACGGGATTTCATACTTAGGAACTAGCATTCAAAAAACCTAAGAAATTCACTGAAAAAACCATAGGTTTTACACAGGTTATAGTTAGGAAGTAGCATTTAAAAAACCTATGAAATTCACTGAAAAAACCATAGGTTTGACACCAGTTATAGTTAGCTGGAAATTTTACTGACATAAAACCAATGAAATTCCACGTTATAGTTAGTTGGACTCACTATAACTTGCGCGCCTGCAATGCACTGCTGATGACGTCACATATTACATCACTCATGACATGGTCAGTGACATCACTCATGACATCACTGATGACACCATCCAGTGATTGTGTCTTTCTGAAAAATAAATTTGTTTTATATATGTATTTGTAAAGGTCGATGGAAGAATAAATGTTTAAATAAGTGTGTAAATGGATGTTTTTTAAAAAAAAAATTGGTACGTTAACTGGCTTATTAAGTGTATCTTAGTGAATACATATATTAGCGAGTATTGCTTAAATATTTAAATGTTTGTATCAGTGTTTCTCTTTGTGTATAAGTGGCTGCAGGGGTTGGTGACTGACTCACTGTTTGTATGTGTTTTGAAGACAGCATATGTGCAGGACTGTATGGGTGGATGAGTGTGTATATGTGTGTGTTAGTGAGTGAATGACTGTCTCACTAGTGTCTTCATTAGTAACGACATATGTTTTAATCTAGTATATGTGAGTATTGATGTATATAAGTGAGTATAGTATATATAGTGAGAGATTGTAGGAGTTCCTGTTTAAATAAGTATGCGTTTCTATAAGTGATTGTTTAAGAGAGTAAGTATGTGTAAGTTTCCTTAGAAGTAAGGTGGTAGTGTGTGTATAAATGTATATGCAAATAAATGGATGTTCAATAGTTTATTTGCATGTGTGAGTATGTGTGTGAGTAACTTTTGGATGACTGCTGATGTGTAACTGGATGTATAGGTGTATCACTACATATGATGAGTGAGGATATATATGAGTGACTATATAGAACTGTTGGTGAATGAGTGGATGTGTATATAGATGGTGGAATTACTGAATTGGTTGTTGTTACTGGTTTGGGTATCTCCATTTTTTTGAAAATGTTTCTTTCCATTTTTGAATATGTGTCTCAAGCGTTACATTACACTGAAATTAGGTCTGTCACTCTGTCACAAGGATGGTGTCATCAGTGATGTCATGAGTGATGTCACTGACCATGTCATGAGTGATGTAATATGTGACGTCATCAGCAGTGCATTGCAGGCGCGCAAGTTATAGTGAGTCCAACTAACTATAACGTGGAATTTCATTGGTTTTATGTCAGTAAAATTTCCAGCTAACTATAACTGGTGTCAAACCTATGGTTTTTACAGTGAATATATATATATATATATATATATATATATATATATATATATATATATATATATATATGTGTATGTATATGTATATGTGTATGTATATGTATGTGTGTATATATATATATATATGTGTATATATATATGTGTATGTATATGTATATGTGTATGTATATGTATGTGTGTATATATATATATATATGTGTATATATATGTATATGTATATATATATATATATGTATTACCTACTGGCGATAGCCAGTAGGTATATATAGTTAGGATTTTTTTCCTATGGGATTTTTGAAAATTCTATGTCAAATAACTTTGGCTTATGAGGACAGAATTGGATGACATTTTCAGGAAAATGGAACATTTTGTTTCTGAGCAGCCCCTGAAAATTTGGGGGGGTTTCGTCAAGGGGGGGCCGAGAAAAAGGGGGGTCCCAAAACGTGTTTTTCCCATGCAATTTTCCATAGGGCGGTTGGCCTCACTTTTAGCCTGAACGGCTGAATGGATTTACACCAAACTTGGCAAAATTGTAGGGACTGGTAGCCCGATGTGCCTTTGCTATGTCTCAAGATATAGGCTCCAGTGGTTTTTACGAAAATTAACTTTGAAAAATATATATTGGGCTACTTTGGGCTATATATATGTTGGAGCCCAAATGTAGCCCAATGTAGCCCAATGTAGCCCAAAGATGGCCACCAGAGACAAAAAAAACCAAATGTAGCCCAAATTTCAGCCAGATGTAGCCCAACTATAGCCCAATGACAGATTGTCCCAGAGTGTTCTAAAGAACAACTAGAGTGCTAACAGTCCTACTTATTACAAAGGTATGGCACACCTGAAGCCATCTTGATTGGAATAAAGTGGTAACTCTTAAAACATTTAATTTAAAAAGGAACAAAATGAGGGGGTTCATTTTGCCATAGAAAGTATGATTAGCGAATATATGACGAAATCCCGCATACCATCAGTCCGCAAAAAAAATCCCGCATGTACTATTAGGCCGCAAATTAAAATAACGAAAACTTTTAGAACGAATATGCCTTTAGCATACACTAAACAACTAAACTACCCTAAACCCTAAAACACTACCCCCAGCATGACCCTACACTACACAAACAGTACAACACTACCCTAAACCCTAAAACACTACCCCCAGCATGACCCTACACTACACAAACACTACAACACTACCCTAAACCCTAAAACACTACCCCCAGCATGACCCTACACTACACAAACACTACAACACTACCCTAAACCCTAAAACACTACCCCCAGCATGACCCTACACTACACAAACACAACAACACTACCCTAAACCCTAAAACACTACCCCCAGCATGACCCTACACTACGCAAACACTACAACACTACCCAAAACCCTAAAACACTACACCCCAGCATGACCCTACACTACGCAAACACTACAACACTACCCTAAACCCTAAAACACTACCCCCAGCATGACCCTACACTACGCAAACACTACAACACAACCCTAAACCCTAAAACACTACCCCCAGCATGACCCTACACTACGCAAACACTACAACACAACCCTAAACCCTAAAACACTACCCCCAGCATGACCCTACACTACGCAAACACTACAACACTAACCTAAATCCTAAAACACTACCCCCAGCATGACCCTACACTACGCAAACACTACAACACTACCCAAAACCCTAAAACACTACACCCCAGCATGACCCTACACTACGCAAACACTACAACACTACCCTAAACCCTAAAACACTACCCCCAGCATGACCCTACACTACGCAAACACTACAACACTACCCAAAACCCTAAAACACTACACCCCAGCATGACCCTACACTACGCAAACACTACAACACTACCCTAAACCCTAAAACACTACCCCCAGCATGACCCTACACTACGCAAACACTACAACACTACCCTAAAACACTACCCCCAGCATGACCCTACACTACGCAAACACTACAACACTACCCTAAACCCTAAAACACTACCCCCAGCATGACCCTACACTACGCAAACACTACAACACTACCCTAAACCCTAAAACACTACCCCCAGCATGACCCTACACTACGCAAACACTACAACACTACCCTAAACCCTAAAACACTACCCTCAGCATGACCCTACACTACGCAAACACTACAACACTACCCAAAACCCTAAAACACTACCCCCAGCATGACCCTACACTACGCAAACACTACAACACTACCCAAAACCCTAAAACACTACCCCCCAGCATGACCCTACACTACGCAAACACTACAACACTACCCCAAACCCTAAAACACTACCCCCAGCATGACCCTACACTACGCAAACACTACAACACTACCCTAAATCCTAAAACACTACCCCCAGCATGACCCTACACTACGCAAACACTACAACACTACCCAAAACCCTAAAACACTACACCCCAGCATGACCCTACACTACGCAAACACCTCAACACTACCCTAAACCCTAAAACACTACCCCCAGCATGACCCTACACTACGCAAACACTACAACACTACCCAAAACCCTAAAACACTACCCCCAGCATGACCCTACACTACACAAACACTACAACACTACCCTAAACCCTAAAACACTACCCCCAGCATGACCCTACACTACGCAAACACTACAACACTACCCTAAACCCTAAAACACTACCCCCAGCATGACCCTACACTACGCAAACACTACAACACTACCCTAAACCCTAAAACACTACCCCCAGCATGACCCTACACTACGCAAACACTACAACACTACCCTAAACCCTAAAACACTACCCCCAGCATGACCCTACACTACACAAACACTACAACACTACCCTAAACCCTAAAACACTACCCTCAGCATGACCCTACACTACGCAAACACTACAACACTACCCAAAACCCTAAAACACTACCCCCAGCATGAACCTACACTACGCAAACACTACAACACTACCCAAAACCCTAAAACACTACCCCCCAGCATGACCCTACACTACGCAAACACTACAACACTACCCAAAACCCTAAAACACTACCCCCCAGCATGACCCTACACTACGCAAACACTACAACACTACCCAAAACCCTAAAACACTACCCCCAGCATGACCCTACACTACGCAAACACTACAACACTACCCAAAACCCTAAAACACTACCCCCAGCATGACCCTACACTACGCAAACACTACAACACTACCCAAAACCCTAAAACACTACCCCCAGCATGACCCTACACTACGCAAACACTACAACACTACCCAAAACCCTAAAACACTACCCCCCAGCATGACCCTACACTACGCAAACACTACAACACAACCCTAAACCCTAAAACACTACCCCCAGCATGACCCTACACTACGCAAACACTACAACACTAACCTAAATCCTAAAACACTACCCCCAGCATGACCCTACACTACGCAAACACTACAACACTACCCAAAACCCTAAAACACTACACCCCAGCATGACCCTACACTACGCAAACACTACAACACTACCCTAAACCCTAAAACACTACCCCCAGCATGACCCTACACTACGCAAACACTACAACACTACCCAAAACCCTAAAACACTACACCCCAGCATGACCCTACACTACGCAAACACTACAACACTACCCTAAACCCTAAAAAACTACCCCCAGCATGACCCTACACTACGCAAACACTACAACACTACCCTAAACCCTAAAACACTACCCCCAGCATGACCCTACACTACGCAAACACTACAACACTACCCTAAACCCTAAAACACTACCCCCAGCATGACCCTACACTACGCAAACACTACAACACTACCCTAAACCCTAAAACACTACCCCCAGCATGACCCTACACTACGCAAACACTACAACACTACCCAAAACCCTAAAACACTACCCCCCAGCATGACCCTACACTACGCAAACACTACAACACTACCCAAAACCCTAAAACACTACCCCCAGCATGACCCTACACTACGCAAACACTACAACACTACCCCAAATCCTAAAACACTACACCCCAGCATGACCCTACACTACGCAAACACTACAACACTACCCTAAACCCTAAAACACTACCCCCAGCATGACCCTACACTACGCAAACACTACAACACTACCCTAAACCCTAAAACACTACCCCCAGCATGACCCTACACTACGCAAACACTACAACACTACCCTAAACCCTAAAACACTACCCCCAGCATGACCCTACACTACGCAAACACTACAACACTACCCTAAACCCTAAAACACTACCCCCAGCATGACCCTACACTACGCAAACACTACAACACTACCCTAAACCCTAAAACACTACCCCCAGCATGACCCTACACTACGCAAACACTACAACACTACCCTAAACCCTAAAACACTACCCCCAGCATGACCCTACACTACGCAAACACTACAACACTACCCTAAACCCTAAAACACTACCCCCAGCATGACCCTACACTACGCAAACACTACAACACAACCCTAAACCCTAAAACACTACCCCCAGCATGACCCTACACTACGCAAACACTACAACACAACCCTAAACCCTAAAACACTACCCCCAGCATGACCCTACACTACGCAAACACTACAACACTAACCTAAATCCTAAAACACTACCCCCAGCATGACCCTACACTACGCAAACACTACAACACTACCCAAAACCCTAAAACACTACCCCCAGCATGACCCTACACTACGCAAACACTACAACACTAACCTAAATCCTAAAACACTACCCCCAGCATGACCCTACACTACGCAAACACTACAACACTACCCAAAACCCTAAAACACTACACCCCAGCATGACCCTACACTACGCAAACACTACAACACTACCCTAAACCCTAAAACACTACCCCCAGCATGACCCTACACTACGCAAACACTACAACACTACCCAAAACCCTAAAACACTACACCCCAGCATGACCCTACACTACGCAAACACTACAACACTACCCTAAACCCTAAAACACTACCCCCAGCATGACCCTACACTACGCAAACACTACAACACTACCCTAAACCCTAAAACACTACCCCCAGCATGACCCTACACTACGCAAACACTACAACACTACCCTAAACCCTAAAACACTACCCCCAGCATGACCCTACACTACGCAAACACTACAACACTACCCTAAACCCTAAAACACTAGCCCCAGCATGACCCTACACTACGCAAACACTACAACACTACCCTAAACCCTAAAACACTACCCCCAGCATGACCCTACACTACGCAAACACTACAACACTACCCAAAACCCTAAAACACTACCCCCAGCATGACCCTACACTACGCAAACACTACAACACTACCCAAAACCCTAAAACACTACACCCCAGCATGACCCTACACTACGCAAACACTATAACACTACCCTAAACCCTAAAACACTACCCCCAGCATGACCCTACACTACGCAAACACTACAACACTACCCTAAACCCTAAAACACTACCCCCACAACTCTACACTACACTAACACAACACTACACTACACAACACTACACTACACTACACAATCACTAACCCACGAAAAAATTAACACAAACCCACTTACCTCTCTCGTCATCGTGGTTTTCACAACGCAAATGTATTTACCATACATGCCTTTAAAACGTAATTCTTTGTAAAGGCATGCGCGATAAATGCACATGCGTTTTGAAAAAATGTGGGATAATGGTATGCGAGCTCAATGACCTTGCGGGATAATGGTATGCGGACTGAAAGTCTGCGGGATAAAAAATGCGGGAAAATGGCTGCAAACCATGATTAGCAGCAGACTTCCCTGGTGAGCACTAGCTTTACTACAGTGATCTAATGAGCAACTAGAGTGCTAACATTCAGAATTTATGGCAAATGTGTGACACATCTGAATGCCTTCTTGATAGAACCAAAGTAAACAAGCATTGAAAATGCAATAGATCTCGCCCTCGTTTAAGTTAAAGCCATTCTGTTTGTAATGAGGTGGCTTTTTAGCTTTGCTTTTATTAGTGTTTTTAAAACTTTCATGTAAATAACATGCATATGTATGCATATATGTATATGTATGCATGCATTTATATTTATATAGATATGCAGATTACATATGTTTATATATGTATATTACCTACTGGCGATAGCCAGTGGGTATATATAGTTAGGATTTTTTCTCTATGGGATTTCTGAAAATTCTATGTCTAATAACTTTGGCGTTTGTGGACGGAATTGGCTGAAATTTTCAGGAAAATGGCACATGGCACACCCTGAAAATTTGGTGGGGTTTCGTCAAGGGGGGGCCGAGAACAAAGGGGGGTCCCAAAACGCGTTTTTCCCATTCATTTTTCCATAGGGCGGTTGGACTCACTTTTAGCTCGAACGGCTGAATAGATTTACATGAAACTTGGCAAAATTGTAGATATGGTTTGCCCGACGTGCCTTTGCTATGTCTCAATATATGTGCTCGAGTGGATTTTGAGAAATTAACGTTTAAAAAAATATATATATCTGTGACAGCGCTCCGGTTAGCGCCCCGGTTCGCGTACCTAACGCGTAACGGAACTTCGCGAAGCGAATCTGATTGGCTCTCCGGTGTCTGTCAACATTCTAAACAAACCGGAGCGGCCGCCATCTTGTCTCTCTGTACGATCGAGAGACAAGATGTTGTGAAAAACGAAGGGGGAAATGAAGGAAAGGGGGCAAGGTAGACCACTCCTGACCCCCTAGGATTGATGAGGGGGATATTAAAGTGCCCCGCGGGGCAAAAAATTTTGCGATTTTATGCCGTAGAGGCGCGTCCCGGTACGCGAACCGGGCAGCTCACCGGGCAGCTAACCGGGCAGCTAACCGGCAGCGTAGCTGTCAACATTGTAAACAGTCCGGAGCGGCCGCCATCTTGTCTCTTGGTAGGTTCGAGAGACAAGATGTGGTGAATAAAGAAGGGGGAAATGAAGGAAAGGGGGCAAGGTAAACCCCTCCTGACCCCCTAGGATTGATGAGGGGGATATTAAAGTCCCCCATGATTTTTCGCGGTAGAGGCGCTTCCCGGTACGCGAACCGGGCAGCTAACCGGCAGCGTAACGGGAGTCCGCCATCTTGTGTTTTTGGAGCGTCCGGTTTGCGTACCGGGTAGCGTCCCGGTAAGCGTAACAAGGGGAAAACCAAGAGAAACAGTAAAAAAAAAATTAAGGGAATAGATTTCCAGCAAACTTGGCAAAATTGTAGGGACTGTTTGTTTGATGTGCCTTTGCAAGGCCTCAAGATATGTGCACGTGTGGATTTTGTCTAATTAAGGTTAAAAAAAATATATATATCTGTAAGCGTGCTCCGGCACGCTTACGTTACGGGTTTTGTTTGCGCTGCAGAACCGATACGTCACGGTTATGCGACGCGTCATGAGGCGTCTCACGTGGCTACATGATACGTCACGTAATAAAGAATATATTTTACAGCTATAGATATTAGCTTTTAAAAAACCAATGAAATTCACTGAAAAAACCATAGGTTATAGACCATATATAGTTAGGAATTTGCATTTACAAAACCTTGAAAATTCACTGAAAAAACCATAGGTTAGAGACCATATATAGTTAGCTGGACATTTTATTGACATAAAACCAATGAAATTCCATATATAGTTAGTTGCACTAACTATATATCGCGCACCCGCAATCCACTGCTGATGATGTCACATATTACATCATTCATGACATGGTCAGTGACATCACTGATGACATCACTGATGACATCTCAAATGACATCACTGATGACATCACTGATGACATCACTGATGACATCTCAAATGACATCACTGATGACATCATCTAGTGTCTGTGTGTTTTTGTAAAGTTTAAATATGTTTTACATATTGAAGAATGAGTGGATGTATGGAAGACTGAGTGTGTGTGTGGCTGGCTGGGAGGTGTGTGACTCTGTGCATATCAATGTGTACTTGTATCAGTGATTGTATAAGAGAGTAAGTATGTGTTAGTATATGTGTGAAAAGTATGGTGTTCTGTGTTTAACTGTATAGATGAGGAAATCGAAGTGTGATTGATTCTTCACAGGACTGACTAGGTGTATGAGTGCATATGATAGTGTTGTAATAATGAGTGACTGTATGTATGAGTGATTGTATGGGTGAATGAGTGAATGTGTGTGTAGACGTAGGAATCAGTGAGTGCGTATGTAGTAACTGGTATTGGTGTGTCATGATGTCATCAGTGATGTCATTTGAGATGTCATCAGTGATGTCATTTGAGATGTCATCAGTGATGTCATCAGTGATGTCACTGAAGTATGGTGTTCTGTGTTTAACTGTATAGATGAGGAAATGGAAGTGTGATTGATTCTGTACAGGACTGACTAGGTGTGTGAGTAACTCCATGGATGAGTGGCAGTGTGTGAGTGTCTGCATAGGTGTATGAGTGCATATGATAGTGTTGTAATAATGAGTGACTGTATGTATGAGTGATTGTATGGGTGAATGAGTGAATGTGTGTGTAGACGTAGGAATCAGTGAGTGCGTATGTAGTAACTGGTATTGGTGTGTCATGATGTCATCACTGATGTCATTTGAGATGTCATCAGTGATGTCATCAGTGATGTCATTTGAGATGTCATCAGTGATGTCATCAGTGATGTCACTGACCATGTCATGAATGATGTAATATGTGACATCATCAGCAGTGGATTGCGGGTGCGCGATATATAGTTAGTGCAACTAACTATATATGGAATTTCATTGGTTTTATGTCAATAAAATGTCCAGCTAACTATATATGGTCTCTAACCTATGGTTTTTTCAGTGAATTTTCAAGGTTTTGTAAATGCAAATTCCTAACTATATATGGTCTATAACCTATGGTTTTTTCAGTGAATATATATATATATATATATATATATATATATATATATATATATATATATATATATATATATATATATATATACACACTAAACATAGACACCCCATCCACTTAATAACCTGACAATATAAATCCAGACTTAAAAACTATTATTGATTTAAATATGTAAAAACATGAACACTAAACTACACTGTCACTATACTATATCCTAACTAACACTATACCTAAACTACTAAAACTATAAAAACGTGTAGTGAAAAACAGGGAAAGGAAATTGTCCAGGGAAGAGTCCAAATATACCCGCTGATGCACTTCATTGCCTCCTGCAAAGTTGGCAGCAGGCATGGAGGCTTGCCTGCTCCACCTCTATGCCATGCATCCTGATCTTCAGTTCTTGCAAATCTTTCAGGAACTGGGACTTGAACAAAGCTCCATTGGCAGGTGTTGGGACCATACGCTGTGTGGCTGCCACCTAATAGACAGTAGATGTGCTTGGAATGGACTGTGTATTCTCTGGCTGCCATTGGCCACCCTCCACTTGTCTTGGGTCACTGGATTGTTCTGTGTTTGCCCGCCAACCTGCATTCCAGGTACCTGCAAGTTTGTACTTCTCATAGAACACCCCCATCTTTTTGTAAGCCCTGGTTACATGCTGGATGTGATGGTAGTTCTTCAAATGCAATGAATGATGTTTTGCCTCTTCATTTGTCATGATATCTTGGGAGGTAAAGGAAGTTCAAGTTGGAAATCTGCATGATGTCTGCAAGATTAGGATTAAATGTCATACAATTATAGGTGGCAGGCCAGACCAACACCTAATATTGAGAAAGAGATTGGGACTATTTATACCATACAATATGGGAACGTAGTCACAAAATAAATTACAACCATATCACTCATGACATACATTGGTGTTGTCATTGTATCATGCAACTGGGTTTGTAATTTGCTCATTGACATTTGTGAAATGTGATAAATTAAGCAAGTCCAGGTAGTGTGGTTCTGCATTGCATTACTCATCTGAAGTTGCACAAGGAAACACACATTGCTCTCCTGGCGTACTCCGTGTCAGATAGCCAATACATGGATGGAGGAAGGTTGGCTGTCTCCTGCAAGACATAACTGGGGTACACTTCACCAATTTAGCCACAGCCAAATACCAGGAAATCTGACATTTAGCTTCTGATATATAGTTGTAGAAATACCATGGTGATCTTAACATTATCAAACGTTCATTCACACATTCTCCAAAGGCTCCTTTCCTCTCTGGACATTTTAAATCAGGCAATACATCAAAGGAGTGTGTTTATGCATGCTAGAGTACTCATCTGTACAAGTACTTTGCGAGGTATGATGTAGGGAACCTTGCTCCCTGAGGCAAGCATGACTTTTGGTGCTATCCAGTCTGAGTGACCCGACCAGTAACAGTACCACGTGTCTTTGTAAAGTGCATGTTCAACCCCAAAAGGGGAAATTTGGCGCTGAGTGGCAGATATTTAGGACACATGGCATCCCCGCCTGTGGACTATTACTCAGTGTACCACATAAATACATACATTACATTATATGAATGCCTCTCAGAAATGGGACATACGGTATATAAGGCCATGAGTTTGCAATTTCAATGCAAATCCATTTGCAGACTACAGACATTTGCCCAATGTGCTCAAAAATATTCTGTTTGCTCTGAGATAGGAATCTGAACATGCTGTCATTGCCTGCAAATTCATTAGACCATAACCCTGACATGTTGACATCTACAATCACAATGTGCATCAGTCAAGCAGTCTGGTAATGATTTGCGCAACACCATGGGTAAATAGAGTTGTAGGCATACATCCTGACAGCCTTCAGGGCATATGTATAATTGTTACTCTGTCATTACATTTCACATATTTATGGCACACACTACTCTGAGGGATGCTCGTGTACCTCTGAGGCTGGATTACAGTAGCCATAGCTCAGGATAAGCGAAGCAAATGTAGAAACAAAAATATTTTGATAATGAACTAATACCCTTATAGAAAGACATGTTGAGTGTCATATGTCCTCTGTCATGACTCAAATCCATGATTTTGAGAAATATGGACTATCACAACAACATTTGCAGCATCTTTCATAGGAAAAATTGTTTGTTTGTGATGGCTAGTCTGTTGATACAGTTATACAAGATTTATCAATTTGGAATCTGAATTCACACTCAACTAAAGGAACAGGTATGGGTAATCAAACATTTTAAATTTGATCAGCATAAATGTCCGACCACACCTATAGTCATTCAGACTGAACGTATGTTCCAGGAGAGGTTAAATGTAGGCAGCATGTATGAGCATAGTATTATGCAAAATGAAGCAATATTTGGCATTTGGACATATCCTTACTGTAAATCAGATTACATGAGATTGTAATGTTTACACTTGGTAACACTGTCTGGGTAATGTGTTTCACCCCCATAGGACCAGCGCCAAACTCATATATGGACATAGGCAAACAAACCTTGTCCAGACAAGCTCAGCCGTGCTCATTCCACTATGCAGCCACATCTGTTGAACCATTGTTAGTAATGTTTGTGCCATGTGTTGGACGTCATACTTACACTGCGCTGATCAACAGCAGATTTAGCAGCAGATGATGATACATGTTCCGTACGCGTCAAAACAGTAGATGAGCATTGTTAGAAATTAGTTGTCTGGTTGGCTAGGGTATGCACCTAAGCTAGGCAGAATCCAGTCAGGATAAGGGTTTTACACCTCTAAAATAACCCCTGCTCACCCCCTTGGTAGCTTGGTACAAACAGTCAGGGTAATCTCAAAGGCAGTGCGTAAAGCATTTGCACATAACCAGCAGTAATACAGTGAAAATAAAACCAAATAACATCATACCAGTTTTAGAAAAATATCCAATGTTTATCTGTGTAAAACAAGACCAACAATAATAAAAATACAAAATACAGTGATCAAACTATGAATTAAGCAAACAAAGACTTTAAAAACAGGTCCAGGGCTATCACAGCATTATGAGCAAATAAATCAGACAGTGCTGGCCAGCATCGGGGCGTCAGCTGCGGTTTCAGGGATACCCGTAAAACAGTACCTTTGGAGATGCAGGGCATCGGACCTTGAGGTGCACGAGTCGTTGGGCCCTTGACATCAGAACTATTGAGGTCAAACTCCTTAAGTTTGAAGTCAGGAGCTCTTCTGTTCGGGATGGACGGTTCCCATAAGGAGCAAGGTCAAGACTGATTTGCATATGACTGGGTTCAAACTGGAATGGCATGACATGGGTTAGCAAAGAAACAATGCGTCTTGGCACATATCTCTGTACTGGGGAAAATGTATGACATTGTTCTGCATCCTGTCAATCAATTGTTCTTTTTGCATTTGCCATGCCGAGTGGGACAGGTATGCCCAGACGTGGGTCCTGTGCTCTCCATGCCACTGGAGTCAAGCTATCCTGGCTGATGAGAACTGAGGGCCCGAAACCGGACCTAGGATGCTTGTTTACAGTCGAGGGAGGACCTGGCCTGGCAGTTCAGGTTGAACTGTTCCCATTGGGCGCAGGGCCAAGACTGATTTGCATATGGCTCGGTCTATACTGGAATGGAATGGTAAGCAAGAAGGCATGGATTTAGGTCCAGATCTCTGTACTGGGGTGTTTGTATGACATTGGTCTGCATTCTGTCCATCAATTGTTCTTTTTGCAAACTTCTAGAAAAACACATTAATTAACAACTCACAGAATATACTGTGTCTATCGGGTGTCTGGATCCTTCACAGTCTGGTTTAAGACCAATGTAAAGCACGGAGTCCGCACTGATAGCAGGCGTTCTTGTTGGTGGCACTGGATTTATTGCCAGCTTTTGATACAGGATCCCAATGTATACTGCTTCAGAGACTTGAGAAGATTGGGACATGTGGGCGAGCTGTATCATGGCACCCTAGTTTTTCATTTTAACGCCTGCAGACCATCAATCTCTGACCCTTCTGTTACCGAACCAAGGAGCTTATCAAGAGAGTGCCACAGTTTTCTTGCCTTAGCCCCACATTATTCAATATATATGTGACACCTTTTGCGAAAGTAATCAGAGAGTTTGGCTTTACTCCAATCTCATATGCAGATGATACTCAGTTTCTCCTATCATTTCATAAGAGTACTACGAACATTTATTCCCACTTTTCAAACGGTATGAAAGCAATCTCATCTTGGTTGACATAGAATTTCCTTCAGCTGAAAGCTGGTGAGATGGACATTATGCTCTTTGGTAATGCCCAATTGCTCTCGTCTCCAGCGCGGTGGCCCCCTGAGCTGGGTAGAGCTTCTGTTCCTAAGACTGGGGTTAAGAATCTTGGTGTCTGGATACATCAGCATCTCACTATGAGAGATCAGGAAGTGGACACCTCTGGCTCCTACTATGCTGAGCCTTCTGTATAGATTCTTTCCTCTTCGTTCACTCTCTATGTGAAAAATGTTCATTCAGGCACTGGTGATCAGCCACTTGGACTATTGTAATGCTTTTCTGATTGAAGCAAGTGATGCCTCATTAAAAAGACTCCAGGTGGTTCAGAATACAGCTGCCCGACTCGTTAATAACTTGCCAGCCAGAAGGACTTCTCTCTCCCTTTTGTGACAATTGCACCGGCTTCCTATAAGTAACAGAGTTAAGTTCAAGATCTCCTGTATTGTACATAAGACTTTGAATGGTAGAGAACAAGGTTATTTAAATGAAAAACGAATTCCCTACCAGTCAAGTAGATCCCTAAGATCGGGAGAGAAACCCCTGCTTGTGATTCCCTGCATTAGGAAAGCTTGTACTGGTGGTAAAGCCTTCTTCTATCTCCTTCCCTACTTTTGGAATCAACTCCCTTTTCACCTTCGCAAATGCCCAGATTATCTTCGTTTTAGGAAACTTCTTAAAACTGAGCTCTTTTCTATGTTAATAATCTCTAGACTGTGCCAATCTGCCATTCTTCCGTTAGCGCGGAGATACCCCTTCAGGGGTGATTCAGGCGCTTTATAAATAAAATAAAATAAAATAAAATAAAAAATAAATCAAATAAGTTGAATTTACTGAACCATAGGAAAACCTGTTCATTTTGAGGTAGGATATAACCAATCTGTCTTATTTCACATAAAATGTTTATTGCCTATGATAAAGTCAAGTAGTTTGATCAAGAAGGAATCCTGTGTGGCAGTTAAAAGATATCACCACCTATTTCAGTATGCACACAAACACTCTTTAGGTCATAATTGTATCAATAATTATGTTAGGAATTGCTGGTAGATCATGGATTTATAATTTTAACGATTGCATTGTTACAAATCTTGATAGTTATTAACTCCTGTTCAATATGGAGTACCAGTATCGAAGAGCATGCTAGGAGACCTATCCATTTGTATGATCCAAGCAATGTAGAGTATCTACTGTGATGCTTTTGCATCAAAACCGTACATAAATCAAGATTATAAAGCATTCAGAAAACAAATACGCTTGGCAGGGATGGAGAAAAATATTTAGCTCATCCAAATCATATTAAAGACCAAAGCAATGATCAAAGTTTGCTTGCGGCATCATATAGAAACAAATGTTATCAAGAAGTGGTGTCTTTTAGCTATATTTGCATGCAATATGGAAACAAAAAAGTGAATGGTTCTTCACTTTTGTGTTTATCGCTGCAGTGTATATCAGTGGTATTTATAGGAAGACTGCAACGTGTCGTGATTTGCTAAAACAAAATAGACATATATATATCTATTGGTCACAGTTGTTATTCTACAGAGCTATGTATACAAGTTATGAAAATGTCTTTCTTCTAAAAATTAAAGGAGCAGCATCTATAAATGGTCCTGTGTGGTGTTCCATATAGAGTTGGAAACCTTTGAGACAACTGAAAGTAGTGTGTATTAATAGTTTGTTAAACCCGAGTGATTTTCATGTCTGCCATCTTGTTTTGTATAAAGACTGGATATATCCATAGGCACCATGTACAAAGAATTGCCCTTATCATTTGAATAGCCATTATCACAAACATGAGTCATTGTAGGAAGACCCCAGTATATAACCAAGAGTAAAGTGAAACCATGTGTCTATCAATGTGGTTGATTTTGTAGAGTGATTATGATAGGTATTGTAGAGATGACAAGTATTAACAACAGATTTTTGCTTTTAGCACTATTAGCCAAATCATTTATGTTATGTTATGTGTTATGTGTTTTGTTATGAGTTTGTTTAGAGCGACAGCTGCCCCAGGCAAAGAGGCGTCCTGGCGCTAAATAGCATGCACAGAAGGGCAACAGGAAGGCCTACGGAAAGAGGAAGAGAAAAGTTTTCATTTCAACAAAACAAGGTACCTCTGACGCCATAAATCACAGCTCTATTCTGAATGGAACGGCCTCCGATGCGAACCCTTCTCATGCGGGGGGCCTCTACCAGGCATTGTCCTGTAGAACAGAGCAGGCGCATGGGGGTGTAGGGTAGAAGTAAGTCAGTCGAGATTTCCGGAGAGGCACCTTTCAGGATTTTAAAGGCAATGCAAAGTGCCTTGAACTCAATATGCCTAGCGACAGGCAACCAGTGGAGACGGTGAATGGCACTTGTCACTGAGCAGGCTCTGCGCAGGCTGAGTAGAGATCTTGCGGCCGCATTCTGACTCACTGTAGCCTTTGTATTTCTGACTTGTGGACTTCCAGATACAATGAACAGGCGTAGTTGAGCCTTGACGTAATCAGAGTCTCGATGATGATCTGCCGAGTAGGGTCATCAAAGAAGCCCAAGATGTGGTTGAGTTCGAGCAACAGACCAAAGCAGGTTCCCGCCACCTTTTTGGTTTGTGTCTGAAAGATAAATGAAGCATCCATCCAAACCTCTAAGTTCTTCACTGAAGGCTTAGGGGCATGGGCAGTGCCTAGACTCTTTGGCCACCAGTACTCGTTCCAACAGTCATGGTTCTTTCCCACCAACAACACCTCTGACTTGTTGGCATTCAGTTAGGAGACAGTTGGTGGTCATCCACTTAGCGACTGCCACAAGGTCACCCTGAAATTTCATGGCGTCCAGTTCGGGGTCGCTCGAGAGAGCCACCAACAACTGTGTGTCATCGGCATAGGAGACCATGGTCAGCACTCTGCTATTTGCTACTCCGGCCAGGGGTTGAACATAAAGATTAAAAAGCAGAGCGATCATGGACGGACCCTGTGGAACCCCTTGACCTATAGGGAGAGTGCTAGAGGCAAAAGGAGGGGCTATCACCTGAAACATCCTGTCCGCAAAGAAAGAGGCCAGCCACTTAAGTGCTGAACCAGTGACTACAGCCTCCGCCAGACGACTTAGCAAAATGCTGTGAGACACAGTGTCAAACGTGGTACTAAGATCCAGAGGGATCAGTGCTGACATTTGCCCCGCATCTAAGGCTTTCCAAAGATGTTCAGACAGGGCCAGAAGCGCTGACTCGGTGCAGTGGCTGGGGCAAAAACTATTTTGCGAGGGGTCGAGCCTATGGTTATAAGTGAGATATTCTGTGAGAAGAGGGGTCTAAGGATGGTTTTACGAGCAGCGGTATTACCCTAGCCTGTTTCCAAGCCGTAGCCATGACTGCAGCACCAAGGGACCCATTGATCACCTGTTCTAACGGAAGTATGATAGTGGATAGAATTTTCTGGAATTGGTTGGGCTTCTAAGGGTCATCAGGAGAGCCCTACTTGACTTTAGAACGGAGTGTAAGTAGAGCATCTTGTGTGATGAGGGAAATCCTCAAGAATACCATTTTTATGATTGCAAGATGTCTCAAGGGGGCCTATTTGGACCATAGGGAAGCTTTTATAAATGTATTCGACCTTCCTAACAAAGAAGGCTGCCAGCTCATCACACTACTGGTTGGATTTAATCAGGGGACCTGCAACATCTTTCTGGGTTTTAAGATCTGAGACTATTGAAAAAATGCTCTTGGCCAGGTTGGTGCTCTTACTGATTTGCTCACAAACAAAAACAATGCTTCTGTTGGGAATCAACACAAATTTCTTTGTAATGTTGAACACTATTAGGTATTTACCATACATTTAACATTCTTAGTCATGAAAATGCTGTATACGACATTTGCAAATCAAGAGGAAAAAGACACACCACACGCCTAGTAATTTGAAGAAACAAGGCTTCTTCCATCGCCTCTGGGGATGGGGTGTCAGCTGTTCTGCAATAAATTCACTGCAGAATGGAGACCAACTCAGACGCTTGCTGACATTGTCCCAAGTGATCGCTTTTGCTGTACTGTTTTTCTGATTTATCCACCGGGTGGTGAATGAATCTGCATACTGCCAAGATAACCCCTTTGAGAATTACCTACAAGGGTGTCGGCTGACACCCCACCTGCAGAGGCTAGGAAGAAGCCTTGTTCCTTCAAATTACCAGGTTGTCCTTCTCCTTGTCCTGATGAAGACCCAATCGGTTTGCTAATAATTTCGCACTAATTATTAGGGTCGAAACATTGACGTTACACTACCAAACTGTCCAAACTGAGTCACAGCGGTTAAAACGAATAATCGTATTGCATGAGATTATTGATGTGATAAGATGGACTGATGTTATTTTATATGTCTATATGTTATTTTGTCACTTCCTATTCACTTAATCACTTATCACTATCACTCACCTTAGTAAATCACCCTAACCAGATTCTCAATTGTTTTTGGACAACCAATGCTCATAAAACTTGAATTTATTCATGCAAATCTCCCAAAAATAAGAATACCTTTGCAAAAATCATAAACTGTGATGTGTGTTTTTCCTCTTGATTTGCAAATGTCGTAAACAGCATTTCCATGACTAACAATGTGAAATGTATGGTAAATATCTAATAGTGTTCAACATTACAAAGAAATTTGTCTTGATTCCCGACAGAACCATTGTTTTTGTTTGCAACTTAGTACTCAGGTTCTGAGGGTTACCCCATTATAATTGATGGGCGTACTGATTTGCTCGGCGTAGAATGCTGCACACTCAACTTGGATGGCCCTGTGATACCTCCTTACGGTAGTACAGTAGAGATCCTTGGAAGTCGGGTCAAAGTCCTGTCTCCAAGTTCTCTCCAGCTTTTTACAGATCTTACGTAAGGCAGATAATTTAGTATTGTACCATGGATTAGATTTAGATTGGTGATTCATGGACAATTCAGCTGGGATTAGGCCATCCAAGGGCTCAATAATCCAGTTAGCCAAGACCGAATAGGCCTCATTAGGGTCAGCAGGGAAAGCCTGATAGGTGGTGGCGAGGTGGATTTGGAATTGGTCCCTATTCAATTCATGCCAGGGACGTTTGAAAGAAAAAGTTAGTACTAAATTGCGTGCCGGCGTGATACCATTAATAGAAATGGGGACTAAATAGTAATTGGACCAGCCCATTGGAATAGGGGGTAGACTAGTGAGGGAGGGTAAATTTGCAAAGACAGGGTCTAATAGGTGGCCAGCTGAGTGTGTGGGACCTAACACTCATTGATAAAGCTGACACGCAGCAAGATCAGCCAGAAAGGTCGTCACTTCAGGGTCAAAGAGATTGTCTAGGTGTAAGTTAAGGTCCCCTGTGACTGTGAATTTAGAAACGTTGAATATTGGTGGACCTATGTAGCATTTCACATGAAGTGGAGACTGTCAAGCTGACCAAAGTTAATATGTATCTATATCCCTAGACCAGGGCAGTTTACATGTTGGCCATCTTTAAAACCCTACAGTAGCAGAGAACAAGCAAACTAGGCTAACCCTATGATATTATTGATAAATACTTCGCAAAAGGAGTGTAGTGGCACTTCTATAGACAGTTCCACGCTTTGGATTAGATGCACTGCTTCTGCCTGGCCAAAATGGTGCAAATCACTGCACAACAATGGCAATGCTTGGTGTGTGACCTACACAACTGGCCTAATGTGTAGGTTCAATGGTAGAGGCCTATGTAAGTCTGGATCACACAACTTGGACCCATTAACATTGGGTCAGGACTGGGATGGCACCACTAGGCAGGCCTGTGTGACAGGGGGCAGTGTTGTGGTGGAGAATCTGGGTGTTTGGATGTCTTTATGTGTCTCTAACTTCATGACAGGTAGGTCTGCAGATTGCCTGTGGAGTCAGTCTTAGTCTGGGTCCAATGAATGCATGTGCAGTCCATATCACACAGTCAGGGAACAGCAGGCAGCATGGTAGCACAGCAAGGCAGGAATAAGGAGCTTTATGATCACACATCAGTTGTTACAGCCATTACCAGGGTATTTCATCCATAGTCATATGTGAATGTAAAAATGGTTCCTGGGGTTTATGACCCACTCCATTGTATTCCTTTTTCTGCCTAGGCTCTCTATTCCTGCGATGTGTGAAGAATACTTCTTTGTGATGCATCACAGATGCAACACATATTTAGGGAAGTACAGAGATAGGCTGCCTCCCTGATATTCCAGTGTATGCACCCAGTTTGCATATTTACTGGAATTTAAAACTCCATTTGGTGTAGTTTCAATTTTCAACATCTTTTTATCAGACAGCCATGTCTTATGCCAAAAGCAAGGCAAGGTCTCCACGAAATGTAGTGGTGCAGGCACTTCTGCACTCAGGGTATATATGACCCTGAGTGCAGTATTTTTATTCCCAGTATTGGCGTAACAAGGAGTTAGACCTTTAATTCACCTTGTTATTTCACCTATCAATGTGTGCTGCATTCTGCAGCCCATATAGGTGGGGGTATATGCCTCACAGGATATTTTGTTTTGCAGGAAAGTGCACCTTCTTTCACAAATACATTCCTACATGCAACACAACAAACCTTACACCTTGGTTCAAGGGTGCCCGTGTTGACCCTATGCAGCCAAAATGACACAGATGCAGGATAAAGGCAGTAATACATTCTAGTTTATTAGATACAGCACATTCCTTCCCTTTTGCGTTCACACATAGCGGTGCAGTAAGGTGAATGTTTGTGCTGTAATGTGTGGCCATGCTCAAATTATGCCTGTTTGGTTCTACACTCCCTTTGGACTGTACTTAAGTGTGTGAAGGTGAACATGTTTACCAGCACACACACAATAACAAAGTGCTCACTGTTCCACATTTGAACTTATGTGTTGTGTAAGTCTTGCACAGGAACATGGATTTTCCACCTGATTTTACCATGCACACCTTTCACGATGAACATGATGTTGGGCAGGGGTGAGTGTGACACACAGCCCCAGACCTTTTGAGTAGGTGTGTTTCAGCAGGCCTCAGTGCAGTAGCTCAGGGTTGTTTGCTAATTTGCACTACTACTGTTTGCTACACAACACAATGCTATCCCCACTTTAGCTTTGTCTTAATTCTGGTAAAGGCAGTAGCATACATCTATTATGAGGGCAGGTGTATCTGTGATCATCCAGGGCCAAGCAGACTGCAATCCTTGACACAGGCCTAGGTATTGTAACACATCCATATACCCAGTTCCCCTTTGGGTATATATCAGAGTTGGTGGAACACACAACTATGCAGTTCTAACTGCAGGGTAGGGCAATGGCAACGCCCCACTTTAGCAGCAACAGTGGGGGTTGTGTGCTTGATGGACCCCTTATATCTGGAAGTGGCCAAATGCAGATTTGAAAGGGTGGGCTAGTGAGTGAGTAAAAGGATGGGTGGAGAGATGTATGAGGGAAAAAGTGAATGGATAGATAGATAGCTAGATAGCTAGATAGCTAGATAGCTAGATAGATAGATAGATAGCTAGATAGATAGATAGATAGATAGATAGATAGCTAGATAGCTAGATAGATAGATGGATGGACAGACAGACAGACAGACAGACAGACAGACAGACAGACAGACAGACACAGACAGACACAGACAGACAGACAGACAGACAGACAGACACAGACAGACAGACAGACAGACAGACAGACAGACAGACAGACAGACAGACAGACAGACAGACATACAGACAGACAGACAGACAGACAGATAGATAGATAGATAGATACATATCCAGAACTGTAGGAGGAATCTGTGGATATCAGCAGTTAGATGAAGGGTGAAGGGATGAATGGCTAGATGTCTGGGTGGAAGAACCAAACAAGCTCTTCTGTTGAGTGTTGTGAGGACTTGATTTGTTTGCTTTGTGCCATGAGAGCTTTGGTTTGAAGTGGGGTGCATTGTGATTTTCAGAAAATCCTGTGAGGGCAGGGGTATAGTACTCCTAACACGCAGAGTTAATTTCACACTCCACAACTTCATTACAACCTATTCAGAGAGACTGTGTATGTACTCCTAGGTTTGTGCTTGATATTTGACATAGCCTCTTCACACATTGACCATCTCTCTATTCTTGAGGCAATTAAATATTAGGCAAACATCTGCCTTGTCTTGTTTGTGTGGTTACTCCCATGCATTGCTACTTTATCTGGTTATTCTGTTCTGTTAGATGCTTTGGGGCCTGCTTGCATTGCTGTGGTAATCATAGTAATTATGTATTTTGTCACCTAGGGCAGGATATGGCATTGAGCCCCAAAAAGGTGTCACATGTGTTGTTTTTAGTGCATCTCCAAACCTGAAGGTATGGCTTGTTCACATTTGACATTTTAACATCAACACTGTGATTAGTCCTTTATCCATGACAACTGGCACTCATAGTCTGTGATAGTATCTGCTACAATATGAGCCCCTGCAAAGTGATGACAATTTGCTTGTTTGTCCATTGGTGAGTCAGTACAATGAGGGGTTGGCCTCAAGTAGAGCACATTTGGCCTATTTTTGCTCTATCAATCAGTTAGTGACATATGAAACACACTTTGCTACTGTCGAACATAGCAAGACTGCTAGCTGTGCTGCATTGCACTGCTTAAGTGAGTGAGGAATTGACAATTTAGATGCAATCCTGGCCTGTTACATTTCTGCTGTACTCTGCATCACTTCGCATTGCTCTGTTTGATTAATAAATTAGTTGCTCAACAATTCAGATAACATGATTGTTACATATGGAGGCCTGCATTTAGTTGAGAAGATAGGAGTGACTTGATTTTTACATTGACTTTGACAATCAATGAGTTCAAAACATTTATTCATATTTTCAAAAGTTAGCATCATTTCAGGATTATTCTCCATCATATGATTTGGTTTACCAAAATGAAATTGGCAAAACCTGGTTACATCTTTCAGGGCCAGCCAATGTGTCCTGGATCGCTCCTTTATTTTCACATCTCTCCTCCATTTACTCTGTATGTTCTACCCAAGAGTCCCACAGGACATTTTATTTGTCACAGCTATTGTGCTAGACAGCACAGACAAGGATGATTTTGCAGACATTAGAGGGGGAAGTACAACAGTCTTCCCCTCACATTTTCAGGTATCGGAACCCGGACCTCAGAACTCCAAAAGTCCACTCCATGACATTCCTAATCTTTTTTTCTGTTTAAGATGCTTTATTAAAATTGTAAAGCAAAGTAAAACATCATTACAAAGTAAAGAAAAACAGGAAACTTAATAACGTGGAAAATGGACAAAAAGCCGTAATTTACAATATCCTTATGAAATATAGATGTACAAAGAAAAGATGCATTTTTAGAAAAATGTTGTGCGGAGAGGAAAGAAGGAAAGAGGAGAAGGAGAGGAAGAGGGAAAGGAGAGAGAAGAGAAAGGAACGCAAGGAAAAGAAAAAGAGGAAAGTCCAAAAAGCAAAAATAAGCAAAAGATTCTAAACATTATGAAAACGAAATGAAAGTACAATAAATAACATTGCAAAAATATTAACAATAAAAGTTAAGTTCATTTTCTAGATGAAAAGTTGGTTAAAGGTAACCAAAGTAAGTCTCTTTTAATCATGAAAGGAGTGGAAGTGGCATAAGCTCTGCCCATTCTGTGGGATGACATAATAAGTTCCATAATGCCTGAAAGGACATTTTTGAGATATCCTCCCAATTAGAGGTAATAATCTGAAAAGTAATAGCTAAAAATAAATTGATAAAATTGCCAACACTTCTGTAATTATCAAAGATGGGAGAGATTGCCAAGGAAAACATGTGCGATGTGAAAAGGAATATCTGACAAAAGAATGTCATTTAATTTAGACCATATGTTAGACCAAGAGTTGTGTATTAGGGGACATTGGAAAAACATATCAATAGGATCACCCAGAACGTGAGGGCAGGACCATTATTTAGGAGAATCAAGTAATTTAAATCTATGAAGGTCACTGGGGGTAAAAAATAACCTGTTGTAAAAATAAAATGAGGTCTGTGTCATGCTGGCTGAGTGAGAAGTAGTGTGAATCTTAGACCAGAGAAGGTCCAAGGTATCTACGGAAAGATCAATGCTTAAGTCCTTTTCCCATAGAAGTTCCAAAGGGAACTTTATTCTAATAGAAATGGGATGAGATATGAGCTTATAAATTGTAGCTGCTTTACATTGGGTGGAAAAGTCAATAGGGGAAGGAGATGGAGGTGAGGGAGCAGGAGAAGAAGTAGAAATAGAGTCTATAGGGTTAAAAAAACAGGTGAGAGTTTCCTTGAGCATATTATAGTGGGCGGAATGATATGGGGAAATATCATATAGAAATTGAAGCTCAGAAAAGGATAAGAAAGTATCATCTTTCCTCAAATCCTGAGGAGTGATAATACCTTTATCAATCCATTCCTTCCAAAATAAGGTGCGATTATTAATCTTGAAATTCTTATTATACCAAAGAGGGCTATCCAAAGAATGGATGGTGGAAGGGAAGTGCGCGGCAAGCGAGGAAAGAACTAAAGCCTTAGAATGGACAAGAGTAGGAAAGGACATGCGTTTCGGGGGTGAGGTGAGCTGGATGGCCGACAGAAGCGAAAATGGAGAACATTGGGCCAGTTCTAAGTCGCTCCAAGCAGTACATAGTGAGTCTGTGGAGCTAGATAAAAAAAGTCAAAATTTGTTTCAAAGAGAAAGCGGAATGATATTGTCTGAGATTAGGAAAATTAACACCTCCTAGGTGTTTAGGGGATGGAAGACGGGCCATTGAGATTCTATGTTTACGATTGTTCCAAAAAAAATTGATGAGCAAACTATTAATAGTGCGAAAGAAAGTGTTGGGGAGAGAAATAGGAAGCATGGAGAGATAAAAAATTAATAATGGGGAGAATCATAATGTTTATCGTGGCCAATCTGCCCCACCATGAAAGGAAAAGAAGAGACTAGCTATCAGTAAGGGCCGTAATTTTTGAAGGATTTCAGTATGATTGAGTTTAATGAAATTTTTAAGGTTATTACAAAATAAAATACCAAGACATTTAATGTGAGACGGAGACCATTCAAAACCGGAAACAGTAAACATAGAGGGGATACAGAATTTGTTTAGAGGTAAAATTTCTGATTTGTCAATATTCAATTTGTATCTGGAAACACTAGAGTATGTCTATAGTAAAGAAAAAAAGGTCGGTAAGGAGGCAGTTGTGTTAGAAATAAAGAGGAGGATATCATCAGCATAAGCAGTGAATTTTATGTCAACATTTTGGAAGTGGAAACGCGTATAGTCTTTAGAACGTCTAATGGTCTCTAGAAAGGGTTCAAGAGCTAGGATGAAAAGAAGGTGAGAAAGAGGACAACCTTGTCTGGTGCCTATGAGAAAAGGAAAGCATCTAGATTGGCAGCCATTTACACAGACCGATGTAGTAGGTGCAGACATTTTTATGAAGTTAATGATAGTGGGATTGAATCCATGCCATTTCAGAGACCCAAAGATAAAGTCCCAGTTGACCCTATCAAATGCTTTTTCAGCGTCTAAGGTAATAGCTGCAATAGGGAAGTCAGATTTCGAGGCTAAATGTATGATATTAGGAAGAGTGCATGATTTATTAAGGAGATTGGTCTATATTTCTTACATAAAGAGGGATCTTTGTCTTTTTTGGGTATTAAACACAGCATTGCTTGTGTGAAAGAGCCCTGTGACTTGCCAGTGAGCAAAAAGAAATTTATAAGTGACAAGAGATGGGGTATCATGAATGCTTTGAAGTGTAGGAAGAATCAAACAGAAAAGCCATCCGGTCTGTAAGTCTTATCATTTGGTAATAAGACCATTGCCTCCAAGAGTTCGGTAGCAGAGATGGGATCATCAAGGGAAGTAAGGTTAGGAATGCTTTCAGGGCATTTAGGAATATTTTGGAAGAAGGAATCGATAAAAGCAGAAGATGGATTAGAGAGAGGAGTAATAATTCGAAAAGCAATCGAGTATGGTAGAATCTGAAAAATGTAGAGTTCCAGAGTCATCTTTAAAGGATACAATTTTAGATTTTTGTTTCTTAATCTTAAGATAGTTTGCTAAAGATCTGCCCGCCTTATTGTGACCACCATACATTTTAGTATGAAATTTAAGGAGGACATTGCTGGCTGAATCCCAAGAGAGTTTGTTGTATTGCATTTTGGCCTGAATAAGAAGAGGTAAAGCATCATGACCGTTAGAAGTAAAATATTTGTGCTCCAAGTCTTTAATTTGTTTAAGTAGCAATACCGACTGTGAAAGGGCTTTCTTTTTTTCCGAGACACAAAGTCAATGATAAATTCCCTAGCAGAGGATTTGAAAGCATCCCAAACAACGTGAAATTGAGAAACAGATCCCAAGTTCTGTAGAAAAAACTCATGAGCAAATGGAAGGATTGTTATGTTATGTTATGTTAAATAAACTTTTTGAGCGCAACTAACACCATTAGGTTCCTTGGCGCTAGAGAACTGGTCAGAGAACTGCGAATCTAGAAGAAGGGAATTGTTAAAGCGCCACCTCTTAGAATCATGAGAGGGAAGGTGATAGTCCATATCAATAATTACAGGGGCATGATCAGATATCAATATAGAAGCAATCTCAACATTAATCATAAATTGGAATGCAGGATGTGTAAGAAAGATATAGTCAATCCATGAGTGTGATTTGTGAATGGGGGAAAAGAAGGACAATTCTAGAGTATCAGGATGTGATGTGCGCCAGGAGACATTCCTCATCTTGATCAGTGCCATATTGAGTGTTTTCAGGCCCTGTTTAAGGTAGGATGATTGGGGTCATAACTCATGGCTGCAAACCATATCCTTGGTCAGCTGAAAGCACCAAAATACAACCACTAGTGTTGATGCATGTTGTTACTGAGACATAACTGTGCATGTGTGTTATGTATACTGGAACAGTCTAACACAATTCTTGTTGCATAGAACAATATGTGTCATTGCAAATGTTGACCACGCCCTAATACTTTGGACACTTCTACATGCTGAATTTCATGTCCCAGAAATGGTTGACTGTGGTAGGTATTTTAAAATGTTCCTGTCCTATCTGTGTCATGGGCACTCACTGTATGTTCAAAGTGACAAACTTATGAAATGGTTTTCTGGCATATATTCAGACCAAGGTAAGTTGTGACAGTGCCAACATGCTTGATACTCATACATACATATGTGCTTTTGAAACCTCTAATGTTGTTGCTTGTCTGCATTATATTGGCACAGACGTTGGTTTAGTTCACCTAATATTGCATGGGTATTTGCTTGTTCATGTAGTGCATTTCCAACACATGACTTGGATAGTCATATATTTTGGGATAAGCGTACAGGTAATGTTATTTGCTGGAGAAGGTGTCATGCTGAACTTAGTTGACACATATGTATGGCAATGTGGGCCATTTTGATGTAGTCAAACTGATGAAGGTACAAATAACTTTCTACTAGTGGTGGTGGTAAACTCTTCTCCACTTTCAGTGTTTGAAGACTTTTGCCACTCTGCGCTTGGCAAAACCTCTGCCAACCGCTGTTTTGCGCAGTTTACTGACACCCACCTCTAATTCGTACGGCCCCCTGAAATGGAGGACCGTACTGTCTCCCAAACTAGCACTTTTTTCATTATTTAACAACAAAACGAAAGATGGATGGGAGAATCCAAACTATCTGTACAATTGCCTCTTTCGGCTCTCGAATAAATTGTCAATCTTAGGATGGTGTTATGTCAGTATGGCAAACCGTCATGTCTACTTAAAACCCCAAAAAAGAGTGTAACTTGCATTGCCACCACAGACTATTTCTTTCAAAACAACAAATATGTTTGAATATTGTCTGGACTCTGGTTAATAAACTGTAGATATAAATTCTTATTTATAATGTAATGTCTATTAAGACTCTTTTCTGTGCGTCATCATGTTACCATATGTGTCGGTCACCTGAGCACAAGAACCACCGTTCCCAATGTATAAACAGTTATAGGCTTCTTCCAGGGCATGTTTGAGGTTATTTTTTTACGCACATGCCTTTAACAAAGGTGGCCAGTGAGCAGAGAGATGGCGGTGCAGCTGCTGCTGGCTTTGACTGCGATGAGGTGAATCAATTCACTTCGAGCACTTGTGAGTGATTTATATTTATTTCCCTTAAACCCCCTTCTTGTCCGCTGGCCTATCCCCACATTTAGAACCCGCCTTGGAGTGCGGGAAGGGTAGGGTGGTCCTGGTCACAGAATCATCTGTCGGCATTGGAGCAGCAGTGACCCAGCTCCTCGGCTAGCATGGCATGAATGTGGTGGACTGCACCCGCAGAGTGGACAGAATAGAGGTAAATCATCATGTTTTGCAATTACAAACCACCAGTCTTGTCACATCTGCAGACCCAGATACAATGGACTGGCTGAGCTGGGAAGAAATAAAATAACAGGCGAACATCGAAACCCCAAGCACCTGGGGAATGTATTTGAAAACTTGCCTGAAAGAGCTGGAGCTGGAATCAGCATGGATATCCGGGATGGACAAAGCAGGCCTAAGCAGATCAGCCAACGAGGCAGTAAAAAGGAAATCCTTTCTGGAGGATAAATACACACTTTCAAAACGTCGGCACGGCTGGACCATTATTCAATCAATCAATCATAGCCCTTGTATAGCGCGCTACTCACCCGGAAGGGTCTCAAGGTGCTTAGGGGAAGGGGGCCGCTACTGCTCGAACAGCCAGGTCTTGAGCTGTCTTCTGAAGGCGAGGTGGTCCTGGGTCAGCCGAAGGTGGATGGGGAGGGAGTTCCATGTCTTGGCCGCCAGGTAGGAGAAGGATCTGCGTCCGGCGGTGGCTCTTCGGATGCGTGGTACGGTGGCGAGGGCGAGGCTGGCGGACCGTAGCTGGCGGAAGGGCGTGTGGAAGGTCAGGCGGATGTTGAGGTACTTGGGGCCCAGGTTGTGGAGAGACTTGTGTGCGTGGGTGAGGAGCCTGAACGTGATCCTCTTGTTGACGGGGAGCCAGTGCAGGTTCCTCAGGTGGCTGGAGATGTGGCTGCGTCGAGGGATGTCCTGGATGAGTCGGGCGGAGGCGTTCTGGATGCGTTGTAGTCTTTTCTGTAGCTTGGCTGTGGTTCCGGCGTAGAGGGTGTTTCCGTAGTCCAGCCGGCTGGTGACGAGGGCTTGGGTGACTGTCTTCCTGGTTTCGATCGGGATCCATCGGAAGATCTTGCGGAGCATGCGGAGGGTGTGGAAGCATGAGGAGGAGACAACGTTGACTTGTCTGGTCATCGCGAGGGAGGAGTCCAGGATGAAGCCCAGGTTGCGTGCGTGGTTAGTCGCCTTGGGGGCGGTGCCCAGGGCTGGGGGCCACCAGGAGTCGTTCCAGGCGGAAGGTGATGGTCCCAGGATGAGGACTTCCATCTTGTCTGAGTTCAGTTTCAGACGGCTGTTCTTCATCCACTCGGCGACGTCTTTCATCCCTTCGTGGAGGTTGGTTCTGGCGGTGTTGGGGTCTCTGGTGAGGGAGAGGATCAGCTGGGTGTCGTCGGCGTAGGAGATGATGTTGAGGTTGTGTTGGCGTGCGATGGTTGCGAGGGGTCTCATGTAGACGTTGAAGAGGGTGGGGCTGAGTGATGATCCTTGCGGGACGCCGCAGATGACTTTGGAGGCCTCGGAGCGAAACGGGGGGAGGCAGACTCTTTGTGTTCTTCCAGCGAGGAACGAGGTGATCCACTTCAATGCCTTCTTTTGGATGCCGATGTTGCTGAGGCGTTGGACTAGGGTGCGGTGGCAGACAGTGTCGAACGCGGCGGAGAGGTCTAGGAGGATGAGTGCCGCAGTTTCCCCGTTGTCGAGAAGGGCTCGGATGTCGTCGGTGGCTGCGATGAGGGCAGTCTCGGTGCTGTGGTTGGCTCTGAAACCGGACTGCGAGGGGTCAATGTATCCATTCCTCTCGAGGAATTCGGCAAGCTGTCTGTTGGCGATCTTCTCGATAACTTTGGCAGGAAAAGGGAGGAGCAAGATGGGGCGGAATTTTTGAGGTCGTGGGTCCGCTGTTGGTTTCATCAGTAGGGCGCTGAGCTCTGCATGCTTCCAGCTCTCCGGGAAGGTGGCAGTGTGGAAGGAGGTGTTGATGTTGTCTCAGAGATGGGGTGCGATGGCGGAGTCGGCCTTGTTGAAGACATGGTGGGGGCAGGGGTCAGTCGGAGATCTGGAGTGGATGGTGTTCATCGTGCGGGCTATGTCTTCGGTGGTCACTGCGGTCCAGGTGCGGAGGGTGGCGGTGGGTTGCGTTGGTCCGACAGTTGGGTGTGAGGATGGTGCGCTGAAGCTGTTGTGGATGTCGGCGATCTTGCGGTGGAAGAATGAGGCGAAGGAGTCGTAGAGATCTTGTGAAGGCGTGATGTCATTGTTGCTGGTGCTGGGGTTGGAGAACTCCTTGACGATGCTGAAGAGTTCCTTGCTGTCGTGGGCGTTGTTGTCCAGTCGATCCTTCAGTGATTTCTTCTTGGTGGTGCGGATGAGCTGGTGGTGCTTGCGGGTCGCGTGTTTGAGGGCGGTCATGTTGTCAGTGGTCCGGCCGAGGAGCCAGGCATTCTCGAGGGTGCGGCAGGTCTTCTTGGAGTTCTTGAGTTCATCAGTGAACCAGGGGGCCTTATTGCTTCTGGGTTTGCTGGGATGGTTCTTCAGTGGTGAAAGGTCATCGGCGCAGGCGGTCAGCCACTGCGCGAAGTTGCGGGCTGCTTCGTTGGGGTCCGGTGTGCTCGCAGGTGGGTTCTGGCTGAGGGAGGAGGTGAGCTGGTCGGTGGTGATCTTGCTCCAGCTTCTGTGAGGAACCTGTTGTGGGTGGTGGTGGGTCGTGGTTTTTCTGAAGCTGAAGTAGACGCAGCTGTGGTTGGTCCAGTGTAGTCTGGCGGAGTGGCTGAAGGCAATGTGCTTGCTGGATGAGAAGACGGGGTCAAGCGTGTGGCCGGCGTAGTGGGTGGGGGTGTTGACCAGTTGCTTGAGTCCGAGGTTGGCGAGGTTGTCCAGCAGGGTGATGGTGTTGCGGTCCTTGTTGTTCTCTAGGTGGAAGTTGAGGTCTCCTAGGAGGATGTAGTCGGCTGAGGGGAGGGCGTGCGGGCTG
The DNA here is from genome assembly GCF_964263255.1 of Lissotriton vulgaris. NCBI lineage: Eukaryota > Metazoa > Chordata > Amphibia > Caudata > Salamandridae > Lissotriton > Lissotriton vulgaris. Next base: position 948,720,395 of record NC_141696.1, read on the forward strand.
ATGAAGTCTGCGATATCTTCGCTGAATTGTGTGCGTGGTCCCGGGGGTCTGTAAATGAGGGTACCTCTGAGGGTCGTCTTTGGGTTGGTGTGAATCTGAAAGTGGAGGTGTTCGGCGGCGGTGTAGGTGTCGTCCGCGTCAGTCGTGATGCGGACGGTGTTCTTGTGGACGATAGCGATGCCTCCCCCAGTCTGGTTGACGCGGTCCCTCCTGATGATCTTGTAGCCATCAGGGATGGCGATGGCGATGTCAGGGGCGGAGGAGGCGTTCATCCAAGTTTCAGCGGGGAACGCGACGTCTGGTGATGTAGTGTCGAGCAGGTTCCAGTGTTCGACGGCGTGTCTGTAGACGGAGCGGGTGTTGAGCAGGATGCATTTGAGGTTGCAGCTGGGGTTTGTCTTGGCGGGCGCTGTGCATGTTCGGAGGCAGGTGAACTTGCAGGTTGTGCAGGTGAAGGGTCCATGGAAGTGTTTCGGGGAGGCCTGGCAGCAGGCGGGGTACCGGCCGGTATTGAGAGCGTTGAGGGCGGTGGGGCCGTAGGTCTGACGGGTCGTCATGCGTCGGTGGGGGCCAGGGGTTCTGGCACTGGGTGCGGTCCAGGCGCGGGCGGGCGCAGACGGGCTTACCTTTGGCGAGCCTTCAGCTCACAATCGGCGCGCCCACTGCGCGTGGCCGCTGCGTGTACGCGCGGTCGCCATTTATGGCAAAGTGGGAGGGAAGGAGGAGCAGCTGGGAGGCAGGAGCGGGGAGGGCACAGAACAGAAAGGGGGCATGGCCGTTGGACGGCGGCGGGAAGCGGGGAGTTGGGCGGGCACAGGGGGATCAACAACAATGAGGCGATATACTGCTAGAAATACAGCAAATACCAAACGAATCAGGGAGAATTACAGTGAGAGGTGAAAACACACGCACGAGGAAGGAAAAACAGTTGAAAACAAATCGAGGTTAAATACGGTGAGGCAGAGATATACGCACAAGGAAGGAAACAGTTAAGAAGCAAATCAGGTAAAATACAAAACGCGGCGTAGGGGAGGGGACCACGGAGGCAGTCGCAGCGAGGCGACGGGCAGCAGCGAGGCAAGGGGCACATGCACAGCTGGTGGCCGTGCGGCACGGGGGTGCTCCTTTACAGCATTAAAACCTCATGCATACCTCACATCCGACTTTAGCGGTTATCTAAAAGGAGCATTTACGGATTACCGGATGGGTCAGCATATTTCGAAGGATTTATTACAGTCCTGAAAAAGCTCCAATCAAACGGAGAAATGTTGTCTCTGCGGTCACAAAACCGAAACCCTAGCCCATCTTCTCTGTGCATGTCCGGCACTCATGCCTCAGAGGCAACAATACTTGAAACCTATTTTTGATGAACTAAACATCCGTTCCTGCAGACATGCAGTAACAAGTTGGCTTGGAGGTTCCACCATAATTCTGGCATGCCGGGGTATCAAATTCCTGGCAGAGGTGAGAAAATGCCTAGGACCAATCGAGTAGTGGGTATACGGAGGAGGTGGGCCACTCGGACCACCCCAATTCAAGGGACTATCATGGAAATCATAAACAGTAAAAACTGACCGAGTCCCGGAGACAGCTGGAGTTGCCCCGGACAAAAAGTTTTTTACATTGTATTTTATTCTATTTCTTAGATGCTGAGCAGCTCCAAGTCATCATGTGTAACTTTGTAATAATTGTAATTAATTATCCAATAAACATTTTTGACTTTTGACTTTGACAGTCTTGTCACAGGGTCTTCATTTGCTTATGCCCTTGAGGAAACCAGGAACATAGGAGGCCACCCGTCTCTGGAGTTGAGCCTTGTTTCTCTGAGGAAATAATGAAATATAAATATGCCAATGAGTTCAATGTTGTGTGCTTCTGGTGTTCTGCATCTGTGAACTATACATTTATGTGAGGCTTTCAAATTTCTTTCAGTTGCTATGGTATTCCTTTTTTTAGGTGTTACAAACTTACAATGACATCAGCACATTGTCTGCTGCAGGCAGTGAAGGCACATTCGGAAATAGTTCAAATGACGGAGCGAACATTTGTGTTTATCTCAAGGCCACTGAAAGTCCTTCTGGGCTAAGAGATAGTACTTTACAATAACAATGGGTATTATTGTGGGTTTGTTTGGTAAATGTTAGGTGTGAGCCGAACTCCACGGAATCTTGCAGAATATTGATTGAACTCTGTGGAATTCTGCAGAGTAAAACTCTGCAAGCTTTGCCCGCCCCTACTTTCTACTACAGATGTGGACACAAAACTTCAGGCTTTCACATGTATGTATGTGAATTTGGCTTGTAGGTGATTCTGTACCTACATTCCCTGATTCTGCCATGGTTAATGCAGAAAGAGAATGTGATCCTGAGTACAATGTGATACCTTGCACTGGTTGAGTTTTATTGTATGTTAGTTACCGGTGTATGACTTCTTTGACATGTTTGATAGCATATTGTGTGATTTTGTGAGTTTTTCGTTGATGGACTCAGATGCAGGAAATGTAGACAACCTGCACCATTGAACAGGTGATCTATGGCATTGCTTTAATATGTCAATGTGGCTTGATACCTATGTGTATGTTTGTACCTAGACTGTAAGTATGGCTGAGACGTATTTGTGCTTTGTACTTTTTATCACATTGGTAACAGAATTTGAGATTTACACATTGATTGGGCCTACACTAACATTGCATATTGCAAATGGTATTTACAACAACTTCTTCCAGTGTGGCTCCAATAATGTTGGTCAACATACATGTTCACTGCCATGTGTGACACATTTACTTATGAACACTTTAGTTCTTCACACACCATTATTTTAGAGGAATGTTAACTGATACCAAAACTAGGTACTCCATTGAAGAAATACTCATCTCACACTTACTTAATATGTATCCTTTGTACTCATATTGACTTGATTTGTGTATCACATGATTTTTGGATTGATTCGTTGACAAGTGCAGATGATGTGGTTCTGTCCAATCAATCAATCAATCAATCAAAGCATTTATATAGCGCACTACTCACCCAGAGGGTCTCAAGGCGCTAGGGGAGGGGGGTCCGCTACT